>NC_073269.2:66925000-68175000 GCF_029289425.2 Pan paniscus
TAGATATTTCCATGTTGATACAGATGGCGGTGTAGATATTTCCATGTTATAGAGATAGCAGTGTAGGTACTTCCATGTTTATAGTGATAGCGGTGTAGATATTTCCATGTTTATACAAGTAGTGGTGTAGATATTTCCATGTTTTTACGGATATCGGTGTTGATATTTCCATGTTTATAGGGATAGTGGTGTAGATGTTTCCGTTTTTATACAGACAGCGGTGTAGTTATTTCCATTTTTATACAGTTAGCGGTGTAGGTATTTCCATGTTCATAGACAGGGATGTGTAGATATTTCCATGTTTATACAGATGGCAGTGTAGATATCTCCATGTTTATGCGGAAGACGGTGTAGATATTTCCATGTTTATAGAGATGTTTGTGTAGATATTTTCTTGTTTATAGAGATATCGGTTTAGATATTTCCATGTTTATACCGATAGCGGTGTAGACATTTCCATGTTTATAGAGATAGCGCTGTAGATATTTCCATATTAGTACAGATAGTGGTGTAGATATTTCCATGTTTATACAGATATCGGTGTAGATATTTCCATGTTTATGCAGATATTGGTGTAGATATTTCCATGTTTATAGAGATGACGGTGTAGCTATTTCCATGTTTATAGAGATAGTGGTGTAGATACTTCCATGTTTATACAGACAGCAGTGTAGATATTGCCTCGTTTATACAGATAGAGGAGTTGATATTTCTATGTTTATACAGATAGCGGTTTAGATGTTTCCATGTTTATACAGCTCGCGGTATAGATATTTCCATCTTTATACAGATGGCAGTGTAGATGTTTCCAAGTTTATACAGAAAGCGGTGTATGTAATTCCACGTTTCTACAGATGGTGGTGTAGTTAGTTCCATGATTATGGAGATGGCGGTGTAGATATTTTCATGTTTATAGAGATGGCGGTGTAGATATTTCCATGTTTATAGAGATTGCTGAGTAGATATTTCCATGTTTCTAGAGATACCTGTGTAGGTATTTCCATGTTTATAGAGATAGCAGTGTAGATATTTCCATGTTTATACAGATGGCTGTGTAGATATTTCCATGTGTATGCGGACGGCAGTGTATATATTTCCATGTTTATAGAGATGGTGCTGTAGATATTTCCATGTTTATAGAGATAGCGGTGCAGATAATTCCATGTTTATAGAGATAGCGGTGTAGATATTTCCATATTTATACAGATAGCGGTGATATGTTTCGAAGTTTACACAGATGACGGTGTAGATTTTTCCATGTTTATACACATGGCGGTGTAGATATTTCCATGTTTATTCTGATAGCGGAGTAGATATTTCCATGTTTATACAGAAAGCTGTGTATATATTTCCATGTTTATTGAGAAGCCTGTGTAGATATTTCCATGTTTATACAGATGGCAGTGTAGATATTTCCATGTTTATAAAGATGGTGGAGTAGATATTTCCATGTTTATACAGAAGACTGTGTAGGTATTTCCAAGTTTATACAGATGACGGTGTAGATGTTTCCATGTTTGTAGAAATAGCGGTACAGTTATTTCTATGTGTATAGAGATAGCGGTGTAGATGTTTCCATGTTTATACTGATGGCTGTGTAGATATTTCCAAGTGTATACCGATGGCAGTGTAGATATTTCCTTGTTTATGGAGATGTTGGTGTAGGTATTTCCATGTTTATACAGATAGTAGTGTAGATATTTCCATGTTTATACACATAGCGGTGTAGATATTTCCATGTTTATACAGATAGTGGTGTAGATATTTCCATGTTTACACATATAGCGGTGTAGATATTTCCATCTTTGCACAGATTGCGGTGTGGAAATTTCCGTCTTTACACAGGTAGCGGTGTAGATATTTCCATGTTTATAGAGATAGCGGTGTAGATATTTCCATGTTTAAACAGATAGCGTTGTAGATATTTCCATGTTTATACAGATAGCGGTGGAGGTTTTTCCATGTTTATACAGATAGCGATGTAGATATGTCCATGTTTATACAGATAGCGGTGTAGATATTTCCATGTTAACAGAGATAGCGGTGTATATATTTCCATCTTTGCACAGTTTGCGGTGTAGATATTTCCATGTTTACACAGATAGTGGTGTAGATATTTCCATGTTTACACAGATAGCTGTGTAGATATTTCCATGTTTACACACATAACGTTGTAGATATTGCCATGTTTATACAGATAGCCGTGTAGATAGTTCCATGTTTATACAGATAGCGGTGGAGATGTTTCCATGTTTATACAGATAGCGGTGTATGTATTTTCACGTTTACGCAGATGGTTGTGTAGATAGTTCCATGTTTATGGAGATGGCGGTGTAGAGATTTTCATGTTTATAGAGATAGCGGTGTAGTTATTTCCATGTTTATAGAGATTGCGGTGTAGATATTTCCATGTTTATAGAGGTAGCGGTTTAGATATTTCCATGTGTATAGGGATAGCCTTGTAGATGTTTCCATGTATATACTGATGGCTGCGTAGATATTTCCATGTGTATACAGATGTCAGTGTAAATATTTCCATGTTTATAAAGATGGTGGTGAAGTTATTTCCATGTTTATACAGATGACTGTGTTGATATTTCCATCTTTATACAGATGGCGGTGTAGATATTTCCATGTTTACAGAGATAGTAGTGTAGATATTTCCATGTTTATACAGATAGCGGTGCAGATATTTCCATGTTTATACAGATAGTGGTGTTATATTTCCATGTTTATACAGATGACAGTGTAGATATTTCCATGTTTATACAGATAGCGGTGTTATATTTCCATGTTTATACAGATGACGGTGTAGATATTTCCATTTTTACACACATGGCGGTGTAGATATTTCCATGTTTATACAGATAGCGGTGTAGATATTTGCATGTATTTAGAGATCTCTGTTTAGATATTACCATGTTTATACAGATGACAGTGTTGATATTTCCATGTTTATACAGATGGTGGTGTAGATATTTCCATGTTTGTAGAGAAGACTTTGTAGGTATTTCCAACTTTATGCAGTTGGCGGTGTAGATATTTAAATGTTTATAAAGATAGACGTGTAGATATTTCCATGTTTATACAGAGAGAGGTGTAGACATTTCCATGTTCATAGAGATAGCGGTGTAGATATTTCCATCTTTATACAGATAGCGGTGTAGGTATTTCCATGTTTATAAAAATGACTGTGTAGATATTTCCAAGTTTATACAGATGGCGGTGTAGATATTTCCATGTTTATACAGATAGCGGTGTGGATATTTCCATATTTATACAGATAGCGGTGTAGATATTTCCATGTTGATACAGATCGTGGTGTAGATATTTCCATATTTATATAGATACCGGTGTAGATATATCCATGTTTATTTAGGTAGCGGTGTACATATATCCATGTTTATACAGATCTCGTTGTAGAAATTTCCATCTTTTTACAAATGGCAGTGTAGATATTTCAGTGTTTGTACAGATGTCGGTGTAGATATTTCCATGTTTATAGATATGGCGGTGTAGATATTTCTATATTTATGGAGATAGCGGTGTAGATAATTCCATGTTTATAGAAATGGCAGTGTAGGTATTTCCATTTTTATGGAGATAGTGGTGTAGATATTTCCATATTGATACAGACAGCGGTGTAGATATTTCCATGTTTATACAGACAGCAGTGTTGGTATTTCCATGTTTATACAGATAGCGGTGTAGTTATTTCCAAGTTTATACAGCTCACGGTGTAGATATATCCATCTTTATACAGATATCAGTGTAGTTATTTCCATCTTTATACAGACAGCGGAGTAGATATTTCCATGTTTACACAGATGGTGGTGTAGATAGTTCCATGTTTATGGAGATGGCGGTGTAGATATTTTCATGTTTATAGAGATGACGGTGTAGATATTTCCATGTTTATAGAGATAGCGGTATAGGTATTTTCATGTGTATAGAGATTGCGGTGTGGATGTTTCCATGTTTATACTGATGGCTGTGTAGATATTTCCATGTGTATACAGATGGCAGTGTTTATATTTCCATGTTTACCCAATTAGCGTTGTAGATATTTCCATTTTTATACAGATAGCGGTGTAGATATTTCGATGTTTATATAGATAGCAGTGTTGATATTTGCATGTTTATACACCTCGCGGTGTAGATATTTCCATCTTTATACAGATGGCAGTGTAGATATTTCCATGTTCATACAGATAGATGTGTAGATATTTCCATGTTTACACAGATGGCGATGTAGTTAGTTCCATGTTTTTGGACATAGCAGTGTAGGTATTTTCATGTTTATAGAGATGTCGGTGTAGATATTTCCATGTGTATAGAGATTGCCGGGTAGATATTTCCATGTTTATAGAGATAGCAGTGTAGGTATTTCCATGTGTATAGAGATAGCGGTGTAGATGTTTCCATGTTTAAACTGATGGCTGTGTAGATATTTCCATGTGTATACAGATGGCAGTGTAGATATTTTCATGTTTATAGAGATGGTGGTGTAGATATTTCCATGTATATACAGATGACTGTGTTGATATTTCCATGTTTATACAGATGGCGGTGTAGATATTTCCATCTTTATACAGAGAGCGGTGTAGATATTTCCATGTTTACCCAGATACTGGTGTAGATATTTCCATGTTTATATAGGTAGCGGTGTAGATATTTCTATATTTATACAGATCATGGTGTAGAAATTTCCATCTTTATTCAGATGGCATTGTAGATATTTCCATGTTTATACAGATAGCGGTTTAGATATTTCCATGTTTACATAGATGTCAGTGTAGATAGTTCCAAGTTTACACAGATTGTGGTGTGGATATTTCCATTTTTATACAGATGGCGGTGTAGGTATTTCCATGTTTATAAAGATAGCGGTGTAGGTATTTCCATGTTTCCAGAGATAGCGGTGTAGATATTTCCATGTTTATACAGATTGCGGTGTTGATATTTCCATGTTTATTAAGATAGCGTTGTAGGTATTTCCATGTTTATAGAGATAGCAGTGTAGATATTTCCAAGTTTATACAGATGTCTGTGTTGATATTTCCTTGTGTGTACATATGGCAGAGTAGATATTTCCAAATTTACACAAATGGTGGTGTAGATACTTCCATGTTTATACAGATGACTTTGTAGAGATTTCCATGTTTTTACGGATGGCGGTGTAGATATTTCTATGTTTATAGAGATAGCGGTGTAGATATTTCCATGTTTATATAGATGGCGGTGTATATATTTCCTTGTTTATATAGATGTCCGTGTAGATATTTCCATGTTTATAGAGATGATAGTGTATATAATTCCATGTTTATAGAGATAGCGGTGTAAGTATTTCCATGTTTATAGAGATAGCGGAGTCGATATTTCCATGTTTATACAGATAGCGGTGTAGATATTTCCATGTTTATACAGATTATGGTGTTGTTTTTTCCATGTTTACAGAGATAGCAGTGTAGATATCTTCATGTTTTTACAGCTCACGGTGTACATATTTACATCTTTATACGGATGGCAGTGTAGTTATTTCGATGTTTATACACTTGGTAGTGTAGATATTTCCATGTTCATAGAGATAGCGGTGTCGGTATTTCCATGTGTATAGAGATAGCAGTGTAGATGTTTCCATGTTTTTACTGATGGCTGTGAAGATATTTCCATGTGTATATAGATAGCGGTGTAGATATTTATATGTTTCTAGAGATAGCGGTATAGATATTTCCATGTTTATACAGATGGCGCTGTAGATATTTCCATGTTTACAGTGATAGCGGTGTATTTCCATGTTTATACTGATAGCGGTGTAGTTATTTCCATGTTGATACAGATGGCAGTGTAGATATTTCCATGTTTACAGATAGTGGTGTGGATATTTCCATGTTTACACTGATGGTGGTGTAGATAGTTCCAGGTTTATGGAGATGGCGGTATAGAAATTTTCATGTTTATAGAGATGGCGGTGTGGATATTTCCATGTTTATAGAGATAGCGGTGTCGGTATTTCCATGTGTATAGAGATAGCAGTGTAGATGTTTCCATGTTTTTACTGATGGCTCTGTAGATATTTCCATGTGTATACAGATGGCAGAGTAGATATTTCCAAGTTTATACAGATGGTGGTGTAGATATTTCCATGTTTATACAGATGACTTTGTAGATATATCCATGATTCTACAGATGGCGGTGTAGATATTTCCATGTTTATACAGATAGTGGTGTAGATATTTCCATGTTTATATAGATTGCGGTGTAGATATTTCCTTGTTTATGTAGATGGCGTTGTAGATCTTCCCATGTTTATAGAGATGGCGGAGTATATATTTCCATGTTTATAGAGATAGCGGTGTACATATTTCCATGTTTATAGAGATAGCGGTGTACATATTTCCATGTTTATAGAGATAGCGGTGTAGGTATTTCCATGTTTATAGAGATAACGGAGTAGATATTTCCATGTTTATACAGATAGCGGTGTAGTTATTTCCATGTTTATACAGCTCACGTTGTAGATATTTGCATCTTTATACAGATGGCAGTGTAGATATTTCCATATTTATACAGATGGCGGTGTAGATAGTTCCATGTTTATAGAGATAGAGGTGTAGATATTTCCATGTTTATAGAGAGAGCGGTGTAGTAATTTCCATGTTTATAGAGATAGCGGTGTATTTATTTCCATATTGATACAGATGTCTGTGTAGATATTTCCACGTGTATTCAGATGGCCATGTAGGTATTTTCGTGTTTATAAAGGCAGTGGTGTAGATATTTCCATATCTATACAGATGACAGTGTAGATATTTTCCTGTTTCTACAGATGGCGGTATAGATATTTCCATGTTTATAGAGACAGCGGTGTAGATATTTAAATGTTTATACAGATGGTGGTGTAGATATTTCCATGTTTATACAGATAGTGGTGTAAATATTTCCATGTTCACACTGATGGTGGTGTAGACAGTTCTATGTTTATGGAGATGGCGGTGTAGATATTTTCATGTTTATAGAGATGGCGGTGTAGATATTTCCATGTTTATAGAGATTGCGGTGTAGATGTTTCCATTGTATAGAGATAGGGGAGTAGATGCTTTCATGATTATACTGATGGCTGTGTAGATATTCCCATGTTTATACAGATTGCCGTGTAGATATTTCCATGTTTATACAGATGACGGTGTAGATATTTCCACGTTTATAGAGATACCGTGTTAGGTATTTCCATGTTTATACAGATATCTGTGTATGTATTTCCATGTTTATAGAGATAGCGGTGTTTCTATTTCCATGTTTATACAGATAGCTGTGTAGATATTTTCATGTTTATACAGCTCGCGGTGAATATTTACATCTTTATACAGATGGCAGTGTAGATATTTCCATGTTTATACAGATGGCAGTGTAGATAGTTCCGTGTTTATGGAGATGGCATTGTAGATATTTTCATGTTTACATGAAAATATAAATGTTGGTATTTCCATGTTTACAGAGATACCAGTGTACATATGTCCATGTTTATAGAGATAGCGATGCAGGTATTTCCATGTTTATAGAGATAGTGGTGCAGATATTTCCATGTTTATACAGATGGCTGTGAAGATATTTCCATGGGTATACAGATGGTAGTTTAGGTATTTCCAAGTTTATACAGGGGGTAGTGTAGATTCTTCCATGTTTATACAGATGACTTTGTAGATATTTCCATGTTTTTACAGATGGTGGTGTAGATATTTCCATGTTTATAGAGATGGCGGTGTAGATATTTCCATGTTTATATAGATGGCCATGTAGATATTTTCTAGTTTCTGTAGATGGCGGTGTATGTATTTCCATGTTTATAGAGATGGCGGTGTATATATTTCCATGATTATAGAGATAGTTGTGTAGATATTTCCATGTTTGTAGAGATAGCGGTGTAGATATTTCCATGTTTATGCAGCTTTCAGTGTGGATAGCTACATCTTTATACAGATGGCAATGTAGATATTTCCATGTTTATACAGATGGCGGTGTAGATAGTTCCATGTTTATGGAGATGGCAGTGTAGGTATTTACATGTTTATAGAGATGGCGGTGTATATATTTCCATGTTTATAGAGATAGTGGTGTAGATATTTCCATGTTTATAGAGATAGCCTTGTAGGTAGTTCCATGTTTATAGAGATAGCTGTGTAGTTATTTCCATGTTGATACAGATGGTGGTGTAGATATTTCCATGTTTATACAGATGACTGTGTAGATATTTCCATGTTTTTAGAGATTGCGGTGTAGATATTTCCATGTTTATAGAGACAGCGGTTTAGATATTTCCATGTTTATACAGATGACGTTGTAGATATTTCCATGTTTATACAGATAGCTGTGTAGATATTTCCATGTTTATACAGATAGTGGTGTAGGTATTTCCATGTTTATAGAGATAACGGTGTATATACTTTCATGTTTAATACTGATGGAGGTGTAGATATTTCCATGTTTATTCAGACGACTGTGTACATATTTCCATGTTTTTACACATGGCGGTGTAGATATTTCCATGTTTATACAGATGGCTGTGTGGATATTTCCATGATTATACAGATGACGGTGTAGATATTTCCATGTTTATACAGATGGCGTTGTAGATATTTAGATGTTTATGCAGATGGCGGTTTAAATATTTCCAAGTTTATAGACATAGCTGTGTAGATATTTCCATATTTGTACAGAAATCGGTGCAGATACTTCCATGTTTATACAAATGTCTCTGTAGATATTTCCACGTTTCTACACATGGCGTTGTAGATATTTCCATGTTTATAGAGATAGTGGTGTAGTTGTTTTTATGTTTATACAGATAGCGATGCAGGTATTTCCATGTTTATAGAGATTGCGGTGTAGTTATTTCCATATTTATACATATAGCGGTGTAGAAATTTCCATGTTTATACAAATAGCGGTGTAGATATTTCCATGTTTATACAGATAGCCGTGTAGATATTTCCATGTTTATACAGATAGCGGTGGAGATATTTCCATGTTTACACAGATCGCGTGGTAGACATTTCCATCTTTCTACAGATGGCATTGTAGATATTTCCTTGTTTATAGAGATAGCGAGTTAGGTATTTCCGTGTTCATACAGATGGCGGTGTAGATATTTCCATGTTTATACAGATAGCGGTGTAGATATTTCCATGTTTATACAGATAGTAGTGTAGATATTTCCATGTTTATACAGATAGTGGTGGAGATATTTCCATGTTTATACAGATAGCGGTGTAGGTATTTCCATGTTTATAGAGATAGTGGTGTAGATATTTCCATGTTTATACACATGGCTGTGAAGATATTTCCATGTGTATACAAATGGCAGTGTAGATATGTCCATGTTTATATAGATGGAGGTGTAGAAGTTTCCATGTTTGTACACATGATTGTGTAGATATTTCCATGATTATACAGATAGCGGTGTAGCTATTTCCATGTTTATAGAGATGGCTGTGAAGATATTTCCATGTTTACATAGATGGCAGTGTAGATATTTCCATGTTTATACAGATGGTGGTGTAGGTATTTCCATGTTTATACAGACGACTGTCTAGTTATTTCCATGTTTATACAGATGGCGGTGTAGATATTTCCACGTTTTTGAGATAGCCATGTAGATACTTCCATGTTTATACAGATAGCGGTGTAGGCATTTCCATGTTAATAGAGATAGCGGTAAAGATATTTCCATATTTATACAGTTAGCGGTGTAGATAATTCCATATTTACACAGATAGCGGTGAAAATATTTCCATGTTTATACAGATAGCGGTGTAGATATTTCCATGTTTATACAGATCGCGGTGTAGATATTTCCATGTTTATACACATAGCGGTGTAGATATTTCCATGTTTATACAGGCAGCGGTGTTGATATTTCCATGTTTATGCAGATGGCGGTGTAGAGATTTCCAAGTTTATGGAAATGGAGGTATAGATATTTCCATGTTAATAGAGATAGCTGTGTAGATATTTCCATGTTTATAGAGATAGCGGTGTAGGTATTTCCATGTGTATAGAATGTGTTCTGTAGATATTTCCATATTTATACAGATTGCTGTGTAGATATTTCCATGTTTATACAGACGGCAGTGTAGATATTTCCATGTATATAGAGATGGTGTTGTAGATACCTCCATGTTTATTCAGATGACTGTGTAGGTATTTCCATGTTTCTACAGATGGTGGTGTAGATATTTCCATGTTTATACAGATAGCGGTGTAGATATTTCCATGTTTATACAGATCGCGGTGTAGATATTTCCATGTTTATACAGATCGCGGTGTAGATATTTCCATGTTTATACAGATAGCGGTGTAGATATTTCCATGTGTTTACAGATAGCGGTGTAGATATTTCCATGTTTATACAGATAGCGGTGTAGATATTTCCATATTTATACAGATAACGGTGTAATAATTTCCATGTTTATAGAGATAGCGGTGTAGATATTTCCATGTTTATACTGATGTCCGTGTAGATATTTCCATGTGTGTACAGATGGCAGTGTAGATATTTCCATGTTTATACAGATGACTGCGTAGATATTTCCAGGTTTTTACAGATGGCGGCTTAGATACTTACATGTTTATACAGATGGCGGTGTGGATATTTCCATGATTATACAGATGGCGGTGTTGATATTTCCATGTTTATACAGATGGTGGTGTAGATATTTCCATGTTTATACAGATGGCGATGTAGATATTTAGATGTTTATGCAGATGGCGGTGTAAATATTTCCATGTTTATAGAGATAGCGGTGTAGATATTTCCATGTTTACACAGAAAGCGTTGTATATATTTCCATCATTATAGAGATAGTGGTTTATATATTTCCATGTTTACACAGATAGCATTGTAGATATCTCCACGTTTTTGGAGAGAGCGGTTTAGATATTTCCAAGGTTATCCAGATAGCGGTGTAGACATTTCCATGTTTATTGAGATAGCGGTGTAGATATTTCCATGTTTATTGAGATAGCGGTGTAGATATTTCCATGTTTGTACAGATAGTGGTGAAGATATTTCCATGTTTATACAGATCGTGGTGTAGATGTTTCCAAGTTTATACAGATAGAGTTGTAGATATTTCCATATTTATAGAGATGGCAGTGTAGATAGTTCTATGTTTATAGAGATAGTAGTGTAGATAATTCCATGGTTATAGAGATGGCGTTGAATGTACTTCCATGTTTATGGGTATAGTGGTGTAGTTATTTCCATGTTTATTCAGATAGCGGTGTAGATATATCCGTATTTATACAGATAGCGGTCTTGTTATTTCCATGTTTATACAGATAGCGGCGTTGATATTTCCATATTTATTCAGCTCGTGATGTAGATATTTCCATCTTTCTACAAATGGCAGTGTAGATATTTCAATGTTTATAGAGATAGCAGTTGAGGTATTTCCATGTTTATACAGATAGCGGTGTATATATTTCCATGTTTATAGGCACAGCATTGAAGATATTTCCATGTTTATACAGATAGCCGTGTAGTTTTTTCCATATTTATACAGATGGCATAGTAGATATTTCCATGTTTATAGTGATAGCGGTATAGATATTTCCAGGTTTATACAGATAGCGGTGTAGATATTTCCATGTTTATACAGATAGCTTTGTAGATCTTTCCATGTTTATACAGATCGTGTTGTAGATATTTCCATGTTTATACAGATAGCAGTGTAAATATTTCTATGTTTACACAGATGGCGGTGTTGATACTTCCATGTTTATACAGATGGCGGTGAAGATATTTCCATGTTTACAGATGGCGATGTAGATATTCCATGTTTATAGAGATGGCGGTGTAGATATTTCCATGTTTATACAGATGGCGGTGAAAATATTTTCATGTTTACACAGAAAGCGGTGTAGATATTTCCATGTTTACACAGATAGCGGTGTAGATATTTCCATGTTTACATAGATAGCGGTGTAGATGTTTCCTTCTTTACACAGATATTGGTGTAGATATTTCCATATTTACACTGATAGTAGTGTAGATATTTCCATCTTTACACAGAAATCGGTGTAGATATTTTCATGTTTACACAGATAGCATTGTAGATATTTCCATGTTTGTACAGATAGCAGTGTATATATTTCCATGTTTATACAGATAACTTTGTAGATATTTCGATGTTTTTACAGATCTTGTTGTAGATATTTCCATGTTTGAACAGATAGCATTGTAAATATTTTAATGTTTACGCAGATGGCGGTGTTTGTATTTCCATGTTTATACAGATGGCGGTGAAGCTATTTTCATGTTTATACAGATGATGGTGTGTATATTTCCATGTTTATAGAGATGTCGGTGTAGATATTCCCATGTTTATACAGATGGCAGTGTAGATTTTCCATGTTTACACAGATAGTGTTGTAGATATTTCCATGTTTACACAGATAGCGGTGTAGATATTTCCATGTTTATATAGATAGCGGTGTAGATATTTCCATATTTACACTGACAGCGGTGTAGATATTTCCATCTTTAAACAGATAGCGGTGTAGATATTTCCATGTGTACACAGATTGCATTGTAGATATTTCCATGTTTATACAGATAGCGTTGTAGTTATTTCCATGTTTATACAAACAGCGGTGTACATATTTCTATGTTTATACAGATAGCAGCGGAGATATTTCCATGTTTATGCAAATAGTGGTTTAGGTATTTCCGTGTTTATAGAGATAGCCGTGAAGATATTTCCATGTAGATACAGATATCGGTGTACGTATTTCCATGTTTATACAGAAGGCTGTGCAGATATTTCCGTCTTTATACAGAGAGTGCTCTACCTATTTCAATGTTACACAGATCATGGTGTAGATATTTCCATGTTCATACCGATAACGTTGAAGATATTTCCATGTTTATACAGATAGCGGTGTAGATATTTCCATGTTTATACAAATCAAGGTGTAGATATTTCCATTTTTCTACAGATGGCAGTGTAGATATTTCCAGGTTTATACAGATGGCGGTGTAGTTATTTTCATGTTTATACTGATAGCGGTGGAGATATCTCCATGTTTATACAGATAGAGATGTAGATATTTCCATCTTTATACAGCTCGCTGTGTAAATATTTCCATGTGTATACAGATGGCAGTGTAGATATTTCCATGTTTATACAGATGGAAGTGTGGATATTTCCATGTTTATACAGATGACTGTGTAGATATTTCCATGTTTATACAGATGGCGGTGTAGATATTTCCATGTTTACAGAGATAGCGGTGAAGATATTTCCATGTTTATAGGGATGGTGGTGTAGATATTTCCATGTTTATACAGATGACTGTGTAGATATTTGCATGCATATACAGACTGAGGTGTAGATATTTCCATGTTTATAGAGAGAGCGATGAAGTTATTTCCATGTTTATACAGATAGCGGTGTAGTTATTTCCATGTTTATACAGATAGCAGTGTAGATATTTCCATGTTTATAGAGATAGCGGTGGAGATATTTGCTTGTTTATACATATCGTGGTGTAGATATTTCCATGTTTATACAGATATCGGTGTAGGTATTTCGACATTTATAGAGATAGCGGTGTAGATATTTCCACGATTATACAGATGGCGGTGTAGATACTTCCACGTTTATACAGATGGCGGTGTAGATATTTTCACGTTTATACAGACAGCATTGTGGATATTTCCATGTTTATACAGATGGTGGTGTAGATATTTCCGTGTTTATACAGATAGAGGTGGAGATATTCCCATGTTTCTACAGATGACAGTGTAGATATTTGCATGTTTATACAGATGGCGGTGTAGATATTTCCATGTTTATAGAGATAGCGAAGTGGATATTTCCATGTTTATACAGATAGCGGTGTAGATATTTCCATGTTTATTAGAGATAGCGGTGTATATATTTTCATACTTATACAGATAGCGGTGTCAATATTTCCATGTTTATACAGATGGCAGTGTAGGTAATTCCATGTTTATACAGATGGCGGTGTAGACATTTCCATGTTTTTACCGATAGCGGTGTAGGTATTTCCATGTTTACAGAGATAGAGGTGTAGATATTTCCGTCTTTGCACAGATTGCGGTGTAGATATTGCCATCTTTATACAGATATCGGTGTAGATATTTCCAAGTTTACATAGATAGCTGTGTAGATATTTCCATGTTTACGCAGATAGCTTTTTAGATATTTCCATGTTTATACGGATAGCAGTGTAGATATTTCCAGGTATATACAGATAGTGGTGTAGAGATTTCCACGTTTATACAGATAGCCGTGGAGATATTTCCACGTTTATACAGATAGCGGTGAAGATATTTGCATGTTTATTCAGATAGCGGTGTAGAAAATTCCTTGTTTATACAGATAGTGGTGTAGATATTTGCATGTTTATACAGATCGTGGTGAAGATATTTCCATGTTTATACAGATAGCGGTGTAGATATTTCCATGTTTATAAAGGTTGCGGTATAGAAATTTCCATGTTTATACAGATCGCGGTGTAGATATTTCCATCTTTCTACAGATGGCAGTGTAGATATTTACATGTTTATACAGATGGCGGTGTAGATATTTCCATGTTTATACAGATGGCTGTGTAGATATTTATATGTTTATACAGATGGCTGTGTAGATATTTCCATGATTATACAGATGGCAGTGTAGATATTTCCATGTTTATACAGCTGACTGTGTATATGTTTCCATGTTTATACAGATGGCGGTGTAGATATTTCCATGTTTATACAGCTCGCGGTGTAGATATTTCCATCTTTTTACAGATGGCAGTGTAGGTATTTCCATTTTTATACAGATAGTGGTGTAGATATTTCCATGTTTATACAGACGGTGGTGTAGATAGATCTATGGTTTTGGAGATGGCGGTGTAGATATTTTCATGTTTATAGAGATGGCGGTGTAGATATTTCCATTCTTATAGAGATGGCGGTGTAGATATTTCCATGTTTATAGAGATTGCGGTGTAGATATTTCCACGTTTACACAGATAGCGGTGTAAATAATTCCACGTTTATACAGATAGCGTTGTAGATATTCCACGTTTTACAGATAGCGGTGTAGATATTTCCATGTTTACACAGATGGTGTTGCAGATATTTCCATGTTTATACAGATAGCGGTGTAGATATTTCCATGTTTATACAGATGGCGGAGTAGATATTTCCATGTTTATGCAGATGGCAGTGTAGATATTTCCATGTTTATAGAGATGGTGGTCTAGCTATTTAGATTTTTATGCAGATGGCGGTGTAGATATTTCCATGTTTTCAGATATATCGGTGTAGATATTTCCATACTTATACAGAAAGCGGAGTAGATATTTCCATGTTTATAGAGATGACTGTGAAGATATTTCCACGTTTATACAGATCGTGGTGTAGATATTTCCATGTTTATAGAGATATCGGTGTAGATATTTCCGTGTTTATACAGATAGCGGTGTAGATATTTCCATGTTTATACAGACCACTGTGTAGATATTTCCATGTTTATACAGATCACGGTGTAGATATTTCCATGTTTATACAGATAGCGGTGAAGATATTTCCATGTTTTTACAGATAGCGTTGGTGGTTTTTCCATGTTTATACAGATAGCGGTGTAGATATTTCCATGTTTCCACAGCTCGCGGCGTAGATAATTCCACGTTTATACCGATGTCAGTGTAGATATTTCCATGTTTATACACATGGCAGAATAGATATTTCCTTGTATATAAAGATTGCGGTTTATGTATTTCCATGTTAACACAGATTGCGTTGTAGATATTTCCACGTTTATAGAGATAGCGGTTTAGATATTTCCAGGTTTATACAGATAGCGGTGTAGACATTGCCATGTCTATAGAGATAGCAGTGTAGATATTTCCATCTTTAAGGACATAGTGTTGTAGTTATTTCCAAGTTTATACTGATATCGGTGTACATATTTCCTTGTTTATAGAGATAGCGGTGCAGATATTTCCATGTTTATAGAGATAGCGCTGTAGGAATTTCCATGTTTATAGAGATAGCGGAGTATGTATTTCCATGTTTATACAGATGGCTGTGCGGATATTTCCAAGTGTATACAGATGACATTGTAGATATTTCCATGTTTATACAGAGGGTGGTGTAGACATTTCCAAGTTTCTACAGACGACTGTGAAGGTATTTCCATGTTTTTACAGATGGCGGTGTAGGTATTTCCATGGATATAGAGATAGCTGTGTAGAAATATCCATGTTTATACAGATAGTGGTGTAGATATTTCCATGAGTATAAAGATAGCGGTGTAGATATTTCCATATTTATACAGGTAGCGATGAAGACATTTCCATGTTTATTCAGATAGAGATGTAGATATTTCCATGTTTATACAGATGGCTGTGTAGATATTTCCATGTTTATACAGATGTCTGTGTAGATATTTCCATGATTATACAGATGGCAGTGTCGATATTTCCATTGTTTTACAGATGGCGGTGTAGATATTTCCATGATTATGGAAATGGCAGTGTAGATATTTTCATGTTTATAGATATGGCTGTGTAAATATTTCCATGTTTATAGAGATAGCAATGTAGTTATTTCCATGTTTATAGAGATATCATTGTAGGTATTTCCATGTTTATAGAGATAGAGGTGTAGATATTTCCATGTTTCTACGGATGGCTGTGTAGATATTTCCATGTGTATACACATGTCACTGTAGATATTTCCATGTGTATACAGATGGTGGTGTAGATATTTCCATGTTTATACAGATGGTGGTGTAGATATTGCCATGTTTATACAGAGGACAGTGTAGATATTTCCATGTTTTAACAGATGGCGGCGTAGCTATTTCCATGTTTATAGAGATAGCGGTGTAGATATTTCCATTATTATACAGATAGCCATGGAGATATTTCCTTGTTTATGTAGATGGCGGTGTAGGTTTTTCCATATGTATAGAGATGGCGGTGTATATATTTCCGTGTTTATAGAGATTGCGGTGTAGGTATTTCCATGTTTATAGATATAGCGGTGTAGTTATTTCCATGTTTATAGAGAATGCAGTGTAGATATTTCCATGTATATACAGATATCGGTGTAGATATTTCCATGTTTTTAGAGGTAGCGGTGTGGGTATTTCCATGTATATACAGATAGCATTGAAGATATTTCCATGTTTATACACATGGCGGTGTAGATATTTCCAAGTTTATAGAATGGCAGTGTAGATATTTGCACGTTTATACAGATAGCGGTGCAGATATTTCCATGTTTATAGAGAAGGCAGTGTAGGTATTTCCATGTTTAAAGAGATAGTGGTGAAGATATTTCCATGTTTATACAGATGACTGTGAAGATATTTCCATGTTTTTACAGATGGCGGTGTAGATAATTACATGTATATAGAGATAGCGTTGTAGATTTCTCCAAGTTTATACAGATAGCGGTGGATATATTTCCATGTTTATAGAGATGGGGGTGTAAATATTTCCATGTTTATAGAGATAGTGGTGTAGATATTTCCATGTTTATACACATAGCGGTGGAGATATTTCCATGTTTACAGATAACGGTGTTGGTATTTCCATGTTTATACAGAAAGCGGTGTAGATATTTCCATGTTTATACTGCTCGCGGTGTAGATATTTCCATCTTTATTCAGATGACATTGTAGATATTTCAATGTTTATTCAGATAGCGGCGTAGATATTTCCATCTTTATACTGACGGCGATGCAGATAGTTCCATGTTTATGGAAATGACGGTGTAGATATTTTCATGTTTACAGAGATGGCAGTGTAGATATTTCCATGTTTATAGGGATAGCGGTGTTGGTATTTCCATGTTTATTCAGATGGCGGTTTAGATATTTCCATGTTTATACAGGTAGCGGTGTGGCTTTTTCCATGTTCATACAGATAGCGGTCTAAATATTTCCATGTTTATGGAGATGGCTGTCTAGATATTTCCATGTTTATACAGATGCTGTGTAGATATTTCAATGTTTATACAGATCGTTGTGTAGATATTTAAATGTTTATACAGATGACCGTGTAGGAATTTCCATGTTTATACAGATAGCGTTGTAGATATTTCCATGTTTATACAGATAGCGGTGTAGATATTTCCATGTATATACACATGGCTGTGTAGATATTTCCATGTTTATACAGATGGCAGTGTAGATATTTCCATGTTTATACAGATAACTTTGTAAGTATTTCCATGTTTATACAGATGGCGGTGTAGATATTTCGATGTTTAGAGATAGCAGTGGAGATATTTCCATGTTTATACAGATAGCGGTGTAGATATTTCCATGTTTATACTGATCGTGGTGTAGATATTTCCATGTTTATAGAGATGGCGGTGTCGATATTTCCATATTCATAGAGATAGCGGTGTTGATTTTTCCATGTTTATAGAGATAGCGGTGTGGATATTTCCATGTTTATACAGATAGGGGTGTAGATATTTCCGTGTTTATAGAGATGGCGGTGTAGATATTTCCATATTTATACAGATAACGGTAGAGATATTTCCTTGTTTATACTAATAGCGGTGTAGTTATTTCCATGTTTATACAGATAGCGGTGTAGATATTTCCATGTATATACAGATGGCTGTGTAGATATTTCCATGTTTATACAGATGGCTGTGTAGATATTTCCATGTGTATACGGATGGCATTGTAGATATTTCCATGTTTATACAGATGACTGTAGAGGTATTTCCATGTTTTACCGATGGCTCTGCAGATATTTCCATTTTTATAGAGATAGCGGTGTAGATATTTCCATGTTTGTACAGATGGCGTTGTTGATATTTCCATCTATACACAGATGGCCGTGTAGATATTTCCATGTTTATACAGATGGCAGCGTAGATATTTCCATGGACATGCAGATGGCGGTGTAGATATTTCCAAGTTTATACAGAGAGCGGTGTAGCTATTTCCATGTTTTCACAGATGGTGGTGTAGATATTTCCGTGTTTATACACATGGCGGAGTAGATACTTCCATCTTTATGGAGATGGCAGTGTAGATATTTTCATGTTTATAGAGATGGCGGTGTAGATATTTCCATATTGATAGAGATTGCGGTGTAGATATTTCCATCTTTCTACAGATGGCAGTGTAGATATTTCCATGTTTATACAGATGGCGGTGTCGATATTTCCAAACTTATACAGATGTCTGTGTAGATATTTCCATGTGTATACAGATGGTATTGTAGGTATTTCCATGTTTATACATATGGTGGTGTAGATATTTCCATGTTTATTCTGATGACTGTGTAGATATTTCCATGTTTTTACAGATGGCAGTGTAGATATTTCAATGTTTATAGAGATGGCGCTGTAGATATTTCCATGTTTATACAGATCGCGGTGTAGATATTTCCATGTTTATGCAGATAGCGGTGTAGATATTTCCATGTTTTTACAGATATCGGTGTAGATATTTCCATGTTTACACAGATTGCGGTGTAGATATTTCCATCTTTCTACAGATGGCATTGTAGATATTTCCATGTTTATGCAGATGGCGGTGTAGATATTTCCATGTTTATATAGATGGTGGTGTAGATATTACCATGTTTATACAGATAGCGGTGTAGATATTTCCATGTTTATACAGATCGTGGTGAAGATATTTCCATGTTCATACAGATCGTGGTGTAGATATTTCCATGTGTATACAGATCGCGGTGTAGATATTTCCATGTTTGTACAGATAGCGGTGTAGATATTTCCATGTTTATAGAGATAGCGGTGTAGGTATTTCCATGTTTACAGACATAGCGGTGTAGATATTTCCATGTTTATATAGATGGCGTTGTAGATATTTCCATGTTTATACCGATAGATGTGTTGGTATTTCCACGTTTATACAGATAGCGATGTAGATATTTCCATGTTTATACAGCTCGCGGTGCAGATATTTATATCTTTATGCAGATGGCATTGTAGATATTTCCTTATTCACACAGATGGCGGTGTAGATGTTTCCATGTTTATACAGATGGCGGAGTAGTTAGTTCCATGTTTATGGAGATGGCAGTGTAGATATTTTCATGTTTATAGAGATGGCGGGGTTGATATTTCCATGTTTATAGAGATAGCAGTGTAGATATTTACATGTTTATACAGATGGCTGTGTAGATATTTCCATGTGTATACAGATGGCATTGTAGATATTTCCATGTTTATACAGATGACTGTAGAGGTATTTCCATGTTTTACCGATGGCTCTGCAGATATTTCCATGTTTATAGAGATAGCGGTGTAGATATTTCCATGTTTGTACAGATGGCGTTGTTGATATTTCCATCTATACACAGATGGCCGTGTAGATATTTCCATGTTTATACAGATGGCAGCGTAGATATTTCCATGGACATGCAGATGGCGGTGTAGATATTTCCATGTTTATACAGAGAGCGGTGTAGCTATTTCCATGTTTTCACAGATGGTGGTGTAGATATTTCCGTGTTTATACACATGGCGGAGTAGATACTTCCATCTTTATGGAGATGGCAGTGTAGATATTTTCATGTTTATAGAGATGGCGGTGTAGATATTTCCATATTTATAGAGATAGCGGTGTATATATTTCCATCTTTCTACAGATGGCAGTGTAGATATTTCCATGTTTATACAGATGGCGGTGTCGATATTTCCATACTTATACAGATGTCTGTGTAGATATTTCCATGTGTATACAGATGGTATTGTAGGTATTTCCATGTTTATACATATGGTGGTGTAGATATTTCCATGTTTATTCTGATGACTGTGTAGATATTTCCATGTTTTTACAGATGGCAGTGTAGATATTTCAATGTTTATAGAGATGGCGCTGTAGATATTTCCATTTTATACAGATCGCGGTGTAGATATTTCCATGTTTATACAGATAGCGGTGTAGATATTTCCATGTTTTTACTGATATCGGTGTAGATATTTCCATGTTTACACAGATTGCGGTGTAGATATTTCCATCTTTCTACAGATGGCATTGTAGATATTTCCATGTTTATGCAGATGGCGGTGTAGATATTTCCATGTTTATATAGATGGTGGTGTAGATATTACCATGTTTATACAGATAGCGGTGTAGATATTTCCATGTTTATACAGATCGTGGTGAAGGTATTTCCGTGTTCATACAGATCGTGGTGTAGATATTTCCATGTGTATACAGATCGCGGTGTAGATATTTCCATGTTTATACAGATAGCGGTGTAGATATTTCCATGTTAGTACAGATAGCGGTGTAGATATTTCCATGTTTATAGAGATAGCGGTGTAGGTATTTCCATGTTTACAGACATAGCGGTGTAGATATTTCCATGTTTATATAGATGGCGTTGTAGATATTTCCATGTTTATACCGATAGATGTGTTTGTATTTCCACGTTTATACAGATAGCGATGTAGATATTTCCATGTTTATACAGCTCGCGGTGCAGATATTTATATCTTTATACAGATGGCATTGTAGATATTTCCTTATTCACACAGATGGCGGTGAAGATGTTTCCATGTTTACACAGATGGCGGAGTAGTTAGTTCCATGTTTATGGAGATGGCAGTGTAGATATTTTCATGTTTATAGAGATGGCGGTGTAGATATTTCCATGTTTATAGAGATAGCAGTGTAGATATTTACATGTTTATACAGATGTCTGTGTAGATATTTCCATGTGTATACAGATGGCATTGTAGATATTTCCATGTTTATACAGATGACTGTAGAGGTATTTCCATGTTTTACCGATGGCTCTGCAGATATTTCCATGTTTATAGAGATAGCGGTGTAGATATTTCCATGTTTGTACAGATGGCGTTGTTGATATTTCCATCTATACACAGATGGCCGTGTAGATATTTCCATGTTTATACAGATGGCAGCGTAGATATTTCCATGGACATGCAGATGGCGGTGTAGATATTTCCATGTTTATACAGAGAGCGGTGTAGATATTTCCATGTTTTCACAGATGGTGGTGTAGATATTTCCGTGTTTATACACATGGCGGAGTAGAAACTTCCATCTTTATGGAGATGGCAGTGTAGATATTTTCATGTTTATAGAGATGGCGGTGTAGATATTTCCATATTTATAGAGATAGCGGTGTAGATATTTCCATCTTTCTACAGATGGCAGTGTAGATATTTCCATGTTTATACAGATGGCGGTGTCGATATTTCCATACTTATACAGATGTCTGTGTAGATATTTCCATGTGTATACAGATGGTATTGCAGGTATTTCCATGTTTATACATATGGTGGTGTAGATATTTCCATGTTTATTCCGATGACTGTGTAGATATTTCCATGTTTTTACAGATGGCAGTGTAGATATTTCAATGTTTATAGAGATGGCGCTGTAGATATTTCCATGTTTATACAGATCGCGGTGTAGATATTTCCATGTTTATACATATAGCGGTGTAGATATTTCCATGTTTTTACAGATATCGGTGTAGATATTTCCATGTTTACACAGATTGCGGTGTAGATATTTCCATCTTTCTACAGATGGCATTGTAGATATTTCCATGTTTATGCAGATGGCGGTGTAGATATTTCCATGTTTATATAGATGGTGGTGTAGATATTACCATGTTTATACAGATAGCGGTGTAGATATTTCCATGTTTATACAGATCGTGGTGAAGATATTTCCATGTTCATACAGATCGTGGTGTAGATATTTCCATGTTTATACAGATCGCGGTGTAGATATTTCCATGTTTATACAGATAGCGGTGTAGATATTTCCATGTTTGTACAGATAGCGGTGTAGATATTTCCATGTTTATAGAGATAGCGGTGTAGGTATTTCCATGTTTACAGACATAGCGGTGTAGGTATTTCCATGTTTATATAGATGGCGTTGTAGATATTTCCATGTTTATACCGATAGATGTGTTGGTATTTCCACGTTTATACAGATAGCGATGTAGATATTTCCATGTTTATACAGCTCGCGGTGCAGGTATTTATATCTTTATGCAGATGGCATTGTAGATATTTCCTTATTCACACAGATGGCGGTGTAGATGTTTCCATGTTTATACAGATGGCGGAGTAGTTAGTTCCATGTTTATGGAGATGGCAGTGTAGATATTTTCATGTTTATAGAGATGGCGGTGTAGATATTTCCATGTTTGTAGAGATAGCAGTGTAGATATTTACATGTTTATACACATGGCTGTGTAGATATTTCCATGTGTATACAGATGGCATTGTAGATATTTCCATGTTTATACAGATGACTGTAGAGGTATTTCCATGTTTTACCGATGGCTCTGCAGATATTTCCATGTTTATAGAGATAGCGGTGTAGATATTTCCATGTTTGTACAGATGGCGTTGTTGATATTTCCATCTATACACAGATGGCCGTGTAGATATTTCCATGTTTATACAGATGGCAGCGTAGATATTTCCATGGACATGCAGATGGCGGTGTAGATATTTCCAAGTTTATACAGAGAGCGGTGTAGCTATTTCCATGTTTTCACAGATGGTGGTGTAGATATTTCCGTGTTAATACACATGGCGGAGTAGATACTTCCATCTTTATGGAGATGGCAGTGTAGATATTTTCATGTTTATAGAGATGGCGGTGTAGATATTTCCATATTGATAGAGATTGCGGTGTAGATATTTCCATCTTTCTACAGATGGCAGTGTAGATATTTCCATGTTTATACAGATGGCGGTGTCGATATTTCCAAACTTATACAGATGTCTGTGTAGATATTTCCATGTGTATACAGATGGTATTGTAGGTATTTCCATGTTTATACATATGGTGGTGTAGATATTTCCATGTTTATTCTGATGACTGTGTAGATATTTCCATGTTTTTACAGATGGCAGTGTAGATATTTCAATGTTTATAGAGATGGCGCTGTAGATATTTCCATGTTTATACAGATCGCGGTGTAGATATTTCCATGTTTATGCAGATAGCGGTGTAGATATTTCCATGTTTTTACAGATATCGGTGTAGATATTTCCATGTTTACACAGATTGCGGTGTAGATATTTCCATCTTTCTACAGATGGCATTGTAGATATTTCCATGTTTATGCAGATGGCGGTGTAGATATTTCCATGTTTATATAGATGGTGGTGTAGATATTACCATGTTTATACAGATAGCGGTGTAGATATTTCCATGTTTATACAGATCGTGGTGAAGGTATTTCCGTGTTCATACAGATTGTGGTGTAGATATTTCCATGTGTATACAGATCGCGGTGTAGATATTTCCATGTTTATGCAGATAGCGGTGTAGATATTTCCATGTTTTTACAGATATCGGTGTAGATATTTCCATGTTTACACAGATTGCGGTGTAGATATTTCCATCTTTCTACAGATGGCATTGTAGATATTTCCATGTTTATGCAGATGGCGGTGTAGATATTTCCATGTTTATATAGATGGTGGTGTAGATATTACCATGTTTATACAGATAGCGGTGTAGATATTTCCATGTTTATACAGATCGTGGTGAAGATATTTCCATGTTCATACAGATCGTGGTGTAGATATTTCCATGTGTATACAGATCGCGGTGTAGATATTTCCATGTGTATACAGATCGCGGTGTAGATATTTCCATGTTTATACAGATAGCGGTGTAGATATTTCCATGTTTGTACAGATAGCGGTGTAGATATTTCCATGTTTATAGAGATAGCGGTGTAGGTATTTCCATGTTTACAGACATAGCGGTGTAGATATTTCCATGTTTATATAGATGGCGTTGTAGATATTTCCATGTTTATACCGATAGATGTGTTGGTATTTCCACGTTTATACAGATAGCGATGTAGATATTTCCATGTTTATACAGCTCGCGGTGCAGATATTTATATCTTTATGCAGATGGCATTGTAGATATTTCCTTATTCACACAGATGGCGGTGTAGATGTTTCCATGTTTATACAGATGGCGGAGTAGTTAGTTCCATGTTTATGGAGATGGCAGTGTAGATATTTTCATGTTTATAGAGATGGCGGGGTTGATATTTCCATGTTTATAGAGATAGCAGTGTAGATATTTACATGTTTATACAGATGGCTGTGTAGATATTTCCATGTGTATACAGATGGCATTGTAGATATTTCCATGTTTATACAGATGACTGTAGAGGTATTTCCATGTTTTACCGATGGCTCTGCAGATATTTCCATGTTTATAGAGATAGCGGTGTAGATATTTCCATGTTTGTACAGATGGCGTTGTTGATATTTCCATCTATACACAGATGGCCGTGTAGATATTTCCATGTTTATACAGATGGCAGCGTAGATATTTCCATGGACATGCAGATGGCGGTGTAGATATTTCCATGTTTATACAGAGAGCGGTGTAGCTATTTCCATGTTTTCACAGATGGTGGTGTAGATATTTCCGTGTTTATACACATGGCGGAGTAGATAATTCCATCTTTATGGAGATGGCAGTGTAGATATTTTCATGTTTATAGAGATGGCGGTGTAGATATTTCCATATTTATAGAGATAGAGGTGTATATATTTCCATCTTTCTACAGATGGCAGTGTAGATATTTCCATGTTTATACAGATGGCGGTGTCGATATTTCCATACTTATACAGATGTCTGTGTAGATATTTCCATGTGTATACAGATGGTATTGTGGGTATTTCCATGTTTATACATATGGTGGTGTAGATATTTCCATGTTTATTCTGATGACTGTGTAGATATTTCCATGTTTTTACAGATGGCAGTGTAGATATTTCAATGTTTATAGAGATGGCGCTGTAGATATTTCCATGTTTATACAGATCGCGGTGTAGATATTTCCATGTTTATACAGATAGCGGTGTAGATATTTCCATGTTTTTACTGATATCGGTGTAGATATTTCCATGTTTACACAGATTGCGGTGTAGATATTTCCATCTTTCTACAGATGGCATTGTAGATATTTCCATGTTTATGCAGATGGCGGTGTAGATATTTCCATGTTTATATAGATGGTGGTGTAGATATTACCATGTTTATACAGATAGCGGTGTAGATATTTCCATGTTTATACAGATCGTGGTGAAGGTATTTCCGTGTTCATACAGATCGTGGTGTAGATATTTCCATGTGTATACAGATCGCGGTGTAGATATTTCCATGTTTATACAGATAGCGGTGTAGATATTTCCATGTTAGTACAGATAGCGGTGTAGATATTTCCATGTTTATAGAGATAGCGGTGTAGGTATTTCCATGTTTACAGACATAGCGGTGTAGATATTTCCATGTTTATATAGATGGCGTTGTAGATATTTCCATGTTTATACCGATAGATGTGTGGGTATTTCCACGTTTATACAGATAGCGATGTAGATATTTCCATGTTTATACAGCTCGCGGTGCAGATATTTATATCTTTATACAGATGGCATTGTAGATATTTCCTTATTCACACACATGGCGGTGTAGATGTTTCCATGTTTATACAGATGGCGGAGTAGTTAGTTCCATGTTTATGGAGATGGCAGTGTAGATATTTTCATGTTTATAGAGATGGCGGTGTAGATATTTCCATGTTTATAGAGATAGCAGTGTAGATATTTACATGTTTATAGAGATGGCGGTGTAGATATTCCCATGTTCATAGAGATTGCAGTGTAGATATTTACATGTTTATACAGATGGCTGTGTAGATATTTCCATGTGTATACAGATGGCATTGTAGAAATTTCCATGTTTATACAGATGACTGTAGAGGTATTTCCATGTTTTACAGATGGCTGCGCAGATATTTCCATGTTTATAGAGATAGCGGTGTAGATATTTCCATGTTTGTACAGATGGCGTTGTTGATATTTCCATCTATACACAGATGGCCGTGTAGATATTTCCATGTTTATACGGATGGCAGCGTAGATATTTCCATGGACATGCAGATGGCGGTGTAGATATTTCCATGTTTATACAGATAGCGGTGTAGATATTTCCATGTTTTCACAGATGGTGGTGTAGATATTTCCGTGTTTATACACATGGCGGAGTAGATACTTCCATCTTTATGGAGATGGCAGTGTAGATATTTTCATGTTTATAGAGATGGCGGTGTAGATATTTCCATATTTATAGAGATAGCGGTGTAGATATTTCCATCTTTCTACAGATGGCAGTGTAGATATTTCCATGTTTATACAGACGGCGGTGTAGATATTTCCATACTTATACAGATGTCTGTGTAGATATTTCAATGTGTATACAGATGGTATTGTAGCTATTTCCATGTTTATACAGATGGTGGTGTAGATATTTCCATGTTTATTCAGATGACTGTGTAGATATTTCCATATTTTTACAGATCGCGGTGTAAATATTTCAATGTTTATAGAGATGGCGCTGTAGATATCTCCATGTTTATACAGATCACGGTGTAGATATTTCCATGTTGATACAGATAGCGGTGTAGATATTTCCATGTTTTTACAGATATCGGTGTAGATATTTCCATGTTTACACAGATTGCGGTGTAGATATTTCCATCTTTCTACAGATGGCATTGTAGATACTTCCATGTTTATGCAGATGGCGGTGTAGATATTTCCATGTTTATATAGATGGTGGTGTAGATATTACCATGTTTATACAGATAGAGGTGTAGATATTTCCATGTTTACACAGATCGTGGTGAAGATATTTCCATGTTTCTACAGATCGCGGTGTAGATATTTCCATGTTTATACAGATCGCGGTGTAGATATTTCCATGTTTATACAGATATCGGTGTAGATATTTCCATGTTTATACAGATAGCGGTGTAGATATTTCCATGTTTATAGAGCGAGCGGTGTAGGTATTTCCATGTTTATAGACATAGCGGTGTAGATATTTCCATGTTTATATAGATGGCGTTGTAGATATTTCCATGTTTATACCGATGGATGTGTTGGTATTTCCACGTTTATACAGATAGCGATGTAGATATTTCCATGTTTATACAGCTCGCGGTGCAGATATTTATATCTTTATACAGATGGCATAGTAGATATTTCCTTATTCACACAGATGGCGGTGTAGATGTTTCCATGTTTATACAGACGGCGGAGTAGTTAGTTCCATGTTTATGGAGATGGCAGTGTAGATATTTTCATGTTTATAGAGATGGCGGTGTAGATATTTCCATGTGTATAGAGATGGCATTGTAGATATTTCCATGTTTATACAGATGACTGTAGAGTTATTTCCATGTTTTACAGATGGCTGTGCAGATATTTCCATGTTTATAGAGATAGCGGTGTAGATATTTCCATGTTTGTTCAGATGGCGTTGTTGATATTTCCATCTATACACAGATGGCCGTGTAGATATTTCCATGTTTATACAGATGGCAGCGTAGATATTTCCATGGACATGCAGATGGCGGTGTAGATATTTCCATGTTTATACAGAGAGCGGTGTAGCTATTTCCATGTTTTCACAGATGGTGGTGTAGATATTTCCGTGTTTATACACATGGCGGAGTAGATACTTCCATCTTTATGGAGACGGCAGTGTAGATATTTTCATGTTTATAGAGATGGCGGTGTAGATATTTCCATATTTATAGAGATAGCGGTGTAGATATCTCCATCTTTCTACAGATGGCAGTGTAGATATTTCCATGTTTATACAGATGGCGGTGTAGATATTTCCATACTTATACAGATGTCTGTGTAGATATATCCATGTGTATACAGATGGTATTGTAGGTATTTCCATGTTTATACACATGGTGGTGTAGATATTTCCATGTTTATTCAGATGTCTGTGTAGATATTTCCATGTTTTTACAGATGGCAGTGTAGATATTTCAATGTTTATAGAGATGGAGCTGTAGATATTTCCATGTTTATACAGATCGCGGTGTAGATATTTCCATGTTTATACAGATATCGGTGTAGATATTTCCATGTTTACACAGATAGCGCTGTAGGTATTTCCATCTTTCTACAGATGGCATTGTAGATATTTCCAAGTTTATGCAGATGGCGTTGTATATATTTCCATGTTTATATAGATGGTGGTGTAGATATTACCATGTTTATACAGATAGCGGTGTAGACATTTCCATGTTTAAACAGATCGTGTTGAAGATATTTCCATGTTTATACAGATCACGGTGTAGATATTTCCATGTTTATACAGATCGCGGTGTAGTTATTTCCATGTTTATACAGATAGCGTTGTAGATATTTCCATGTTTATATAGATAGCGGTGTAGATATTTCCATGTTTATAGAGATAGCGGTGTAGGTATTTCCATGTTTATAGAGATAGCGGTGTAGATATTTCCATGTTGTACAGATGGCGTTGTTGATATTTCCATCTATACACAGATGGCCGTGTAGATATTTCCATGTTTATACAGATGGCAGCGTAGATATTTCCATGGACATGCAGATGGCGGTGTAGATATTTCCATGTTTATACAGAGAGCGGTGTAGATATTTCCATGTTTTCACAGATGGTGGTGTAGATATTTCCGTGTTTATACACATGGCGGAGTAGATACTTCCATCTTTATGGAGATGGCAGTGTAGATATTTTCAGGTTTATAGAGATGGCGGTATAGATATTTCCAGATTTATAGAGATAGCGGTGTAGATATTTCCATCTTTTTACAGATGGCAGTGTAGATATTTCCATGTTTATACAGATGGCGGTGTAGATATTTCCATGTGTATACAGATGGTATTGTAGGTATTTCCATGTTTATACAGATGGTGGTGTAGATATTTCCATGTTTATTCAGATGACTGTGTAGATATTTCCATGTTTTACAGATGGCAGTGTAGATATTTCAATGTTTATAGAGATGGCGCTGTAGATATTTCCATGTTTATACAGATCGCGGTGTAGATATTTCCATGTTTATACAGATAGCGGTGTAGATATTTCCATGTTTTTACAGATAGCGGTGTAGATATTTCCATGTTTACACAGATTGTGGTGCAGATATTTCCATCTTTCTACAGATTGCATTGTAGATATTTCCATGTTTATGCAGATGGCGGTGTAGATATTTCCATGTTTATATAGACGGTGGTGTAGATATTACCATGTTTATACAGATAGCTGTGTAGATATTTCCAAGTTTATACAGATCGTGGTGAAGATATTTCCATGTTTATAAAGATCGCGGTGTAGATTTTCCATGTTTATACAGAGAGCGGTGTAGATATTTCCATGTTTTCACAGATGGTGGTGTAGATATTTCCGTGTTTATACACATGGCGGAGTAGATACTTCCATCTTTATGGAGATGGCAGTGTAGATATTTTCATGTTTATAGAGATGGCGGTGTAGATATTTCCATATTTATAGAGATAGCGGTGTAGATATTTCCATCTTTCTACAGATGGCAGTGTAGATATTTCCATGTTTATACAGATGGCGGTGTAGATATTTCCATACTTATACAGATGTCTGTGTAGATATTTCCATGTTTATACAGATGGTATTGTAGGTATTTCCATGTTTAAACATATGGTGGTGTAGATATTTCCATGTTTATTCTGATGACTGTGTAGATATTTCCATGTTTTTACAGATGGCAGTGTAGATATTTCAATGTTTATAGAGATGGCGCTGTAGATATTTCCATGTTTATACAGATCGCGGTGTAGATATTTCCATGTTTATACAGATTGCGGTGTAGATATTTCCATGTTTTTACAGATATCGGTGTAGATATTTCCTTGTTTACACAGATTGCGGTGTAGATATTTCCATCTTTCTACAGATGGCATTGTAGATATTTCCATGTTTATGCAGATGGCGGTGTATATATTTCCATGTTTATATAGATGGTGGTGTAGATATTACCATGTTTATACAGATAGCGGTGTAGATATTTCCATGTTTATACAGATCGTGGTGAAGATATTTCCATGTTTATACAGATCGCGGTGTAGATATTTCCATGTTTATACAGATAGCGGTGTAGATATTTCCATGTTTATACAGCTCGCGGTGCAGATATTTATATCTTTATACAGATGGCATTGTAGATATTTCCTTATTCACACAGATGGCGGTGTAGATGTTTCCATGTTTATACAGATGGCGGAGTAGTTAGTTCCATGTTTATGGAGATGGCAGTGTAGATATTTTCATGTTTATAGATATGGCGGTGTAGATATTTCCATGTTTATAGAGATAGCAGTGTAGACATTTACATGTTTATACAGATGGCTGTGTAGATGTTTCCATGTGCATACAGATGGCATTGTAGATATTTCCATGTTTATACAGATGACTGTAGAGGTATTTCCATGTTTTACAGATGGCTGTGCAGATATTTCCATGTTTATAGAGATAGCGGTGTAGATATTTCCATATTTGTACAGATGGCGTTGTTGATATTTCCATCTATACACAGATGGCCGTGTAGATATTTCCATGTTTATACAGATGGCAGCGTAGATATTTCCATGGACATGCAGATGGCGGTGTAGATATTTCCATGTTTATACAGGGAGCGGTGTAGCTATTTCCATGTTTTCACAGATGGTGGTGTAGATATTTCCGTGTTTATACACATGGCGGAGTAGATACTTCCATCTTTATGGAGATGGCAGTGTAGATATTTTCATGTTTATAGAGATGACGGTGTAGATATTTCCATATTTATAGAGATAGCGGTGTAGATATTTCCATCTTTCTACAGATGGCAGTGTAGATATTTCCATGTTTATACAGATGGCGGTGTAGATATTTCCATACTTATACAGATGTCTGTGTAGATATTTCCATGTTTATACAGATGGTATTGTAGGTATTTCCATGTTTAAACATATGGTGGTGTAGATATTTCCATGTTTATTCTGATGACTGTGTAGATATTTCCATGTTTTTACAGATGGCAGTGTAGATATTTCAATGTTTATAGAGATGGCGCTGTAGATATTTCCATGTTTATACAGATCGCGGTGTAGATATTTCCATGTTTATACAGATTGCGGTGTAGATATTTCCATGTTTTTACAGATATCGGTGTAGATATTTCCTTGTTTACACAGATTGCGGTGTAGATATTTCCATCTTTCTACGGATGGCATTGTAGATATTTCCATGTTTATGCAGATGGCGGTGTATATATTTCCATGTTTATATAGATGGTGGTGTAGATATTACCATGTTTATACAGATAGCGGTGTAGATATTTCCATGTTTATACAGATCGTGGTGAAGATATTTCCATGTTTATACAGATCGCGGTGTAGATATTTCCATGTTTATACAGATCGTGGTGAAGGTATTTCCATGTTCATACAGATCGTGGTGTAGATATTTCCATGTGTATACAGATCGCGGTGTAGATATTTCCATGTTTATACAGATAGCGGTGTAGATATTTCCATGTTAGTACAGATAGCGGTGTAGATATTTCCATGTTTATAGAGATAGCGGTGTAGGTATTTCCATGTTTACAGACATAGCGGTGTAGATATTTCCATGTTTATATAGATGGCGTTGTAGATATTTCCATGTTTATACCGATAGATGTGTTGGTATTTCCACGTTTATACAGATAGCGATGTAGATATTTCCATGTTTATACAGATAGCGGTGTAGATATTTCCATGTTTTTACTGATATCGGTGTAGATATTTCCATGTTTACACAGATTGCGGTGTAGATATTTCCATCTTTCTACAGATGGCATTGTAGATATTTCCATGTTTATGCAGATGGCGGTGTAGATATTTCCATGTTTATATAGATGGTGGTGTAGATATTACCATGTTTATACAGATAGCGGTGCAGATATTTCCATGTTTATACAGATCGTGGTGAAGGTATTTCCATGTTCATACAGATCGTGGTGTAGATATTTCCATGTGTATACAGATCGCGGTGTAGATATTTCCATGTTTATACAGATAGCGGTGTAGATATTTCCATGTTAGTACAGATAGCGGTGTAGATATTTCCATGTTTATAGAGATAGCGGTGTAGGTATTTCCATGTTTACAGACATAGCGGTGTAGATATTTCAATGTTTATAGAGATGGCGCTGTAGATATTTCCATGTTTATACAGATCGCGGTGTAGATATTTCCATGTTTATACAGATAGCGGTGTAGATATTTCCATGTTTTCACAGATGGTGGTGTAGATATTTCCGTGTTTATACACATTGCGGAGTAGATACTTCCATCTTTATTGAGATGGCAGGGTAGATATTTTCATGTTTATAGAGATGGCGGTGTAGATATTTCCATATTTATAGAGATAGCGGTGTAGATATTTCCATCTTTCTACAGATGGCAGTGTAGATATTTCCATGTTTATACAGATGGCGGTGTAGATATTTCCATGTTTATACAGATAGCGGTGTAGATATTTCCATGTTTATACAGATAGCGGTGTAGATATTTCCATGTTTATACAGATAGTGTTGTAGATATTTCCATGTTTATACAGAATGCGTTGTAGATATTTCCATGTCTATAGAGATAGCGGTGTAGGTATTTCCATGTTTATAGACATAGCGGTGTAGATATTTCCATGTTTATATAGATGGCGTTGTAGTTATTTCCATGTTGATACCGATAGATGTGTTGGTATTTCAACGTTTATACAGATAGTGATGTAGATATCTCCATGTTTATACAGCTCGTGGTGCAGATATTTATATCTTTATACAGATGGCATTGTAGATATTTCCTTATTCACACAGATGGCGGTGTAGATGTTTCCATGTTTATACAGATGGCGGAGTAGTTAGTTCCATGTTTATGGAGATGGCAGTGTAGATATTTTCATGTTTATAGAGATGGCGGTGTAGATATTTCCATATTTATAGAGATAGCGGTGTAGATATTTCCATCTTTCTACAGATGGCAGTGTAGATATTTCCATGTTTATACAGATGGCGGTGTAGATATTTCCATACTTATACAGATGTCTGTGTAGATATTTCCATGTGTATACAGATGGTACAGTAGGTATTTCCATGTTTATACAGATGGTGGTGTAGATATTTCCATGTTTATTCAGATGACTGTGTAGATATTTCCATGTTTTTACAGATGGCAGTGTAGATAATTCTATGTTTATAGAGATGGCGCTGTAGATATCTCCATGTTTATACAGATCGCGGTGTAGATATTTCCATGTTGATACAGATAGCGGTGTAGATATTTCCATGTTTTTACAGATAGCGGTGTAGATATTTCCATGTTTACACAGATTGTGGTGCAGATATTTCCATCTTTCTACAGATTGCATTGTAGATATTTCCATGTTTATGCAGATGGCGGTGTAGATATTTCCATGTTTATATAGACGGTGGTGTAGATATTACCATGTTTATACAGATAGCTGTGTAGATATTTCCAAGTTTATACAGATCGTGGTGAAGATATTTCTATGTTTATAAAGATCGCGGTGTAGATTTTCCATGTTTATACAGAGAGCGGTGTAGATATTTCCATGTTTTCACAGATGGTGGTGTAGATATTTCCGTGTTTATACACATGGCGGAGTAGATACTTCCATCTTTATGGAGATGGCAGTGTAGATATTTTCATGTTTATAGAGATGGCGGTGTAGATATTTCCATATTTATAGAGATAGCGGTGTAGATATTTCCATCTTTCTACAGATGGCAGTGTAGATATTTCCATGTTTATACAGATGGCGGTGTAGATATTTCCATACTTATACAGATGTCTGTGTAGATATTTCCATGTTTATACAGATGGTATTGTAGGTATTTCCATGTTTAAACATATGGTGGTGTAGATATTTCCATGTTTATTCTGATGACTGTGAAGATATTTCCATGTTTTTACAGATGGCAGTGTAGATATTTCAATGTTTATAGAGATGGCGCTGTAGATATTTCCATGTTTATACAGATCGCGGTGTAGATATTTCCATGTTTATACAGATTGCGGTGTAGATATTTCCATGTTTTTACAGATATCGGTGTAGATATTTCCTTGTTTACACAGATTGCGGTGTAGATATTTCCATCTTTCTACAGATGGCATTGTAGATATTTCCATGTTTATGCAGATGGCGGTGTATATATTTCCATGTTTATATAGATGGTGGTGTAGATATTACCATGTTTATACAGATAGCGGTGTAGATATTTCCATGTTTATACAGATCGTGGTGAAGATATTTCCATGTTTATACAGATCGCGGTGTAGATATTTCCATGTTTATACAGATAGCGGTGTAGATATTTCCATGTTTATACAGCTCGCGGTGCAGATATTTATATCTTTATACAGATGGCATTGTAGATATTTCCTTATTCACACAGATGGCGGTGTAGATGTTTCCATGTTTATACAGATGGCGGAGTAGTTAGTTCCATGTTTATGGAGATGGCAGTGTAGATATTTTCATGTTTATAGATATGGCGGTGTAGATATTTCCATGTTTATAGAGATAGCAGTGTAGATATTTACATGTTTATACAGATGGCTGTGTAGATGTTTCCATGTGCATACAGATGGCATTGTAGATATTTCCATGTTTATACAGATGACTGTAGAGGTATTTCCATGTTTTACAGATGGCTGTGCAGATATTTCCATGTTTATAGAGATAGCGGTGTAGATATTTCCATATTTGTACAGATGGCGTTGTTGATATTTCCATCTATACACAGATGGCCGTGTAGATATTTCCATGTTTATACAGATGGCAGCGTAGATATTTCCATGGACATGCAGATGGCGGTGTAGATATTTAAATGTTTATACAGGGAGCGGTGTAGCTATTTCCATGTTTTCACAGATGGTGGTGTAGATATTTCCGTGTTTATACACATGGCGGAGTAGATACTTCCATCTTTATGGAGATGGCAGTGTAGATATTTTCATGTTTATAGAGATGGCGGTGTAGATATTTCCATATTTATAGAGATAGCGGTGTAGATATTTCCATCTTTCTACAGATGGCAGTGTAGATATTTCCATGTTTATACAGATGGCGGTGTAGATATTTCCATACTTATACAGATGTCTGTGTAGATATTTCCATGTTTATACAGATGGTATTGTAGGTATTTCCATGTTTAAACATATGGTGGTGTAGATATTTCCATGTTTATTCTGATGACTGTGTAGATATTTCCATGTTTTTACAGATGGCAGTGTAGATATTTCAATGTTTATAGAGATGGCGCTGTAGATATTTCCATGTTTATACAGATCGCGGTGTAGATATTTCCATGTTTATACAGATTGCGGTGTAGATATTTCCATGTTTTTACAGATATCGGTGTAGATATTTCCTTGTTTACACAGATTGCGGTGTAGATATTTCCATCTTTCTACGGATGGCATTGTAGATATTTCCATGTTTATGCAGATGGCGGTGTATATATTTCCATGTTTATATAGATGGTGGTGTAGATATTACCATGTTTATACAGATAGCGGTGTAGATATTTCCATGTTTATACAGATCGTGGTGAAGATATTTCCATGTTTATACAGATCGCGGTGTAGATATTTCCATGTTTATACAGATCGTGGTGAAGGTATTTCCATGTTCATACAGATCGTGGTGTAGATATTTCCATGTGTATACAGATCGCGGTGTAGATATTTCCATGTTTATACAGATAGCGGTGTAGATATTTCCATGTTAGTACAGATAGCGGTGTAGATATTTCCATGTTTATAGAGATAGCGGTGTAGGTATTTCCATGTTTACAGACATAGCGTTGTAGATATTTCCATGTTTATATAGATGGCGTTGTAGATATTTCCATGTTTATACCGATAGATGTGTTGGTATTTCCACGTTTATACAGATAGCGATGTAGATATTTCCATGTTTATACAGATAGCGGTGTAGATATTTCCATGTTTTTACTGATATCGGTGTAGATATTTCCATGTTTACACAGATTGCGGTGTAGATATTTCCATCTTTCTACAGATGGCATTGTAGATATTTCCATGTTTATGCAGATGGCGGTGTAGATATTTCCATGTTTATATAGATGGTGGTGTAGATATTACCATGTTTATACAGATAGCGGTGCAGATATTTCCATGTTTATACAGATCGTGGTGAAGGTATTTCCATGTTCATACAGATCGTGGTGTAGATATTTCCATGTGTATACAGATCGCGGTGTAGATATTTCCATGTTTATACAGATAGCGGTGTAGATATTTCCATGTTAGTACAGATAGCGGTGTAGATATTTCCATGTTTATAGAGATAGCGGTGTAGATATTTCCATGTTTACAGACATAGCGGTGTAGATATTTCAATGTTTATAGAGATGGCGCTGTAGATATTTCCATGTTTATACAGATCGCGGTGTAGATATTTCCATGTTTATACAGATAGCGGTGTAGATATTTCCATGTTTTCACAGATGGTGGTGTAGATATTTCCGTGTTTATACACATTGCGGAGTAGATACTTCCATCTTTATTGAGATGGCAGGGTAGATATTTTCATGTTTATAGAGATGGCGGTGTAGATATTTCCATATTTATAGAGATAGCGGTGTAGATATTTCCATCTTTCTACAGATGGCAGTGTAGATATTTCCATGTTTATACAGATGGCGGTGTAGATATTTCCATGTTTATACAGATAGCGGTGTAGATATTTCCATGTTTATACAGATAGCGGTGTAGATATTTCCATGTTTATACAGATAGTGTTGTAGATATTTCCATGTTTATACAGAATGCGTTGTAGATATTTCCATGTCTATAGAGATAGCGGTGTAGGTATTTCCATGTTTATAGACATAGCGGTGTAGATATTTCCATGTTTATATAGATGGCGTTGTAGTTATTTCCATGTTGATACCGATAGATGTGTTGGTATTTCAACGTTTATACAGATAGTGATGTAGATATCTCCATGTTTATACAGCTCGTGGTGCAGATATTTATATCTTTATACAGATGTCATTGTAGATATTTCCTTATTCACACAGATGGCGGTGTAGATGTTTCCATGTTTATACAGATGGCGGAGTAGTTAGTTCCATGTTTATGGAGATGGCAGTGTAGATATTTTCATGTTTATAGAGATGGCGGTGTAGATATTTCCATATTTATAGAGATAGCGGTGTAGATATTTCCATCTTTCTACAGATGGCAGTGTAGATATTTCCATGTTTATACAGATGGCGGTGTAGATATTTCCATACTTATACAGATGTCTGTGTAGATATTTCCATGTGTATACAGATGGTACAGTAGGTATTTCCATGTTTATACAGATGGTGGTGTAGATATTTCCATGTTTATTCAGATGACTGTGTAGATATTTCCATGTTTTTACAGATGGCAGTGTAGATAATTCTATGTTTATAGAGATGGCGCTGTAGATATCTCCATGTTTATACAGATCGCGGTGTAGATATTTCCATGTTGATACAGATAGCGGTGTAGATATTTCCATGTTTTTACAGATATCGGTATAGATATTTCCATGTTTACACAGATTGCGGTGTAGATATTTCCATCTTTCTACAGATGGCATTGTAGATACTTCCATGTTTATGCAGATGGCGGTGTAGATATTTCCATGTTTATATAGATGGTGGTGTAGATATTACCATGTTTATACAGATAGCGGTGTAGATATTTCCATGTTTATACAGATCGTGGTGAAGATATTTCCATGTTTATACAGATCGCGGTGTAGGTATTTCCATGTTTATACAGATAGCGGTGTAGATATTTCCATGTTTATACAGATAGCGTTGTAGATATTTCCATATTTATACAGAATGCGGTGTAGATATTTCCATGTTTATAGAGATAGCGGTGTTGGTATTTCCATGTTTATAGACATAGCGGTGTAGATATTTCCATGTTTATATAGATGGCGTTGTAGGTATTTCCATGTTTATACCGATAGATGTGTTGGTATTTCAACGTTTATACAGATAGCGATGTAGATATCTCCATGTTTATACAGCTCGCGGTGCAGATATTTATATCTTTATACAGATGGCATTGTAGATATTTCCTTATTCACACAGATGGCGGTGTAGATGTTTCCATGTTTATACAGATGGCGGAGTAGTTAGTTCCATGTTTATGGAGAGGGCAGTGTAGATATTTTCATGTTTATAGAGATGGCGGTGTAGATATTTACATGTTTATAGAGATAGCAGTGTAGATATTTACATGTTTATACAGATGGCTGTGTAGATGTTTCCATGTGCATACAGATGGCATTGTAGATATTTCCATGTTTATACAGATGACTGTAGAGGTATTTCCATGTTTTACAGATGGCTGTGCAGATATTTCCATGTTTATAGAGATAGCGGTGTAGATATTTCCATATTTGTACAGATGGCGTTGTTGATATTTCCATCTATACACAGATGGCCGTGTAGATATTTCCATGTTTATACAGATGGCAGCGTAGATATTTCCATGGACATGCAGATGGCGGTGTAGATATTTCCATGTTTATACAGAGAGCGGTGTAGCTATTTCCATGTTTTCACAGATGGTGGTGTAGATATTTCCGTGTTTATACACATGGCGGAGTAGATATTCCATCTTTATGGAGATGGCAGGGTAGATATTTTCATGTTTATAGAGATGGCGGTGTAGATATTTCCATATTTATAGAGATAGCGGTGTAGATATTTCCATCTTTCTACAGATGGCAGTGTAGATATTTCCATGTTTATACAGATGGCGGTGTCGATATTTCCATACTTATACAGATGTCTGTGTAGATATTTCCATGTGTATACAGATGGTATTGTAGGTATTTCCATGTTTATACATATGGTGGTGTAGATATTTCCATGTTTATTCTGATGACTGTGTAGATATTTCCATGTTTTTACAGATGGCAGTGTAGATATTTCAATGTTTATAGAGATGGCGCTGTAGATATTTCCATGTTTATACAGATCGCGGTGTAGATATTTCCATGTTTATACAGATAGCGGTGTAGATATTTCCATGTTTTTACTGATATCGGTGTAGATATTTCCATGTTTACACAGATTGCGGTGTAGATATTTCCATCTTTCTACAGATGGCATTGTAGATATTTCCATGTTTATGCAGATGGCGGTGTATATATTTCCATGTTTATATAGATGGTGGTGTAGATTTTACCATGTTTATACAGATAGCGGTGTAGATATTTCCATGTTTATACAGATCGTGGTGAAGATATTTCCATGTTTATACAGATCGCGGTGTAGATATTTCCATGTTTATACAGATAGCGGTGTAGATATTTCCATGTTTATACAGATAGCGTTGAAGATATTTCCATGTTTATACAGAATGCGGTGTAGATGTTTCCATGTTTATAGAGATAGCGGTGTAGGTATTTCCATGTTTATATAAATATCGGTGTAGATATTTCCATGTTTATATAGATGGCGTTGTAGATATTTCCATCTTTATACCGATAGATGTGTTGGTATTTCAACGTTTAAACAGATAGCGATGTAGATATTTCCATGTTTATACAGCTCGCGGTGCAGATATTTATATCTTTATACAGATGGCATTGTAGATAATTCCTTATTCACACAGATGGCAGTGTAGATGTTTCCATGTTTATACAGATGGCGGAGTAGTTAGTTCCATGTTTATGGAGATGGCAGTGTAGATATTTTCATGTTTATAGAGATGGCGGTGTAGATATTCCCATGTTCATAGAGATTGCAGTGTAGATATTTACATGTTTATACAGATGGCTGTGTAGATATTTCCATGTGTATACAGATGGCATTGTAGATATTTCCATGTTTATACAGATGACTGTAGAGGTATTTCCATGTTTTACAGATGGCTGCGCAGATATTTCCATGTTTATAGAGATAGCGGTGTAGATATTTCCATGTTTGTACAGATGGCGTTGTTGATATTTCCATCTATACACAGATGGCCGTGTAGATATTTCCATGTTTATACAGATGGCAGCGTAGATATTTCCATGGACATGCAGATGGCGGTGTAGATATTTCCATGTTTATACAGATAGCGGTGTAGATATTTCCATGTTTTCACCGATGTTGGTGTAGATATTTCCGTGTTTATACACATGGCGGAGTAGATACTTCCATCTTTATGGAGATGGCAGTGTAGATATTTTCATGTTTATAGAGATGGCGGTGTAGATATTTCCATATTTATAGAGATAACGGTGTATATATTTCCATCTTTCTACAGACGGCAGTGTAGATATTTCCATGTTTATACAGACGGCGGTGTCGATATTTCCATACTTATACAGATGTCTGTGTAGATATTTCCACGTGTATACAGATGGTATTGTAGGTATTTCCATGTTTATACATATGGTGGTGTAGATATTTCCATGTTTATTCTGATGACTGTGTAGATATTTCCATGTTTTTACAGATGGCAGTGTAGATATTTCAATGTTTATAGAGATGGCGCTGTAGATATTTCCATGTTTATACAGATCGCGGTGTAGATATTTCCATGTTTATACAGATAGCGGTGTAGATATTTCCATGTTTTTACTGATATCGGTGTAGATATTTCCATGTTTACACAGATTGCGGTGTAGATATTTCCGTCTTTCTACAGATGGCATTGTAGATATTTCCATGTTTATGCAGATGGCGGTGTATATATTTCCATGTTTATATAGATGGTGGTGTAGATTTTACCATGTTTATACAGATAGCGGTGTAGTTATTTCCATGTCTATACAGATCGTGGTGAAGATATTTCCATGTTTATACAGATCGCGGTGTAGATATTTCCATGTTTATACAGATAGCGGTGTAGATATTTCCATGTTTATACAGATAGCGTTGTAGATATTTCCATGTTTATACAGATAGCGGTGTAGATATTTCCATGTTTATAGAGATAGCGGTGTAGGTATTTCCATGTTTATATACATAGCGGTGTAGATATTTCCATGTTTATATAGATGGCGTTGTAGATATTTCCATCTTTATACCGATAGATGTGTTGGTATTTCAACGTTTAAACAGATAGCGATGTAGATATTTCCATGTCTATACAGCTCGCGGTGCAGATATTTATATCTTTATACAGATGGCATTGTAGATATTTCCTTATTCACACAGATGGCGGTGTAGATGTTTCCATGTTTATACAGATGGCGGAGTAGTTAGTTCCATGTTTATGGAGATGGCAGTGTAGATATTTTCATGTTTATAGAGATGGCGGTGTAGATATTCCCATGTTCATAGAGATTGCAGTGTAGATATTTACATGTTTATACAGATGGCTGTGTAGATATTTCCATGTGTATACAGATGGCATTGTAGATATTTCCATGTTTATACAGATGACTGTAGAGGTATTTCCATGTTTTACAGATGGCTGCGCAGATATTTCCATGTTTATAGAGATAGCGGTGTAGATATTTCCATGTTTGTACAGATGGCGTTGTTGATATTTCCATCTATACACAGATGGCCGTGTAGATATTTCCATGTTTATACAGATGGCAGCGTAGATATTTCCATGGACATGCAGATGGCAGTGTAGATATTTCCATGTTTATACAGATAGCGGTGTAGATATTTCCATGTTTTCACAGATGGTGGTGTAGATATTTCCGTGTTTATACACATGGCGGATTAGATACTTCCATCTTTATGGAGATGGCAGTGTAGATATTTTCATGTTTATAGAGATGGCGGTGTAGATATTTCCATATTTATAGAGATAGCGGTGTAGATATTTCCATCTTTCTACAGATGGCAGTGAAGATATTTCCATGTTTATACAGACGGCGGTGTAGATATTTCCATACTTTTACAGATGTCTGTGTAGATATTTCCATGTCTATACAGATGGTATTGTAGGTATTTCCATGTTTATACAGATGGTGGTGTAGATATTTCCATGTTTATTCAGAAGACTGTGTAGATATTTCCATATTTTTACAGATCGCGGTGTAGATATTTCAATGTTTATAGAGATGGCGCTGTAGATATCTCCATGTTTATACAGATCGCGGTGTAGATATTTCCATGTTTATACAGATAGCGGTGTAGATATTTCCATGTTTTTACAGATATCGGTGTAGATATTTCCATGTTTACACAGATAGCGCTGTAGGTATTTCCATCTTTCTACAGATGGCATTGTAGATATTTCCATCTTTATGCAGATGGCGTTGTATATATTTCCATGTTTATATAGATGGTTGTGTAGATATTACCATGTTTATACAGATAGCGGTGTAGACATTTCCATGTTTAAACAGATCGTGTTGAAGATATTTCCATGTTTATACAGATCACGGTGTAGATATTTCCATGTTTATACAGATCGCGGTGTAGTTATTTCCATGTTTATACAGATAGCGTTGTAGATATTTCCATGTTTATATAGATAGCGGTGTAGATATTTCCATGTTTATAGAGATAGCGGTGTAGGTATTTCCATGTTTATAGAGATAGCGGTGTAGATATTTCCATGTTGTACAGATGGCGTTGTTGATATTTCCATCTATACACAGATGGCCGTGTAGATATTTCCATGTTTATACAGATGGCAGCGTAGATATTTCCATGGACATGCAGATGGCGGTGTAGATATTTCCATGTTTATACAGAGAGCGGTGTAGATATTTCCATGTTTTCACAGATGGTGGTGTAGATATTTCCGTGTTTATACACATGGCGGAGTAGATACTTCCATCTTTATGGAGATGGCAGTGTAGATATTTTCAGGTTTATAGAGATGGCGGTATAGATATTTCCATATGTATAGAGATAGCGGTGTAGATATTTCCATCTTTCTACAGATGGCAGTGTAGATATTTCCATGTTTATACAGATGGCGGTGTAGATATTTCCATGTGTATACAGATGGTATTGTAGGTATTTCCATGTTTACACAGATTGTGGTGTAGATATTTCCATCTTTCTACAGATGGCATTGTAGATATTTCCATGTTTATATAGACGGTGGTGTAGATATTACCATGTTTACACAGATAGCGGTGTAGATATTTCCATGTTTATACAGATCGTGGTGAAGATATTTCCATGTTTATAAAGATCGCGGTGTAGATTTTCCATGTTTATACAGAGAGCGGTGTAGATATTTCCATGTTTTCACAGATGGTGGTGTAGATATTTCCGTGTTTATACACATGGCGGAGTAGATACTTCCATCTTTATGGAGATGGCAGTGTACATATTTTCATGTTTATAGAGATGGCGGTGTAGATATTTCCATATTTATAGAGATAGCGGTGTAGATACTTCCATCTTTCTACAGATGGCAGTGTAGATATTTCCAAGTTTATACAGATGGCGGTGTAGATATTTCCATGCTTATACAGATGTCTGTGTAGATATTTCCATGTTTATACAGATGGTATTGTAGGTATTTCCATGTTTAAACATATGGTGGTGTAGATATTTCCATGTTTATTCTGATGACTGTGTAGATATTTCCATGTTTTTACAGATGGCAGTGTAGATATTTCAATGTTTATAGAGATGGCGCTGTAGATATTTCCATGTTTATACAGATCGCGGTGTAGATATTTCCATGTTTATACAGATTGCGGAGTAGATATTTCCATGTTTTTACAGATATCGGTGTAGATATTTCCTTGTTTACACAGATTGCGGTGTAGATATTTCCATCTTTCTACAGATGGCATTGAAGATATTTCCATGTTTATGCAGATGGCGGTGTATATATTTCCATGTTTATATAGATGGTGGTGTAGATATTACCATGTTTATACAGATAGCGGTGTAGATATTTCCATGTTTATACAGATCGTGGTGAAGATATTTCCATGTTTATACAGATCGCGGTGTAGATATTTCCATGTTTATACAGATAGCGGTGTAGATTTTTCCATGTTTATACAGATAGCGTTGTAGATATTTCCATATTTATACAGAATGCGGTGTAGATATTTCCATGTTTATAGAGATAGCGGTGTTGGTATTTCCATGTTTATAGACATAGCGGTGTAGATATTTCCATGTTTATATAGATGGCGTTGTAGGTATTTCCATGTTTATACTGATAGATGTGTTGGTATTTCAACGTTTATACAGATAGCGATGTAGATATCTCCATGTTTATACAGCTCGCGGTGCAGATATTTATATCTTTATACAGATGGCATTGTAGATATTTCCTTATTCACACAGATGGCGGTGTAGATGTTTCCATGTTTATACAGATGGCGGAGTAGTTAGTTCCATGTTTATGGAGATGGCAGTGTAGATATTTTCATGTTTATAGAGATGGCGGTGTAGATATTCCCATGTTCATAGAGATTGCAGTGTAGATATTTACATGTTTATACAGATGGCTGTGTAGATATTTCCATGTGTATACAGATGGCATTGTAGATATTTCCATGTTTATACAGATGACTGTAGAGGTATTTCCATGTCTTACAGATGGCTGCGCAGATATTTCCATGTTTATAGAGATAGCGGTGTAGATATTTCCATGTTTGTACAGATGGCGTTGTTGATATTTCCATCTATACACAGATGGCCGTGTAGATATTTCCATGTTTATACAGATGGCAGCGTAGATATTTCCATGGACATGCAGATGGCGGTGTAGATATTTCCATGTTTATACAGATAGCGGTGTAGATATTTCCATGTTTTTACTGATATCGGTGTAGATATTTCCATGTTTACAAAGATTGCGGTGTAGATATTTCCATCTTTCTACAGATGGCATTGTAGGTATTTCCATGTTTATGCAGATGGCGGTGTAGATATTTCCATGTTTATATAGATGGTGGTGTAGATATTACCATGTTTATACAGATAGCGGTGTAGATATTTCCATGTTTATACAGATCGTGGTGAAGGTATTTCCATGTTCATACAGATAGTGGTGTAGATATTTCCATGTGTATACAGATCGCGGTGTAGATCTTTCCATGTTTATACAGATAGCGGTGTAGATATTTCCATGTTAGTACAGATAGCGGTGTAGATATTTCCATGTTTATAGAGATAGCGGTGTAGATATTTCCATGTTTACAGACATAGCGGTGTAGATATTTCCATGTTTATATAGATGGCGTTGTAGATATTTCCATGTTTATACCGATAGATGTGTTGGTATTTCCACGTTTATACAGATAGCGATGTAGATATTTCCATGTTTATACAGCTCGCGGTGCAGATATTTATATCTTCATACAGATGGCATTGTAGATATTTCCTTATTCACACAGATGGCGGTGTAGATGTTTCCATGTTTATACAGATGGCGGAGTAGTTAGTTCCATGTTTATGGAGATGGCAGTGTAGATATTTTCATGTTTATAGAGATGGCGGTGTAGATATTTCCATGTTTATAGAGATAGCAGTGTAGATATTTACATGTTTATATAGATGGCTGTGTAGATATTTCCGTGTGTATACAGATGGCATTGTAGATATTTCCATGTTTATACAGATGACTGTAGAGGTATTTCCATGTTTTACCGATGGCTCTGCAGATATTTCCATGTTTATAGAGATAGCGGTGTAGATATTTCCATGTTTGTACAGATGGCGTTGTTGATATTTCCATCTATTCACAGATGGCCGTGTAGATATTTCCATGTTTATACAGATGGCAGCGTAGATATTTCCATGGACATGCAGATGGCGGTGTAGATATTTCCATGTTTATACAGAGAGCGGTGTAGTTATTTCCATGTTTTCACAGATGGTGGTGTAGATATTTCCGTGTTTATACACATGGCGGAGTAGATACTTCCATCTTTATGGAGATGGCAGTGTAGATATTTTCATGTTTATAGAGATGGCGGTGTAGATATTTCCATATTTATAGAGATAGCGGTGTAGATATTTCCATCTTTCTACAGATGGCAGTGTAGATATTTCCATGTTTATACAGATGGCGGTGTCGATATTTCCATACTTATACAGATGTCTGTGTAGATATTTCCATGTGTATACAGATGGTATTGTAGGTATTTCCATGTTTATACATATGGTGGTGTAGATATTTCCATGTTTATTCTGATGACTGTGTAGATATTTCCATGTTTTTACAGATGGCAGTGTAGATATTTCAATGTTTATAGAGATGGCGCTGTAGATATTTCCATGTTTATACAGATCGCGGTGTAGATATTTCCATGTTTATACAGATAGCGGTGTAGATATTTCCATGTTTTTACTGATATCGGTGTAGATATTTCCATGTTTACACAGATTGCGGTGTAGATATTTCCATCTTTCTACAGATGGCATTGTAGATATTTCCATGTTTATGCAGATGGCGGTGTATATATTTCCATGTTTATATAGATGGTGGTGTAGATTTTACCATGTTTATACAGATAGCGGTGTAGATATTTCCATGTTTATACAGATCGTGGTGAAGATATTTCCATGTTTATACAGATCGCGGTGTAGATATTTCCATGTTTATACAGATAGCGGTGTAGATATTTCCATGTTTATACAGATAGCGTTGTAGATATTTCCATGTTTATACAGATAGCGGTGTAGATATTTCCATGTTTATAGAGATAGCGGTGTAGGTATTTCCATGTTTATATACATAGCGGTGTAGATATTTCCATGTTTATATAGATGGCGTTGTAGATATTTCCATCTTTATACCGATAGATGTGTTGGTATTTCAACGTTTAAACAGATAGCGATGTAGATATTTCCATGTTTATACAGCTAGCGGTGCAGATATTTATATCTTTATACAGATGGCATTGTAGATATTTCCTTATTCACACAGATGGCGGTGTAGATGTTTCCATGTTTATACAGATGGCGGAGTAGTTAGTTCCATGTTTATGGAGATGGCAGTGTAGATATTTTCATGTTTGTAGAGATGGCGGTGTAGATATTCCCATGTTCATAGAGATTGCAGTGTAGATATTTACATGTTTATACAGATGGCTGTGTAGATATTTCCATGTGTATACAGATGGCATTGTAGATATTTCCATGTTTATACAGATGACTGTAGAGGTATTTCCATGCTTTACAGATGGCTGCGCAGATATTTCCATGTTTATAGAGATAGCGGTGTAGATATTTCCATGTTTGTACAGATGGCGTTGTTGATATTTCCATCTATACACAGATGGCCGTGTAGATATTTCCATGTTTATACAGATGGCAGCGTAGATATTTCCATGGACATGCAGATGGCGGTGTAGAAATTTCCATGTTTATACAGATAGCGGTGTAGATATTTCCATGTTTTCACCGATGGTGGTGTAGATATTTCCGTGTTTATACACATGGCGGAGTAGATACTTCCATCTTTATGGAGATGGCAGTGTAGATATTTTCATGTTTATAGAGATGGCGGTGTAGATATTTCCATATTTATAGAGATAGCGGTGTAGATATTTCCATCTTTCTACAGATGGCAGTGTAGATATTTCCATGTTTATACAGACGGCGGTGTCGATATTTCCATACTTATACAGATGTCTGTGTAGATATTTCCATGTGTATACAGATGGTATTGTAGGTATTTCCATGTTTATACATATGGTGGTGTAGATATTTCCATGTTCATTCTGATGACTGTGTAGATATTTCCATGTTTTTACAGATGGCAGTGTAGATATTTCAATGTTTATAGAGATGGCGCTGTAGATATTTCCATGTTTATACAGATCGCGGTGTAGATATTTCCATGTTTATACAGATAGCGGTGTAGATATTTCCATGTTTTTACAGATAGCGGTGTAGATATTTCCATGTTTACACAGATTGTGGTGTAGATATTTCCATCTTTCTACAGATGGCATTGTAGATATTTCCATGTTTATATAGACGGTGGTGTAGATATTACCATGTTTACACAGATAGCGGTGTAGATATTTCCATGTTTATACAGATCGTGGTGAAGATATTTCCATGTTTATAAAGATCGCGGTGTAGATTTTCCATGTTTATACAGAGAGCGGTGTAGATATTTCCATGTTTTCACAGATGGTGGTGTAGATATTTCCGTGTTTATACAGATGGCGGAGTAGATACTTCCATCTTTATGGAGATGGCAGTGTAGATATTTTCATGTTTATAGAGATGGCGGTGTAGATATTTCCATATTTATAGAGATAGCGGTGTAGATATTTCCATCTTTCTACAGATGGCAGTGTAGATATTTCCATGTTTATACAGATGGCGGTGTAGATATTTCCATGCTTATACAGATGTCTGTGTAGATATTTCCATGTTTATACAGATGGTATTGTAGGTATTTCCATGTTTAAACATATGGTGGTGTAGATATTTCCATGTTTATTCTGATGACTGTGTAGATATTTCCATGTTTTTACAGATGGCAGTGTAGATATTTCAATGTTTATAGAGATGGCGCTGTAGATATTTCCATGTTTATACAGATCGCGGTGTAGATATTTCCATGTTTATACAGATTGCGGTGTAGATATTTCCATGTTTTTACAGATATCGGTGTAGATATTTCCTTGTTTACACAGATTGCGGTGTAGATATTTCCATCTTTCTACAGATGGCATTGAAGATATTTCCATGTTTATGCAGATGGCGGTGTATATATTTCCATGTTTATATAGATGGTGGTGTAGATATTACCATGTTTATACAGATAGCGGTGTAGATATTTCCATGTTTATACAGATCGTGGTGAAGATATTTCCATGTTTATACAGATCGCGGTGTAGATATTTCCATGTTTATACAGATAGCGGTGTAGATATTTCCATGTTTATACAGATAGCGTTGTAGATATTTCCATATTTATACAGAATGCGGTGTAGATATTTCCATGTTTATAGAGATACCGGTGTTGGTATTTCCATGTTTATAGACATAGCGGTGTAGATATTTCCATGTTTATATAGATGGCGTTGTAGGTATTTCCATGTTTATACTGATAGATGTGTTGGTATTTCAACGTTTATACAGATAGCGATGTAGATATCTCCATGTTTATACAGCTCGCGGTGCAGATATTTATATCTTTATACAGATGGCATTGTAGATATTTCCTTATTCACACAGATGGCGGTGTAGATGTTTCCATGTTTATACAGATGTCGGAGTAGTTAGTTCCATGTTTATGGAGATGGCAGTGTAGATATTTTCATGTTTAGAGAGATGGCGGTGTAGATATTCCCATGTTCATAGAGATTGCAGTGTAGATATTTACATGTTTATACAGATGGCTGTGTAGATATTTCCATGTGTATACAGATGGCATTGAAGATATTTCCATGTTTATAGAGATGACTGTAGAGGTATTTCCATGTTTTACAGATGGCTCTGCAGATATTTCCATGTTTATAGAGATAGCGGTGTAGATATTTCCATGTTTGTACAGATGGCGTTGTTGATATTTCCATCTATACACAGATGGACGTGTAGATATTTCCATGTTTATACAGATGGCAGCGTAGATATTTCCATGGACATGCAGATGGCGGTGTAGATATTTCCATCTTTCTACAGATGGCAGTGTAGATATTTCCATGTTTATACAGACGGCGGTGTAGATATTTCCATGTTTATATAGATGGTGGTGTAGATATTATCATGATTATACAGATAGCGGTGTAGATGTTTCCATGTTTATACAGATCGTGGTGAAGGTATTTCCATGTTTATGCAGATCGCAGTGTAGATATTTCCATGTTTATACAGATCGCGGTGTAGATATTTCCATGTTTATACAGATAGCGGTGTAGATATTTCCATGTTTATACAGATAGCGGTGTAGATATTTCCATGTTTATAGAGATAGCGGTGTAGGTATTTCCATGTTTATAGACATAGCGGTGTACATATTTCCATGTTTATATAGATGGCGTTGTAGATATTTCCATGTTTACACCGATAGCGGTGTTGGTATTTCCACGTTTATACAGATAGCGATGTTGATATTTCCATGTTTTTACAGCTCGCGGTGCAGATATTTATATTTTTATACAGATGGCATTGTAGATATTTCCTTATTCACACTGACGGCGGTGTAGATGTTTCCATGTTTATACAGATGGCAGAGTAGTTATTTCCATGTTTATGGAGATGGCAGTGTAGATATTTTCATGTTTATAGAGATGTCGGTGTTGATATTTCCATGTTTCTGGAGATGGCAGTGTAGATATTTACACGTTTATACAGATGGCTGTGTAGATATTTACATGTGTATACAGATGGCATTGTAGATATTTCCATGTTTATACAGATGACTGTATAGGTATTTCCATGTTTTTACAGATGGCAGTGCAGAAATTTCTATGTTTATAGAGATAGCGGTGTAGATATTTCCATGTTTATACAGATGGCGGTGTTGATATTTCCATCTATACACAGATGGCCGTGTAGATATTTCCATGTTTATACAGATGGCGGCGTAGATATTTCCATGGACATGCAGATGGCGGTGTAGATATTTCCATGTTTATACAGATAGCGGTGTAGGTATTTCCATGTTTTCACAGATGGAGGTATGGATATTTCCGTGTTTATACACATGGCGGAGTAGATACTTCCATCTTTATGGAGATGGCAGTGTACATATTTTCATGTTTATAGAGATGGCGGTGTAGATATTTCCATATTTATAGAGATAGCGGTGTAGATATTTCCATTTTTCTACAGATGGCAGTGTAGATATTTCCATGTTTATACAGATGTCTGTGTAGATATTTCCATGTGTATACAGATGGTATTGTAGGTAGTTCCATGTTTATACAGATGGTGGTGTAGATATTTCCATGTTTATTCAGATGACTGTGTTGATATTTCCATGTTTTACAGATGGCAGTGTAGGTTTTTCAATGTTTATAGAGATGGCGCTGTAGATATTTCCATGTTTATACAGATAACGGTGGAGATATTTCCATGTTTATACAGACAGCAGTGGAGATATTTCCATGTTTATACACATAGCGGTGTACATATTTCCATGTTTATGCAGACAGGGGAGTAGGTATTTCCATGTTTATACAGATAGCGGTGCAGATATTTCCATGTTTATACAGATGCCTATGAAGATATCTCCATATTTATACAGAGGGCTGTGTAGATATTTCTATGTTTATACAGATGGCAGTGTAGATATTTCCATGTTCCTACACATGACTGTGTAGGTATTTCCATGTTTATACAGATGGCTTTGTAGATATTTCCATGTCTATAGAGATAGCAGTGCAGATATTTCCATGTTTTTACAGATAGTGTTGTATATATTTCCATGTTTATACAGATCGTGGTATAGATATTTCCATGTTTATACAGATACCGGTGTAGATATTTCCATGTTTATACAGACCGCAGTGTAGATATTTCGATGTTTATAGAGATATCAGTGTAGATAATTCCAAGTTTGTACAGATGGCAGTGTTGATGTTTCCATCTATACACAGATTGCCGTGTAGGTATTTCCATGTGTATGCAGATGGCATTGTAGATATTTCCATGTTTATACAGATGGTGGTGTAGATATTTCCATGTTTACACAGATGACTGTATAGGTATTTCCATGTTTATACAGATGGCGGTGTAGATATTTCCATGTTTAAAGAGGTAGCGGTGTAGATATTTCCATATTTATACAGATAACGGTGTAGAAATTTCCATGTTTATACAGAGAGCGGTGTAAATATTTCCATGTTTATACAGATCACGGTATAGATATTTCCATGTTTATAGAGATAGCGGTGTAGATATTTCCATGTTTATACAGATAGCGGTTTAGATATTTCCATGTTTATACAGACCGCGGTGTAGATATTTCCATGTTTATACAGATAGCGGTGCAGATATTTCCATGTTTCTATAGATGGCGGTGTTGATATTTCCATCTATACACAGATGACCGTGTAGATATTTCCATGTTTACACAGATAGCGGTGTAGTTTTTCCATGTTTATATAGATAGTGGTGTAGATATTTCCATGTATATTCACATGGCTGTGTAGATATTTCCATGTTCATACAGATGGCATTGTAGATATTTCCATGTTTATACCGATAACTTTGTAAGTATTTCCATGTTTATACAGATGGCGGTGTAGATATTTCGATGTTTATAGAGATAGCAGTGGAGATATTTCCATGTTTATACAGATAGCGGTGTAGATATTTCCACGTTTATACTGATCGCGGTGTAGATATTTCCATGTTTATAAAGATGGCGGTGTAGATATTTCCATGTACATAGAGATAGCGGTGTTGATTTTTCCATGTTTATAGAGATAGCGGTGTGGATATATCCATGTTTGTACTGATAGGGGTGTAGATATTTCCATGTTTATAGAGATGGCGGTGTAGGTATTTCCATGTTTATACAGATCACGGTGTAGATATTTCCATGTTTATACAGTTCACGGTGTAGATATTTCCATGTTTATACAGATCATGGAGTAGATATTTCCATGTTTATACAGATCGCGGTGTTGATATTACCATGTTTATAGGGATAGTGGTGCAAATATTTCCACATTTATACAGATAGCGGTGTAGTTATTAGCATGTTTATACAGATAACGGTGTAGATATTTCCATGTTTATACAGATACCGGTGTAGATATTTCCATGTTTATACAGACCGCAGTGTAGATATTTCGATGTTTATAGAGATTGCAGTGTAGATATTTCCAAGTTTGTAAAGATGGCGGTGTTGACGTTTCCATCTATACACAGATTGCCGTGTAGGTATTTATTTCAATGTGTATACAGATGGCATTGTAGATATTTCCATGTTTATACAGATTGTGGTGTAGATATTTCCATGTTTACACAGATGACTCTATAGGTATTTCCATTTTTATACAGATGGTGGTGTAGATATTTCCATGTTTATAGAGATAGCGGTGTAGTTATTTCCATATTTATACAGATAACGGTGTAGAAATTTCCACGTTTATACAGATAGCGGTGTAAATATTTCCATGTTTATACAGATCACGGTGAAGATATTTCCATGTTTATAGAGATAGCGGTGTAGATGTTTCCATGTTTATAGAGATAGCGGTGTAGATATTTCCATGTTTATACAGATAGCGGCTTAGATATTTCCATGTTTATACAGACCGCGGTGTAGATATTTCCATGTTTATACAGATAGCGGTGCAGATATTTCCATGTTTGTATAGATGGCGATGTTGATATTTCCATCTATTCACAGATGATCGTGTAGATATTTCCATGTTTTTACAGATGGCGGCGCAGGTATTTCCATGGATATGTAGATGGCAGTGTAGATATTTCCATGTTTACACAGATAGCGGTGTAGTTATTTCCATTTTTATATAGATATCGGTGTAGATATTTCCATGTATATATACATGGCTGTGTAGATATTTCCATGTTTATACAGAGGGCGGTGTAGATATTTCCATGTTTATACCGATAATTTTGTAAGTATTTCCATGTTTATACAGATGGCGGTGTAGATATTTCGATGTTTATAGAGATAGCAGTGGAGATATTTCCATGTTTACACAGATGACTGTATAGGTATTTCCATGTTTATACAGATGGCGGTGTAGATATTTCCATGTTTATAGAGATTGCGGTGTAGATATTTCCATATTTATACAGATAACGGTGTAGAAATTAACATGTTTATACAGAGAGCGGTGTAAATATTTCCATGTTTATACAGATCACGGTGTAGATATTTCCATGTTTATAGAGAAAGCGGTGTAGATATTTCCATGTTTATACAGATAGCGGTTTATATATTTCCATGTTTATACAGACCGCGGTGTAGATATTTCCATGTTTATACAGATAGCGGTGCAGATATTTCCATGTTTCTATAGATGGCGGTGTTGATATTTCCATCTATACACAGATGACCGTGTAGATATTTCCATGTTTACACAGATAGCGGTGTAGTTTTTCCATGTTTATTTAGATAGCGGTGTAGATATTTCCATGTATATTCACATGACTGTGTAGATATTTCCATGTTCATACAGATGGCATTGTAGATATTTCCATGTTTATACCGATAACTTTGTAAGTATTTCCATGTTTATACAGATGGCGGTGTAGATATTTCGATGTTTATACAGATAGCAGTGGAAATATTTCCATGTTTATACAGATAGCGGTGTAGATATTTCCACGTTTATACTGATCACGGTGTAGATATTTCCATGTTTATAGAGATGGCGGTGTAGATATTTCCATGTTCATAGAGATAGCGGTGTTGATTTTTCCATGATTATAGAGATAGCGGTGTGGATATTTCCATGTTTGTACAGATAGGCGTGTAGATATTTCCATGTTTATAGAGATGGCGGTGTAGGTATTTCCATGTTTATACAGATCAGAGTGTAGATATTTCCATGTTTACACAGATCACGGTGTAGATATTTCCATGTTTATACAGATCATGGAGTAGATATTTCCATGTTTATGCAGATCGCGGTGTTGATATTACCATGTTTATAGGGATAGCGGTGCAAATATTTCCACATTTATACAGATAGCGGTGTAGATATTAGCATGTTTATACAGACCGCAGTGTAGATATTTCAATGTTTATAGAGATTGCAGTGTAGATATTTCCAAGTTTGTAAAGATGGCGGTGTTGATGTTTCCATCTATACACAGTTTGCCGTGTAGGTATTTATTTCCATGTGTATACTCATGGCATTGTAGATATTTCCATGTTTACACAGTTTGTGGTGTAGATATTTCCATGTTTACACAGATGACTGTATAGGTATTTCCATTTTTATACAGATGGCGGTGTAGATATTTCCATGTTTATAGAGATAGCGGTGTAGTTATTTCCATATTTATACAGATAACGTTGTAGAAATTTCCACGTTTATACAGATAGCGGTGTAAATATTTCCATGTTTATACAGATCACGGTGAAGATATTTCCATGTTTACACAGATTGCGGTGTAGATATTCACATCTTTCTACAGATGGCATTGTAGATATTTCCATGTTTATGCAGATGGCGGTGTAGATATTTCCATGTTTATATAGATGGTGGTGTAGATATTACCATGTTTATACAGATAGCGGTGTAGATATATCCATGTTTATACAGATCGTGGTGAAGACATTTCCATGTTTATACAGATCGCGGTGTAGATATTTCCATGTTTATACAGATCGCGGTGTAGATATTTCCATGCTTATACAGATAGTGGTGTAGATATTTCCATGTTTATACACATAGCGGTGTAGATATTTCCATGTTTATAGAGATAGCGGTGTAGGTATTTCCATGTTTATAGACATAGCGGTGTAGATATTTCCATGTTTATATAGATGGCGTTGTAGATATTTCCATGTTTATACCGATAGATGTGTTGGTATTTCCACGTTTATACAGATAGCGATGTAGATATTTCCATGTTTATACAGCTCACGGTGCAGATATTTATATCTTTATACAGACGGCATTGTAGATATTTCCTTATTCACACAGATGGCGGTGTTGTTGTTTCCATGTTTATACAGATGGCGGAGTAGTTAGTTCCATGTTTATGGAGATGGCAGTGTAGATATTTTCATGTTTATAGAGATGGCGGTGTAGATATTTCCATGTTTATAGAGATAGCAGTGTAGATATTTCCATGTTTATACAGATAGCGGTGTAGTTATTTCCATGTTTATAGAGATAGCGGTTTAGGTATTTCCATGTTTATAGACATAGCTGTGTACATATTTCCATGTTTATATAGATGGCGTTGTAGATATTTCCATGTTTACACCGTTAGCGGTGTTGGTATTTCCACGTTTACAGATAGCGATGTTGATATTTCCATGTTTTTACAGCTCGCGGTGGAGTTATTTATATTTTTATACAGTTGGCATTGTAGATATTTCCTTATTCACACTGACGGCGGTGTAGATGTTTCCATGTTTATACAGATGGCAGAGTAGTTATTTCCATGTTTATGGAGATGGCAGTGTAGATATTTTCATGTTTATAGAGATGTCGGTGTTGATATTTCCATGTTTATGGAGATGGCAGTGTAGATATTTACATGTTTATACAGATGGCTGTGTAGATATTTCCATGTGTATACAGATGGCATTGTAGATATTTCCATGTTTATACAGATGACTGTACAGGTATTTCCATGTTTTTACAGATGGCTGTGCAGATATTTCTATGTTTATAGAGATAGCGGTGTAGATATTTCCATGTTTATACAGATGGCGGTGTTGATATTTCCATCTATACACAGATGGCCGTGTAGATATTTCCATGTTTATACAGATGGCGGCGTAGATATTTCCATGGACATGCAGATGGCGGTGTAGATATTTCCATGTTTATACAGATAGCGGTGTAGATATTTCCATGTTTTCACAGATGGTGGTGTAGATATTTCCGTGTTTATACACATGGCGGAGTAGATACTTCCATCTTTATGGAGATGGCAGTGTAGATATTTTCATGTTTATAGAGATGGCGGTGTAGATATTTCCATATTTATAGAGATAGCGGTGTAGATATTTCCATTTTTCTACAGATGGCAGTGTAGATATTTCCATGTTTATACAGATGTCTGTGTAGATATTTCCATGTGTTTACAGATGGTATTGTAGGTATTTCCATGTTTATACAGATGGTGGTGTAGATATTTCCATGTTTATTCAGATGACTGTGTTGATATTTCCTTGTTTTACTGATGGCAGTGTAGATTTTTCAATGTTTATAGAGATGGCGCTGTAGATATTTCCATGTTTATAGAGATAACGGTGGAGATATTTACATGTTTTTACAGACAGCAGTGGAGATATTTCCATGTTTATACACATAGCGGTGTACATATTTCCATGTTTATGCAGACAGCGGAGTAGGTATTTCTATGTTTATACAGATAGCGGTGCAGATATTTCCGTGTTTATACAGATGCCTATGAAGATATCTCCATATTTAAACAGAGGGCTGTGTAGATATTTCTATGTTTATACAGATGGCAGTGTATATATTTCCATGTTCCTACACATGACTGTGTAGGTATTTCCATGTTTATACAGATGGCTTTGTAGATATTTCCATGTCTATAGAGATAGCAGTGCAGATATTTCCATGTTTATACAGATAGTGTTGTATATATTTCCATGTTTATACAGATCGTGGTTTAGATATTTCCATGTTTATACAGATACCGGTGTAGATATTTCCATGTTTATACAGATCATGGAGTAGATATTTCCATGTTTATACAGATCGCGGTGTTGATATTACCATGTTTATAGGGATAGCGGTGCAAATATTTCCACATTTATACAGATAGCAGTGTAGTTATTAGCATGTTTATACAGATAGCGGTGTAGATATTTCCATGTTTATACAGATACCGGTGTAGATATTTCCATGTTTATACAGACCGCAGTGTAGATATTTCGATGCTTATAGAGATTGCAGTGTAGATATTTCCTAGTTTGTAAAGATGGCGGTGATGATGTTTCCATCTGTACACAGATTGCCGTGTCGTTATTTATTTCCATGTGTATACAGATGGCATTGTAGATATTTCCATGTTTATACAGATTGTGGTGTAGATATTTCCATGTTTACACAGAAGACTGTATAGGTATTTCCATTTTCATACAGATGGCGGTGTAGATATTTCCATGTTTATAGAGATAGCGGTGTAGTTACTTCCATATTTATACAGAAAACGGTGTAGAAATTTCCACGTTTATACAGATAGCGGTGTAAATATTTCCATGTTTATACAGATCACGGTGAAGATATTTCCATGTTTATAGAGATAGCGGTGTAGATATTTCCATGTTTATACAGATAGCGGTATAGATATTTCCATGTTTATACAGACCGTGGAGTAGATATTTCCATGTTTATACAGATAGCGGTGCAGATATTTCCAAGTTTGTATAGATGGCGGTGTTGATATTTCCATCTATACACAGATGACCGTGTAGATATTTCCATGTTTTTACAGATGGCGGCGCAGGTATTTCCATGGATATGTAGATGGCAGTGTAGATATTTCCATGTTTACACAGATAGCGGTGTAGTTATTTCCATTTTTATATAGATATCGGTGTAGATATTTCCATGTATATATACATGGCTGTGTAGATATTTCCATGTTTATACAGAGGGCGGTGTAGATATTTCCATGTTTATACCAATAACTTTGTAAGTATTTCCATGTTTTTACAGATGGCGGTGTAGATATTTCGATGTTTATAGAGATAGCAGTGGAGATATTTCCATGTTCACACAGACGACTGTATAGGTATTTCCATGTTTATACAGATGGCGGTGTAGATATTTCCATGTTTATAGTGATAGCGGTGTAGATATTTCCATATTTACACAGATAACGGTGTAGAAATTTCCATGTTTATACAGAGAGCGGTGTAAATATTTCCATGTTTATACAGATCACGGTGTAGATATTTCCATGTTTATAGAGATAGCGGTGTAGCTTTTTCCATGTTTATACAGATAGCGGTTTAGATATTTCCATGTTTATACAGACCGCGGTGTAGATATTTCCATGTTTATACAGATAGCGGTGCAGATATTTCCATGTTTCTATAGATGGCGGTGTTGATATTTCCATCTATACACAGATGACCGTGTAGATATTTCCATGTTTACACAGATAGCGGTGTAGTTTTTCCATGTTTATATAGATAGCGGTGTAGATATTTCCATGTATATTCACATGGCTGTGTAGATATTTCCATGTTCATACAGATGGCATTGTAGATATTTCCATGTTTATTCCGATAACTTTGTAAGTATTTCCATGTTTATACAGATGGCGGTGTAGATATTTCGATGTTTATAGAGATAGCAGTGGAGATATTTCCATGTTTATACAGATAGCGGTGTAGATATTTCCACGTTTATACTGATCACGGTGTAGATATTTCCATGTTTATAGAGATGGCGGTGTAGATATTTCCATGTTTATACAGATCACGGTGAAGATATTTCCATGTTTACACAGATTGCGGTGTAGATATTTCCATCTTTCTACAGATGGCATTGTAGATATTTCCATGTTTATCCAGATGGCGGTGTAGATATTTCCATGTTTATATAGATGGTGGTGTAGATATTACCATGTTTATACAGATAGTGTTGTAGATATTTCCATGTTTATACAGATCGTGTTGAAGATATTTCCATGTTTATACAGATCGCGGTGTAGATATCTCCATGTTTATAGAGATAGCGGTGTAGATATTTCCATGTTTACACAGATAGTGGTGTAGATATTTCCATGTTTATACAGATAGCGGTGTAGATATTTCCATGTTTATAGAGATAGCGGTGTAGGTATTTCCATGTTTATAGACATAGCGGTGTAGGTATTTCCATGTTTATATAGATGGCGTTGTAGATATTTCCATGTTTATACCGATAGATGTGTTGGTATTTCCACGTTTATACAGATAGCGATGTAGATATTTCCATGTTTATACAGCTCACGGTGCAGATATTTATGTCTTTATACAGACGGCGTTGTAGATATTTCCTTATTCACACAGATGGCGGTGTTGGTGTTTCCATGTTTATACAGATGGCGGAGTAGTTAGTTCCATGTTTATGGAGATGGCAGTGTAGATATTTTCATGTTTATAGAGATGGCGGTGTAGATATTTCCATGTTTATAGAGATAGCAGTGTAGATATTTACGTGTTTATACAGATGGGTGTGTAGATATTTACATGTGTATACAGATGGCATTGGAGATATTTCCATGTTTATACAGATGACTGTAGAGATGTTTGCATGTTTTACAGATGGCTGTGCAGATATTTCCATGTTTATAGAGATAGCGGTGTAGATATTTCCACGTTTGTACAGATGGCATTGTTGATATTTCCATCTATACACAGATGGACGTGTAGCTATTTCCATCTTTGCACAGATGGCAGCGTAGATATTTCCATGGACATGCAGATGGTGGTGTAGAGATTTCCATGTTTATTCAGATAGCGGTGTAGATATTTCCATGTTTTCACAGATGGTGGTGTTGATATTTCCGTGTTTATACACATGGCGGAGTAGATATTTCCAACTTTATGGAGATGGCAGTGTAGATATTTTCATGTTTATAGAGATGGCAGTGTAGATATTTCCATATTTATAGAGATAGCGGTGTAGATATTTCCATCTTTCTACAGATGGCAGTGTAGATATTTCCATGTTTATACAGATGGCGGTGTAGATATTTCCATGTTTATATAGATGGTGGTGTAGATATTATCATGTTTATACAGATAGCGGTGTAGATGTTTCCATGTTTATACAGATCATGGTGAAGATATTTCCATGTTTATGCAGATCGCAGTGTAGATATTTCCATGTTTATACAGATCGCGGTGTAGATATTTCCATGTTTATACAGATAGCGGTGTAGATATTTCCATGTTTATACAGATAGCGGTGTAGATATTTCCATGTTTATAGAGATAGCGGTGTAGGTATTTCCATGTTTATAGACATAGCGGTGTACATATTTCCATGTTTATATAGATGGCGTTGTAGATATTTCCATGTTTACACCGATAGCGGTGTTGCTATTTCCACGTTTATACAGATAGCGATGTTGATATTTCCATGTTTTTACAGCTCGCGGTGCAGATATTTATATTTTTATACAGATGGCATTGTAGATATTTCCTTATTCACACTGACGGCGGTGTAGATGTTTCCATGTTTATACAGATGGCAGAGTAGTTATTTCCATGTTTATGGAGATGGCAGTGTAGATATTTTCATGTTTATAGAGATTTCGGTGTTGATATTTCCATGTTTATGGAGATGGCACTGTAGATATTTACATGTTTATACAGATGGCTGTGTAGATATTTCCATGTGTATACAGATGGCATTGTAGATATTTCCATGTTTATACAGATGACTGTATAGGTATTTCCATGTTTTTACAGATGGCAGTGCAGATATTTCCATGTTTATAGAGATAGCGGTGTAGATATTTCCATGTTTACACAGATGGCGGTGTAGATATTTCCATGTTTATATAGATTGTGGTGTAGATATTATCATGTTTATTCAGATAGCGGTGTAGATGTTTCCATGTTTATACAGATCATGGTGAAGATATTTCCATGTTTATGCAGATCGCAGTGTAGATATTTCCATGTTTATACAGATAGCGGTGTAGATATTTCCATGTTTATACAGATAGCGGTGTAGATATTTCCATGTTTATAGAGATAGCGGTGTAGATATTTCCATCTTTATACAGATGGCGGTGTTGATATTTCCATCTATACACAGATGGCCGTGTAGATATTTCCATGTTTATACAGATGGCGGCGTAGATATTTCCATGGACATGCAGATGGCGGTGTAGATATTTCCATGTTTATAGAGATAGCGGTGTAGGTATTTCCATGTTTATAGACATAGCGGTGTAGATATTTCCATGTTTATATAGATGGCGTTGTAGATATTTCCATGTTTATACCGATAGATGTGTTGGTATTTCCACGTTTATACAGATAGCGATGTAGATATTTCCATGTTTATACAGCGCACGGTGCAAATATTTATATCTTTATACAGACGGCATTGTAGATATTTCCTTATTCACACTGACGGCGGTGTAGATGTTTCCATGTTTATACAGATGGCAGAGTAGTTATTTCCATGTTTATGGAGATGGCAGTGTAGATATTTTCATGTTTATAGAGATGTCGGTGTTGATATTTCCATGTTTATGGAGATGGCAGTGTAGATATTTACATGTTTATACAGATGGCTGTGTAGATATTTCCATGTGTATACAGATGGCATTGTAGATATTTCCATGTTTATACAGATGACTGTATAGGTATTTCCATGTTTTTACAGATGGCAGTGCAGATATTTCTATGTTTATAGAGATAGCGGTGTAGATATTTCCATGTTTATACAGATGGCGGTGTTGATATTTCCATCTATACACAGATGGCCGTGTAGATATTTCCATGTTTATACAGATAGCGGTTTAGATATTTCCATGTTTATACAGACCGCGGTGTAGATATTTCCATGTTTATACAGATAGCGGTGCAGATATTTCCATGTTTCTATAGATGGCAGTGTTGATATTTCCATCTATACACAGATGACCGTGTAGATATTTCCATGTTTACACAGATAGCGGTGTAGTTTTTCCATGTTTATATAGATAGCGGTGTAGATATTTCCATATATATTCACATGGCTGTGTAGATATTTCCATGTTCATACAGATGGCATTGTAGATATTTCCATGTTTATACCGATAACTTTGTAAGTATTTCCATGTTTATACAGATGGCGGTGTAGATATTTCGATGTTTATAGAGATAGCAGTGGAGATATTTCCATGTTTATACAGATAGCGGTGTAGATATTTCCATGTTTATACAGATAGCGGTGTAGATATTTCCATGTTTATAGAGATAGCGGTGTAGATATTTCCATCTTTATACAGATGGCGGTGTTGATATTTCCATCTATACACAGATGGCCGTGTAGATATTTCCATGTTTATACAGATGGCGGCGTAGATATTTCCATGGACATGCAGATGGCGGTGTAGATATTTCCATGTTTATAGAGATAGCGGTGTAGGTATTTCCATGTTTATAGACATAGCGGTGTAGATATTTCCATGTTTATATAGATGGCGTTGTAGATATTTCCATGTTTATACCGATAGATGTGTTGGTATTTCCACGTTTATACAGATAGCGATGTAGATATTTCCATGTTTATACAGCGCACGGTGCAAATATTTATATCTTTATACAGACGGCATTGTAGATATTTCCTTATTCACACTGATGGCGGTGTAGATGTTTCCATGTTTATACAGATGGCAGAGTAGTTATTTCCATGTTTATGGAGATGGCAGTGTAGATATTTTCATGTTTATAGAGATGTCGGTGTTGATATTTCCATGTTTATGGAGATGGCAGTGTAGATATTTACATGTTTATACAGATGGCTGTGTAGATATTTCCATGTGTATACAGATGGCATTGTAGATATTTCCATGTTTATACAGATGACTGTATAGGTATTTCCATGTTTTTACAGATGGCAGTGCAGATATTTCTATGTTTATAGAGATAGCGGTGTAGATATTTCCATGTTTATACAGATGGCGGTGTTGATATTTCCATCTATACACAGATGGCCGTGTAGATATTTCCATGTTTATACAGATGGAGGCGTAGATATTTACATGGACATGCAGATGTCGGTGTAGATATTTCCATGTTTATACAGATAGCGGTGTAGATATTTCCATGTTTTCACAGATGGTGGTGTAGATATTTCCGTGTTTATACACATGGCGGAGTAGATACTTCCATCTTTATGGAGTTGGCAGTGTAGATACTTTCATGTTTATAGAGAAGGCGGTGTAGATATTTCCATATTTATAGAGATAGCGGTGTAGATATTTCCATTTTTCTACAGATGGCAGTGTAGATATTTCCATGTTTATACAGATGTCTGTGTAGATATTTCCATGTGTATACAGATGGTATTGTAGGTATTTCCATGTTTATACAGATGATGGTGTAGATATTTCCATGTTTATTCAGATGACTGTGTTGATATTTCCATGTTTTACAGATGGCAGTGTAGATTTTTCAATGTTTATAGAGATGGCGCTGTAGATATTTCCATGTTTATACAGATAACGGTGGAGATATTTCCATGTTTATACAGACAGCAGTGGAGATATTTCCATGTTTATACACATAGCGGTGTACATATTTCCATGTTTATGCAGACAGCGGAGTAGGTATTTCCATGTTTATACAGATAGCGGTGCAGATATTTCCATGTTTATACAGACGCCTATGAAGATATCTCCATATTTATACAGAGGGCTGTGTAGATATTTCTATGTTTATACAGATGGCAGTGTAGATATTTCCATGTTCCTACACATGACTGTGTAGGTATTTCCATGTTTATACAGATGGCTTTGTAGATATTTCCATGTCTATAGAGATAGCAGTGCAGATATTTCCATGTTTATACAGATAGTGTTGTATATATTTCCATGTTTATACAGATCGTGGTTTAGATATTTCCATGTTTATACAGATACCGGTGTAGATATTTCCATGTTTATACAGACCGCAGTGTAGATATTTCGATGTTTATAGAGATAGCAGTGTAGATAATTCCAAGTTTGTACAGATGGCGGTGTTGATGTTTCCATCTATACACAGATTGCCGTGTAGGTATTTCCATGTGTATACAGATGGCATTGTAGATATTTCCATGTTCATACAGATGGTGGTGTAGATATTTCCATGTTTACACAGATGACTGTATAGGTATTTCCATGTTTATACAGATGGCGGTGTAGATATTTCCATGTTTATAGAGATAGCGGTGTAGATATTTCCATATTTATACAGATAACGGTGTAGAAATTTCCATGTTTATACAGAGAGCGGTGTAAATATTTCCATGTTTATACAGATCACGGTGTAGATATTTCCATGTTTATAGAGATAGCGGTGTAGATATTTCCATGTTTATACAGATAACGGTGTAGAAATTTCCATGTTTATACAGAGAGCGGTGTAAATATTTCCATGTTTATACAGATCACGGTGTAGATATTTCCATGTTTATAGAGATAGCGGTGTAGATATTTCCATGTTTATACAGATAGCGGTTTAGATATTTCCATGTTTATACAGACCGCGGTGTAGATATTTCCATGTTTATACAGATAGCGGTGCAGATATTTCCATGTTTCTATAGATGGCAGTGTTGATATTTCCATCTATACACAGATGACCGTGTAGATATTTCCATGTTTACACAGATAGCGGTGTAGTTTTTCCATGTTTATATAGATAGCGGTGTAGATATTTCCATATATATTCACATGGCTGTGTAGATATTTCCATGTTCATACAGATGGCATTGTAGATATTTCCATGTTTATACCGATAACTTTGTAAGTATTTCCATGTTTATACAGATGGCGGTGTAGATATTTCGATGTTTATAGAGATAGCAGTGGAGATATTTCCATGTTTATACAGATAGCGGTGTAGATATTTCCACGTTTATACTGATCGCGGTGTAGATATTTCCATGTTTATAGAGATGGTGGTGTAGATATTTCCATGTTCATAGAGATAGCGGTGTTGATTTTTCCATTTTTATAGAGATAGCGGTGTGGATATTTCCATGTTTGTACAGATAGGGGTGTAGATATTTCCATGTTGATAGAGATGGCGGTGTAGGTATTTCCATGTTTATACAGATCACGGTGTAGATATTTCCATGTTTATACAGATCACGGTGTAGATATTTCCATGTTTATACAAATCATGGAGTAGATATTTCCATGTTTATACAGATCGCGGTGTTGATATTACCATGTTTATAGGGATAGCGGTGCAAATATTTCCACATTTATACAGATAGCGGTGTAGTTATTAGCATGTTTATACAGATAGCAGTGTAGATCTTTCCATGCTTATACAGATACCGGTGTAGATATTTCCATGTTTATACAGACCGCAGTGTAGATATTTCGATGTTTATAGAGATTGCAGTGTAGATATTTCCAAGTTTGTAAAGATGGCGGTGTTGATGTTTCCATCTATACACAGATTGCCGTGTAGGTATTTATTTCCATGTGTATACAGATGGCATTGTAGAGATTTCCATGTTTATACAGATTGTGGTGTAGATATTTCCATATTTACACAGATGACTGTGTAGGTATTTCCATTTTTATATAGATGGCGGTGTAGATATTTCCATGTTTATAGAGATAGCGGTGTAGTTATTTCCATATTTATACAGATAACAGTGTAGAAATTTCCACGTTTATAGAGATAGCGGTGTAAATATTTCCATGTTTATACAGATCACGGTGAAGATATTTCCATGTTTATAGAGATAGCGGTGGAGATATTTCCATGTTTATACAGATAGCGGTTTAGATATTTCCATGTTTATACAGACCGCGGTGTAGATATTTCCATGTTTATACAGATAGCGGTGCAGATATTTCCATGTTTGTATAGATGGCGGTGTTGATATTTCCATCTATACACAGATGACCGAGTAGATATTTCCATGTTTTTACACATGGTGGCGCAGGTATTTCCATGGATATATACATGGCTGTGTAGATATTTCCATGTTTATACAGATGGCGGTGTAGATATTTCGATGTTTATAGAGATAGCAGTGGAGATATTTCCATGTTTACACAGATGACTGTATAGGTATTTCCATGTTTATACAGATGGCGGTGTAGATATTTCCATGTTTATAGAGATAGCGGTGTAGATATTTCCATATTTATACAGATAACGGTGTAGAAATTTCCATGTTTATTCAGAGAGCGGTGTAAATATTTCCATGTTTATACAGATCACGGTGTAGATATTTCCATGTTTATAGAGATAGCGGTGTAGATATTTCCACGTTTATACAGATAGCGGTGTTAATATTTCCATGTTTATACAGACAGCGGTGCAGATATTTCCATGTTTCTATAGATGGCGGTGTTGATATTTCCATCTATACACAGATGACCGTGTAGATATTTCCATGTTTACACAGATAGCGGTGTAGTTTTTCCATGTTTATATACATAGCGGTGTAGATATATCCATGTGTATTCACATGGCTGTGTAGATTTTTCCATGTTCATACAGATGGCATTGTAGATATTTCCATGTTTATAAAGATAACTTTGTAAGTATTTCCATGTTTATACAGATGGCGGTGTAGATATTTCGATGTTTATAGAGATAGCAGTGGAGATATTTCCATGTTTATACAGATGGCGCTGTAGGTATTTCGATGTTTATAGAGATAGCATTGGAGGTATTTCCATGTTTATACAGATAGAGGTGTAGATATTTCCACGTTTATACTGATCACGGTGTAGATATTTCCATGTTTATAGAGATGGCGGTGTAGATATTTCCATGTTCATAGAGATAGCGGTGTGGATATTTCCATGTTTGTACAGATAGGGGTGTAGATATTTCCATGTTTATAGAGATGGCTGTGTAGGTATTTCCATGTTTATACAGATCACGGTGTAGATATTTCCATGTTTATACAGATCACGGTGTAGATATTTCCATGTTTATACAGATCATGGAGTAGATATTTCCACGTTTATGCAGATCGCGGTGTTGATGGTACCATGTTTATAGGGATAGCGGTGCAAATATTTCCACATTTATACAGATAGCGGTGTAGTTATTAGCATGTTTATACAGATAGCGGTGTAGATATTTCCATGTTTATACAGATACCGGTGTAGATATTTCCATGTTTATAGAGACCGCAGTGTAGATATTTCGATGTTTATAGAGATTGCAGTGTAGATATTTCCAAGTTTGTAAAGATGGCGGTGTTGATGTTTCCATCTATACACAGATTGCCGTGTAGGTATTTCTTTCCATGTGTATACAGTTGGCATTGTAGATATTTCCATGTTTATACAGATTGTGGTGTAGATATTTCCATGTTTACACAGATGACTGTATAGGTATTTCCATTTTTATACAGATGGCGGTGTAGATATTTCCATGTTTATAGAGATAGCGGTGTAGTTATTTCCATATTTATACAGATAACGGTGTAGAAATTTCCACGTTTATACAGATAGCGGTGTAAATATTTCCATGTTTATACAGATCACGGTGAAGATATTTCCATGTTTACACAGATTGCGGTGTAGATATTTCCATCTTTCTACAGATGGCATTGTAGATATTTCCATGTTTATGCAGATGGCGGTGTAGATATTTCCATGTTTATATAGATGGTGGTGTAGATATTACCATGTTTATACAGATAGCGGTGTAGATATTTCCATGTTTATACAGATCGCGGTGAAGATATTTCCATGTTTATACAGATCGCGGTGTAGATATTTCCATGTTTATACAGATCGCGGTGTAGATATTTCCATGTTTATACAGATAGCGGTGTAGATATTTCCATGTTTATACAGATAGCGGTGTAGATATTTCCATGTGTATAGAGATAGCGGTGTAGGTATTTCCATGTTTATAGACATAGCGGTGTAAATATTTCCATGTTTATATAGAAGGCGTTGTAGATATTTCCATGTTTATACCGATAGATGTGTTGGTATTTCCACGTTTATACAGATAGCGATGTAGATATTTCCATGTTTATACAGCTCACGGTGCAGATATTTATATCTTTATACAGACGGCATTGTAGATATTTCCTTATGCACACAGATGGCGGTGTTGGTGTTTCCATGTTTATATAGATGGCGGAGTAGTTAGTTCCATGTTTATGGAGATGGCAGTGTAGATATTTTCATGTTTATAGAGATGGCGGTGTAGATATTTCCATGTTTATAGAGATAGCAGTGAAGATATTTACATGTTTATACAGATGGGTGTGTAGATATTTCCATGTGTATACAGATGGCATTGAAGATATTTCCATGTTTATACAGATGGCTGTAGAGGTATTTCCATGATTTACAGATGGCTGTGCAGATATTTCCATGTTTATAGAGATAGCGGTGTAGATATTTCCATGTTTGTACAGATGGCGTTGTTGATATTTCCATCTACACACAGATGGACGTGTAGATATTTCCATGTTTGCACAGATGGCAGCGTAGATATTTCCATGGACATGCAGATGGCGGTGTAGATATTTCCATGTTTATACAGATAGCGGTGTAGATATTTCCATGTATTCACAGATGGTGGTGTTGATATTTCCGTGTTTATACACATGGCGGAGTAGATATTTCCATCTTTATGGAGATGACAGTGTAGATATTTTCATGTTAATAGAGATGGCGGTGTAGATATTTCCATATTTATAGAGATAGCGGTGTAGATATTTCCATCTTTCTACAGATGGCATTGTAGATATTTCCATGTTTATACAGATGGCGGTGTAGATATTTCCATGTTTATGGAGATGGCAGTGTAGATGTTTACATGTTTATACAGATGGCTGTGTAGATATTTCCATGTGTATACAGATGGCATTGTATATATTTCCATGTTTATACAGATGACTGTATAGGTATTTCCATGTTTTTACAGATGGCAGTGCAGATATTTCCATGTTTATAGAGATAGCGGTGTAGATATTTCCATGTTTATACAGATGGCGGTGTTGATAATTCCATCTATACACAGATCGCCGTGTAGATATTTCCATGTTTATACAGATGGCGGCGTAGATATTTCCATGGACATGCAGATGGCGGTGTAGATATTTCCATGTTTATAGAGATAGCGGTGTAGGTATTTCCATGTTTATAGACATAGCGGTGTAGATATTTCCATGTTTATATAGATGGCGTTGTAGATATTTCCATGTTTATACCGATAGATGTGTTGGAATTTCCACGTTTATACAGATAGCGATGTAGATATTTCCATGTTTATACAGCTCACGGTGCAGATATTTATATCTTTATACAGACGGCATTGTAGATATTTCCTTATTCACGGAGATGGCGGTGTTGGTGTTTCCATGTTTATACAGATGGCGGAGTAGTTAGTTCCATGTTTATGGAGATGGCAGTGTAGATATTTTCATGTTGATACAGATGGCGGTGTAGATATTTCCATGTTTATAGAGATAGCAGTGTAGATATTTACATGTTTATACAGATGGGTGTGTAGATATTTCCATGTGTATACAGATGGCATTGAAGATATTTCCATGTTTATACAGATGACTGTAGAGGTATTTCCATGTTTTACAGATGGCTGTGCAGATATTTCTTTGTTTATAGAGATAGCGGTGTAGATATTTCCATGTTTCTACAGATGGCGTTGTTGATATTTCCATCTATACACAGATGGACGTGTAGATATTTCCATGTTTGCACAGATGGCAGCGTAGATATTTCCATGGACATGCAGTTGGCGGTGTAGATATTTCCATGTTTATACAGATAGCGGTGTAGATATTTCCATGTTTTCACAGATGGTGGTGTTGATATTTCCGTGTTTATACTCATGGCGGAGTAGATATTTCCATCTTTATGGAGATGGCAGTGTAGATATTTTCATGTTTATAGAGATGGCGGTGTAGATATTTCCATATTTATAGATATAGCGGTGTAGATATTTCCATCTTTCTACAGATGGCAGTGTAGATATTTCCATGTTTATACAGATGGCGGTGTAGATATTTCCATGTTTATATAGATGGTGGTGTAGATATTATCATGTTTATACAGATAGCGGTGTAGATGTTTCCATGTTTATACAGATCGTGGTGAAGATATTTCCATGTTTATGCAGATCGCAGTGTAGATATTTCCATGTTTATAGAGATAGCGGTGTAGGTATTTCCATGTTTATAGACATAGCGGTGTACATATTTCCATGTTTATATAGATGGCATTGTAGATATTTCCATGTTTACACCGATAGCGGTGTTGGTATTTCCACGTTTATACAGATAGCGATGTTGATATTTCCATGTTTTTACAGCTCGCAGTGCAGATATTTATAATTTTATACAGTTGGCATTGTAGATATTTCCTTATTCACACTGACGGTGGTGTAGATGTTTCCATGTTTATACAGATGGCAGAGTAGTTATTTCCATGTTTATGGAGATGGCAGTGTAGATATTTTCATGTTTATAGAGATGTCGGTGTTGATATTTCCATGTTTATGGAGATGGCAGTGTAGATATTTACATGTTTATACAGATGGCTGTGTAGATATTTCCATGTGTATACAGATGGCATTGTAGATATTTCCATGTTTATACAGATGACTGTATAGGTATTTCCATGTTTTTACAGATGGCAGTGAAGATATTTCTATGTTTATAGAGATAGCGGTGTAGATATTTCCATGTTTATACAGATGGCGGTGTTGATATTTCCATCTATACACAGATGGCCATGTAGATATTTCCATGTTTATACAGATGGCGGCGTAGATATTTCCATGGACATGCAGATGGCGGTGTAGATATTTCCATGTTTATACAGATAGCGGTGTAGATATTTCCATGTTTTCACAGATGGTGGTGTAGATAATTCCGTGTTTATACACATGGCGGTGTATATACTTTCCATCTTTATGGAGATGGCAGTGTAGATACTTTCATGTTTATAGAGATGGCGGTGTAGATATTTCCATGTTTATAGAGATAGCGGTGTGGATATTTCCATGTTTGTACAGATAGGCGTGTAGATATTTCCATGTTTATAGAGATGGCGGTGTAGGTATTTCCATGTTTATACAGATCACAGTGTAGATATTTCCATTTTTATACAGATCACGGTGTAGATATTTCCATGTTTATACAGGTCATGGAGTAGATATGTCCATGTTTATGCAGATCGCGCTGTTGATATTACCATGTTTATAGGGATAGCGGTGCAAATATTTCCACATTTATACAGATAGCGGTGTAGTTATTAGCATGTTTATACAGATAGCGGTGTAGATATTTCCATGTTTATACAGATACCGGTGTAGATATTTCCATGTTTATACAGACCGCAGTGTAGATATTTCAATGTTTATAGAGATTGCAGTGTAGATATTTCCAAGTTTGTAAAGATGGCGGTGTTGATGTTTCCATCTATACACAGATTGCCGTATAGGTATTTATTTCCATGTGTATACAGATGGCATTGTAGATATTTCCATGTTTATACAGATTGTGGTGTAGATATTTCCATGTTTACACAGATGACTGTATAGGTATTTCCATTTTTATACAGATGGCGGTGTAGATATTTCCATGTTTATAGAGATAGCGGTGTAGTTATTTCCATATTTATACAGATAACGGTGTAGAAATTTCCACGTTTATACAGATAGCGGTGTAAATATTTCCATGTTTATACAGATCACGGTGAAGATATTTCCATGTTTACACAGATTGCGGTGTAGATATTTCCATCTTTCTACAGATGGCATTGTAGATATTTCCATGTTTATGCAGATGGGGGTGTAGATATTTCCCTGTTTATATAGATGGTGGTGTAGATATTTCCATGTTTATACAGATAGCGGTGTAGATATTTCCATGTTTATAGAGATCGTGGTGAAGATATTTCCATGTTTATACAGATCGCGGTGTAGATATTTCCATGTTTATACAGATCGCTGTGTAGATATTTCCATGTTTATACAGACAGTGGTGTTGATATTTCCATGTTTATACAGATAGCGGTGTAGATATTTCCATGTTTATAGAGATAGCGGTGTAGGTATTTCCATGTTTATAGACATAGCGGTGTAGATATTTCCATGTTTATATAGATGGCGTTGAAGATATTTCCATGTTTATACCGATAGATGTGTTGGTATTTCCACGTTTATACAGATAGCGATGTAGATATTTCCATGTTTATACAGCTCACGGTGAAGATATTTATATCTTTATACAGACGGCATTGTAGATATTTCCTTATTCACACAGATGGCGGTGTTGGTGTTTCCATGTTTATACAGATGGCGGAGTAGTTCCATGTTTATGGAGATGGCAGTGTAGATACTTTCATGTTTATAGAGATGGCGGTGTAGATATTTCCATATTTATAGAGATAGCAGTGTAGATATTTACATGTTTATACAGATGGGTGTGTAGATATTTCCATGTGTATACAGATGGCATTGAAGATATTTCCATGTTTATACAGATGACTGTAGAGGTATTTCCATGTTTTACAGATGGCTGTGCAGATATTTCCATGTTTATAGAGATATCGGTGTAGATATTTCCATGTTTACACAGATGGCGGTGTTGATATTTCCATCTATACACAGATGGCCGTGTAGATATTTCCATGTTTATACAGATGGCGGCGTAGATATTTCCATGGATATGCAAATGGCGGTGTAGATATTTCCATGTTTATACAGATAGCGGTGTAGATATTTCCATGTTTTCACAGATGGTGGTGTAGATATTTCCGTGTTTATACACATGGCGGAGTAGATACTTCCATCTTTATGGAGATGGCAGTGTAGTTATTTTCATGTTTATAGAGATGGCGGTGTAGATATTTCCATATTTATAGAGATAGCGGTGTAGATATTTCCATTTTTCTACAGATGGCAGTGTAGATATTTCCGTTTATACAGAGGTCTGTGTAGATATTTCCATGTGTTTACAGATGGTATTGTAGGTATTTCCATGTTTATACAGATGGTGGTGTAGATATTTCCATGTTTATTCAGATGACTGTGTTGATATTTCCATGTTTTACAGATGGCAGTGTAGATTTTTCAATGTTTATACAGACGGCGCTGTAGATATTTCCATGTTTATACAGATAACTGTGGAGATATTTCCATGTTTATACAGACAGCACTGGAGATATTTCCATGTTTATACACATAGCGGTGTACATATTTCCATGTTTATGCAGACAGCGGAGTAGGTATTTCCATGTTTATACAGATAGCGGTGCAGATATTTCCATGTTTATACAGACCGCGGTGTAGATATTTCCATGTTTATACAGATAGCGGTGCAGATATTTCCATGTTTCCATAGATCGCGGTGTTGATATTTCCATCTATACACAGATGACCGTGTAGATATTTCCATGTTTACACAGATAGCGTTGTAGTTTTTCCATGTTTATATAGATAGTGGTGTAGATATTTCCATGTATATTCACATGGCTGTGTAGATATTTCCATGTTCATACAGATGGCATTGTAGATATTTCCATGTTTATACCGATAACTTTGTAAGTATTTCCATGTTTATACAGATGGCGGTGTAGATATTTCGATGTTTATAGAGATAGCAGTGGAGATATTTCCATGTTTATACAGATAGCGGTGTAGATATTTCCACGTTTATACTGATCGCGGTGTAGGTATTTCCATGTTTATAGAGATGGCGGTGTAGATATTTCCATGTTCATAGAGATAGCGGTGTTGATTTTTCCATGTTTATAGAGATAGCGGTGTGGATATTTCCATGTTTGTACAGATAGGTGTGTAGATATTTCCATGTTTATAGAGATGGCGGTGTAGGTATTTCCATGTTTATACAGATCACTGTGTAGATATTTCCATGTTTATACAGATCACGGTGTAGATATTTCCATGTTTATACAGATCATGGAGTAGATATTTCCATGTTTATACAGATCGCGGTGTTGATATTACCATGTTTATAGGGATAGCGGTGCAAATATTTCCACATTTATACAGATAGCGGTGTAGTTATTAGCATGTTTATACAGATAGCGGTGTAGATATTTCCATGTTTATACAGATACCGGTGTAGATATTTCCATGTTTATACAGACCGCTGTGTAGATATTTCGATGCTTATAGAGATTGCAGTGTAGATAGTTCCTAGTTTGTAAAGATGGCGGTGTTGATGTTTCCATCTGTACACAGATTGCCGTGTAGGTATTTATTTCCATGTGTATACAGATGGCATTGTAGATATTTCCATGTTTATACAGATTGTGGTGTAGATATTTCCATGTTTACACAGAAGACTGTATAGGTATTTCCATTTTTATACAGATGGCGGTGTAGATATTTCCATGTTTATAGAGATAGCGGTGTAGTTACTTCCATATTTATACAGATAACGGTGTAGAAATTACCACGTTTATACAGACCGCGGTGTAGATATTTCCATGTTTATACAGATAGCGGTGCAGATATTTCCATGTTTGTATAGATTGCAGTGTTGATATTTCCATCTTTACACAGACGACCGTGTAGATATTTCCATGTTTTTACAGATGGCGGCGCAGGTATTTCCATGGATATATAGATGGCAGTGTAGATATTTCCATGTTTACACAGATAGCGGTGTAGTTATTTCCATTTTTATATAGATATCGGTGTAGATATTTCCATGTATATATACATGGCTGTGTAGATATTTCCATGTTTATACAGAGGGCAGTGTAGATATTTCCATGTTTATACCGATAACTTTGTAAGTATTTCCATGTTTATACAGATGGCGGTGTAGATATTTCGATGTTTATAGAGATAGCGGTGGAGATATTTCCATGTTTACACAGATGACTGTATAGGTATTTCCATGTTTATACAGATGGCGGTGTACATATTTCCATGTTTATAGAGATAGCGGTGTAGATATTTCCATATTTACACAGATATCGGTGTAGAAATTTCCATGTTTATACAGAGAGCGTTGTAAATATTTCCATGTTTATACAGATCACGGTGTAGATATTTCCATGTTTATAGAGATAGCGGTGTAGATATTTCCATGTTTATACAGATAGCGGTTTAGATATTTCCATGTTTATACAGACCGCGGTGTAGATATTTCCATGTTTATACAGATAGCGGTGCAGATATTTCCATGTTTCTATAGATGGCGGTGTTGATATTTCCATCTATACACAGATGACCGTGTAGATATTTCCATGTTTTTACAGATGGCGGCGCAGGTATTTCCATGGATATGTAGATGGCAGTGTAGATATTTCCATGTTTACACAGATAGCGGTGTAGTTATTTCCATTTTTATATAGATATCGGTGTAGATATTTCCATGTATATATACATGGCTGTGTAGATATTTCCATGTTTATACAGAGGGCGGTGTAGATATTTCCATGTTTATACCGATAACTTTGTAAGTATTTCCATGTTTATACAGATGGCGGTGTAGATATTTCGATGTTTATACAGATAGCAGTGGAGATATTTCCATGTTCACACAGATGACTGTATAGGTATTTCCATGTTTATACAGATCACGGTGTAGATATTTCCATGTTTATAGAGATAGCGGTGTAGATATTTCCATATTTACACAGATAACGGTGTAGAAATTTCCATGTTTATACAGAGAGCGGTGTAAATATTTCCATGTTTATACAGATCACGGTGTAGATATTTCCATGTTTATAGAGATAGCGGTGTAGATGTTTCCATGTTTATACAGATAGCGGTTTAGATATTTCCATGTTTATACAGACCGCGGTGTAGATATTTCCATGTTTATACAGATAGCGGTGCAGATATTTCCATGTTTCTATAGATGGCGGTGTTGATATTTCCATCTATACACAGATGACCGTGTAGATATTTCCATGTTCACACAGATAGCGGTGTAGTTTTTCCATGTTTATATAGATAGCGGTGTAGATATTTCCATGTATATTCACATGGCTGTGTAGATATTTCCATGTTCATACAGATGGCATTGTAGATATTTCCATGTTTATTCCGATAACTTTGTAAGTATTTCCATGTTTATACAGATGGCGGTGTAGATATTTCGATGTTTATAGAGATAGCAGTGGAGATATTTCCATGTTTATACAGATAGCGGTGTAGATATTTCCACGTTTATACTGATCACGGTGTAGATATTTCCATGTTTATAGAGATGGCGGTGTAGATATTTCCATGTTTATACAGATCACGGTGAAGATATTTCCATGTTTACACAGATTGCGGTGTAGATATTTCCATCTTTCTACAGATGGCATTGTAGATATTTCCATGTTTATCCAGATGGCGGTGTAGATATTTCCATGTTTATATAGATGGTGGTGTAGATATTACCATGTTTATACAGATAGCGTTGTAGATATTTCCATGTTTATACAGATCGTGTTGAAGATATTTCCATGTTTATACAGATCGCGGTGTAGATATCTCCATGTTTATAGAGATAGCGGTGTAGATATTTCCATGTTTACACACATAGTGGTGTAGATATTTCCATGTTTATACAGATAGCGGTGTAGATATTTCCATGTTTATAGAGATAGCGGTGTAGGTATTTCCATGTTTATAGACATAGCGGTGTAGATATTTCCATGTTTATATAGATGGCGTTGTAGATATTTCCATGTTTATACCGATAGATGTGTTGGTATTTCCACGTTTATACAGATAGCGATGTAGATATTTCCATGTTTATACAGCTCACGGTGCAGATATTTATGTATTTCTACAGACGGCGTTGTAGATATTTCCTTATTCACACAGATTTCGGTGTTGGTGTTTCCATGTTTATACAGATGGCGGAGTAGTTAGTTCCATGTTTATGGAGATGGCAGTGTAGATATTTTCATGTTTATAGAGATGGCGGTATAGATATTTCCATGTTTATAGAGATAGCAGTGTAGATATTTACATGTTTATACAGATGGGTGTGTAGATATTTCCATGTGTATACAGATGGCATTGAAGATATTTCCATGTTTATACAGATGACTGTAGAGATATTTCCATGTTTTACAGATGGCTGTGCAGATATTTCCATGTTTATAGAGATAGCGGTGTAGATATTTCCATGTTTGTACAGATGTGGTTGTTGATATTTCCATCTATACACAGATGGACGTGTAGATATTTCCATCTTTGCACAGATGGCAGCGTAGATATTTCCATGGACATGCAGATGGTGGTGTAGATAATTCCATGTTTATTCAGATAGCGGTGTAGATATTTCCATGTTTTCACAGATGGTGGTGTTGATATTTCCGTGTTTATACACATGGCGGAGTAGATATTTCCAACTTTATGGAGATGGCAGTGTAGATATTTTCATGTTTATAGAGATGGCGGTGTAGATATTTCCATATTTATAGAGATAGCGGTGTAGATATTTCCATCTTTCTACAGATGGCAGTGTAGATATTTCCATGTTTATACAGATGGCGGTGTAGATATTTCCAGGTTTATATAGATGGTGGTGTAGATATTATCATGTTTATACAGATAGCGGTGTAGATGTTTCCATGTTTATACAGATCATGGTGAAGATATTTCCATGTTTATGCACATCGCAGTGTAGATATTTCCATGTTTATACAGATCGCGGTGTAGATATTTCCATGTTTATACAGATAGCGGTGTAGATATTTCCATGTTTATACAGATAGCGGTGTAGATATTTCCATGTTTATAGAGATAGCGGTGTAGGTATTTCCATGTTTATAGACATAGCGGTGTACATATTTCCATGTTTATATAGATGGCGTTGTAGATATTTCCATGTTTACACCGATAGCGGTGTTGCTATTTCCACGTTTATACAGATAGCGATGTTGATATTTCCATGTTTTTACAGCTCGCGGTGCAGATATTTATATTTTTATACAGATGGCATTGTAGTTATTTCCTTATTCACACTGACGGCGGTGTAGATGTTTCCATGTTTATACAGATGGCAGAGTAGTTATTTCCATGTTTATGGAGATGGCAGTGTAGATATTTTCATGTTTATAGAGATTTCGGTGTTGATATTTCCATGTTTATGGAGATGGCTCTGTAGATATTTACATGTTTATACAGATGGCTTTGTAGATATTTCCATGTGTATACAGATGGCATTGTAGATATTTCCATGTTTATACAGATGACTGTATAGGTATTTCCATGTTTTTGCAGATGGCAGTGCAGATATTTCCATGTTTATAGAGATAGCGGTGAAGATATTTCCATGTTTATACAGATGGCGGTGTAGATATTTCCATGTTTATATAGATTGTGGTGTAGATATTATTATGTTTATACAGATAGCGGTGTAGATGTTTCCATGTTTATACAGATCATGGTGAAGATATTTCCATGTTTATGCAGATCGCAGTGTAGATATTTCCATGTTTATACAGATCGCGGTGTAGATATTTCCATGTTTATACAGATAGCGGTGTAGATATTTCCATGTTTATACAGATAGCGGTGTAGATATTTCCATGTTTATAGAGATAGCGGTGTAGGTATTTCCATGTTTATAGACATAGCGGTGTACATATTTCCATGTTTATATAGATGGCGTTGTAGATATTTCCATGTTTACACCGATAGCGGTGTTGATATTTCCACGTTTATACAGATAGCGATGTTGATATTTCCATGTTTTTACAGCTCACGGTGCAGATATTTATATTTTTATACAGATGGCATTGTAGATATTTCCTCATTCACACTGACGGTGGTGTAGATGTTTCCATGTTTATACAGATGGCAGAGTAGATATTTCCATGTTTATGGAGATGGCAGTGTAGATATTTTCATGTTTATAGAGATGTCGGTGTTGATATTTCCATGTTTATGGAGATGGCAGTGTAGATATTTACATGTTTATACAGATGGCTGTGTAGATATTTCCATGTGTATACAGATGGCATTGTAGATATTTCCATGTTTATACAGATGACTGTATAGGTATTTCCATGTTTTTACAGATGGCAGTGCAGATATTTCCATGTTTATAGAGATAGCGGTGTAGATATTTCCATGTTTATACAGATGGCGGTGTTGATATTTCCATCTATACACAGATGGCCGTGTAGATATTTCCATGTTTATACAGATGGCGGCGTAGATATTTCCATGGACATGCAGATGGCGGTGTAGATATTTCCATGTTTATAGAGATAGCGGTGTAGGTATTTCCATGTTTATAGACATAGCGGTGTTGATATTTCCATGTTTATATAGATGGCGTTGTAGATATTTCCATGTTTATACCGATGGATGTGTTGGTATTTCCACGTTTATACAGATAGCGATGTAGATATTTCCATGTTTATACAGCGCACGGTGCAAATATTTATATCTTTATACAGACGGCATTGTAGATATTTCCTTATTCACACTGACGTCGGTGTAGATGTTTCCATGTTTATACAGATGGCAGAGTAGTTATTTCCATGTTTATGGAGATGGCGGTGTAGATATTTCCATGTTTATATAGATGGTGGTGTAGATATTATCATGTTTATACAGATAGCGGTGTAGATGTTTCCATGTTTATACAGATCGTGGTGAAGATATTTCCATGTTTATGCAGATCGCAGTGTAGATATTTCCATGTTTATAGAGATAGCGGTGTAGGTATTTCCATGTTTATAGACATAGCGGTGTACATATTTCCATGTTTATATAGATGGCATTGTAGATATTTCCATGTTTACACCGATAGCGGTGTTGGTATTTCCACGTTTATACAGATAGCGATGTTGATATTTCCATGTTTTTACAGCTCGCAGTGCAGATATTTATAATTTTATACAGTTGGCATTGTAGATATTTCCTTATTCACACTGACGGTGGTGTAGATGTTTCCATGTTTATACAGATGGCAGAGTAGTTATTTCCATGTTTATGGAGATGGCAGTGTAGATATTTTCATGTTTATAGAGATGTCGGTGTTGATATTTCCATGTTTATGGAGATGGCAGTGTAGATATTTACATGTTTATACAGATGGCTGTGTAGATATTTCCATGTGTATACAGATGGCATTGTAGATATTTCCATGTTTATACAGATGACTGTATAGGTATTTCCATGTTTTTACAGATGGCAGTGAAGATATTTCTATGTTTATAGAGATAGCGGTGTAGATATTTCCATGTTTATACAGATGGCGGTGTTGATATTTCCATCTATACACAGATGGCCATGTAGATATTTCCATGTTTATACAGATGGCGGCGTAGATATTTCCATGGACATGCAGATGGCGGTGTAGATATTTCCATGTTTATACAGATAGCGGTGTAGATATTTCCATGTTTTCACAGATGGTGGTGTAGATAATTCCGTGTTTATACACATGGCGGTGTATATACTTTCCATCTTTATGGAGATGGCAGTGTAGATACTTTCATGTTTATAGAGATGGCGGTGTAGATATTTCCATATTTATAGAGATAGCGGTGTAGATATTTCCATTTTTCTACAGATGGCAGTGTAGATATTTCCATGTTTATACAGATGTCTGTGTAGATATTTCCATGTGTATACAGATGGTATTGTAGGTATTTCCATGTTTATACAGATGGTGGTGTAGATATTTCCATGTTTATTCAGATGACTGTGTTGATATTTCCATGTTTTACAGATGGCAGTGTAGATTTTTCAATGTTTATAGAGATGGCGCTGTAGATATTTCCATGTTTATACAGATAACGGTGGAGATATTTCCATGTTTATACAGACAGCAGTGGAGATATTTCCATGTTTATAAAGATAAGTTTGAAAGTATTTCCATGTTTATACAGATGGCGGTGTAGATATTTCCACGTTTATACTGATCACGGTGTAGTTATTTCCATGTTTATAGAGATGGCGGTGTAGATATTTCCATGTTCATAGAGATAGCGGTGTTGATATTTCCATGTTTATAGAGATAGCGGTGTGGATATTTCCATGTTTGTACAGATAGGCGTGTAGATATTTCCATGTTTATAGAGATGGCGGTGTAGGTATTTCCATGTTTATACAGATCACAGTGTAGATATTTCCATTTTTATACAGATCACGGTGTAGATATTTCCATGTTTATACAGGTCATGGAGTAGATATGTCCATGTTTATGCAGATCGCGCTGTTGATATTACCATGTTTATAGGGATAGCGGTGCAAATATTTCCACATTTATACAGATAGCGGTGTAGTTATTAGCATGTTTATACAGATAGCGGTGTAGATATTTCCATGTTTATACAGATACCGGTGTAGATATTTCCATGTTTATACAGACCGCAGTGTAGATATTTCAATGTTTATAGAGATTGCAGTGTAGATATTTCCAAGTTTGTAAAGATGGCGGTGTTGATGTTTCCATCTATACACAGATTGCCGTATAGGTATTTATTTCCATGTGTATACAGATGGCATTGTAGATATTTCCATGTTTATACAGATTGTGGTGTAGATATTTCCATGTTTACACAGATGACTGTATAGGTATTTCCATTTTTATACAGATGGCGGTGTAGATATTTCCATGTTTATAGAGATAGCGGTGTAGTTATTTCCATATTTATACAGATAACGGTGTAGAAATTTCCACGTTTATACAGATAGCGGTGTAAATATTTCCATGTTTATACAGATCACGGTGAAGATATTTCCATGTTTACACAGATTGCGGTGTAGATATTTCCATCTTTCTACAGATGGCATTGTAGATATTTCCATGTTTATGCAGATGGGGGTGTAGATATTTCCCTGTTTATATAGATGGTGGTGTAGATATTTCCATGTTTATACAGATAGCGGTGTAGATATTTCCATGTTTATAGAGATCGTGGTGAAGATATTTCCATGTTTATACAGATCGCGGTGTAGATATTTCCATGTTTATACAGATCGCTGTGTAGATATTTCCATGTTTATACAGACAGTGGTGTTGATATTTCCATGTTTATACAGATAGCGGTGTAGATATTTCCATGTTTATAGAGATAGCGGTGTAGGTATTTCCATGTTTATAGACATAGCGGTGTAGATATTTCCATGTTTATATAGATGGCGTTGAAGATATTTCCATGTTTATACCGATAGATGTGTTGGTATTTCCACGTTTATACAGATAGCGATGTAGATATTTCCATGTTTATACAGCTCACGGTGAAGATATTTATATCTTTATACAGACGGCATTGTAGATATTTCCTTATTCACACAGATGGCGGTGTTGGTGTTTCCATGTTTATACAGATGGCGGAGTAGTTCCATGTTTATGGAGATGGCAGTGTAGATACTTTCATGTTTATAGAGATGGCGGTGTAGATATTTCCATATTTATAGAGATAGCAGTGTAGATATTTACATGTTTATACAGATGGGTGTGTAGATATTTCCATGTGTATACAGATGGCATTGAAGATATTTCCATGTTTATACAGATGACTGTAGAGGTATTTCCATGTTTTACAGATGGCTGTGCAGATATTTCCATGTTTATAGAGATATCGGTGTAGATATTTCCATGTTTACACAGATGGCGGTGTTGATATTTCCATCTATACACAGATGGCCGTGTAGATATTTCCATGTTTATACAGATGGCGGCGTAGATATTTCCATGGATATGCAAATGGCGGTGTAGATATTTCCATGTTTATACAGATAGCGGTGTAGATATTTCCATGTTTTCACAGATGGTGGTGTAGATATTTCCGTGTTTATACACATGGCGGAGTAGATACTTCCATCTTTATGGAGATGGCAGTGTAGTTATTTTCATGTTTATAGAGATGGCGGTGTAGATATTTCCATATTTATAGAGATAGCGGTGTAGATATTTCCATTTTTCTACAGATGGCAGTGTAGATATTTCCGTTTATACAGAGGTCTGTGTAGATATTTCCATGTGTTTACAGATGGTATTGTAGGTATTTCCATGTTTATACAGATGGTGGTGTAGATATTTCCATGTTTATTCAGATGACTGTGTTGATATTTCCATGTTTTACAGATGGCAGTGTAGATTTTTCAATGTTTATACAGACGGCGCTGTAGATATTTCCATGTTTATACAGATAACTGTGGAGATATTTCCATGTTTATACAGACAGCACTGGAGATATTTCCATGTTTATACACATAGCGGTGTACATATTTCCATGTTTATGCAGACAGCGGAGTAGGTATTTCCATGTTTATACAGATAGCGGTGCAGATATTTCCATGTTTATACAGACCGCGGTGTAGATATTTCCATGTTTATACAGATAGCGGTGCAGATATTTCCATGTTTCCATAGATCGCGGTGTTGATATTTCCATCTATACACAGATGACCGTGTAGATATTTCCATGTTTACACAGATAGCGTTGTAGTTTTTCCATGTTTATATAGATAGTGGTGTAGATATTTCCATGTATATTCACATGGCTGTGTAGATATTTCCATGTTCATACAGATGGCATTGTAGATATTTCCATGTTTATACCGATAACTTTGTAAGTATTTCCATGTTTATACAGATGGCGGTGTAGATATTTCGATGTTTATAGAGATAGCAGTGGAGATATTTCCATGTTTATACAGATAGCGGTGTAGATATTTCCACGTTTATACTGATCGCGGTGTAGGTATTTCCATGTTTATAGAGATGGCGGTGTAGATATTTCCATGTTCATAGAGATAGCGGTGTTGATTTTTCCATGTTTATAGAGATAGCGGTGTGGATATTTCCATGTTTGTACAGATAGGTGTGTAGATATTTCCATGTTTATAGAGATGGCGGTGTAGGTATTTCCATGTTTATACAGATCACTGTGTAGATATTTCCATGTTTATACAGATCACGGTGTAGATATTTCCATGTTTATACAGATCATGGAGTAGATATTTCCATGTTTATACAGATCGCGGTGTTGATATTACCATGTTTATAGGGATAGCGGTGCAAATATTTCCACATTTATACAGATAGCGGTGTAGTTATTAGCATGTTTATACAGATAGCGGTGTAGATATTTCCATGTTTATACAGATACCGGTGTAGATATTTCCATGTTTATACAGACCGCTGTGTAGATATTTCGATGCTTATAGAGATTGCAGTGTAGATAGTTCCTAGTTTGTAAAGATGGCGGTGTTGATGTTTCCATCTGTACACAGATTGCCGTGTAGGTATTTATTTCCATGTGTATACAGATGGCATTGTAGATATTTCCATGTTTATACAGATTGTGGTGTAGATATTTCCATGTTTACACAGAAGACTGTATAGGTATTTCCATTTTTATACAGATGGCGGTGTAGATATTTCCATGTTTATAGAGATAGCGGTGTAGTTACTTCCATATTTATACAGATAACGGTGTAGAAATTACCACGTTTATACAGACCGCGGTGTAGATATTTCCATGTTTATACAGATAGCGGTGCAGATATTTCCATGTTTGTATAGATTGCAGTGTTGATATTTCCATCTTTACACAGACGACCGTGTAGATATTTCCATGTTTTTACAGATGGCGGCGCAGGTATTTCCATGGATATATAGATGGCAGTGTAGATATTTCCATGTTTACACAGATAGCGGTGTAGTTATTTCCATTTTTATATAGATATCGGTGTAGATATTTCCATGTATATATACATGGCTGTGTAGATATTTCCATGTTTATACAGAGGGCAGTGTAGATATTTCCATGTTTATACCGATAACTTTGTAAGTATTTCCATGTTTATACAGATGGCGGTGTAGATATTTCGATGTTTATAGAGATAGCGGTGGAGATATTTCCATGTTTACACAGATGACTGTATAGGTATTTCCATGTTTATACAGATGGCGGTGTACATATTTCCATGTTTATAGAGATAGCGGTGTAGATATTTCCATATTTACACAGATATCGGTGTAGAAATTTCCATGTTTATACAGAGAGCGTTGTAAATATTTCCATGTTTATACAGATCACGGTGTAGATATTTCCATGTTTATAGAGATAGCGGTGTAGATATTTCCATGTTTATACAGATAGCGGTTTAGATATTTCCATGTTTATACAGACCGCGGTGTAGATATTTCCATGTTTATACAGATAGCGGTGCAGATATTTCCATGTTTCTATAGATGGCGGTGTTGATATTTCCATCTATACACAGATGACCGTGTAGATATTTCCATGTTTTTACAGATGGCGGCGCAGGTATTTCCATGGATATGTAGATGGCAGTGTAGATATTTCCATGTTTACACAGATAGCGGTGTAGTTATTTCCATTTTTATATAGATATCGGTGTAGATATTTCCATGTATATATACATGGCTGTGTAGATATTTCCATGTTTATACAGAGGGCGGTGTAGATATTTCCATGTTTATACCGATAACTTTGTAAGTATTTCCATGTTTATACAGATGGCGGTGTAGATATTTCGATGTTTATACAGATAGCAGTGGAGATATTTCCATGTTCACACAGATGACTGTATAGGTATTTCCATGTTTATACAGATCACGGTGTAGATATTTCCATGTTTATAGAGATAGCGGTGTAGATATTTCCATATTTACACAGATAACGGTGTAGAAATTTCCATGTTTATACAGAGAGCGGTGTAAATATTTCCATGTTTATACAGATCACGGTGTAGATATTTCCATGTTTATAGAGATAGCGGTGTAGATGTTTCCATGTTTATACAGATAGCGGTTTAGATATTTCCATGTTTATACAGACCGCGGTGTAGATATTTCCATGTTTATACAGATAGCGGTGCAGATATTTCCATGTTTCTATAGATGGCGGTGTTGATATTTCCATCTATACACAGATGACCGTGTAGATATTTCCATGTTCACACAGATAGCGGTGTAGTTTTTCCATGTTTATATAGATAGCGGTGTAGATATTTCCATGTATATTCACATGGCTGTGTAGATATTTCCATGTTCATACAGATGGCATTGTAGATATTTCCATGTTTATTCCGATAACTTTGTAAGTATTTCCATGTTTATACAGATGGCGGTGTAGATATTTCGATGTTTATAGAGATAGCAGTGGAGATATTTCCATGTTTATACAGATAGCGGTGTAGATATTTCCACGTTTATACTGATCACGGTGTAGATATTTCCATGTTTATAGAGATGGCGGTGTAGATATTTCCATGTTTATACAGATCACGGTGAAGATATTTCCATGTTTACACAGATTGCGGTGTAGATATTTCCATCTTTCTACAGATGGCATTGTAGATATTTCCATGTTTATCCAGATGGCGGTGTAGATATTTCCATGTTTATATAGATGGTGGTGTAGATATTACCATGTTTATACAGATAGCGTTGTAGATATTTCCATGTTTATACAGATCGTGTTGAAGATATTTCCATGTTTATACAGATCGCGGTGTAGATATCTCCATGTTTATAGAGATAGCGGTGTAGATATTTCCATGTTTACACACATAGTGGTGTAGATATTTCCATGTTTATACAGATAGCGGTGTAGATATTTCCATGTTTATAGAGATAGCGGTGTAGGTATTTCCATGTTTATAGACATAGCGGTGTAGATATTTCCATGTTTATATAGATGGCGTTGTAGATATTTCCATGTTTATACCGATAGATGTGTTGGTATTTCCACGTTTATACAGATAGCGATGTAGATATTTCCATGTTTATACAGCTCACGGTGCAGATATTTATGTATTTCTACAGACGGCGTTGTAGATATTTCCTTATTCACACAGATTTCGGTGTTGGTGTTTCCATGTTTATACAGATGGCGGAGTAGTTAGTTCCATGTTTATGGAGATGGCAGTGTAGATATTTTCATGTTTATAGAGATGGCGGTATAGATATTTCCATGTTTATAGAGATAGCAGTGTAGATATTTACATGTTTATACAGATGGGTGTGTAGATATTTCCATGTGTATACAGATGGCATTGAAGATATTTCCATGTTTATACAGATGACTGTAGAGATATTTCCATGTTTTACAGATGGCTGTGCAGATATTTCCATGTTTATAGAGATAGCGGTGTAGATATTTCCATGTTTGTACAGATGTGGTTGTTGATATTTCCATCTATACACAGATGGACGTGTAGATATTTCCATCTTTGCACAGATGGCAGCGTAGATATTTCCATGGACATGCAGATGGTGGTGTAGATAATTCCATGTTTATTCAGATAGCGGTGTAGATATTTCCATGTTTTCACAGATGGTGGTGTTGATATTTCCGTGTTTATACACATGGCGGAGTAGATATTTCCAACTTTATGGAGATGGCAGTGTAGATATTTTCATGTTTATAGAGATGGCGGTGTAGATATTTCCATATTTATAGAGATAGCGGTGTAGATATTTCCATCTTTCTACAGATGGCAGTGTAGATATTTCCATGTTTATACAGATGGCGGTGTAGATATTTCCAGGTTTATATAGATGGTGGTGTAGATATTATCATGTTTATACAGATAGCGGTGTAGATGTTTCCATGTTTATACAGATCATGGTGAAGATATTTCCATGTTTATGCACATCGCAGTGTAGATATTTCCATGTTTATACAGATCGCGGTGTAGATATTTCCATGTTTATACAGATAGCGGTGTAGATATTTCCATGTTTATACAGATAGCGGTGTAGATATTTCCATGTTTATAGAGATAGCGGTGTAGGTATTTCCATGTTTATAGACATAGCGGTGTACATATTTCCATGTTTATATAGATGGCGTTGTAGATATTTCCATGTTTACACCGATAGCGGTGTTGCTATTTCCACGTTTATACAGATAGCGATGTTGATATTTCCATGTTTTTACAGCTCGCGGTGCAGATATTTATATTTTTATACAGATGGCATTGTAGTTATTTCCTTATTCACACTGACGGCGGTGTAGATGTTTCCATGTTTATACAGATGGCAGAGTAGTTATTTCCATGTTTATGGAGATGGCAGTGTAGATATTTTCATGTTTATAGAGATTTCGGTGTTGATATTTCCATGTTTATGGAGATGGCTCTGTAGATATTTACATGTTTATACAGATGGCTTTGTAGATATTTCCATGTGTATACAGATGGCATTGTAGATATTTCCATGTTTATACAGATGACTGTATAGGTATTTCCATGTTTTTGCAGATGGCAGTGCAGATATTTCCATGTTTATAGAGATAGCGGTGAAGATATTTCCATGTTTATACAGATGGCGGTGTAGATATTTCCATGTTTATATAGATTGTGGTGTAGATATTATTATGTTTATACAGATAGCGGTGTAGATGTTTCCATGTTTATACAGATCATGGTGAAGATATTTCCATGTTTATGCAGATCGCAGTGTAGATATTTCCATGTTTATACAGATCGCGGTGTAGATATTTCCATGTTTATACAGATAGCGGTGTAGATATTTCCATGTTTATACAGATAGCGGTGTAGATATTTCCATGTTTATAGAGATAGCGGTGTAGGTATTTCCATGTTTATAGACATAGCGGTGTACATATTTCCATGTTTATATAGATGGCGTTGTAGATATTTCCATGTTTACACCGATAGCGGTGTTGATATTTCCACGTTTATACAGATAGCGATGTTGATATTTCCATGTTTTTACAGCTCACGGTGCAGATATTTATATTTTTATACAGATGGCATTGTAGATATTTCCTCATTCACACTGACGGTGGTGTAGATGTTTCCATGTTTATACAGATGGCAGAGTAGATATTTCCATGTTTATGGAGATGGCAGTGTAGATATTTTCATGTTTATAGAGATGTCGGTGTTGATATTTCCATGTTTATGGAGATGGCAGTGTAGATATTTACATGTTTATACAGATGGCTGTGTAGATATTTCCATGTGTATACAGATGGCATTGTAGATATTTCCATGTTTATACAGATGACTGTATAGGTATTTCCATGTTTTTACAGATGGCAGTGCAGATATTTCCATGTTTATAGAGATAGCGGTGTAGATATTTCCATGTTTATACAGATGGCGGTGTTGATATTTCCATCTATACACAGATGGCCGTGTAGATATTTCCATGTTTATACAGATGGCGGCGTAGATATTTCCATGGACATGCAGATGGCGGTGTAGATATTTCCATGTTTATAGAGATAGCGGTGTAGGTATTTCCATGTTTATAGACATAGCGGTGTTGATATTTCCATGTTTATATAGATGGCGTTGTAGATATTTCCATGTTTATACCGATGGATGTGTTGGTATTTCCACGTTTATACAGATAGCGATGTAGATATTTCCATGTTTATACAGCGCACGGTGCAAATATTTATATCTTTATACAGACGGCATTGTAGATATTTCCTTATTCACACTGACGTCGGTGTAGATGTTTCCATGTTTATACAGATGGCAGAGTAGTTATTTCCATGTTTATGGAGATGGCGGTGTAGATATTTTCATGTTTATAGAGATGTCGGTGTTGATATTTCCATGTTTATGGAGATGGCAGTGTAGATATTTACATGTTTATACAGATGGCTGTGTAGATATTTCCATGTGTATACAGATGGCATTGTAGATATTTCCATGTTTATACAGATGACTGTATAGGTATTTCCATGTTTTTACAGATGGCAGTGCAGATATTTCTATGTTTATAGAGATAGCGGTGTAGATATTTCCATGTTTATACAGATGGTGGCGTAGATATTTCCATGGACATGCAGATGGCGGTGTAGATATTTCCATGTTTATACAGATAGCGGTGTAGATATTTCCATGTTTTCACAGATGGTGGTGTAGATATTTCCGTGTTTATACACATGGCGGAGTAGATACTTCCATCTTTATGGAGATGGCAGTGTAGATACTTTCATGTTTATAGAGATGGCGGTGTAGATATTTCCATATTTATAGAGATAGCGGTGTAGATATTTCCATTTTTCTACAGATGTCAGTGTAGATATTTCCATGTTTATACAGATGTCTGTGTAGATATTTCCATGTGTATACAGATGGTATTGTAGGTATTTCCATGTTTATACAGATGATGGTGTAGATATTTCCATGTTTATTCAGATGACTGTGTTGATATTTCCATGTTTTACCGATGGCAGTGTAGATTTTTCAATGTTTATAGAGATGGCGCTGTAGATATTTCCATGTTCATACAGATAACGGTGGAGATATTTCCATGTTTATACAGACAGCAGTGGAGATATTTCCATGTTTATACACATAGCGGTGTACATATTTCCATGTTTATGCAGACAGCGGAGTAGGTATTTCCATGTTTATACAGATAGCGGTGCAGATATTTCCATGTTTATACAGATGCCTATGAAGATATCTCCATATTTATACAGAGGGCTGTGTAGATATTTCTATGTTTATACAGAAGGCAGTGTAGATATTTCCATGTTCCTACACATGACTGTGTAGGTATTTCCATGTTTATACAGATGGCTTTGTAGATATTTCCATGTCTATAGAGATAGCAGTGCTGATATTTCCATGTTTATACAGATAGTGTTGTATATATTTCCATGTTTATACAGATCGTGGTTTAGATATTTCCATGTTTATACAGATACCGGTGTAGATATTTCCATGTTTATACAGACCGCAGTGTAGATATTTCGATGTTTATAGAGATAGCAGTGTAGATAATTCCAAGTTTGTACAGATGGCGGTGTTGATGTTTCCATCTATACACAGATTGCCGTGTAGGTATTTCCATGTGTATACAGATGGCATTGTAGATATTTCCATGTTTATACAGATGGTGGTGTAGATATTTCCATGTTTACACAGATGACTGTATACGTATTTCCATGTTTATACAGATGGCGGTGTAGATATTTCCATGTTTATAGAGATAGCGGTGTAGATATTTCCATATTTATACAGATAACGGTGTAGAAATTTCCATGTTTATACAGAGAGCGGTGTAAATATTTCCATGTTTATACAGATCACGGTGTAGATATTTCCATGTTTATAGAGATAGCGGTGTAGATATTTCCATGTTTATACAGACAACGGTGTAGAAATTTCCATGTTTATACAGAGAGCGGTGTAAATATTTCCATGTTTATACAGATCACGGTGTAGATATTTCCATGTTTATAGAGATAGCGGTGTAGATATTTCCATGTTTCTACAGATAGCGGTTTAGATATCTCCATGTTTATACAGACCGCGGTGTAGATATTTCCATGTTTATACAGATAGCGGTGCAGATATTTCCATGTTTCTATAGATGGCAGTGTTGATATTTCCATCTATACACAGATGACCGTGTAGATATTTCCATGTTTACACAGATAGCGGTGTAGTTTTTCCATGTTTATATAGATAGCGGTGTAGATATTTCCATATATATTCACATGGCTGTGTAGATATTTCCATGTTCATACAGATGGCATTGTAGATATTTCCATGTTTATACCGATAACTTTGTAAGTATTTCCATGTTTATACAGATGGCCGTGTAGATATTTCGATGTTTATAGAGATAGCAGTGGAGATATTTCCATGTTTATACAGATAGCGGTGTAGATATTTCTCGTTTATACTGATCGCGGTGTAGATATTTCCATGTTTATAGAGATGGCGGTGTAGATATTTCCATGTTCATAGAGATAGCGGTGTTGATTTTCCATGTTTATAGAGATAGCGGTGTGGATATTTCCATGTTTGTACAGATAGGCGTGTAGATATTTCCATGTTGATAGAGATGGCGGTGTAGGTATTTCCATGTTTATACAGATCACGGTGTAGATATTTCCATGTTTATACAGATCACGGTATAGATATTAACATGTTTATACAGATCATTGAGTAGATATTTCCATGTTTATACAGATCGCGGTGTTGATATGACCATGTTTATAGGGATAGCGGTGCAAATATTTCCACATTTATACAGATAGCGGTGTAGTTATTAGCATGTTTATACAGATAGCAGTGTAGATATTTCCATGTTTATACAGATACTGGTGTAGATATTTCCATGTTTATACCGATAAATGTGTTGGTATTTCCACGTTTATACAGATAGCGATGTAGATATTTCCTTGTTTATACAGCTCACGGTGCAGATATTTATATCTTTATACAGACGGCATTGTAGATATTTCCTTATTCACACTGACGGCGGTGTAGATATTTCCATGTTTATACAGATAGCGGTGTAGATATTTCCATGTTTTCACAGATGGTGGTGTAGATATTTCCGTGTTTATACACATGGCGGAGTAGATAATTCCATCTTTATGGAGATGGCAGTGTAGATACTTTCATGTTTATAGAGATGGCGGTGTAGATATTTCCATATTTATAGAGATAGCGGTGTGGATATTTCCATTTTTCTACTGATGGCAGTGTAGATATTTCCATGTTTATACAGATGTCTGTGTAGATATTTCCATGTGTATACAGATGGTATTGTAGGTATTTCCATGTTTATACAGATGATGGTGTAGATATTTCCATGTTTATTCAGATGACTGTGTTGATATTTCCATGTTTTACAGATGGCAGTGTAGATTTTTCAATGTTTATAGAGATGGCGCTGTAGATATTTCCATGTTTATACAGATAACGGTGGAGATATTTCCATGTTTATACAGACAGCAATGGAGATATTTCCATGTTTATACACATAGCGGTGTACATATTTCCATGTTTATGCAGACAGCGGAGTAGGTATTTCCATGTTTATACAGATAACGGTGTAGAAATTTCCATGTTTATACAGAGAGCGGTGTAAATATTTCCATGTTTATACAGATCACGGTGTAGATATTTCCATGTTTATAGAGATAGCGGTGTAGATATTTCCATGTTTATACAGATAGCGGTTTAGATATTTCCATGTTTATACAGACCGCGGTGTTCATATTTCCATGTTTATACAGATTGCGGTGCAGATATTTCCATGTTTCTATAGATGCCTATGAAGATATCTCCATATTTATACAGAGGGCTGTGTAGATATTTCTATGTTTATACAGATGGCAGTGTAGATATTTCCATGTTCCTACACATGACTGTGTAGGTATTTCCATGTTTATACAGATGGCTTTGTAGATATTTCCATGTCTATAGAGATAGCAGTGCAGATATTTCCATGTTTATACAGATAGTGTTTTATATATTTCCATGTTTATACAGATCGTGGTTTAGATATTTCCATGTTTATACAGATACCGGTGTAGATATTTCCATGTTTATACAGACCGCAGTGTAGATATTTCGATGTTTATAGAGATAGCAGTGTAGATAATTCCAAGTTTGTACAGAGGGCGGTGTTGATGTTTCCATCTATACACAGATTGCCGTGTAGGTATTTCCATGTGTATACAGATGGCATTGTAGATATTTCCATGTTTATACAGATGGTGGTGTAGATATTTCCATGTTTACACAGATGACTGTATAGGTATTTCCACGTTTATACAGATGGCGGTGTAGATATTTCCATGTTTATAGAGATAGCGGTGTAGATATTTCCATATTTATACAGATAACGGTGTAGAAATTTCCATGTTTATACAGAGAGCGGTGTAAATATTTCCATGTTTATACAGATCACGGTGTAGATATTTCCATGTTTATAGAGATAGCGGTGTAGATATTTCCATGTGTATACAGATAACGGTGTAGAAATTTCCATGTTTATACAGAGAGCGGTGTAAATATTTCCATGTTTATACAGATCACGGTGTAGATATTTCCATGTTTATAGAGATAGCGGTGTAGATATTTCCATGTTTATACAGATAGCGGTTTAGATATTTCCATGTTTATACAGACCGCGGTGTAGATATTTCCATGTTTATACAGATAGCGGTGCAGATATTTCCATGTTTCTATAGATGGCAGTGTTGATATTTCCATCTATACACAGATGACTGTGTAGATATTTCCATGTTTACACAGATAGCGGTGTAGTTTTTCCATGTTTATATAGATAGCGGTGTAGATATTTCCATATATATTCACATGGCTGTGTAGATATTTCCATGTTCATACAGATGGCATTGTAGATATTTCCATGTTTATACCGATAACTTTGTAAGTATTTCCATGTGTATACACATGGCGGTGTAGATATTTCGATGTTTATAGAGATAGCAGTGGAGATATTTCCATGTTTATACAGATAGCGGTGTAGATATTTCCACGTTTATACTGATCGCGGTGTAGATATTTCCATGTTTATAGAGATGGCGGTGTAGATATTTCCATGTTCATAGAGATAGCGGTGTTGATTTTTCCATGTTTATAGAGATAGCGGTGTGGATATTTCCATGTTTGTACAGATAGGCGTGTAGATATTTCCATGTTGATAGAGATGGCGGTGTAGGTATTTCCATGTTTATACAGATCACGGTGTAGATATTTCCATGTTTATACAGATCACGGTGTAGATATTTCCATGTTTATACAGATCATTGAGTAGATATTTCCATGTTTATACAGATCGCGGTGTTGATATTACCATGTTTATAGGGATAGCGTTGCAAATATTTCCACATTTATACAGATAGCGGTGTAGTTATTAGCATGTTTATACAGATAGCAGTGTAGATATTTCCATGTTTATACAGATACTGGTGTAGATATTTCCATGTTTATACCGATAAATGTGTTGGTATTTCCACGTTTATACAGATAGCGATGTAGATATTTCCTTGTTTATACAGCTCACGGTGCAGATATTTATATCTTTATACAGACGGCATTGTAGATATTTCCTTATTCACACTGACGGCGGTGTAGATATTTCCATGTTTATACAGATAGCGGTGTAGATATTTCCATGTTTTCACAGATGGTGGTGTAGATATTTCCGTGTTTATACACATGGCGGAGTAGATAATTCCATCTTTATGGAGATGGCAGTGTAGATACTTTCATGTTTATAGAGATGGCGGTGTAGATATTTCCATATTTATAGAGATAGCGGTGTGGATATTTCCATTTTTCTACTGATGGCAGTGTAGATATTTCCATGTTTATACAGATGTCTGTGTAGATATTTCCATGTGTATACAGATGGTATTGTAGGTATTTCCATGTTTATATAGATGATGGTGTAGATATTTCCATGTTTATTCAGATGACTGTGTTGATATTTCCATGTTTTACAGATGGCAGTGTAGATTTTTCAATGTTTATAGAGATGGCGCTGTAGATATTTCCATGTTTATACAGATAACGGTGGAGATATTTCCATGTTTATACAGACAGCAATGGAGATATTTCCATGTTTATACACATAGCGGTGTACATATTTCCATGTTTATGCAGACAGCGGAGTAGGTATTTCCATGTTTATACAGATAACGGTGTAGAAATTTCCATGTTTATACAGAGAGCGGTGTAAATATTTCCATGTTTATACAGATCACGGTGTAGATATTTCCATGTTTATAGAGATAGCGGTGTAGATATTTCCATGTTTATACAGATAGCGGTTTAGATATTTCCATGTTTATACAGACCGCGGTGTTCATATTTCCATGTTTATACAGATTGCGGTGCAGATATTTCCATGTTTCTATAGATGCCTATGAAGATATCTCCATATTTATACAGAGGGCTGTGTAGATATTTCTAAGTTTATACAGATGGCAGTGTAGATATTTCCATGTTCCTACACATGACTGTGTAGGTATTTCCATGTTTATACAGATGGCTTTGTAGATATTTCCATGTCTATAGAGATAGCAGTGCAGATATTTCCATGTTTATACAGATAGTGTTTTATATATTTCCATGTTTATACAGATCGTGGTTTAGATATTTCCATGTTTATACAGATACCGGTGTAGATATTTCCATGTTTATACAGACCGCAGTGTAGATATTTCGATGTTTATAGAGATAGCAGTGTAGATAATTCCAAGTTTGTACAGATGGCGGTGTTGATGTTTCCATCTATACACAGATTGCCGTGTAGGTATTTCCATGTGTATACAGATGGCATTGTAGATATTTCCATGTTTATACAGATGGTGGTGTAGATATTTCCATGTTTACACAGATGACTGTATAGGTATTTCCACGTTTATACAGATGGCGGTGTAGATATTTCCATGTTTATAGAGATAGCGGTGTAGATATTTCCATATTTATACAGATAACGGTGTAGAAATTTCCATGTTTATACAGAGAGCGGTGTAAATATTTCCATGTTTATACAGATCACGGTGTAGATATTTCCATGTTTATAGAGATAGCGGTGTAGATATTTCCATGTGTATACAGATAACGGTGTAGAAATTTCCATGTTTATACAGAGAGCGGTGTAAATATTTCCATGTTTATACAGATCACGGTGTAGATATTTCCATGTTTATAGAGATGGCGTTGTAGATATTTCCATGTTTATACAGATAGCGGTTTAGATATTTCCATGTTTATACAGACCGCGGTGTAGATATTTCCATGTTTATACAGATAGCGGTGCAGATATTTCCATGTTTCTATAGATGGCAGTGTTGATATTTCCATCTATACACAGATGACTGTGTAGATATTTCCATGTTTACACAGATAGCGGTGTAGTTTTTCCATGTTTATATAGATAGCGGTGTAGATATTTCCATATATATTCACATGGCTGTGTAGATATTTCCATGTTCATACAGATGGCATTGTAGATATTTCCATGTTTATACCGATAACTTTGTAAGTATTTCCATGTGTATACACATGGCGGTGTAGATATTTCGATGTTTATAGAGATAGCAGTGGAGATATTTCCATGTTTATACAGATAGCGGTGTAGATATTTCCACGTTTATACTGATCGCGGTGTAGATATTTCCATGTTTATAGAGATGGCGGTGTAGATATTTCCATGTTCATAGAGATAGCGGTGTTGATTTTTCCATGTTTATAGAGATAGCGGTGTGGATATTTCCATGTTTGTACAGATAGGCGTGTAGATATTTCCATGTTGATAGAGATGGCGGTGTAGGTATTTCCATGTTTATACAGATCACGGTGTAGATATTTCCATGTTTATACAGATCACGGTGTAGATATTTCCATGTTTATACAGATCATTGAGTAGATATTTCCATGTTTATACAGATCGCGGTGTTGATATTACCATGTTTATAGGGATAGCGGTGCAAATATTTCCACATTTCTACAGATAGCGGTGTAGTTATTAGCATGTTTATACAGATAGCAGTGTAGATATTTCCATGTTTATACAGATACTGGTGTAGATATTTCCATGTTTATACCGATAAATGTGTTGGTATTTCCACGTTTATACAGATAGCGATGTAGATATTTCCATGTTTATACAGCTCACGGTGCAGATATTTATATCTTTATACAGACGGCATTGTAGATATTTCCTTATTCACACTGACGGCGGTGTAGATGTTTCCATGTTTATACAGATGGCAGAGTAGTTATTTCCATGTTTATGGAGATGGCAGTGTAGATATTTTCATGTTTATAGAGATGTCGGTGTTGATATTTCCATGTTTATGGAGATGGCAGTGTAGATATTTACATGTTTATACAGATGGCTGTGTAGATATTTCCATGTGTATACAGATGGCATTGTAGATATTTCCATGTTTATACAGATGACTGTATAGGTATTTCCATGTTTTTACAGATAGCAGTGCAGATATTTCTATGTTTATACAGATAGCGGTGTAGATATTTCCATGTTTATACAGATGGCGGTGTTGATATTTCCATCTATACACAGATGGCCGTGTAGATATTTCCATGTTTATACAGATGGCGGCGTAGATATTTCCATGGACATGCAGATGGCGGTGTAGATATTTCCATGTGTATACAGATAGCGGTGTAGATATTTCCATGTTTTCACAGATGGTGGTGTAGATATTTCCGTGTTTATACACATGGCGGAGTAGATAATTCCATCTTTATGGAGATGGCAGCGTAGATATTTTCATGTTCATAGAGATGGCGGTGTAGATGTTTCCATGTTTATAGTGATAGCAGTGTAGATATTTACATGTTTATACAGATGGCTGTGTAGATATTTCCATGTGTATATAGATGGCATTGTAGATATTTCCATGTTTATAAAGATGACTGTACAGGTATTTCCATGTGTTTACAGATGGCGGTATTGATATATCCATCTATAAACAGATGGCCGTGTCGATATTTCCGTGTTTATAAAGACGGCAGCGTAGATATTTCCATGGATATGCAGATGGCGTTGTAGATATTTCCATGTTTATACAGATAGCGGTGTAGATATTTCCATGTTTTCACAGATGGTGGTGTAGATATTTCCGTGTTTATACACATGGCGGAGTAGACACTTCCATCTTTATGGAGATGGCAGTGTAGATATTTTCATGTTTATAAAGATGGCGGTGTAGATATTTCCATATTTATAGAGATAGCGGGGTAGATATTTCCATCTTTCTACAGATGGCAGTGTAGATATTTCCACGTTTATACTGATGGCGGTGTAGATATTTCCATATTTATACAGATGTCTGTGTAGATATTTCCAGGTGTATACAGATGGTATTGTAGGTATTTCCATGTTTATACAGATGGTGGTGTAGATATTTCCATGTTTATTTAGGTGACTGTTTAGATATTTCCATGTTTTTACAGATGGCAGTGTAGATATTTCAATGTTTATAGAGATGGCGCTGTAGATATTTCCATGTTTATACAGATCGCGGTGTAGATATTTCCATGTTTATACAGATAGCGGTGTAGATATTTCCATGTTTTTACAGATATTTGTGTAGTTATTTCCATGTTTACACAGATTGCGGTGTAGATATTTCCATCATTCTACAGATGGCATTGTAGATATTTCCATGTTTATGCAGATGGCCGTGTAGATATTTCCATGTTTATGCAGATAATTTTGTAAGTATTTCCATATTTATACAGATGGCGGTGTAGATATTTCGATGGTTATAGAGATACCAGTGGAGGTATTTCCATGTTTATACAGATAGCGGTGTAGTTCTTTCCATGTTTATATAGATAGCTGTGTAAATATTTCCATGTATATACACATGGCTGAGTAGATATTTCCATGTTTATACAGATGGCGGTGTAGATATTTCCATGTTTATGCAGATTACTTTTTAAGTATTTCCATGTTTATACAGATGGCGGTGTAGATATTTCGATGTTTATAGAGATAGCAGTGGAGATATTTCCATGTCTACGCAGATAGCGGTGTAGATATTTCCATGTTTATACTGATCACGGTGTAGATATTTCCATGTTTATAGAGATGGCGGTGTAGATATTTCCTTGTTCATAGAGATTGCGGTGTTGATTTTTCCACGTTTATAGAGATAGCTGTGTGGATATTTCCATGTTTATACAGATAGGGGTGTAGATATTTCCATGTTTATAGATGTGGCTGTGTAGATATTTCCATGTTTATACAGATCACGGTGTAGCTTTTTCCATGTTTATAGAGATCGCGGTGTAGATGTTTCCATGTTTATACAGATCATGGTGTAGATATTTCCATGTTTATACAGATCGCGGTGTTGATATTACCATGTTTATATGGATAGCGTTGCAAATATTTCCACATTTATACAGATAGCGGTGTAGTTATTAGCATGTTTATACAGATAGCGGTGTAGATATTTCCATGTATAAACAGATGTCTGTGTATATATTTCCAAGTTTAAACATATGGCGGTGTAGATATTTCCATGTTTATACACATAGCGGTGTAGATATTTCCATGTTTATACAGATAGCGGTGTAGATATTTCCATGTATATACAGATGGCTGTGTAGATATTTCCATATTTATACAGATGACTTTGTAGGTATTTCCATGTTTATACAGATGGCCGTGTAGATATTTCTATGTTTATAGAGATAGCTGTGTATATATTTCCATGTTTATACAGATAGCGGTCTAGATATTTCCATGTTTATACAGATCACGGTATAGATATTTCCGTGTTTATATGGATCGTGGTGTAGGTATTTCCATGTTTATACAGATAACGGAGAAGATATTTCCATGTTTATACAGATGGCGGTGTAGATATTTCCATGTTTAAAGAGATGGCGGTGTAGATATTTCCATGTTTATAGAGATAGCGGTGTAGATATATCCATGTTCATAGAGATAGCAGTGAGGATATTTCCATGTTTATACAGATAGCAGTGTAGATATTTCCATTTTTATAGAGATGGATGTTTAGATATTTCATATTTATTTCGATAGCGGTGTAGATATTTCCATGTTTATACAGATTGCGGTGTAGATATTTCCATGTTTATACAGATAGCGGTGTAGATATTTCTACATTTATACAGATGGCGGTGTAGATATTTCCATCTTTGCACAGATTGCTGTGTAGATATTTCCATTTTTACACAGATAGCTGTGTAGATATTTCCAAGTTTACACAGATAGCTGTGTACATATTCCCATGTTTACACAGATAGCATTGTATATATTTCCATGGTTATACAGATAGCGGTGTAGATATTTCCATGTTTATACAGATAGCGGTGTAGATATTTCCATGTTTATACTGATAGCGGTGGAGATATTTCCCTGGTTATACAGATGGCTGTGTAGATATTTCCATGTGTGTACAGATGGCAGTGTAGATATTTCCATGTTTATACAGATGGCACTGTAGATATTTCCATGTTTATACAGATGGCAGTGTAGATATTTCCATTTTTACACAGATAGCTGTGTAGATATTTCCAAGTTTACACAGATAGCTGTGTACATATTCCCATGTTTACACAGATAGCATTGTATATATTTCCATGGTTATACAGATAGCGGTGTAGATATTTCCATGTTTACACAGATAGCGGTGTAGATATTTCGATGTTTATAGAGATCGTGGTGTAGATATCTCCATGTTTATAGAGATAGCGGTGTAGATATTTCCATGTTTATAAAGATGGCGGTGTAGATATTTCCATGTTTATACAGATTGCGGTGTTGGTAATTCCATGTTTATACAGATAGCGGTGTTGGTATTTCCGTGTTTATACAGATGGCAGTGTAGATATTTCCATGTATATACAGATAGCGGTGTAGATATTTCCATGTTTATACAGATGGGGGTGTAGATAGCTCTATGTTGATGGAGATGGCGGTGTAGATATTTCCATGTTTATACAGATAGCGGTTTAGACATTTCCATGTTTATACAGATGGGTGTGTAGATATTTCCATGTGTACACAGATGGCGGTGTTGATATTTCCATGTTAATACAGATGGTGGTGTAGATATTTCCATGTTTATACAGATGACTGTGTGGTTATTTCCGTGTTTATACGGATGGCGGTGTAGACATTTCCATGTTTATAGAGATAGCATTGTAGATATTTCCATGTTTATACAGATAGCGTTGTAGATATTTCCAGGTTTATACAGATAGCGGTGTAGATATTTCCATGTTTATACAGATCACGGTGTAGATATTTCTACCTTTCTGCAGATTGCAGTGTGGATATTTCTATGTTTATACGGATGGCGGTGTAGACATTTCCATGTTTACACAGATAACCCTGTAGATATTTCCTTGTTTACACAGATAGCGTTGTAGATATTTCCATGTTTACAGAGATAGCGGTTTAGATATTTCCATGTTTATACAGATAGTTTTGTAGACATTTCCATGTTTATAGATATAGAGGTGTAGTTATTTCCATATTTATACAGATAGCGGTGTAGAAATTCTCATGTTTATACAGGTAGGGGTGTGGTTATTTCTATGTTTATAGAGATAGCGGTGTAGATATTTCCATGTGTATAGAGATGGCTGTGTAATATTTCCATGTTTATAGAGACAGCGGTTTAGATATTTCCATGTTTATACAGTTAGCGGTGTAGACATTTCCATGTTTACAGAGATAACGGTGTAGATATTTCCATATTTATACAGATAGCGGTGTAGATATTTCCAAGTTTATAAAGATAGCGGTGTAGATATTTGCATGTTTATACAGATAGCGGTGTAGATATTTTCATGTTTATACGAATCGTGGTGTGGATAATTCCATGTTTATACAGATAGCGGTGTAGGTAATTCCATGTTTATACAGGAAGCGGTGTAGAAATTTCCATCTTTATACAGATCGCGGTGTAGATATTTCCATCTTTCTACAGAAGGCAGTGAAGATATTTCCATGTTCATAGAGATGGCGGTGTAGATATTTCCATATTTATACAGATGGCGGTGTAAATATTTCCATGTTTATTCAGATGGCGGTGTAGATAATTCCATGTTTATAGAGATGGCGGTGTAGATATTTGTATATTTACAGAGATAGCGGTGTAGATAATTCCATGTTTATAGATATGGTGGTGTAATTATTTCCATGTTTATAGAGATAGCGGTGTAGATATTTCCATGTTTATACTGATAACGGTGTAGATATTTCCATGTTTATACAGAGGGCAGTGTGGATATTTCCATGTATATACAGACGTTGGTGTAGATATTTCAATGTTTATACAGATAACGGAGTAGATAATTCCATGTTTTCACAGGTAGCTGTGTAGATATTTCCAAGTTTACACAGATAGCGTTGTAAATATTTCCATATTTATGCAGATAACGGTGTAAATATTTCCATGTTTAAAGAGATAGTGGTGTAGGTATTTCCATGTTTATACAGATAGCCGTGGAGATATTTCCAGGTTTATACATATAGCGATGTAGGTATTTTCATGTTCATACTGATAGCGGTGTATATATTTCCATGTTTATACAGAGAGTGGTGTAGATATTTCAATGCTTATACAGATAGTGGTGTAGATATTTCCATATTTATACAAATAGCGGTGGAGATATTTCCAGGTTTATGAAGATAGCGGTGGAGATATTTCCAAGTTTATACAGATAGCCGTGTAGATATTTCCATGTTTATACAGATATTGGTGTTGGTATTTCCCTGTGTATACAGATAGCGGTGTAGATATTTCCATGTTTATACAGCTCACAGTGTAGATATTTCCATCTTTATACAGATGGCAGTGTAGATATTTCCATGTTTATAGAGATAGAGGAGTAGATATTTCCATGTTTACCCTGATGGCAGTGTAGATAATTCCATGTTTATGGAGATGTCGGTGTAGATATTTTCATGTTTATAGAGATGGCGGTGTATATATTTCCATGTTTATAGAGATTGCTGTGTAGGTATTTCCATGTGTATAGAGATACCGGTGCAGATGTTTCTATGTTTATACTGATGGGTGTGTAGATATTTTCATGTGTATAAGAATGGCAGTGTAGTTATTTTCATGTTAATAGAGATGGCTGTGAAGGTTTTTCCATGTATATACAGATGACTGTGTAGATATTTCCATGTTTATACAGATGGCGGTGTAGATATTTCCATCTTTATAGAGATAGCGCTCTATATATTTCCATCTTTGCACAGATTGCGGTGAAGGTATTTCCATGTTTATACAGATAGCAGTGTAGATATTTCCATGTTTATAGAGATAGCGGTGTAGTTATTTCCATGTTTATACAGATAACTGTGTAGGTGTTTCCATGCTTATACAGATGGCGGTGTAGATATTTCCATGTATATAGAAATAGCCATGTGGATATTTCCATGTTTATACACATAGAGGTGTAGACATTTCCATGTTTATACAGATAGCGGTGTAGATATTTCCATATTTATACAGAGAGCAGTGTAGATATTTCCATGTTTAAACAAGTAGAAGTGTAGATATTTCCATGTTTATGCAGATCGCGGTGTAGAAATTTCCATCTTTCTACAGATGGCAGTGTAAATTATTTCTATGTTTATATAGATGGCGGTGTAGATATTTCCAAGTTTACACAGAGTGCGGTATAGATATTTTCATGTTTATCCAGATGGAAATGTAGATATTTCCATGTTTATAGACATGGCGGTGTAGATATTTCTATGTTTATAGAGATAGCGGAGTAGATAATTCCATGTTTATAGAGATGGCGGTGTAGGTATTTCCATGTTTGTGCAGATAGCGGTGTTGATATTTCCATTTTTATACAGCTCGCGGTGTAGATATTTCCATCTTTATACAGATGTCTTGGTGGATATTTCCAAGTTTATAAAGATAGCAGTGTAGACATATCCATGTTTACAGAGATGGCGGTGTAGATATTTCCATGTTTATGGAGATGGCGTTGTAGTTATTTTCATGTTTATAGAGACGGCGGTGTAGATATTTCCATGTTAATAAAGATTGTGGTGTAGATATTTCCATGTTTATAGAGATTGCAGTGTAGGTATTTCCATGTGTACAGAGATAGCGGTGCAGATGTTTCCATGTATATACTGATGGCTGTGTAGGTATTTCCATGTGTATACAGACGGCAGTGTAGATATTTCTATGTTTGTAGAGATGGTGTTGTAGATATTTCCATGTATATACAGATGACTGTGTAGATATTTCCATGTTTATACAGATCGCTGTGGAGATTTTTCCATGTTCATACAGATGGCCGTGTAGATATTTCCAAATTTATACAGATAGCAGTGTAGATATTTCCAAGTTTATACAGATAGTGGTGTAGGTATTTCCATGTTTATAGAGACAGCGGTGTAGATATTTCCATGTTTATACTGATGGCAGTGTAGATATTTCCATGTGTATACAGATGGCAGTGTAGATATTTCCATGTTTATACAGATAGCGGTGTGGCTTTTTCCATGTTTATACAGATAGCGGTGAGGATACTTCCATGTTTATAGAGATGGCTGTGTAGATATTTCCCCGTTTATAAACACGGCTGTGTAGATATTTACATGTTTATACAGATGGCACTGTGGATATTTCCATGTTTATACAGATAGTAGTGTAAAAATTTCCATCTTTGCACAGATTGCGGTGTAGATATTTCCATCTTTACACAGATAGCGGTGTAGATAATTCCATGTTTATACTGATAGCAGTGTAGGTATTTCCATGTTTATACTGATAGCGGTGTAGATATTTCCATATTTATACAGATAGCTGTGCAGATATTTCCAAGATTATACAGATAGCGGTGGAGATATTTCCGTGTTTATACAGATAGCAATGCAGATGTTTCCATGTTTATACAGATAGTGGTGTATATATTTCCATGTTTATACAGATAGTGGTGTAGATATTTCCATGCTTATACAGATAGTGGTGTAGATATTTCCATATTTATACAGATAGTGGTGGAGATAGTTCCATGTTTATGCAGATAGCAGTGGAGATATTTCCATGTTTATACAGATGGAGTTGTAGATATTTTCATGTTTATACCAATAACGGTGTAGATATTTCCAAGTTTATACAGATAGCCGTGTAGATATTTCCATGTTTCTACAGATATTGGTGATGTTATTTCCATCTGTATACAGATAGCGGTGTAGGTATTTCCATGGTTATACAGCTCACCGTGTAAATATTTCCATCTTTATACAGGTGGCAGTGTAGGTATTTCCATGTTTATAGAGATAGTGGTGTAGATATTTCCATGTTTACCCAGATGGCGGTGTAGATAGTTCCATGTTTATGGAGATGGCGTTGTAGATATTTTCATGTTTTTAGAGATGGAGTTGTAGATATTTCCATGTTTATAGAGATTGCAGTGTATATATTTCCATGTTTATGTAGATTGCAGTGTAGGTATTTCCATCTGTATAGAGATAGCGGTGCAGATGTTTCCATGTTTATACTGATGGCTGTGTAGATATTTCCATGTGTATACGAATGGCAGTTTAGATATTTTCCTGGTTATAGAGATGGTTGTGAAGATATTACCATGTATATTCAGATGACTGTGTAGATATTTTCATGTTTATACAGATAGCGCTGTATATATTTCCATCTTTGCACAGATTGCGGTGCAGATATTTCCATGTTTATACAGATAGCAGTGTAGATATTTCCATGTTTATAGAGATAGCGGTGTAGATATTTCCATGTTTATACCTAAAACTGTGTGGGTATTTCCATGTTTATACAGATGGCGGTGTAGATATTTCCATGTTTATAGAAATAGCCATGTGGATATTTCCATGTTTATACAGATACCGGTGTAGACATTTCCATGTTTATGCAGTTAGCGGTGCAGATATTTCCATATTTATACAGAGAGCAGTGTAGATATTTTCATGTTTATACACGTAAAGGTGTAGATATTTCCATGTTTATGCAGATCGCGTTGTAGATATTTCCATCTTTCTACAGAGCAGTGTAGATTATTCAATGTTTATACAGATGGTGGTGTAGATATTTCCAAATTTACACAGAGGGCGGTATAAATATTTCCATGTTTATCCAGATGGAAGTTTAGATATTTCCATATTTATAGAGATGGCGGTGTAGATATTTCTATGTTTATAGAGATAGCGGTGTAGATAATTCCATGTTTATAGAGATGGCGGTGTAGGTATTTCCGTGCTTATACAGACGGCAGTGTAGGTAATTCCATGTTTATACAGAGGGAGGTGTAGATATTCCCATGTTTATTCAGACGACTGTGTAGATATTTGCATGTTTTTAAAGTTGGCGTTGTAGATATTTCCATGTTTATACAGATATCGGTGTGGCTATTTCCGTGTTTATAGAGATTGCGGTGAAGATATTTCCATGTATATGCAGATGACTGTGTAGATATTTCCATGTTTATGCAGATAGCGCTGTAGATATTTCCATGTTTATACAGATGGCGGTGGAGATATTTCCATGTTTATACAGATGGCGGTGTAGATATTTCCAAGTTTATACAGATCGCGGTGTAGATATTTCCATGTTTCTACAGATAGCGGAGTAGATATTTCCATTTTTATAGAGATTGCCGTGTAGTTATTTCCATGTTTATAGAGATAGCGGTGTAGATATTTACATGTTTATACAGATGGCTGTGTAGATATTTAAATTTTTATACAGATGGATGTGTAGATATTTCCACGTTTATACAGATGACTGTGTAGATAATTCCATGTTTTTACAGACTGCTGTGTAGATATTTCCATGTTTATACAGATAGCGGTGTAAATATTTCCATGTTTATACAGATGACTGTGTAGGTATTTCCATGTTTATGCAGATGTCGGTATAGATATTTCCATGTTTATAGAGATAGCCATGTAGATATTTCCATGGTTGTAGAGATAGCTGTGTAGGCATTTCCATGTTTATAGCGATAGCGGTGAAGCTATTTCCATATTTAATCAGATAGCAGTGTATATATTTCCATGTTTATACAGATAGCAGTGTAGATATTTCAATGTTTATAGAGATGGCGGTGTAGATATTTCCATGTTTATACAGATAGCGGTGTAGATATTTCCATGTTTATACAGACAGCGGTGTAGATATTTCCATGTTTACAGAGATAGCGGTGTAGAAATTTCCATATTTGCACAGATTGTGGTGTAGATTTTTCCATCTTTACACAGATAGCACTGTACATAATTCCATGTTTACACAGATAGCTGTGTTGATATTTCCATGTTTACACAGAAAGTGTTGTAGATATGTCCATGTTTATACAGATAGCGGTGTAGATATTTCCATGTTTATGCAGATAGCGCTGTAGATATTTCCATGTTTATACAGATGGCTGTGTAGATATTTCCATGTGTATACAGATGGCAGTGTAGATATTTCCATGTTTATACAGAGGGAGGTGTAGAGATTTCAATATTTATACAGATGACAGTGTAGATATTTCCTTGTTTTACAGATGATGGTGTAGATATTACCATGTTTATACAGATAGCGGTGTGGCTATTTCCATTTTATAGAGATAGCAGTGTAGATATTTCCATATTTATAGAGATAGCTCTGTAGATATTTCCATGTATATATAGATGGCAGTGTAGATATTTCCATGTTTACACAGATAGTGGTGTAGATATTTCCACGTTTACACAGATGACTGTGTAGGTATTTCCATGTTTATACAGATAGCGGTGTAGACATTTCCATGTTTATACAGATAGCGTTGTAGATATTTCCATATTTTTACAGATAGCGGAGTAGGTATTTCCATGTTTATACAGATAGCAGCACAGATATTTCCATGTTTATAAAGATACATGTGTAGATATTACCATGTTTATACAGATCGTGTTCCAGATATTTCCATGCTTATACAGATAGCGGTGTAGATATTTCCATGTTTGAACAGATAGCGGTGTAGATATACCCATGCTTACAGTGATAGCGGTGTAGATATTTCCATATTTGCACAGATTGCGGTGTGGTTATTTCCATCTTTACACAGATAGCGGTGTAGGTATTTCCATATTTACACAGAGAGCGGTGTACATATTTCCATGTTTATACAGATAGCGGTGTAGATATTTCCATGTTTATACAGATAGCGGTGTGGATATTTCCATGATTATACAGATAGCGTTGAAGATATTTCCGTGTTTATACAGGTAGCGGTGTTGGTATTTCCATGTTTATACAGACAGCGGTGTAGATATTTCCGTGTTTATACAGCTCGCAGTGTTGATATTTCCATCTTTATACATATGGAAGTGTAGGTATTTCCATGTTAATAGAGATAGCGGTGTACATATTTCCATGTTTATACAAATAGCGTGGTAAATATTTCCATGTCTATAGAGACATCTGTGTAAATATTTCCATGTTTATTCAGGGAGCGGTTTAAATGTTTACACCTTTACAGAGATAGCGGTGTAGATATTTCCACGTTTATACAGAAAGTGGTTTAGATATTTCCACGTTTACAGAGATAGCGGTGCAGATATTTCCACGTTTATAGAGATAGTGGTGTAGATATTTCCACGTTTATACACATAGCGGTGTAGATATTTCCACGTTTACAGAGATAGCGGTGAAGATATTTGCAAGTTTATACAGATAGCGGTGTAGATATTTCTACGATTATACTGATATCTGTGTAGATATTTCCACGTTTATAGATATAGCTGTGTAGATATTTCCATGTTTGTAGAGATAGCGGTGTAGATATTTCCATGTTTACAGAGACACCGTTGTATATATTTGCACGTTTACAGAGATAGCGGTGTAGATATTTCCATGTTTATAGAGACAGCCCTGTAGATACTTCCACCTTTATAGAGATAGCCGTGTAGATATTTCCAAGTTTATGGGGAAAGCGGTGTAAATATTTACATGTTCATAGAGACAGCGGTGTAGTTATTTCCATGTTTTTAGAGACAGCGTCATAGATATTTCCATATAAATAAAGATAGCGGTGTAGATCTTTCCATGTTTATAGAGACAGCAGTGTAGCTATTTCCATGTTTATACAGATACCGGTGTAGATATTTCTATGTTTTCACAGATAGCTGTGTAGATATTTCCATCTTTACACAGATAGCGTTGTAGATATTTCCAGGTTTATAGAGATTGCGGTGGAGATTTTACCATGTTTATACAGATGGCGGTGTAGATATATTCATGTTAAGACAGATAGCGGTGTAGATATTTCCATGTTTATACCGATAGCGTTGAAGATATTTCCAGGTTTATACAGATAGCGGTTTAGATATTTCCACGTTTACAGAGATAGCGGTGCAGATATTTCCATGTTTATACTGATGGCTGTGTAGATTTTTCCATGTGTATACAGATGGCAGGTGAAATATTTCCATGTTTATTCTGGTGGAGGTGTGGATATTTCCATGTTTGTACAGATGACTGTGTACATATTTCCTTGTTATTACAGATGTCGGTGTAGATATTTCGATGTTTATAGAGATAGCAGTGTGGATATTTCCATGATTATACAGATGGCGGAGTTGGTTTTTCCATGTTTTTACAGATAGCAGTGTAGATATTTCCATGTTTATACAGCTCGTGGTCTTGATATTTCCATCTTTATACAGATGGCAGTGTAGCTATTTCCAAGTTTATAGAGATAGCGGTGTACATATTTCCATGTTTATACACATAGCGTAGTAAATACTTCCATGTTTATAGAGATAGCAGTGTAAATATTTCCTTGTTTATACAGATAGCCGTTTAAATGTTTAGTCATTTACAGAGATATCGGAGTAGATATTTCCACGTTTATACAGAATGTGGTGTAGATATTTCCACGTTTACAGAGATAGCGGTGTAGATATTTCCACGTTTATACAGGTAGCGGTGTAGATATTTCCACGTGTATACACATAGCGGTGTAAATATTTCCATTTTATAGAGATAGCGGTGTAGTATTTGCATGTTTATACAGGTAGCGGTGTAGACATTTACAAGTTTATACTGATAGCGGTGTAGATATTTCCACGTTTATAGAGATAGCGGTGTAGATATTTCCAAGTTTATAGAGATAGCGGTGTAGATATTTCCATGTTTACAGAGACAGCGGTGTAGATACTTCCACCTTTATAGAGATAGCCGTGTAGATATTTCCAAGTTTATGGAGACAGCGGTGTAGATATTTGCATGTTTATAGAGACAGCGGTGAAGATATATCCGTGTTTTTAGAGACAGCTGTGTAGATATATCCATGTTTATAATGATTGCGGCATAGATATTTCCATGTTTATAGAGACAGCAGTGTAGATATTTCCATGTTTATACAGACAGTGGTGTAGTTATTTCTATCTTTATAGAGATAGCAGTGTAGATATTTCCATGCTTATACTGATAGCGGTGTAGGTATTTCCATGTTTATTCAGATGGCGGTGTAGTTATTTCCATGTTTATACAGATGGCGGTGTACATAATTCAGTCTTTATACAGATATCGGAGTAGCTATTTCCATGTTTATACTGATAGCGTTATAGATATTTCCATTTTTACACAGATAGCTGTTTAGATATTTACATGTTTACTCAGATAGCGTTGTAGATATTTCCATATTTATACAGATAGCGGTGAAGATATTTCCATGTTTATACAGATAGCAGTGTAGATATTTCCATGTTTATACAGATAGCGGTGTAGATATTTCCATGTTTATACAGACAGCAGTGTAGATATTTCCATCTTTATACTGATAACACTGTGGAGGTTTCCATGTTTATAGAGATAGCGGTGCAGATATTTCCATATTCATACAAATACTGATGTAGATATTTCCTTGTTTATTCAGATGGCGGTGTAGATAGTTCCATGTTTATACAGATAACTGTGTAGTTATTTCCATGCTTACACAGATGGCGGTGTAGATATTTCTATGTTTATAGAAATAGCCATGTGGATATTTCCATGTTTGTACTGATAGTGGTGTAGACATTTCCATGTTTATACAGAGAGCAGTGTAGATATTTCCATATTTATACAGAGAACAGTGAAGATATTTCCATGTTTATACAGGTAGAGGTGTAGATATTTCCATGTTTATGCAGATCGCGGTGTAGATATTTCCATCTTTCTACAGATGGCAGTGAAAATATTTCTATGTTTATACAGATGGCGGTGTAGATATTTCTAAGTTTACACAGAGGGCGATATAGATATTTCCATGAATATCCAGATGGAAGTGTAGATATTTCCATGTTTATAGACATGGCGATGTAGATATTTCTATGTTTATAGAGATAGCGGTGTAGATAATTCCATGTTTATAGAGATGGCGGTGTAGGTATTTCCATGTTTGTGCAGATAGCGGTGTGGATATTTCCATGTTTATACAGCTCGCGGTGTAGATATTTCCATCTTTATACGGATGGCAGTGTGGATATTTCCATGTTTATACAGATAGCAGTGTAGATATTTCCATGTTTACAGAGATGGCGGTGTAGATATTTCCATATTTATGGAGATAGCGTTGTAGATATTTTCATGTTTATAGAGACGGCGGTGTGGATATTTCCATGTTTATAAAGATTGTGGTGTAGATATTTCCATGTTTATAGAGATTGCAGTGTAGGTATTTCCATGTGTACAGAGATAGCGGTGCAGATGTTTCCATGTATATACTGATGGCTGTGTAGATATTTCCATGTGTATACAGACGGCAGTGTAGATATTTCCATGTTTGTAGAGATGGTGTTGTAGATATTTCCATGTATATACAGACGACTGTGTAGATATTTCCATATTTAAACAGATAGCGGTGGAGATATTTCCATGTTTATACAGATCGCGGTGTAGATTTTTCCATGTTCATACAGATGGCCGTGTAGATATTTCCAAGTTTATAGAGATGGCGGTGTAGATATTTCCATGTTTATACAGATGACTGCCTAGATATTTCCATGTTTATACATATTGTGGTGTAGGTATTTCCATGTTTATAGAGATAGTGGTGTAGATATTTTCCTGTTTATACAGATAGCAATGCAAATATTTCCATGTTTATAGAGATAGCGATGTAGAGATTTCCATCTTTGCACAGATTGCGGTGTAGATATTTCCATCTTTACGCAGATAGCGGTGTAGATATTTCCATGTTTACACAGATAGCTGTGTAGATATTTCCATGATTACACAGAAAGCGTTGTAGATATTTCCAAGTTTATAGAGATAGCAGTTTAGATATTTCCATGTTTATACAGATAGCGGTGTAGATATTTCATTGTTTATACAGATAGCGATGTGGATATTTCTATGTTTACGCAGATCATGGTGTGGATATTTCCATGTTTTTACAGATATCAGTGTAGATATTTCCATGTTTACACAGTTAGCTGTATAGATATTTCCATGTTTACACAGATAGCGGTGTAGATATTTCCATGTTTGTACAGCTAGCGGTGCAGATATTCCCATCTTTATACAGATGACGGTGAAGATATTTCCATGTTTATACAGATGGCGTTGTAGATATTTCCATGTTTATACAGATAGCGTTTTACTTCTTTCCATGTTTACACAGATAGCGGTGTAGATATTTCCATCTTTGCAGAGCTTACGGTGTAGAAATTTGAATCTTTACACATATAGCGGTGAAGACATTTCCATGTTTACACAGATAGTTGTGTAGATATTTCCACGTTTACACAGATATTGTTGTAGATATTTCCAAGTTTATACAGATAGCGGTGGAGATATTTGCATGTTTATACAGATGGCGGTGTAGGTATTTCCATCTTCATAGTGATAGCAATGTAGATATTTCCATGTTTATAAAGATAGCGATGTAGGTATTTCCATGTTTGTACAGATAGCGGTGTAGATAATTGCATTTTTATACAGATATCGGTGTAGATATTTTCATGTTTATATAGATCGCGGTGTAGATATTCCCATGTTTATACAGATAGCTGTGGAGATATTTCCATGTTTATACAGATAGCGGTGTAGATATTTCCATGTTCATACAGATAGCAGAGTAGATATTTCCATGTTTACACAGATAGCGGTATAGATATTTCCATTTTTACAATGAAAGCGGTGTAAATATTTCCATCTTTACACAGATAGCGGTGTAGACATTTCCATGTTTACACAGATAGCGGTGTAGACATTTCCATGTTTACACAGATAGCGTTGTAGATATTTCCATGTTTATACAGATAGCGGGGTTGTTATTTCCATGTTTATAAAGATCGTGGTGTAGATCTTTCCATGTTTATACAGATAGCGGTGTAGGTATTTCCATGTCCATACAGATAGCTGTGTAGATATTTCCATGTTTATACAGATAGCGGTGTAGGTATATCCATGTTTATACAGATAGCAGTGTAGATATTTCCATTTTTCTTCAGATGGCGGCGTAGATATTTCCAAGTTTATACATATGGCGGTATAGATATTTCCATGTTTATAGAGATGGCATTGTAGTTAGTTCCACGTTTATGGAGATGGCAGTTTAGATATTTTCATGTTTATAGAGATGGCGGTGTAGATATTTCCATGTTTAAAGAGATAGGGGTGTAGGTATTTCCATGTTTACAGACGGCCGTGTAGATATATCCATGTGAATACCGATGGCATTGTAGATATTTCCATGTTTATACAGATGGTGGTGTAGATATTTCCATGTTTATACAGATGACTGTGTAGATATTTCCATGTTTTTACAGATGGTGGTGTGGATATTTCCATGTTTTTACAGATGGCGTTGTAGATATATCCAGGTTGAAGCAGATGGCGGTTTAGATATTTCCATGTTTACAGTGATAGCAGTGAAGATAATTTCATGTTTATGCAAATGGTGGTGAAGGTATTTCCATGTTTATAGAGATAGCGGTGTAAATATTTCCATAGTTATACAGATGGTGGTGTAGATATTTCCAGTTTTATGCAGATAGCGGTGTAGGTATTTCCATGTTTATACAAATAATGGTGTAGATATTTCCATGTTTATACAGATAGTGGTGTAGATCTTTCCATGTTTATATAGATCGTTGTGTAGATATTTCCATGTTTATACAGACAGCGGTGAAGTTATTTCCATGTTTATACAGATAGCAGTGTAGATATTTCCATATTTATACAGATATAGGGGTAGATATTTCCATGTTTATACAGATAGCGGTGTAGATATTTCCATGTTTATACAGATCGTGGTGTAGATATTTCGATGTTTATACAGATAACAGTGTAGATATTTCCATGTTTTTACTGATGTCGGTGAAGGTATTTCCATGTTTATAGAGACAGCGGTGTAGATATTTCCATGTTTACACAGATGGCGGTGTAGATATTTCCATGCTTATAGAGATAGCCGTGTAGATATTTCCATATTTATACACATGTTGGTGTAGATATTTCCATGTTTATATAGATAGCGGTGTAGGTATTTACATGTTTATACTGATAGAAGTGTAGATATATCCATATTTATACAGAAGATGGTGTAGTTATTTCCATGTTTATACAGATCACAGTGTAGATATTTCCATGTTTATACAGATGGTGGTGTAGATATTTGCATGTTTATAGAGATAGCTGTGTAGATATTTCCATTTTTATACAGATTTCGGTGAAGATATTTCCATGTTTATACTTTTGGCGGTGTAGATATTTTCATGTTTAGACAGGTAACGGTGGAGATATTTCTATGTTTATACAGACAGCAGTGGAGATATTTCCATGTTTATACACATAGCCGTGTACATATTTCCATATTAATAGAGACAGCGGTGTAGGTATTTCCATGTTTATACAGATAGCGGTGCAGCTATTTCCATGTTTATACAGATGCCTATGCAGATATTTCCATATTTATACAGAGGGCTGTGTAGATATTTCTATGTTTATACAGATGTCAGTGTAGATATTTCCATGTTCCTACACATGACTCTGTAGGTATTTCCATGTTTAAACAGATGGCTTTGTAGATATTTCCATGTTTATAGAGATAGCGGTGCAGATATTTCCATGTTTATACAGATAGCGGTGTATATATTTCCATGTTTATACAGATCGTACTGTAGATATTTCCATGTTTATACAGATACCGGTGTAGATATTTCCATGTTTATACAGACCGCAGTGTAGATATTTCCATGTTTATAGAGATAGCAGTGTAGATATTTACATGTTTGTACAGATGGCGGTGTTGATGTTTCCATCTATACACAGATTGCCGTGTAGGTATTTCCATGTGTATACGGATGGCATTGTAGATATTTCCATGTTTATACAGATGGTGGTTTAGATATTTCCATGTTTACACAGATGACTGTATAGGTATTTCCATGTTTATACAGATGGCGGTGTAGATATTTCCATGTTTATAGAGATAGGTTTGCAGAAATTTCCATATTTATACAGATAACGGTGTAGAAATTTCCATGTTTATACAGATATCTGTGTAAATATTTCCATGTTTATACAGATCACGGTGTAGGTATTTCCATGTTTATAGAGATAGCGGTGTATATATTTCCATGTTTATACAGATAGCGGTGTAGATATTTCCATGTTTATACAGACTGCGGTGAAGATATTTCCATGTTTATACAGATATCGGTGCAGATATTTCCATGTTTGTACAGATTGCGTTGTTGATATTTCCATCTACACACAGATGACCGTGTAGATATTTCCATGTTTATACAGATGGCGGCGCAGATATTTCTATGGATATGTAGATGGCGGTGTAGATATTTCCATGTATATACAGATAACGGTGTAGTTGTTTCCATGTTTATATAGAGAGCGGTTTAGATATTTCCATGTATGTACACATGGCTTTGTAGATATTTCCATGTTTATACAGATGGCGGTGTAGATATTTCCATGTTTATACAGATCGTGGTGTAGATATTTCCATGTTTATACCGATGGTGGTGTAGATATTTGCATGTTTATAGAGATAGCGGTGTAGATATTTCCATTTTTATACAGATTTCGGTGAAGATATTTCCATGTTTATACTTTTGGCGGTGTAGATATTTCCATGTTTAGACAGGTAACGGTGGAGATATTTCTATGTTTATACAGACAGCAGTGGAGATATTTCCATGTTTATACACATAGCCGTGTACATATTTCCATATTAATAGAGACAGCGGTGTAGGTATTTCCATGTTTATACAGATAGCGGTGCAGCTATTTCCATGTTTATACAGATGCCTATGCAGATATTTCCATATTTATACAGAGGGCTGTGTAGTTATTTCTATGTTTATACAGATGGCAGTGTAGATATTTCCATGTTCCTACACATGACTGTGTAGGTATTTCCATGTTTAAACAGATGGCTTTGTAGATATTTCCATGTTTATAGAGATAGCGGTGCAGATATTTCCATGTTTATACAGATAGCGGTGTATATATTTCCATGTTTATACAGAGCGTAGTGTAGATATTTCCATGTTTATACAGATACCGGTGTAGATATTTCCATGTTTATACAGACCGCATTGTAGATATTTCCATGTTTATAGAGATAGCAGTGTAGATATTTACATGTTTGTACAGATGGCGGTGTTGATGTTTCCATCTATACACAGATTGCAGGGTAGGTATTTCCATGTGTATACGGATGGCATTGTAGATATTTCCATGTTTATACAGATGGTTGTTTAGATATTTCCATGTTTACACAGATGACTGTATAGGTATTTCCATGTTTATACAGATGGCGGTGTAGATATTTCCATGTTTATAGAGATAGCTTTGCAGAAATTTCCATATTTATACAGATAACGGTGTAGAAATTTCCATGTTTATACAGATATCTGTGTAAATATTTCCATGTTGATACAGATCACGGTGTAGGTATTTCCATGTTTATAGAGATAGCGGTGTATATATTTCCATGTTTATACAGATAGCGGTGTAGATATTTCCATGTTTATACAGACTGCGGTGTAGATATTTCCATGTTTATACAGATAGCGGTGCAGATATTTCCATGTTTATACAGATTGCGTTGTTGATATTTCCATCTATACACACATGACCGTGTAGATATTTCCATGTTTATACAGATGGCGGCACAGATATTTCTATGGATATGTAGATGGCGGTGTAGATATTTCCATGTATGTACAGATAACGGTGTAGTTGTTTCCATGTTTATATAGAGAGCGGTGTAGATATTTCCATGTATGTACACATGGCTTTGTTGATATTTCCATGTTTATACAGATGGCGGTGTAGATATTTCCATGTTTATACAGATCGTGGTGTAGATATTTCCATGTTTATACAGATACCGGTGTAGATATTTCCATGTTTATAGAGACCGCAGTGTAGATATTTCCATGTTTATAGAGATAGCGGTGTAGATATTTCCATGTTTGTACAGATGGCGGTGTTGATGTTTCCATCTATACACAGATTGCCGTGTAGGTATTTCCATGTGTATACAGATTGCATTGTAGATATTTCCATGTTTATACAGATTGTGGTGTAGATATTTCCATGTTTATACTGATAACTGTTTAGGTATTTCCATGTTTTTACAGATGTCATAGTAGTTATTTCCATGTTTATAGAGATAGCAGTGTAGATATTTCCATGTTCATATAGATGTCAGTGTAGATATTTACATGTTTATAGAGATAGCGGTGTTGATATTTCCATATTTATACAGATAACGGTGTAGAAATTTCCATGTTTATATAGACCGTGGTGTAAATATTTCCATGTTTATACAGAAAGCGGTGTAGTTATTTCCATGTTTATATAGATAGCGGTGTAGATATTTCCATGTATATACACATGGCTGTGTAGATATTTCCATGTTTATACAGATGGCGGTGTAGATATTTCCATGTTTATACAGATAACTTTTAAGTATTTCCATGTTTATACAGATGGCGGTGTAGATATTTCGATGTTTATAGAGATTGCAGTGGAGATATTTCCATGTTTATTCAGATAGCGGTGTAGATATTTCCATGTTTATACTGATCGCGGTGTAGATATTTCCATGTTTATAGAGATGGCGGTGTAGATATTTCCATGTTCACAGAGATAGCGGTGTTGATTTTTCCATGTTTATAGAGACGGCGGTGTGGATATTTCCATATTTATACAGATAGGGGTGTAGATATTTCCATGTTTATAGAGATGGCGGTGTAGATATTTCCATGTTTATACAGATCACGGTGTAGAAGTTTCCATGTTTATACAGATCATGGTGTAGATATTTCCATGTTTATACAGACCGCTGTGTTGATATTACCATGTTTATAGGGATAGCGGTGCAAATATTTCCAAATTTATACAGGTAGCGGTGTAGTTATTAGCATGTTTATACAGATAGCGGTGTAGATATTTCCGTGTATAAACAGATGTCTGTGTATATATATCCATGTTTAAACAGATGGCGGTGTAGACATTTACTTGTTTATACAAATAGCGTTGTAGTTAGTTCCATGTTTATACAGATAGCGGTGCCGATATTTCCATCTATACACAGACGACCGTGTAGATATTTCCATGTTTATACAGATGGCGGCACAGATATTTCTATACATATGTATATGGCGGGGTAGATATTTCCATGTTTATACAGATAGCGGTGTAGTTATTTCCATGTTTGTATAGATAGCGGTGTAGATATTTCCATGTATATAAACATGGCTGTGTAGATATTTCCATGTTTATACAAATGGCGGTGTAGATATTTCCATGTTTATACAGATAACTTGTAAGTATTTCCACGTTTATACAGATGGCGGTGTAGATATTTGGTTCATTATAGAGATAGCAGTGGAGATATTTCCATGTTTATGCAGATAGCGGTGTAGATATTTCCATATTTATACTGATCACGGTGTAGGTATTTCCATGTTTATACAGATAGAAGTGTAGATATTTCCATATTTATACAGATGTCTGTGTATATATTTCCATGTGTATACAGATGGTATTGTAGGTACTTCCATGTTTATACAGATGGTGGTGTAGATATTTCAATGTTTATTCGGATGACTATGTAGATATTTCCATGTTTTTACAGATGGCAGTGTAGATATTTCAAAGTTTATAGAGATGGCGCTGTAGATATTTCCATGTTTATACAGATAAAGGTGGAGATATTTCCATGTTTATACAGACAGCAGTGCAGATATTAGCATGTTTATACAGATAGCGGTGTACATATTTCCATGTTTATAGAGACAGCGGTGTAGGTATTTCCACGTTTATACAGATAGCGGTGCGGATATTTCCATGTTTATACAGATGCCTATGCAGATATTTCCATATTTATACAGAGCGCTGTGTAGATATTTCCATGATTATACAGATGGCATTGTAGATATTTCCATGTTCCTACACATGACTGTGTAGGTATTTCCATGTTTAAACAGATGGCTTTGCAGGTATTTCCTTGTTTATAGAGATAGAGGTGTAGATATTTCCATGTTTATACAGATAGCGTTGTAAATATTTCCATGTTTTATACAGATCGTTGTGTAGATATTTCCATGTTTATACAGATACCGGTGTAGATATTTCCATGTTTATACAGACCACAGTGTAGATATTTCCATGTCTATACAGATGGCGGTGTTGATGTTTCCATCTATACCCAGATTGCCGTGTAGGTATTTCCTTGTGTATACAGATGGCATTGTAGATATTTCCATGTTTATACAGATGGTGGTGTAGATATTTCCATGTTTCTACAGATGGCGTTGTAGGTATTTCAATGTTTATACAGATAACAGTGTAGATATTTCCATGTTTATACAGATATCGGTGTAAATATTTACATGTTTATACAGATCACGGTGTAGATATTTCCATGTTTATAGAGATAGTGGTGTAGATATTTCCATGTTTATACAGATAGGGGTGTAGATATTTCCGTGTTTATAGAGATGGCGGTGTAGATATTTCCATGTTTATACAGATCACAGTGTAGATATTTCCTTGTTTATACAAATAGCGGTGTAGTTATTTCCATGTTTATACAGATAGCGGTGTAGATATTTCCATATATATACAGATGGCTGTGTAGATATTTCCATGTTTATACTGATGGCTGTGTAGATATTTCCATGTATATACAGATGAGTTTGCAGGTATTTCCATGTTTATACAGATGGTGGTGTAGATATTTCCATGTTTACACAGATGACTGTATAGTTATTTCCATGTTTATACAGATGGCTGTGTAGATATTTCCACGTTTATAGAGATAGCGGTGTAGATATTTCCATATTTATTCAGATGTCTTTGTAGATATTTCCATGAGTATAAAGATGGTATTGTAGGTATTTCCATGTTTATACAGATGGTGGTGTAGATATTTCCATGTTTATACAGATAGCGGTGTAGATATTTCCATGTTTATAGAGATAGCGGTGTAGTTATTTCCATGTTTATAGACATAGCGGTGTAGATATTTCCATATTTATGTAGATGGCGTTGTAGATATTTCCATGTTTATACCGATAGCAGTGTTGGTATTTCCACGTTTATACAGATAGCGATGTAGATATTTCCATGTTTATACAGCTCACGGTGCAGATATTTGTATCTTTATACAGATGGCATTGTAGATATTTCCTTATTCCCACAGATGGCGGTGTAGATGTTTCCATGTTTATACAGATGGCAAAGTAGTTAGGTCCATGTTTATGGAGATGGCAGTGTGGATATTTTCATGTTTATAGAGATGGCTGTGTAGATATTTCCATGTTTATAGAGATAGCAGTGTAGATATTTACATGTTTATACAGATGGCTGTGTAGTTATTTCCATGTGTATACAGATGGCATTGTAGATATTTCCATGTTTAAACAGATGGCGGCGTAGTTATTTCCATGGACATGCCGATGGCAGTGAAGATATTTCCATGTTTATACAGATAGCCGTGTATATATTTCCATGTTTACACAGATGGTGGTGCAGATATTTACGTGTTTATGGCGGATTAGATACTTCCATCTTTATGGAGATGGCAGTGTAGATATTTTCATGTTTTTAGAGGTGGCGGTGTAGATATTTCCACATTTATAAAGATAGCGGTGTAGATATTTCCATCTTTCTACAGATGGCAGTGTAGATATTTCCATGTTTATACAGATGGCGGTGTAGATATTTCCATATTTATACAGATGTCTGTGTAGATATTTCCATGTGTATACAGATGGCATTGTAGATATTTCCATGTTTATACAGAGGGTGGTGTAGATATTTCCATGTTTGCACAGATGACTGTATAGGTATTTCCATGTTTATACAGCTGGCGGTGTAGATATTTCCATGTTTAAACAGATAGCGGTGTAGATATTTCCATATTTATACAGATAACGGTGTAGAAATTTCCATGTTTGTACAGATAGCGGTGTAAATATTTCCATGATTATACAGATCACGGTGTAGATATTTCCATGTTTATAGAGATAGCGGTGTAGGTATTTCCATGTTTATACAGATAGGGGAGAAGGTATTTCCATGTTTATACAGACTGCGGTGTAGATATTTCCATGTTTTTACAGATAGCGGTGCAGATATTCCCAAGTTTGTACAGATCGCGGTGTTGATATTTCCATCTGTACACAGACGACCGTGTAGATATTTCCATGTTTATACAGATGGCGGCGCAGATATTTCTAAGGATATGTAGATGGTGGTGTAGATATTTCCATGTATATACAGATAGCGCTGTACTTATTTCCATGTTTATATAGACAGCGGTGTAGGTATTTCCATGTATGTACACATGGCTCTGTAGATATTTCCATGTTTATACAGATGGCGGTGTAGACATTTCCATGTTTATACAGATAACTTTGTAAGTATTTCCATGTATATACAGATGGCGGTGTAGATATTTCGATGTTTATAGAGATAGCAGTGTAGATATTTCCATGTTTATACAGATAGCGGTGTAGTTATTTCCATGTTTATATAGATAGCGATGTAGATATTTCCATGTATATACACATGGCTGTGTAGATATATCCATGTTTATACAGATGGCGGTGTAGATATTTACATGTTTATACAGATAATATTGTAAGTATTTCCATGTTTATACTGATGGCGGTGTAGATATTTCGATGTTTATAGAGATAGCAATGGAGATAATTCCATGTTTATACAGATACCGGTGTAGATATTTCCATGTTTATATTCATCGCGGTGTAGATATTTCCATGTTTATAAAGATGGAGGTGTAAATATTTCCATGTTCATAGAGATAGAGGTGTTGATTTGTCCATGTTTATAGAGATAGCTTTGTGGATATTTCCATGTTTATACAGATCATGGTGTAGATATTTCCATGTTTATACAGATTGCGGTGTTGATATTACCATGTTTATAGGGATAGCGGTGCAAATATTTCCACATTTATACAGATAGCGGTGTAGTTATTAGCATGTTTATACAGATAGCGGTGTAGATATTTCCATGAATAAATAGATGTCTGTGTATATATTTCCATGTTTATACAGATAGCAGTGTAGATATTTCCAGTTTTATAGAGATAGCGGTTTAGATATTTCATATTTATACAGATAGCGGTGTAGATATTTCCATGTTTATACAGATTGCGGTGTAGATATTTCCGTGTTTAAACAGATAGCGGTGTAGATATTTCCACGTTAATGCAGATGGCGGTGTAGATATTTCCATCTTTCTACAAATGGCAGTGTAGATATTTACAGGTTTATATATATGGCAGTGTAGATATTTTCTTGTTTATGTAGATGGCGTTGTAGATACCTCCATGTTTAAAGAGATGGCGGTGAGTATTTCCATGTTGATGGAGATAGCGGTGTAGATATTTCCATGTTTGTACAGATGGCAGTGTAGATATTTCCATGTTTATAGAGATAGCGGTGTAGATATTTTCATGTTTATACAGATTGTGGTGGAGATTTGTCCATGTTTATACAGATAGCAATGGAGATATTTCCACGTTAATACACATAGCGGTGTAGATATTTCCATGTTTATACAGATAGCGGTGAAGATATTTCCATGTTTATACAGATGGCTGTGCCGATATTTCCATGTTTATGGAGAGTTCTCAGCAGATATTTCCATGGTTATATACATGACAGTGTAGATATTTCCATGTTTATTCAGATGACTCTGTAGATATTTCCATGTTAATACAGATGGCGGTGTAGATATTTCCATGTTTATAGAGATAGCGGTGTAGATATTTCCATGTTTATAGAGATAGCGGTTTAAATATTTCCATCTTTATACAGAGAGTGGTCTAGATATTTCCATGTTTATACAGATGGCGGTGTAGATATTTCCATGTCTCTAGAGATAGCGGTGTAAATATTTCCATGTTTGTAGAGATGGTGGTGTATGTATTTTCATGTTTATAGAGATAGCGGTGTAGATATTTCCATGTTTATACAGATAGCGGTGTTGATACTTCTATGTTTATACAGATAGCGGTGTAGATATTTCCATGTTTATACAGCTCGCAGTGTAGATATTTCCATCTTTATACAGATGGGAGTGGAGATATTTCCATGTGTATACAGATAGCGGTGTAGATATTTCCATGTCTATAGAGATAGCGGCGTAGGTATTTCAATATTTATACAGATAGGGGTGTAGATACTTCCATCTTTATACAGATGGCGGTGTAGGTATTTCCATGTTTATACAGATAGAATTGAAATATTTCCATGTTTATACAGATAGTGGTGTAGATATTTCCAAGTTTATACAGATGGCGGTGTAGATACATCCATGTGTCTGAAAATGTCGGTGTAGATATTTTCATGTTTATAGAGATGGTGGTGTAGATATTTCCATGTATATATAGATTGCAGTGAAGATATTTCCATGTTTATAGTGCAAGTGGTGTAGGTATTTCCTTATTTATAGAGATAGCAGTGTAGACATTTCCATATTTATACAGGTAGCGGTGTAGGTATTTCCATGTTTATACAGATGGTGGTGTAGATATTTCCATGTTTCTAAAGACGGCGGTGTAGATATTTCCTTGTTTATACAGATAGTGGTGTATATATTTCCATTTATATACAGACAGCGGTGTAGATATTTCCATGTTTACACAGTTAGCGGTGGAGATATTTCCCTGTTTATACAGATAGCGATGTAGATATTTCCATGTTTATACAGATAACGTTGTAGATCTTTCCATCTTTATACAAACGGTGGTGTAGATATTTCCATGTTCCTACACATGACTGTGTAATTATTTCCATGTTTATACAGATGGCGGTGTAGATATTTCCATATTTATAGAGACAGCAGTGTAGAAATTTCCAGGTTTATACAGATAGCGGTGTAAATATTTCCATCTTTATACAGATCGTGGTGTAGATATTTCCATGTTTATACAGATACCGGTGTAGATATTTCCATGTTTATACAGATAAGTTTGTAAGTATTTCCATGTTTATACAGATGGCGGTGTAGATATTTCAATGTTTACAGAGATAGCAGTGGAGATATTTCCATGTTTATACAGATAGCTGTGTAGGTATTTCCATGTTTATACCGATAGCGGTGTTGGTATTTCCACGTTTATACAGATAGCGATGTAGATATTTCCATGTTTATACAGCTCGCGGTGCAGATATTTATATCTTTATACAGATGGCATTGTAGATATTTCCTTATTCACACTAATGGCGGTGTAGATGTTTCCATCTTTATACAGCTGGCAGAGTAGTTAGTTCCATGTTTATGGAGAAGGTAGTGTAGATATTTTCATGTTTATAGAGATGGCGGTGTAGATATTGCCATGTTTATAGAGATAGCAGTGTAGATATTAACATGTTTATACAGATGGCTGTGTAGATATTTCCATGTGTACACAGATGGCATTGAAGATATTTCCATGTTTATGCAGATAGCGGTGTAGTTATTTCCATGTTTATATAGATAGCGGTATAGATATTTCCATCTATATACACATGGCTGTGTAGATATTTCCATGTTTATACAGATAGCGGTATAGATATTTCCATGTTTATACAGATAACTTTGTAAGTATTTCCATGTTTATACAGATGGCGGTGTAGATACTTCGAAGTTTATAGAGATAGCAGTGGAGATATTTCCATGTTTATACAGATGGTGGTGTAGATATTTCAATGTGTATACAGATAGAATTGAAGATATTTCCTAGTTTATATAGATAGCAGTGGAGATATTTCCACTTTTATAGAGATAGCGGTTTAGATATTTCATATTTATACAGATAGCTGTGTAGATATTTCCATGTATATACAGATAGCGGTGTAGATATTTCCATGTTTATAGAAATGCCTATGCAGATATCTCCATATTTATACAGAGGGCTGTGTAGATATTTCTTTGTGTATACAGATGGCAGTGTAGATATTTCCATGTTCCTACACATGACTGTGTAGGTATTTCCATGTTTATACAAATGGCTTTGTAGATATTTCCATGTTTATAGAGATAGCGGTGCAGATATTTCCATGTTTATACTGATAGCGGTGTATATATTTCCATGTTTATACAGATCTTGGTGTAGATATTTCCATGTTTACACAGATGGTGGTGTAGATATTTCCATGTTTACACAGATGACTGTATAGTTATTTCCTTGTTTATACAGATGGCGGTGTAGATATTTCCATGTTTATAGAGATAGCGGTGTTGATATTTCCATATTTATAGAGATAACGATGTAGAAATTTCCATGTTTATACAGATAGCGGTGTAAATATTTCCATGTTTTTACAAGTCACGGTTTAGATATTTCCTTGTTTATACAACTAGCGGTGTAGTTATTTCCATGTTTATACAGATAGCTGCGTAGATATTTCCATGTATACACAGATGGCTTTGTAGATATTTCCATTTTTATGCAGATGGCTTTGTAGTTATTTCCATGTTTATACAGATGACTTTGTAGGTATTTCCATGTTTATACAGATGGCGGTGTAGATATTACCATGTTTATAGAGATAGCTGTGTAGATATTTCCATGTTTATACAGATCGTGGTGTAGATATTTCCATGTTTATAAAGATAGCGGTGTAGATATTTCCATGTTTATACAGATAGCAGTGTAGATATTTCCATGTTTTTCCAGATATCGGAGTAGTTATTTCCATGTTTACACAGATTGCGGTGTAGATATATCCATCTTTCTATAGATGGCATTCTAGATATTTCCATGTTTATACAGATGGCGGTGTAGATATTTCCATGATTTTATAGATGGTGGTGTAGATATTACCATGTTTATACAGATAGCGGTGTAGATATTTCCATGTTTATACAGATCTTGGTGAAGATATTTCCATGTTTATACACATAGCGGTGTACATATTTCCATGTTTATAGAGACAGCAGTGTAGGAATTTCCATGTTTATACAGATAGCGGTGCAGATATTTCCATGTTTATACAGATGCCTATGCAGTTATCTCCATATTTATACAGAGGGCTGTGTAGATATTTCTATGTTTATACAGATGGCAGTGTAGATATTTCCATGTTCCTACACATGACTGTGTAGGTATTTCCATGTTTTACAGATGGCTTTGTAGATATTTCCATGTCTATAGAGATAGCGGTGCAGATATTTCCATGTTTATACAGATCGAGGTTTAGATATTTCCATGTTTATACAGATCGTGGTGTAGATATTTCCGTGTTTATACAGATGCCGGTGTAGATATTTCCATGTTTATACAGACCGCAGTGTAGATATTTCCATGTTTATAGAGATAGCAGTGTAGATATTTCCAAGTTTGTACAGATGGCGGTGTTGATGTTTCCATCTATACATAGATTGACGTGTAGGTATTTCCATGTGTATACAGATGGCATTGTAGATATTTCCATGTTTATACATATGGTGGTGTAGATATTTCCATGTTTACACTGATGTCTATATAGGTATTTCCATGTTTATACAGATGGCGGTGTAGATATTTCCATGTTTATAGAGATAGCGGAGTAGATATTTCCATATTTATACAGATAACGGTGTAGAAATTTCCATGATTATACAGATAGCGGTGTAAATATTTCCATGTTTATACAGATCACGGTGTGAATATTTCCTAGTTTATACAAATAGCGGTGTAGTTATTTCCATGTTTATACAGATAGTGGTGTAGATATTTCCATGTATATACAGATGGCTGAGTAGATATTTCCATGTTTATACAGATGGCTTTGTAGATATTTCCATGTTTATACAGATGACTTTGTAGGTATTTCCATGTTTATACAGATGGCGGTGTAGATATTTCCATGTTTATAGAGATAGCTGTGTAGATATTTCCATGTTTATACAGATAGCGGTGTAGATATTTCCAAGTTTATACAGATCGCCGTGTAGATACTTCCATGTTTATACAGATCGCGGTGTAGATATTTCCATGTTTATACAGATAGCAGTGTAGATATTTCCATGTTTTTACAGATATCGGTGTAGATATTTCCATGTTTACACAGATTGCGGTGTAGATATTTCCATCTTTCTACAGACGGCATTGTAGATATTTCCATGTTTATACAGATGGCGGTGTAGATATTTCCAGGTTTATATAGATGGTGGTGTAGATATTACCATGTTTATACAGATAGCGGTGTAGAAATTTCCATGTTTATACAGCTCGTGGTGAAGATATTTCCATGTTTATACAGATCACGGTGTAGATATTTCCATGTCTATACAGATCGCGGTGTAGATATTTCCATGTTTATACATATAGCGATGTAGATATTTCCATGTTTAGAGAGATAGCAGTGTAGATATTTACATGGTTATACAGATGGCTGTGCAGATATTTCCACGTGTATACAGATGGCTTTGTAGATATATCCATGTTTATACAGATGACTGTATAGGTATTTCCATGTTTTTACAGATAGCAGTGCAGATATTTCCATGTTTATACAGATAGCTGAGTAGATATTTCCATGTTTATACAGACCGCGGTGTAGATATTTCCATGTTTATACAGATAGCGGTGCAGATATTTCCATGTTTGTACAGATGGCGGTGTTGATATTTCCATCTATACCCAGATGACCGTGTAGATATTTCCATGTTTATACAGATGGTGGCACAGATATTTCCATGGATATGTAGATGGCGGAGTAGATATTTCCATGTTTATACAGATAGCGGTGTAGTTATTTCCATGTTTATATATATAGTGGAGTAAATATTTCCATCTTTGAACACATGGGTGTGTAGATATTTCCATGTTTATACAGATAGCGGTGTAGATATTTCCATGTTTATAGAGATAGCAGTGTAGGTATTTCCATATTTATAGACATAGCGGTTTAGATATTTCCATGTTTATATTGATGGCATTGTAGATATTTCCATATTTATACCGATAGCGGTGTTGGTATTTCCGCATTTATACAGATAGCGATGTTGATATTTCCATGTTTATTCAGCTCGCGGTGCAGATATTTATATTTTTATAAAGATGGCATTGTAGATATTTCCTTGTTCACAGAGATGGCGGTGTAGATGTTTCCATGTTTATACAGATGGCGGAGAAGTTAGTTCCATGTTTATGGAGATGGCAGTGTAGATATTTTCATGTTTATAGAGATGGCGGTGTAGATATTTCCATGTTTATAGAGATAGCAGTGTAGATAATTTCATGTTTATACAGATGGCTGTGTAGATATTTCCATGGGTATACAGATGGCATTGTAGATATTTCCATGTTTATACAGATGACTGTATACGTATTTCCATGTTTTTACAGATGGCAGTGCAGATATTTCCATGTTTATAGAGATAACGGTGTAGATATTTCCATGTTTCTACACATGGCGGTGTTGATAATTCCATCTATACACAGATGGCCGTGTAGTAATTTCCATGTTTATACAGATGGCGGCGTACATATTTCCATGGAGATGCAGATGGCGGTGTAGATATTTCCATGTTTAAACAGATAGTGGTGTAGATATTTCCATGTTTACACAGATAGTGGTGTAGATATTTCCGTGTTTATACACATGGCAGAGGAGATACCTCCATCTTTATGGGGATGGCAGTGTAGATATTTTCATGTTTATAGAGATGGCGGTGTAGATATTTCCATATTTATAGAGATAGCGGTGTTGATATATCCATCTTTCTGCAAATGGCAGTGTAGATATTTCCATGTTTATACAGATGGCCGTGTAGTTATTTCCATGTGTATACAGATGGTATTGTAGGTATTTCCATGTTTATACAGATGGTGGTGTAGATATTTCCATGCTTACACAGTTAGCGGTGTAGATATTTCCATGTTTTTACAGATGGCAGTGTAGATATTTCAATGTTTATGGAGATGGCGCTTTAGATATTTCCATGTTTATACAGATAACGGTGGAGATATTTCCATGTTTATACAGAGAGCATTGGAGATATTTCCATGTTTATACACATAGCGGTGTACATATTTCCATGTTTATAGAGACAGCAGTGTAGGTATTTCCATGTTTATACAGATAGCGATGCAGATATTTCCATGTTTACACAGATGCCTATGCAGATATTTCCATATTTATACAGAGGGCTTTGGAGATATTTCTATGTTTATACAGATGGCAGTGTAAATATTTAAATGTTCCTACACATGACTGTGTAGGTATTTCCATGTTTATAGAGATGTCTTTATAGATATTTCCATGTTTATAGAGATAGCGGTGCAGATATTTCCATGTTTAGACAGATAGCGGTGTATATATTTCCATGTTTATACAGATCATGGTGTAGATATTTCCATGTTTATTCAGATACCGGTGTGGATATTTCCATATTTATACAGACCGCAGTGTAGATATTTCCATATTTATAGAGATAGCAGTGTAGATATTTCCATGTTTGTACAGATGGCGGTGTTGATGTTTCCATTTTGTACAGATGGTGGTGTTGATGTTTCCATGTATACACAGATTGCCGTGTAGGTATTTCCATGTGTATTCAGATGGCATTCAAGATATTTCCATGTTTTACAGATGGTGGTGTAGATATTTCCATCTTTACACAGATGACTGTATAGGTATTTCCATGTTTATACAGATGGCGGTGTAGATATTTCCATGTTTATAGAGATAGCTGTGTAGATATTTCCATGTTTATACAGATAGCGGTGTAGATATTTCCATGTTTATACAGATCGCGGTGTAGATATTTCCATGTTTATACAGATCGCGGTGTAGATATTTCCATCTTTATACAGATAGCGGTGTAGATATTTCCATGTTTATACAGATCGCGGTGTACATATTTCCATGTTTATACAGATCGCGGTGTAGATATTTCCATCTTTATACAGATAGCGGTGTAGATATTTCCATGTGTTTACAGATAGCGGTGTATATAGTTCCATGTTTACACAGATTGCGGTGTAGATATTTCCATCTTTCTACAGATGGCATTGTAGATATTTCCATGTTTATACAGATGGCGGTGCAGATATTTCCAAGTTTATACAGATGGTGGTGTAGATATTAACATGTTTATTCAGGAAGCGGTGTAGATATTTCCATGTTTATACAGTTTGTGGTGAAGGTATTTCCATGTTTATACAGATCGCGGTTTATATATTTCCATGTTTATACAGTTTGTGGTGAAGGTATTTCCATGTTTATACAGATCGCGGTTTAGATATTTCCATGTTTACACAGATTGTGGTGTAGATATTTCCATCTTTCTACAGATGGCATTGTAGATATTTCCATGTTTATACAGATGGCGGTGTAGATATTTCCATCTTTATATAGATGGTGGTGTAGATATTACCATGTTTATACAGGTAGCGGTGTAGATATTTCCATGTTTATACAGATCGCAGCGTAGATATTTCCATGTTTATACAGATAGCGGTGTAGATATTTCCATGTTTATATAGATAGCGGTGTAGATATTTCCATATTTATAACAATAACGATGTAGAAATTTCCATGTTTATACAGATAGCGGTGTAAATTTTTCCATGTTTATACAGATCACGGTGTAGATATTTCCATGTTTACAGAGATAGCGGTGTAGATATTTCCATGTTTATACAGATAGCGGTGTATATATTTCCATGTTTATACCGACCGCGGTGTAGATTTTTCCATGGTTATACAGATGGCAGCGCAGATATTTCCAGGGATATGTAGATGGCGGTGTAGATATTTCCATATTTATACAGATAGCGTTGTAGTTATTTCCATGTTTATATAGATAGCGGTGTAGTTATTTCCATGTATATACACATGGCTGTGTAGATATTTCCATGTTTATTCAGATGGCGGTGTAGATATTTCGATGTTTATAGAGATAGCAGTAGGGATATTTCCATGCTTATACATATAGCGGTCTAGATATTTCCATGTTTATTCTGATCGTGGTGTGGATATTTCCATGTTTATAGAGATGGCGGTGTAGATATTTCCATGTTCATAGAGAAAGCAGTGTTGATTTTTCCATGTTTATAGAGATAGCGGTGTGGATATTTCCATGCTTATACAGATAGGGGTGTAGATATTTCCATGTTTATAGAGATAGCGGTATAGATATTTCCATGTTTATACAGATCACGGTGTAGATATTTCCTTGTTTATACTTATAGCGGTGTAGTTATTTCCATGTTTATACAGATAGCGGTGTAGATATTTCCATGTATATACAGATGGCTGAGTAGATATTTCCATGTTTATACAGATGGTTGTGTAGATATTTCCATGTTTATACAGATGAGTTTGTAGGTATTTCCATGTTTATACAGATGGCGGTGTAGATTTTCCATGTTTATAGTGATACCTGTGTAGATATTTCCATGTTTATACAGATAGCGGTGTAGATGTTTCCATGTTTACACAGATTGCGGTGTAGATATTTCCATCTTTCTACAGATGGCATTGTAGATATTTCCATGTTAATACAGATGGTGGTGTAGATATTTCCATGTTTATATAGATGGTGGTGTAGATATTACCATGTTTATACAGATAGCGGTGTTGATATTTCCATGTTTATACAGATCGTGGTGAAGATATTTCCATGTTTATACAGATCGTGGTGTAGATATTTCCATGTTTATACAGATCGCGGTGTAGATATTTCCATGTTTATACAGATAGCAGTGTAGATATTTCCATGTTTATACAGATAGCGATGTAGATATTTCCTTGTTTATAGGGATAGCGGTGTAGGTATTTCCATGTTTATAGACATAGCGGTGTAGATATTTCCATGTTTATATAGATGGCGTTGTAGATATTTCCATCTTTATACCGACAGCGGTGTCGGTATTTCCACGTTTATACAGATAGCGATGTAGATATTTCCATGTTTATACAGCTCGCGGTGCAGATATTTATATTTTTGTACAGATGGCATTGTAGATATTTCCTTATTCACACAGATGGCGGTTTAGATGTTTCCATGTTTATACAGATGGCAGAATAGTTAGTTCCATGTTTATGGAGATGGCATTGTAGATAATTTCATGTTTATAGAGATGGCGGTGTAGATATTTCCATGTTTATAGAGATAGCAGTGTAGATATTTACATGTTTATACAGATGGCTGTGTATATATTTCCATGTGTATATAGATGGCATTGTAGATATTTCCATGTTTATACAGATGGCTGTGTACGTATTTCCATGTTTTTACAGATGGCAGTGCAGATATTTCCATGTTTATGGTGATAGCGGTGTAGATATTTCCATGTTTCTACAGATGGCGGTGTTGATATTTCCATCTATACACAGATGGCCGTGTGGATATTTCCAGGTTTATACAGATGGCGGCATAGATATTTCCGTGGAGATGCAGATGGTCGTGTAGATATTTCCATGTTTATAGAGATAGCGGTGTAGATATTTCCATGTTTATACAGATAGCGGTGTAGATATTTCCATGTTTATACAGACCGCGGTGTAGATATTTCCATGGTTATACAGGTAGCGGTGCAGATATTTCCATGTTTGTACGGATGGCGGTGTTGATATTTCCATCTATACACAGATGACCGTGTAGATATTTCCATGTTTATACAGATGGCGGCGCAGATATTTCCATGGATATGTAGATGGTGGTGTAGATATTTCCATGTTTATACAGATAGCGGTTTAGTTATTTCCATGTTCATATAAATAGCGGTGTAGATATTTCCATGTATATACTCATGGCTGTGTAGATATTTCCATGTTTATACAGATGGCGGTGTAGATATTTCCATGTTTATACAGATAACTTTGTAAGTATTTCCATGTTTATACAGATGGCGGTGTTGATATTTCGATGTTTATAGAGATAGCAGTGGAGATATTTCCATATTTATACAGATAGCGGTGTAGATGTTTCCATGTTTATACTGATCGTGGTGTAGATATTTCCATGTTTATAGGGATGGCGGTGTAGATATTTCCATGTTCATAGAGATAGCGGTGTTGATTTTTCCACATTTATAGAGATAGCGGTGTGGATACTTCCATGCTTATACAGATAGGGGTGTGGATATTTCCATGTTTATAGAGTTAGCGGTGTAGATATTTCCATTTTTTTACAGATCATGGTGTAGATATTTCCTTGTTTATACTAATAGCGGTGTAGTTATTTCCATGTCTATACAGATAGCGGTGTAGATATTTCCATGTATATACAGATGATTGTGTAGATATTTCCACGTTTATACAGATGGCTGTGTAGATATTTCCATGTTTATACAGATGGCTTTGTAGGTATTTCCATGTTTATACAGATGGCGGTGAAGATTTTCCATGTTTATATTGATAGCTGTGTAGATATTTTCATGTTTATACAGATAGCGGTGTAGATATTTCCATGTTTATACAGATCGCGGTGTAGATATTTCCATGTTTATATAGACGGTGGTGTAGATATTACCATGTTTATACAGCTAGCGGTGTAGATATTTCCATGTTTATACAGATTGTGGTGAAGATATTTCCATGTTTATACAGATCGCGGGGTAGATATTTTCATGTTTACACAGATTGCGGTGTAGATATTTCCATCTTTCTACAGATGGCATTGTAGATATTTCCATGTTTATACAGATGGCGGTGTAGATATTTCCATGTTTATATAGATGGTGGTGTAGATATTACCAGGTTTATACAGATTGTGGTGAGGATATTTCCATGTTTATACAGATCGCGGTGTAGATATTTCCATGTTTATACAGATCTCGGTGTAGATATTTCCATGTTTATACAGATAGCGGTGTAGATATTTCCATTTTTATACAGATAGCGGTGTAGATATTTCCATGTTTATACAGATAACGGTGTAGAAATTTCCATGTTTATACAGATAGCGGTGTAAATTTTTCCATGTTTATACAGATCACGGTGTAGATATTTCTATGTTTATAGAGTTTGCGGTGTAGATATTTCCATGTTTATACAGATAGCAGTGTAGATATTTCCATGTTTATACAGACCGCGGTGTAGATATTTCCATGGTTATACAGATAGCGGTGCAGATAATTCCATGTTTGTACAGATGGCGGTGTTGATATTTCCATCTATACACAGATGACAGTGTAGATATTTCCATGTTTATACAGATGGCGGCGCAGATATTTCCATGGATATGTAGATGGTGGTGTAGATATTTCCATGTTTATACAGATAGCGTTATAGTTATTTCCATGTATATATAGATAGCGGTGTAGATATTTCCATGTATATACACATGGCTGTGTAGATATTTCCATGTTTATACAGATGGCGGTGTAGATATTTCCATGTTTATACAGACAACTTTGTAAGTATTTCCATGTTTATACAGATGGCGGTGTAGATATTTCGATGTTTATAGGGATAGCAATGGAGATATTTCCATGTTTATACAGATAGCGGTGTAGATGTTTCCATGTTTATACTGATCGTGTTGTAGATATTTCCATGTTTATAGAGATGGCAGTGTAGATATTTCCATGTTCATAGAGATAGCGGTGTTGATTTTTCCACGTTTATACAGATAGCGGTGTGGATATTTCCATGCTTATACAGATAGGGGTGTAGATATTTCCATGTTTATAGAGATAGCGGTGTAGATATTTCCATTTTTTTACAGATCACGGTGTAGATACTTCCTTGTTTACACTAATAGCGGTGAAGTTATTTCCATGTTTATAAAGATAGCGGTGTAGATATTTCCATGTATATACAGATGGCTGTGTAGATTTTTCCATGTTTATACAGATGGCTGTGTAGATATTTCCATGTTCATACAGATGACTTTGTAGGTATTTCCATGTTTATACAGATGGCGGTGTATATTTTCCATGTTTATATTGATAGCTGTGTAGATATTTCCATGTTTATACAGATCGCGGTGTAGATATTTCCATGTTTATACAGATCGCGGTGTAGATATTTCCATGTTTATACAGATCGCGGTGTAGATATTTCCATGTTTATAAAGATAGCAGTGTAGATATTTCCATGTTTTTACAGATATCGGTGTAGATATTTCCATGTTTACACAGATTGTGGTGTAGATATTTCCATCTTTCTACAGATGGCATTGTAGATATTTCCATGTTTATACAGATGGTGGTGTAGATATTTCCATGTTTATATAGATGGTTTTGTAGATATTACCATGTTTATACAGATAGCGGTGTAGATATTTCCATGTTTATACAGATCGTGGTGAAGATATTTCCATGTTTATACAGATCGTGGTGTAGATATTTCCATGTTTATACAGATCGTGGTGTAGATATTTCCATGTTTATAGAGATAGCGGTGTAGATATTTCCATGTTTATACAGATAGCGGTGTAGATATTTCCATGGTTATAAAGATAGCGGTGTAGGTATTTCCATGTCTATAGACATAGCGGTTTAGATATTTCCATGTTTATATAGATGGCGTTGTAGATATTTCCATGTTTTCACCGACAGCGGTGTCGGTATTTCCACGTTTATACAGATAGCGATGTAGATATTTCCATGTTTATACAGCTCGCGGTGCAGATATTTATATTTTTGTACAGATGGCATTGTAGATATTTCCTTATTCACACAGATGGCGGTGTAGATGTTTCCATGTTTATACAGATGGCAGAGTAGTTAGTTCCATGTTTATGGAGATGGCAGTGTAGATATTTTCATGTTTATAGAGGTGGCGGTGTAGATATTTCCATGTTTATAGAGATAGCAGTGTAGATATTTGCATGTTTATACAGATGGCTGTGTAGATACTTCCATGTGTATACAGATGGCATTGTAGATATTTCCATGTTTATACAGATGACTGTCTACGTATTTCCATGTTTTTACAGATGGCAGTGCAGATATTTCCATGTTTATACAGATAGCGGTGCAGATATTTCCATGTTTACACAGATGCCTATGCAGATATTTCCATATTTATACAGAGGGCTGTGTAGATATTTCTATGTTTATACAGAAGGCAGTGGAGATATTTAAATGTTCCTACAAATGACTGTGTAGGTATTGCCATGTTTATACAGATGTCTTTGTAGATATTTCCATGTTTATACAGACCGCGGTGTAGATATTTTCACGTTTATACAAATAGCGGTGCAGATATTTCCATGTTTGTACAGATGGCGTTTTTGATATTTCCATCTCTACACAGATGACCGTGTAGATATTTCCATGTTTATACAGATGGTGGCGCCGATATTTCCATGGATATGTAGACGGCGGTGTAGATATTTCCATGTTTATACAGATCGCGGTGTAGATATTTCCGTGTTTATACAGATAGCGGTGTAGATATTTCCATGAGTTTACTGATAGCGGTGTAGATAGTTCCATGTTTACACAGATTGCGGTGTAGATATTTCCATCTTTCTACAGATGGCATTGTAGATATTTCCATGTTTATACAGATGGCGGTGTACATTTTCCATGTTTATATAGATGGTGGTGTAGATATTATCATGTTTATACAGGTAGCGGTGTAGATATTTCCATGTTTATACAGATTGTGGTGAAGATATTTCCATGTTTATACAGATCGCGGTGTAGATATTTCCGTGTTTATACAGACCGCAGTGTAGATATTTCCATGTTTATTGAGATAGCAGTGTAGATATTTCCATGTTTGTACAGATGGCGGTGTTGATGTTTCCATCTATACACAGATTGCCCTGTAGGTATTTCCATGTGTATACAGATGGCATTGAAGATATTTCCATGTTTATACAGATGGTGGTGTAGATATTTCCATGTTTACACAGATGACTGTATAGGTATTTCCATGTTTATACAGATGGTGGTGTAGATATTTCCATGTTTATAGAGATAGCGGTGTAGTTATTTCCATATTTATACAGATAACGGTTTAGAAATTTCCATGCTTATACAGATAGCGGTGTAAATATTTCCATGTTTATACAGATCACGGTGTAGATATTTCCATGTTTATAGAGATAGCGGTGTAGATATTTCCATGTTTATACAGATAGCGGTGTAGATATTTCCATGTTTATACAGACAGCGGTGTAGATATTTTCATGTTTATAGAAATAGCGGTGCAGATATTTCCATGTTTGTAGAGATGACGGTGTTGATATTTCCATCTATACACAGATGACCGTGTAGATATTTCCATGTTTATACAGATGGCAGCGCAGATATTTCCATGGATATGTAGATGGCGGTGTAGATATTTCCATGTTTATACAGATAGCGGTGTAGTTATTTCCATGTTTATATAGATAGCGGTGTAGTTATTTCCATGTATGTACACATGGCTGTTTAGATATTTCCATGGTTACACAGATGGCGGTGTAGTTATTTCCATGTTTATACAGATAACTTTGTAAGTATTTCCATGTTTATACAGATGGCGGAGTAGATATTTCGATGTTTATAGAGATAGCAGTGGAGATATTTCCATGTTTATACAGATAGCGGTGCAGATATTTCCGTGTTTATTCTGATCGTGGTGTAGATATTTCCATGTTTATAGAGATTTCGGTGTAGATATTTCCATGTTCATAGAGATAGCGGTGTTGATTTTTCCATGTTTATAGAGATAGCGGTGTGGATATTTCCATGCTTATACAGATAGGGGTGTAGATATTTCCATGTTTATAGAGATAGCGGTGTAGATATTTCCATGTTTATACAGATCACGGTGTAGATATTTCCTTGTTTATACTAATAGCGGTGTAGTTATTTCCATGTTTATACAGATAGCGGTGTAGATATTTCCATGTATATACAGATGGTTGTGTAGATATTTCCATGTTTATACAGATGGCTGTGTAGATATTTCCATGTTTATACAGATGACTTTGTAGGTATTTCCATGTTTATACAGATGGCAGTGTAGATTTTCCATGTTTATAGTGATAGCTGTGTAGATATTTCCATGTTTATACAGATAGCGGTGTAGATATTTCCATGTTTATACAGATCGCGGTGTAGATATTTCCATGTTTATACAGATATCGGTGTAGATATTTCCATGTTTACACAGATTGCGGTGTAGATATTTCCATCTTTCTACAGATGTCATTGTAGATATTTCCATGTTTATAGAGATGGTGGTGTAGATATTTCCATGTTTATATAGATGCTGGTGTAGATATTACCATGTTTTTACAGATAGCGGTGTAGATATTTCCATGTTTATACAGATCGTGGTGAAGATATTTCCATGTTTATACAGATCGTGTTGTAGATATTTCCATGTTTATACAGATCGCGGTGTAGATATTTCCATGTTTATACAGATAGCAGTGTAGATATTTCCATGTTTATACAGATAGCGGTGTAGATATTTCCATGTTTATAGGGATAGCGGTGTAGGTATTTCCATGTTTATAGACATAGCGGTGTAGATATTTCCATGTTTATATAGATGGCGTTGTAGATATTTCCATGTTTATACCGACAGCGGTGTCGGTATTTCCACGTTTATACAGATAGCGATGTAGATATTTCCATGTTTATACAGCTCGCGGTGCAGATATTTATATTTTTGTACAGATGTCATTGTAGATATTTCCCTATTCACACAGATGGCGGTTTAGATGTTTCCATGTTTATACAGATGGCAGAGTAGTTAGTTCCATGTTTATGGAGTTGGCAGTGTAGATAATTGCATGTTTATAGAGATGGCGGTGTAGATATTTCCATGTTTATAGAGATAGCAGTGTTGATATCTATATGTTTATACAGATGGCTGTGTAGATATTTCCATGTGTATACAGATTGCATTGTAGATATTTCCATGTTTATACAGATGACTGTATACGTATTTCCATGTTTTTACAGATGGCAGTGCAGATATTTCCATGTTTATAGAGATAGCGGTGTAGATATTTCCATGTTTCTACAGATGGCGGTGTTGATATTTCCATCTATACACAGATGGCCGTGTAGATATTTCCATGTTTAAACAGATAGCCGTGTAGATATTCCCATGTTTTCACAGATAGTGTTGTAGATATTTCCGTGATTATACACATGGCAGTATAGATACCTCCATCTTTATGGAGATGGCAGTGCAGATATTTTCATGTTTATAGAGATGGCGGTGTAGATATTTCCATATTTATAGAGATAGCGGTGTAGATATTTCCATCTTTCTACAGATGGCAGTGTAGATATTTGCATGTTTATACAGATGGCCGTGTAGTTATTTCCATATTTATACAGATGTCTGTGTAGATATTTCCATGTGTATACAGATGGTATTGTAGGTATTTACATGTTTATACAGATGGTGGTGTAGATATTTCCATGCTTATACAGTTGGCGGTGTAGTTATTTCCATGTTTTTACAGATGGCAGTGTAGATATTTCAATGTTTTTAGAGATGGCGCTGTAGATATTTCCATGTTTATAGAGATAACGGTGGAGATATTTCCATGTTTATACAGAGAGCAGTGGAGATATTTCCATGTTTATACACATAGCGGTGTACATATTTCCATGTTTATAGAGACAGCGGTGTAGGTATTTCCATGTTTATACAGATAGCGGTGCAGATATTTCCATGTTTACACAGATGGCGGTGTTGATATTTCCATCTATACACAGATGACCGTGTAGATATTTCCATATTTATACAGATGGCGGCGCAGATACTTCCATGGCTATGTAGATGGTGGTGTAGATATTTCCATGTTTGTACAGTTAGCGGTGTAGTTATTTCCATGTTTATATAGATAGCGGTGTAGATATTTCCATGTATATACACAAGGCTGTGTAGATATTTCCATGTTTATACAGATGGCGGTGTAGATATTTCCATGTTTATACAGATAACTTTGTATGTATTTCCATGTTTATACAGATGGCGGTGTAGATATTTCGATGTTTATAGAGATAGCAGTGGAGATATTTCCATGTTTATACAGATAGCGGTGTAGATGTTTCCATGTTTATACTTATCGTGGTGTAGATATTTCCATGTTTATAGAGATGGCGGTGTAGATATTTCCATGTTCATAGAGATAGCGGTGTTGATTTTTCCACGTTTATAGAGATAGCGGTGTGGATATTTCCATGCTTATACAGACAGGGGTGTAGCTATTTCCATGTTTATGGAGATAGCGGTGTAGATATTTCCATTTTTAACAGATCACGGTGTAGATATTTCCTTGTTTATACTAATAGCGGTGTAGTTATTTCCATGTCTATAGAGATAGCGGTGTAGATATTTCCATGTATATACAGATGGCTGTGTAGATATTTCCATGTTTATACAGATGGCTGTGTAGATATTTCCATGTTTATACAGATGACTTTGTAGGTATTTCCATGTTTATACAGATGGCGGTGTAGATTTTCCATGTTTATATTGATAGCTGTGTAGGTATTTCCATGTTTATACAGATAGCGGTGTAGATATTTCCAGGTTTATACAGATCACGGTGTAGATATTTCCATGTTTATACAGATCGCGGTGTAGATATTTCCATGTTTATACAGATAGCGGTGTAGATATTTCCATGTGTTTACAGAAAGCGGTGTAGATAGTTCCATGTTTACACAGATTGCGGTGTAGATATTTCCAACTTTCTACAGATGGCATTGTAGATATTTCCATGTTTATACAGATGGCGGTGTAGATATTTCCATGTTTATATAGATGGTGGTGTAGATATTATCATGTTTTTACAGGTAGCGGTGTAGATATTTCCATGTTTATACAGATTGTGGTGAAGATATTTCCATGTTTATACAGATCGCGGTGTAGATATTTCCATGTTTACACAGATTGCGGTGTAGATATTTCCATCTTTCTACAGATGGCATTGTAGATATTTCCATGTTTATATAGATGGTGGTGTAGATATTACCATGTTTATGCAGGTAGCGGTGTAGATATTTCCATGTTTATACAGACTGTGGCGAAGATATTTCCATGTTTGTACAGATCGTGGTGTAGATATTTCCATGTTTATACAGATCACGGTGTAGATATTTCCATGTTTATACAGATAGCGGTGTAGATATTTCCATGTTTACACAGATAGCGGTGTAAATATTTCCATATTTATTCAGATAACGGTGTAGAAATTTCCATGTTTATACAGATAACGGTGTAAATTTTTCCATGTTTATATAGATCACGGTGTAGATATTTCCATGTTTATAGAGATAGCAGTGTAGATATTTCCATGTTTATACAGATAGCGGTGTAGATATTTCCATGTTTATACAGATCACGGTGTAGATATTTCCATGTTTATACAGATCGTGGTGTAGATATTTCCATGTTTATACAGATAGCGGTGTACATATTTCCATGTGTTTACAGAAAGCGGTGTAGATAGTTCCATGTTTACAAAGATTGCGGTGTAGATACTTCCAACTTTCTACAGATGACATTGTAGATATTTCCATGTTTATACAGATGGCGGTGTAGATATTTCCATGTTTATATAGATGGTGGTGTAGATATTATCATGTTAATACAGGTAGCGGTGTAGATATTTCCATGTTTATACAGATTGTGGTGAAGATATATCCATGTTTATACAGATCGCGTTGTAGATATTTCCATGTTTACACAGATTGCGGTGTAGATATTTCCATCTTTCTACAGATGGCATTGTAGATATTTCCATGTTTATGCAGATGGCGGTGTAGATATTTCCATGTTTATATAGATGGTGGTGTAGATATTACCATGTTTATGCAGGTAGCGGTGTAGATATTTCCATGTTTATACAGATTGTGGTGAAGATATTTCCATGTTTGTACAGATCGTGGTGTAGATATTTCCATGTTTATACAGATCGCGGTGTAGATATTTCCATGTTTATACAGATAGCGGTGTAGATATTTCCATGTTTACACAGATAGCGGTGTAAATATTTCCATATTTATTCAGATAACGGTGTAGAAATTTCCATGTTTATACAGATAGCGGTGTAAATTTTTCCATGTTTATATAGATCACGGTGTAGATATTTCCATGTTTATAGAGATAGCGGTGTAGATATTTCCATGTTTATACAGACCGCGGTGTAGATATTTCCATGGTTATACAGATAGCGGTGCAGATATTTCCATGTTTGTACAGATGGCGGTGTTGATATTTCCATCTATACACAGATGACCGTGTAGATATTTCCATGTTTATACAGATGGCGGCGCAGATATTTCCATGGATATGTAGATGGTGGTGTAGATATTTCCATGTTTATACAGATAGCGGTGTAGTTATTTCCATGTTTACATAGATAGCGGTGTAGATATTTCCATGTATACACACATGGCTTTGTAGATATTTCCATGTTTATACAGATGGCAGTGTAGATATTTCCATGTATATACAGATAACTTTGTAAGTATTTCCATGTTTATACAGATGGCGGTGTAGATATTTCGATGTTTATAGAGATAGCAGTGGAGATATTTCCATGTTTATACAGATAGCGGTGTAGATGTTTCCATGTTTATACTGATCGTGGTGTAGATATTTCCATGTTTATAGAGATGGCGGTGTAGATATTTCCATGTTCATAGAGATAGCGGTGTTGATTTTTCCACGTTTATAGAGATAGCGGTGTGGATATTTCCATGCTTATACAGATAGGGGTGTAGATATTTCCCTGTTTATAGAGATTGCGGTGTAGATATTTCCATGTTTATACAGATCACGGTGTAGATATTTCCTTGTTTATACTAATAGCGGTGTAGTTATTTCCATGTTTATACAGATAGCGGTGTAGATATTTCCATGTATATACAGATGGTTGTGTAGATATTTCCATGTTTATACAGATGGCTGTGTAGATATTTCCATGTTTATACAGATGACTTTGTAGGTATTTCCATGTTTATACAGATGGCGGTGTAGATTTTCCAGGTTTATAGTGATAGCTGTGTACATATTTCCATGTTTATACAGATAGCGGTGTAGATATTTCCATGTTTATACAGATCGCGGTGTAGATATTTCCATGTTTATACAGATCGCGGTGTAGATATTTCCATGTTTATAGAGATAGCGGTGTAGATATTTCCATGTTTTTACAGATATCGGTGTAGATATTTCCATGTTTACACAGTTTGCGGTGTAGATATTTCCATCTTTCTACAGATGGCATTGTAGATATTTCCATGTTTATACACATGGTGGTGTAGATATTTCCATGTTTATATAGATGGTGGTGTAGTTATTACCATGTTTTTACAGATAGCGGTGTAGATATTTCCATGTTTATACAGATCGTGGTGAAGATATTTCCATGTTTATACAGATCGTGTTGTAGATATTTCCATGTTTATACAGATCGCGGTGTAGATATTTCCATGTTTATACAGATAGCAGTGTAGATATTTCCATGTTTATACAGATAGCGGTGTAGATATTTCCATGTTTATAGGGATAGCGGTGTAGGTATTTCCATGTTTATAGACATAGCGGTGTAGATATTTCCATGTTTATATAGATGGCGTTGTAGATATTTCCATGTTTATACCGACAGCGGTGTCGGTATTTCCACGTTTATACAGATAGCGATGTAGATATTTCCATGTTTATACAGCTTGCGGTGCAGATATTTATATTTTTGTACAGATGTCATTGTAGATATTTCCTTATTCACACAGATGGCGGTTTAGATGTTTCCATGTTTATACAGATGACAGAGTAGTTAGTTCCATGTTTATGGAGATGGCAGTGTAGATAATTGCATGTTTATATAGATGGCGGTGTAGATATTTCCATGTTTATAGAGATAGCAGTGTAGATATTTACATGTTTATACAGATGGCTGTGTAGATATTTCCATGTGTATACAGATGGCATTGTAGATATTTCCATGTTTATACAGATTACTGTATACGTATTTCCATGTTTTTACAGATGGCAGTGCAGATATTTCCATGTTTATAGAGATAGCGGTGTAGATATTTCCATGTTTCTACAGATGGCGGTGTTGATATTTCCATCTATACACAGATGGCCGTGTGGATATTTCCATGTTTAAACAGATAGCGGTATAGATATTCCCATGTTTTCACAGATAGTGGTGTAGATATTTCCGTGTTTATACACATGGCAGAGTAGATACCTCCATCTTTATGGAGATGGCAGTGTAGATATTTTCATGTTTATAGAGATGGCGGTGTAGATATTTCCATATTTATAGAGATAGCGGTGTAGATATTTCCATCTTTCTACAGATGGCAGTGTAGATATTTGCATGTTTATACAGATGGCCGTGTAGTTATTTCCATATTTATACAGATGTCTGTGTAGATATTTCCATGTGTATACAGATGGTATTGTAGGTATTTCCATGTTTATACAGGTGGTGGTGTAGATATTTCAATGTTTTTAGAGTTGGCGCTGTAGATATTTCCATGTTTATACAGATAACGGTGGAGATATTTCCATGTTTATACAGAGAGCAGTGGAGATATTTCCATGTTTATACATATAGCGGTGTACATATTTCCATGTTTATAGAGACAGCGGTGTAGGTATTTCCATGTTTATACAGATAGCGGTGCAGATATTTCCATGTTTACACAGATGCCTATGCAGATACTTCCATATATATACAGAGGGCTTTGTAGATATTTCTTTGTTTAGACAGATGGCAGTGTAGATATTTAAATGTTCCTACACATGACTGTGTTGGTATTTCCATGTTTATACAGATGTCTTTGTAGATATTTCCATGTTTATAGAGATAGCGGTGCAGATATTTCCATGTTTATACAGATAGCGGTGTAGATATTTCCATGTTTATACAGATCATTGTGTTGATATTTCTATGTTTATACAGATACCAGTGTAGGTATTTCCATGTTTATACAGACCGCAGTGTAGATATTTCCATGTTTATAGAGATTGCTGTGTAGATATTTCCATGTTTGTACAGATGGAGGTGTTGATGTTTCCATCTATACACAGATTGCCGTGTAGGTATTTCCATGTGTATTCAGATGGCATTGAAGATATTTCCATGTTTATACAGATGGTGGTGTAGATATTTCCATGTTTACACAGATGACTGTATAGGTATTTCCATGTTTATACAGATGGCGGTGTAGATATTTCCATGTTTATACAGATAGCGGTGTAGATATTTCCATGTTTATACAGATCACGGTGTAGATATTTCCATGTTTATACAGATCGCGGTGTAGATATTTCCATGTTTATACAGATAGCGGTGTAGATATTTCCATGTGTTTACAGATAGCGGTGTAGATAGTTCCATGTTTATACAGATAGTGGTGTAGATATTTCCATATTTATACAGATAACGGTGTAGAAATTTCCATGTTTATACAGATAGCGGTGTAAATTTTTCATGTTTATATAGATGGTGGCGAAGATATTACCATGTTTATAAAGGTAGCAGTGTAGGTATTTCCATGTTTATACAGATTGTGGTGAAGATATTTCCATGTTTATACAGATCGCGGTGTAGATATTTCCATGTTTACACAGATTGCGGTGTAGATATTTCCATCTTTCTACAGATGGCATTGTAGATATTTCCATGTTTATGCAGATGGCGGTGTAGATATTTCCATGTTTATATAGATGGTGGTGTAGATATTACCATGTTTATGCAGGTAGCGGTGTACTTATTTCCATGTTTATACAGATTGTGGGGAAGATATTTAAATGTTTATACAGATCGCGGTGTAGATATTTCCATGTTTATACAGATCGCGGTGTAGATATTTCCATGTTTATACAGATAGCGGTGTAGATATTTCCATGTTTATACAGATAGCGGTGTAGATATTTCCATATTTATACAGATAACGGTGTAGAAATTTCCATGTTTATACAGATAGCGGTGTAAATTTTTCCATGTTTATACAGATCACGGTGTAGATATTTCCATCTTTATAGAGATAGCGGTGTAGATATTTCCATGTTTATACAGATAGCAGTGTAGATATTTCCATGTTCATACAGACCGCGGTGTAGATATTTCCATGGTTATACAGATAGCAGTGCAGATATTTCCATGGTTGTACAGATGGCGGTGTTGATATTTCCATCTATACACAGATGACCGTGTAGATATTTCCATATTTATACAGATGGCGGCGCAGATACTTCCATGGATATGTAGATGGTGGTGTAGATATTTCCATGTTTATACAGTTAGCGGTGTAGTTATTTCCATGTTTATATAGATAGCCGTGTAGATATTTCCATGTATATACACATGGCTGTGTAGATATTTCCATGTTTATACAGATGGCGGTGTAGATATTTCCATGTTTATACAGATAACTTTGTAAGTATTTCCATGTTTATACAGATGGCGGTGTAGATATTTCGATGTTTATAGAGATAGCAGTGGAGATATTTCCATGTTTATACAGATAGCGGTGTAGATGTTTCCATGTTTATACTGATCGTGGTGTAGATATTTCCATGTTTATAGAGATGGCGGTGTAGATATTTCCATGTTCTTAGAGATAGCGGTGTTGATTTTTCCACGTTTATAGAGATAGCGGTGTGGATATTTCCATGCTTATACAGATAGGGGTGTAGCTATGTCCATGTTTATGGAGATAGCGGTGTAGATATTTCCATTTTTAACAGATCACGGTGTAGATATTTCCTTGTTTATACTAATAGCGGTGTAGTTATTTCCATGTCTATAGAGATAGCGGTGTAGATATTTCCATGTATATACAGATGTCTGTGTAGATATTTCCATGTTTATACAGATGGCTGTGTAGATATTTCCATGTTTATACAGATGACTTTGTAGGTATTTCCATGTTTATACAGATGGCGCTGCAGATATTCCATGTTTATATTGATAGCTGTGTAGGTATTTCCATGTTTATACAGATAGCGGTGTAGATATTTCCATGTTTATACAGATCACGGTGTAGATATTTCCATGTTTATACAGATCGCGGTGTAGATATTTCCATGTTTATACAGATAGCGGTGTAGATATTTCCATGTGTTTACAGAAAGCGGTGTAGATAGTTCCATGTTTACAAAGATTGAGGTGTAGATACTTCCAAATTTCTACAGATGACATTGTAGATATTTCCATGTTTATACAGATGGCGGTGTAGATATTTCCATGTTTATATAGATGGTGGTGTAGATATTATCATGTTTATACAGGTAGCGGTGTAGATATTTCCATGTTTATACAGATTGTGGTGAAGATATTTCCATGTTTATACAGATCGCGGTGTAGATATTTCCATGTTTACACAGATTGCGGTGTAGATATTTCCATCTTTCTACAGATGGCATTGTAGATATTTCCATGTTTATGCAGATGGCGGTGTAGATATTTCCATGTTTATATAGATGGTGGTGTAGATATTACCATGTTTATGCAGGTAGCGGTGTAGATATTTCCATGTTTATACAGATTGTGGTGAAGATATTTCCATGTTTGTACAGATCGTGGTGTAGATATTTCCATGTTTATACAGATCGCGGTGTAGATATTTCCATGTTTATACAGATAGCGGTGTAGATATTTCCATGTTTACACAGATAGCGGTGTAAATATTTCCATATTTATTCAGATAACGGTGTAGAAATTTCCATGTTTATACAGATAGCGGTGTAAATTTTTCCATGTTTATATAGATCACGGTGTAGATATTTCCATGTTTATAGAGATAGCATTGTAGATATTTCCATGTTTATACAGATAGCGGTGTAGATATTTCCATGTTTATACAGACCGCGGTGTAGATATTTCCATGGTTATACAGATAGCGGTGCAGATATTTCCATGTTTGTACAGATGGCGGTGTTGATATTTCCATCTATACACAGATGACCGTGTAGATATTTCCATGTTTATACAGATGGCGGCGCAGATATTTCCATGGATATGTAGATGGTGGTGTAGATATTTCCATGTTTATACAGATAGCGGTGTAGTTATTTCCATGTTTACATAGATAGCGGTGTAGATATTTCCATGTATACACACATGGCTGTGTAGATATTTCCATGTTTATACAGATGGCAGTGTAGATATTTCCATGTATATACAGATAACTTTGTAAGTATTTCCATGTTTATACAGATGGCGGTGTAGATATTTCGATGTTTATAGAGATAGCAGTGGAGATATTTCCATGTTTATACAGATAGCGGTGTAGATGTTTCCATGTTTATACTGATCGTGGTGTAGATATTTCCATGTTTATAGAGATGGTGGTGTAGATATTTCCATGTTCATAGAGATAGCGGTGTTGATTTTTCCACGTTTATAGAGATAGCGGTGTGGATATTTCCATGCTTATACAGATAGGGGTGTAGATATTTCCATGTTTATAGAGATAGCGGTGTAGATATTTCCATTTTTTTACATATCACGGTGTAGATATTTCCTTGTTTATACTAATAGCGGTGTAGTTATTTCCATGTTTATACAGATAGCGGTGTAGATATTTCCATGTATATACAGAGGGCTGTGTAGATTTTTCCATGTTTATACAGATGGCTGTGTAGATATTTCCATGTTTATACAGATGACTTTGTAGGTATTTCCATGTTTATACAGATGGCGGTGTAGATTTTCCATGTTTATATTGATAGCTGTGTAGATATTTCCATGTTTATACAGATAGCGGTGTAGATATTTCCATGTTTATACAGATCGCGGTGTAGATATTTCCATGTTTATACAGATCGCGGTGTAGCTATTTCCATGTTTATAGAGACAGCGGTGTAGATAGTTCCATGTTTTTACAGATATCGGTGTAGATATTTCCATGTTTACACAGATTGCGGTGTAAATATTTCCATCTTTCTACAGATGGCATTGCAGATATTTCCATGTTTATACAGATGGTGGTGTAGATATTTCCATGTTTATATAGATGGTGGTGTAGATATTACCATGTTTATACAGATAGCGGTGCAGATATTTCCATGTTTATACAGATCGTGGTGAAGATATATCCATGTTTATACAGATCGTGGTGTAGATATTTCCATGTTCATACAGATCGTGGTGTAGATATTTCCATGCTTATACAGATAGCGGTGTAGATATTTCCATGTTTATACAGATAGCGGTGTAGATATTTCCATGTTTATAGAGATAGCGGGGTAGGTATTTCCATGTCTATAGACATAGCGGTGTAGATATTTCCATGTTTATATAGATGGCGTTGTAGATATTTCCAAGTTTATACCGACAGCGGTGTCGGTATTTCCACGTTTATACAGATAGCGATGTAGATATTTCCATGTTTATACAGGTCACGGTGCAGATATTTATATTTTTGTACAGATGGCATTGTAGACATTTCCTTATTCACACAGATGGCGGTGTAGATGTTTCCATGTTTATACAGATGGCAGAGAAGTTAGTTCCATGTCTATGAAGATGGCAGTGTAGATATTTTCATGTTTATAGAGGTGGCGGTGTAGATATTTCCATGTTTATAGAGATAGCAGTGTTGATATTTACATGTTTAAACAGATGGCTGTGTAGATATTTCCATGTGTATACAGATGGCATTGTAGATATTTCCATGTTTATACAGATGACTGTCTACGTATTTCCATGTTTGTACAGATGGCAGTGCAGATATTTCCATGTTTAAAGAGATAGCGGTGTAGATATTTCCATGTTTCTACAGATGGCGGTGTTGATATTTCCATCTATACACAGATGGCCATGTAGATATTTCCATGTTTATACAGATGGCGGCACAGATATTTCCATGGATATGTAGATGGTGGTCTAGATATTTCCATGTTTATACAGATAGCGGTGTAGTTATTTCCATGTTTATATAGATAGCAGTGTAGATATTTCCATGTATATACACATGGCTGTGTAGATATTTCTATGTTTATACAGATGGCGGTGTAGATATTTCCATGTTTATACAGATAGCGGTGTAGATATTTCCATGTTTATACAGATAGCGGTGTAGATATTTCCATGTGTTTACAGATAGCGGTGTAGATAGTTCCATGTTTATACAGATAGCGGTGTAGATATTTCCATGTTTATACAGATCACGGTGTAGATATTTCCATGTTTATACAGATCGCGGTGTAGATATTTCCATGTTTATACAGATAGCGGTGTAGATATTTCCATGTGTTTACAGATAGCGGTGTAGATAGTTCCATGTTTATACAGATAGCGGTGTAGATATTTCCATATTTATACAGATAACGGTGTAGAAATTTCCATGTTTATACAGATAGCGGTGTAAATTTTTCCATGTTTATATAGATGGTGGCGAAGATATTACCATGTTTATAAAGGTAGCAGTGTAGGTATTTCCATGTTTATACAGATTGTGGTGAAGATATTTCCATGTTTATACAGATCGCGGTGTAGATATTTCCATGTTTACACAGATTGCGGTGTAGATATTTCCATCTTTCTACAGATGGCATTGTAGATATTTCCATGTTTATACAGATGGCGGTGTAGATATTTCCATGTTTATATAGATGGTGGTGTAGATATTACCATGTTTATGCAGGTAGCGGTGTACATATTTCCATGTTTATACAGATTGTGGGGAAGATATTTCCATGTTTATACAGATCGCGGTGTAGATATTTCCATGTTTATACAGATCGCGGTGTAGATATTTCCATGTTTATACAGATAGCGGTGTAGATATTTCCATGTTTATACAGATAGCGGTGTAGATATTTCCATATTTATACAGATAACGGTGTAGAAATTTCCATGTTTATACAGATAGCGGTGTAAATTTTTCCATGTTTATACAGATCACGGTGTAGATATTTCCATCTTTATAGAGATAGCGGTGTAGATATTTCCATGTTTATACAGATAGCAGTGTAGATATTTCCATGTTCATACAGACCGCGGTGTAGATATTTCCATAGTTATACAGATAGCAGTGCAGATATTTCCATGTTTGTACAGATGGCGGTGTTGATATTTCCATCTATACACAGATGACCGTGTAGATATTTCCATATTTGTACAGATGGCGGCGCAGATACTTCCATGGATATGTAGATGGTGGTGTAGATATTTCCATGTTTATACAGTTAGCAGTGTAGTTATTTCCATGTTTATATAGATAGCGGTGTAGATATTTCCATGTATATACACATGGCTGTGTAAATATTTCCATGTTTATACAGATGGCGGTGTAGATATTTCCATGTTTATACAGATAACTTTGTAAGTATTTCCATGTTTATACAGATGGCGGTGTAGATATTTCGATGTTTATAGAGATAGCAGTGGAGATATTTCCATGTTTATACAGATAGCGGTGTAGATGTTTCCATGTTTATACTGATCGTGGTGTAGATATTTCCATGTTTATAGAGATGGCGGTGTAGATATTTCCATGTTCATAGAGATAGCGGTGTTGATTTTTCCACGTTTATAGAGATAGCGGTGTGGATATTTCCATGCTTATACAGATAGGGGGGTAGCTATTTCCATGTTTATGGAGATAGCGGTGTAGATATTTCCATTTTTAACAGATCACGGTGTAGATATTTCCTTGTTTATACTAATAGCGGTGTAGTTATTTCCATGTCTATAGAGATAGCGGTGTAGATATTTCCATGTATATACAGATGGCTGTGTAGATATTTCCATGTTTATACAGATGGCTGTGTAGATATTTCCATGTTTATACAGATGACTTTGTAGGTATTTCCATGTTTATACAGATGGCGGTGCAGATTTTCCATGTTTATATTGATAGCTGTGTAGGTATTTCCATGTTTATACAGATAGCAGTGTAGATATTTCCATGTTTATACAGATCACGGTTTAGATATTTCCATGTTTATACAGATCGCGGTGTAGATATTTCCATGTTTATACAGATAGCAGTGTAGATATTTCCATGTGTTTACAGAAAGCAGTGTAGATAGTTCCATGTTTACAAAGATTGCTGTGTAGATATTTCCATCTTTCTACAGATGGCATTGTAGATATTTCCATGTTTATGCAGATGGCGGTGTAGATATTTCCATGTTTATATAGATGGTGGTGTAGATATTACCATGTTTATGCAGGTAGCGGTGTAGATATTTCCATGTTTATACAGATTGTGGTGAAGATATTTCCATGTTTGTACAGATCGTGGTGTAGATATTTCCATGTTTATACAGATCGCGGTGTAGATATTTCCATGTTTATACAGATAGCGGTGTAGATATTTCCATGTTTACACAGATAGCGGTGGAAATATTTCCATATTTATTCAGATAACGGTGTAGAAATTTCCATGTTTATACAGATAGCGGTGTAAATTTTTCCATGTTTATATAGATCACCGTGTAGATATTTCCATGTTTATAGAGATAGAATTGTAGATATTTCCATGCTTATACAGATAGCGGTGTAGATATTTCCATGTTTATACAGACCGCGGTGTAGATATTTCCATGTTTATACAGATAGCGGTGTAGTTATTTCCATGTTTACATAGATAGCGGTGTAGATATTTCCATGTATACACACATGGCTGTGTAGATATTTCCATGTTTATACAGATGGCAGTGTAGATATTTCCATGTATATACAGATAACTTTGTAAGTATTTCCATGTTTATACAGATGGCGGTGTAGATATTTCGATGTTTATAGAGATAGCAGTGGAGATATTTCCATGTTTATACAGATAGCGGTGTAGATGTTTCCATGTTTATACTGATCGTGGTGTAGATATTTCCATGTTTATAGAGATGGCGGTGTAGATATTTCCATGTTCATAGAGATAGCGGTGTTGATTTTTCCACGTTTATAGAGATAGCGGTGTGGATATTTCCATGCTTATACAGATAGGGGTGTAGATATTTACATGTTTATAGAGATAGCGGTGTAGATATTTCCATTTTTTTACAGATCACGGTGTAGATATTTCCTTGTTTATACTAATAGCGGTGTAGTTATTTCCATGTTTATACAGATAGCGGTGTAGATATTTCCATGTATATACAGATGGCTGTGTAGATTTTTCCATGTTTATACAGATGGCTGTGTAGATATTTCCATGTTTATACAGATGACTTTGTAGGTATTTCCATGTTTATACAGATGGCGGTGTAGATTTTCCATGTTTATATTGGTAGCTGTGTAGATATTTCCATGTTTATACAGATAGCGGTGTAGATATTTCCATGTTTATACAGATCGCGGTGTAGATATTTCCATGTTTATACAGATCGCGGTGTAGATATTTCCATGTTTATAGAGACAGCGGTGTAGATATTTCCATGTTTTTACAGATATCGGTGTAGATATTTCCATGTTTACACAGATTGCGGTGTAAATATTTCCATCTTTCTACAGATGGCATTGTAGATATTTCCATGTTTATACAGATGGTGGTGTAGATATTTCCATGTTTATATAGATGGTGGTGTAGATATTACCATGTTTATACAGATAGCGGTGCAGATATTTCCATGTTTATACAGATCGTGGTGAAGATATATCCATGTTTATACAGATCGTGGTGTAGATATTTCCATGTTCATACAGATCGTGGTGTAGATATTTCCATGCTTATACAGATAGCGGTGTAGATATTTCCAGGTTTATACAGATAGCGGTGTAGATATTTCCATGTTTATAGAGATAGCGGGGTAGGTATTTCCATGTCTATAGACATAGCGGTGTAGATATTTCCATGTTTATATAGATGGCGTTGTAGATATTTCCAAGTTTATACCGACAGCGTTGTCGGTATTTCCACGTTTATACAGATAGCGATGTAGATATTTCCATGTTTATACAGGTCACGGTGCAGGTATTTATATTTTTGTACAGATGGCATTGTAGACATTTCCTTATTCACACAGATGGCGGTGTAGATGTTTCCATGTTTATACAGATGGCAGAGAAGTTAGTTCCATGTCTATGAAGATGGCAGTGTAGATATTTTCATGTTTATAGAGGTGGCGGTGTAGATATTTCCATGTTTATACAGATGGCAGTGTAGATATTTCCATGTTTATACAGATGGCGGTGTAGATATTTTGATGTTTATAGAGATAGCAGTGGAGATATTTCAATGTTTATACAGATCGCGGTGTAGATATTTCCATCTTTATACTGATCGTGGTGTAAATATTTCCATGTTTACAGAGATGGCGGTGTAGATATTTCCATGTTCATAGAGATAGCGGTGTAGATATTTCCGTCTTTCTACAGATGGCATTGTAGATATTTCCATGTTTATACAGATGGTGGTGTAGATATTTCCATGTTTATATAGATGGTGGTGTAGATATTACCATGTTTATACAGATAGCGGTGTAGATATTTCCATGTTTATAGAGATCGTGGTGAAGATATTTCCATGTTTATACAGATCGTGGTGTAGATATTTCCATGTTTATACAGATCGCGGTGTAGATATTTCCATGTTTATACAGATAGCTGTGTAGATATTTCCATGTTTATACAGATGGCGGTGTAGATATTTCCATGTTTATAGAGATAGCGGTGTAGGTATTTCCATGTCTATAGACATAGCGGTGTAGATATTTCCATGTTTATATAGATGGCGTTGTAGATATTTCCATGTTTATACCGACAGCGGTGTCGGTATTTCCACGTTTATACAGACAGCGATGTAGATATTTCCATGTTTATACAGCTCGCGGTGCAGATATTTATATTTTTGTACAGATGGCATTGTAGATATTTCCTTATTCACACAGATGGCGGTGTAGATGTTTCCATGTTCATACAGATGGCAGAGTAGTTAGTTCCATGTTTATGGAGATGGCAGTGTAGATATTTTCATGTTTATAAAGGTGGCGTTGTAGATATTTCCATGTTTGTAGAGATAGCAGTGTAGATATTTACATGTTTATACAGATGGCTGTGTAGATATTTCCATGTGTATAGAGATGGCATTGTAGATATTTCCACGTTTATACAGATGACTGTCTACGTATTTCCATGTTTTTACAGATGGCAGTGCAGATATTTCCATGTTTATAGAGATAGCGGTGTAGATATTTCCATGTTTCTACAGATGGCGGTGTTGATATTTCCATCTATACACAGATGGCCGTGTAGATATTTCCATGTTTATAAAGATGGCGGCGCAGATATTTCCATGGATATGTAGATGGTGGTGTAGATATTTCCATGTTTATACAGATAGCGGTGTAGTTATTTCCATGTTTATATTGATAGCGGTGTAGATATTTCCATGTATATACACATGGCTGTGTAGATATTTCCATGTTTATACAGATGGCAGTGTAGATATTTCCATGTTTATACAGATGGCGGCGTAGATATTTCCATGGAGATGCAGATGGCGGTGTAGATATTTCCATGTTTAAACAGATAGCGGTGTAGATATTTCCATGTTTATACAGATCGCGGTGTAGATATTTCCATGTTTATACAGATCGCGGTGTAGCTATTTCCATGTTTATAGAGACAGCGGTGTAGATAGTTCCATGTTTTTACAGATATCGGTGTAGATATTTCCATGTTTACACAGATTGCGGTGTAAATATTTCCATCTTTCTACAGATGGCATTGCAGATATTTCCATGTTTATACAGATGGTGGTGTAGATATTTCCATGTTTATATAGATGGTGGTGTAGATATTACCATGTTTATACAGATAGCGGTGCAGATATTTCCATGTTTATACAGATCGTGGTGAAGATATATCCATGTTTATACAGATCGTGGTGTAGATATTTCCATGTTCATACAGATCGTGGTGTAGATATTTCCATGCTTATACAGATAGCGGTGTAGATATTTCCATGTTTATACAGATAGCGGTGTAGATATTTCCATGTTTATAGAGATAGCGGGGTAGGTATTTCCATGTCTATAGACATAGCGGTGTAGATATTTCCATGTTTATATAGATGGCGTTGTAGATATTTCCAAGTTTTTACCGACAGCGGTGTCGGTATTTCCACGTTTATACAGATAGCGATGTAGATATTTCCATGTTTATACAGGTCACGGTGCAGATATTTATATTTTTGTACAGATGGCATTGTAGACATTTCCTTATTCACACAGATGGCGGTGTAGATGTTTCCATGTTTATACAGATGGCAGAGAAGTTAGTTCCATGTCTATGAAGATGGCAGTGTAGATATTTTCATGTTTATAGAGGTGGCGGTGTAGATATTTCCATGTTTATAGAGATAGCAGTGTTGATATTTACATGTTTAAACAGATGGCTGTGTAGATATTTCCATGTGTATACAGATGGCATTGTAGATATTTCCATGTTTATACAGATGACTGTCTACGTATTTCCATGTTTGTACAGATGGCAGTGCAGATATTTCCATGTTTAAAGAGATAGCGGTGTAGATATTTCCATGTTTCTACAGATGGCGGTGTTGATATTTCCATCTATACACAGATGGCCATGTAGATATTTCCATGTTTATACAGATGGCGGCACAGATATTTCCATGGATATGTAGATGGTGGTCTAGATATTTCCATGTTTATACAGATAGCGGTGTAGTTATTTCCATGTTTATATAGATAGCAGTGTAGATATTTCCATGTATATACACATGGCTGTGTAGATATTTCTATGTTTATACAGATGGCGGTGTAGATATTTCCATGTTTATACAGATAGCGGTGTAGATATTTCCATGTTTATACAGATAGCGGTGTAGATATTTCCATGTGTTTACAGATAGCGGTGTAGATAGTTCCATGTTTATACAGATAGCGGTGTAGATATTTCCATGTTTATACAGATCACGGTGTAGATATTTCCATGTTTATACAGATCGCGGTGTAGATATTTCCATGTTTATACAGATAGCGGTGTAGATATTTCCATGTGTTTACAGATAGCGGTGTAGATAGTTCCATGTTTATACAGATAGCGGTGTAGATATTTCCATATTTATACAGATAACGGTGTAGAAATTTCCATGTTTATACAGATAGCGGTGTAAATTTTTCCATGTTTATATAGATGGTGGCGAAGATATTACCATGTTTATAAAGGTAGCAGTGTAGGTATTTCCATGTTTATACAGATTGTGGTGAAGATATTTCCATGTTTATACAGATCGCGGTGTAGATATTTCCATGTTTACACAGATTGCGGTGTAGATATTTCCATCTTTCTACAGATGGCATTGTAGATATTTCCATGTTTATACAGATGGCGGTGTAGATATTTCCATGTTTATATAGATGGTGGTGTAGATATTACCATGTTTATGCAGGTAGCGGTGTACATATTTCCATGTTTATACAGATTGTGGGGAAGATATTTCCATGTTTATACAGATCGCGGTGTAGATATTTCCATGTTTATACAGATCGCGGTGTAGATATTTCCATGTTTATACAGATAGCGGTGTAGATATTTCCATGTTTATACAGATAGCGGTGTAGATATTTCCATATTTATACAGATAACGGTGTAGAAATTTCCATGTTTATACAGATAGCGGTGTAAATTTTTCCATGTTTATACAGATCACGGTGTAGATATTTCCATCTTTATAGAGATAGCGGTGTAGATATTTCCATGTTTATACAGATAGCAGTGTAGATATTTCCATGTTCATACAGACCGCGGTGTAGATATTTCCATAGTTATACAGATAGCAGTGCAGATATTTCCATGTTTGTACAGATGGCGGTGTTGATATTTCCATCTATACACAGATGACCGTGTAGATATTTCCATATTTGTACAGATGGCGGCGCAGATACTTCCATGGATATGTAGATGGTGGTGTAGATATTTCCATGTTTATACAGTTAGCAGTGTAGTTATTTCCATGTTTATATAGATAGCGGTGTAGATATTTCCATGTATATACACATGGCTGTGTAAATATTTCCATGTTTATACAGATGGCGGTGTAGATATTTCCATGTTTATACAGATAACTTTGTAAGTATTTCCATGTTTATACAGATGGCGGTGTAGATATTTCGATGTTTATAGAGATAGCAGTGGAGATATTTCCATGTTTATACAGATAGCGGTGTAGATGTTTCCATGTTTATACTGATCGTGGTGTAGATATTTCCATGTTTATAGAGATGGCGGTGTAGATATTTCCATGTTCATAGAGATAGCGGTGTTGATTTTTCCACGTTTATAGAGATAGCGGTGTGGATATTTCCATGCTTATACAGATAGGGGGGTAGCTATTTCCATGTTTATGGAGATAGCGGTGTAGATATTTCCATTTTTAACAGATCACGGTGTAGATATTTCCTTGTTTATACTAATAGCGGTGTAGTTATTTCCATGTCTATAGAGATAGCGGTGTAGATATTTCCATGTATATACAGATGGCTGTGTAGATATTTCCATGTTTATACAGATGGCTGTGTAGATATTTCCATGTTTATACAGATGACTTTGTAGGTATTTCCATGTTTATACAGATGGCGGTGCAGATTTTCCATGTTTATATTGATAGCTGTGTAGGTATTTCCATGTTTATACAGATAGCAGTGTAGATATTTCCATGTTTATACAGATCACGGTTTAGATATTTCCATGTTTATACAGATCGCGGTGTAGATATTTCCATGTTTATACAGATAGCAGTGTAGATATTTCCATGTGTTTACAGAAAGCGGTGTAGATAGTTCCATGTTTACAAAGATTGCTGTGTAGATATTTCCATCTTTCTACAGATGGCATTGTAGATATTTCCATGTTTATGCAGATGGCGGTGTAGATATTTCCATGTTTATATAGATGGTGGTGTAGATATTACCATGTTTATGCAGGTAGCGGTGTAGATATTTCCATGTTTATACAGATTGTGGTGAAGATATTTCCATGTTTGTACAGATCGTGGTGTAGATATTTCCATGTTTATACAGATCGCGGTGTAGATATTTCCATGTTTATACAGATAGCGGTGTAGATATTTCCATGTTTACACAGATAGCGGTGGAAATATTTCCATATTTATTCAGATAACGGTGTAGAAATTTCCATGTTTATACAGATAGCGGTGTAAATTTTTCCATGTTTATATAGATCACCGTGTAGATATTTCCATGTTTATAGAGATAGAATTGTAGATATTTCCATGCTTATACAGATAGCGGTGTAGATATTTCCATGTTTATACAGACCGCGGTGTAGATATTTCCATGTTTATACAGATAGCGGTGTAGTTATTTCCATGTTTACATAGATAGCGGTGTAGATATTTCCATGTATACACACATGGCTGTGTAGATATTTCCATGTTTATACAGATGGCAGTGTAGATATTTCCATGTATATACAGATAACTTTGTAAGTATTTCCATGTTTATACAGATGGCGGTGTAGATATTTCGATGTTTATAGAGATAGCAGTGGAGATATTTCCATGTTTATACAGATAGCGGTGTAGATGTTTCCATGTTTATACTGATCGTGGTGTAGATATTTCCATGTTTATAGAGATGGCGGTGTAGATATTTCCATGTTCATAGAGATAGCGGTGTTGATTTTTCCACGTTTATAGAGATAGCGGTGTGGATATTTCCATGCTTATACAGATAGGGGTGTAGATATTTACATGTTTATAGAGATAGCGGTGTAGATATTTCCATTTTTTTACAGATCACGGTGTAGATATTTCCTTGTTTATACTAATAGCGGTGTAGTTATTTCCATGTTTATACAGATAGCGGTGTAGATATTTCCATGTATATACAGATGGCTGTGTAGATTTTTCCATGTTTATACAGATGGCTGTGTAGATATTTCCATGTTTATACAGATGACTTTGTAGGTATTTCCATGTTTATACAGATGGCGGTGTAGATTTTCCATGTTTATATTGGTAGCTGTGTAGATATTTCCATGTTTATACAGATAGCGGTGTAGATATTTCCATGTTTATACAGATCGCGGTGTAGATATTTCCATGTTTATACAGATCGCGGTGTAGATATTTCCATGTTTATAGAGACAGCGGTGTAGATATTTCCATGTTTTTACAGATATCGGTGTAGATATTTCCATGTTTACACAGATTGCGGTGTAAATATTTCCATCTTTCTACAGATGGCATTGTAGATATTTCCATGTTTATACAGATGGTGGTGTAGATATTTCCATGTTTATATAGATGGTGGTGTAGATATTACCATGTTTATACAGATAGCGGTGCAGATATTTCCATGTTTATACAGATCGTGGTGAAGATATATCCATGTTTATACAGATCGTGGTGTAGATATTTCCATGTTCATACAGATCGTGGTGTAGATATTTCCATGCTTATACAGATAGCGGTGTAGATATTTCCAGGTTTATACAGATAGCGGTGTAGATATTTCCATGTTTATAGAGATAGCGGGGTAGGTATTTCCATGTCTATAGACATAGCGGTGTAGATATTTCCATGTTTATATAGATGGCGTTGTAGATATTTCCAAGTTTATACCGACAGCGTTGTCGGTATTTCCACGTTTATACAGATAGCGATGTAGATATTTCCATGTTTATACAGGTCACGGTGCAGGTATTTATATTTTTGTACAGATGGCATTGTAGACATTTCCTTATTCACACAGATGGCGGTGTAGATGTTTCCATGTTTATACAGATGGCAGAGAAGTTAGTTCCATGTCTATGAAGATGGCAGTGTAGATATTTTCATGTTTATAGAGGTGGCGGTGTAGATATTTCCATGTTTATACAGATGGCAGTGTAGATATTTCCATGTTTATACAGATGGCGGTGTAGATATTTTGATGTTTATAGAGATAGCAGTGGAGATATTTCAATGTTTATACAGATCGCGGTGTAGATATTTCCATCTTTATACTGATCGTGGTGTAAATATTTCCATGTTTACAGAGATGGCGGTGTAGATATTTCCATGTTCATAGAGATAGCGGTGTAGATATTTCCGTCTTTCTACAGATGGCATTGTAGATATTTCCATGTTTATACAGATGGTGGTGTAGATATTTCCATGTTTATATAGATGGTGGTGTAGATATTACCATGTTTATACAGATAGCGGTGTAGATATTTCCATGTTTATAGAGATCGTGGTGAAGATATTTCCATGTTTATACAGATCGTGGTGTAGATATTTCCATGTTTATACAGATCGCGGTGTAGATATTTCCATGTTTATACAGATAGCTGTGTAGATATTTCCATGTTTATACAGATGGCGGTGTAGATATTTCCATGTTTATAGAGATAGCGGTGTAGGTATTTCCATGTCTATAGACATAGCGGTGTAGATATTTCCATGTTTATATAGATGGCGTTGTAGATATTTCCATGTTTATACCGACAGCGGTGTCGGTATTTCCACGTTTATACAGACAGCGATGTAGATATTTCCATGTTTATACAGCTCGCGGTGCAGATATTTATATTTTTGTACAGATGGCATTGTAGATATTTCCTTATTCACACAGATGGCGGTGTAGATGTTTCCATGTTCATACAGATGGCAGAGTAGTTAGTTCCATGTTTATGGAGATGGCAGTGTAGATATTTTCATGTTTATAAAGGTGGCGTTGTAGATATTTCCATGTTTGTAGAGATAGCAGTGTAGATATTTACATGTTTATACAGATGGCTGTGTAGATATTTCCATGTGTATAGAGATGGCATTGTAGATATTTCCACGTTTATACAGATGACTGTCTACGTATTTCCATGTTTTTACAGATGGCAGTGCAGATATTTCCATGTTTATAGAGATAGCGGTGTAGATATTTCCATGTTTCTACAGATGGCGGTGTTGATATTTCCATCTATACACAGATGGCCGTGTAGATATTTCCATGTTTATAAAGATGGCGGCGCAGATATTTCCATGGATATGTAGATGGTGGTGTAGATATTTCCATGTTTATACAGATAGCGGTGTAGTTATTTCCATGTTTATATTGATAGCGGTGTAGATATTTCCATGTATATACACATGGCTGTGTAGATATTTCCATGTTTATACAGATGGCAGTGTAGATATTTCCATGTTTATACAGATGGCGGCGTAGATATTTCCATGGAGATGCAGATGGCGGTGTAGATATTTCCATGTTTAAACAGATAGCGGTGTAGATATTTCCATGTTTACAGAGATAGTGGTGTAGATATTTCCGTGTTTTTACACATGGCAGAGTAGATACCTCCATCTTTATGGAGATGGCAGTGTAGATATTTTCATGTTTATAGAGATGGCGGTGTAGATATTTCCATATTTATAGAGATAGCGGTGTAGATAGTTCCATCTTTCTACAGATGGCAGTGTAGATATTTCCATGTTTATACAGATGGCGGTGTAGATATTTCCATATTTATACAGATGTCTGTGTAGATATTTCCATGTGTATACAGATGGTATTGTAGGTATTTCCATGTTTATACAGATGGTGGTGAAGGTAATTCCATGTTTATTCAGATGACTGTGTAGATATATCCATGTTTTTACAGATGGCAGTGTAGATATTTCAATGTTTCTAGAGATGGCGCTGTAGATATTTCCACGTTTATACAGATAACGGTGGAGATATTTCCATGTTTATACAGAGAGCAGTGGAGATATTTCCGTGTTTATACACATAGCGGTGTACATATTTCCATGATTATAGAGACAGCGGTGTAGGTATTTCCATGTTTATACAGATAGCGGTGCAGATATTTCCATGTTTACACAGATGCCTATGCAGATATTTCCATATTTATACAGAGGGCTGTGTAGATATTTCTATGTTTATACAGAAGGCAGTGGAGATATTTAAATATTCCTACACATGACTGTGTAGGTATTTCCATGTTTAAACAGATGTCTATGTAGGTATTTCCATGTTTATAGAGATTGCGGTGCAGATATTTCCATGTTTATACACATAGCGGTGTACATATTTCCATGATTATAGAGACAGTGGTGTAGATATTTCCATGTTTATACAGATAGCGGTGTAGATATTTCCATGTTTATACAGACCGCGTTGTAGATATTTTCATGTTTATACAAATAGCGGTGCAGATATTTCCATGTTTGTACAGATGGCGTTGTTGATATTTCCATCCATACATATATGACCGTGTAGATATTTCCATGTTTATACAGATAGCGGTGTAGATACTTCCATGTTTATACAGATCGCGGTGTAGCTATTTCCATGTTTACACAGATGCCTATGCAGATATTTCCATGTTTATACAGACCGCAGTGTAGATATTTCCATGTTTATAGAGATAACAGTGTAGATATTTACCATGTTTGTACAGATGGAGCTGTTGATGTTTCCATCTATACACAGATTGCCGTGTAGGTATTTCCATGTGTATTCAGATGGCATTGAAGATATTTCCATGTTTATACAGATGGTGGTGTAGATATTTCCATGTTTACACAGATGACTGTATTGGTACTTCCATGTTTATACAGATGGCGGTGTAGATATTTCCATGTATATACAGATAGCGGTGTAGATATTTCCATGTTTTTACAGATATCGGTGTAGATATTTCCATGTTTACACAGATTGCGGTGTAGTTATTTCCATCTTTCTTCAGATGGCATTGTAGATACTTCCATGTTTATGCAGATGGCGGTGTAGATATTTCCATGTTTATATAGATGGTGGTGTAGATATTACCATGTTTATACAGATAGCGGTGTAGATATTTCCATGTTTATACAGATCGTGGTGAAGTTATTTCCATGTTTATACAGATCGCGGTGTAGATATTTCCATGTTTATACAGATAGCGGTGTAGATATTTCCATGTTTATACAGATAGCGTTGTAGATATTTCCATGTTGATACAGATAGCGGTGTAGATATTTCCATGTTTATAGAGATAGCGGTGTAGGTATTTCCATGTTTATTGACATAGCGGTGTAGATATTTCCATGTTTATATAGATGGCGTTGTAGATATTTCCATGTTTGTACCGATAGATGGGTTGGTATTTCAACGTTTATACAGATAGCGATGTAGATATTTCCATGTTTATACAGCTCGCGGTGCAGATATTTATATCTTTATACAGATGGCATTGTAGATATTTCCTTATTCACACAGATGGCGGTGTAGATGTTTCCATGTTTATACAGATAGTGGAGTAGTTAGTTCCATGTTTGCGGAGATGTCAGTGTAGATATTTTCATGTTTATAGAGATGGCGGTGTAGATATTTCCATGTTTATAGAGATAGCAGCATAGATATTTACATGTTTATACAGATGGCTGTGAAGATATTTCCATGTGTATACAGATGGCATTGTAGATAATTCCATGTTTATACAGATGACTGTAGAGGTATTTCCATGTTTTACAGATGGCTGTGCAGATATTTCCATGTTTATAGAGATAGCGGTGTAGATATTTCCATGTTTGTACAGATGGCGTTGTTGATATTTCCATCTATACACAGATGGCCGTGTAGATATTTCCATGTTTATACAGATAGCGGTGTAGATATTTCCATGTTTTCACAGATGGTGGTGTAGATATTCCCGTGTTTATACACATGGCGGAGTAGATACTTCCATCTTTATGGAGATGGCAGTGTAGATATTTTCATGTTTATGGAGATGGCGGTGTAGATATTTCCATATTTATAGAGATAGCGGTGTAGATATTTCCATCTTTCTACAGATGGCAGTGTAGATATTTCCATGTTTATACAGATGGCGGTGTAGATATTTCCATACTTATACAGATGTCTGTGTAGATATTTCCATGTGTATACAGATGGTATTGTAGGTATTTCCATGTTTATACAGATGGTGGTGTAGATATTTCCATGTTTATTCAGATGACAGTGTAGATATTTCCATGTTTTTACAGATGGCAGTGTAGATATTTCAATGTTAATAGAGATGGCGCTGTAGATATCTCCATGTTTATACAGATCGCGGTGTAGATATTTCCATGTTTATACAGATTGCGGTGTAGATATTTCCATGTTTTTACAGATATCGGTGTAGATATTTCCATGTTTACACAGATTGCGGTGTAGATATTTCCATCTTTCTACAAATGGCATTGTAGATACTTCCATGTTTATGCAGATGGCGGTGTAGATATTTCCATGTTTATATAGATGGTGGTGTAGATATTACCATGTTTATACAGATAGCGGTGTAGATATTTCCATGTTTATACAGATCGTGGTGAAGATATTTCCATGTTTATACAGATCGCGGTGTAGATATTTCCAGGTTTATACAGATCGCGGCGTAGATATTTCCATGTTTATACAGATAGCGGTGTAGATATTTCCATGTTTATAGAGAGAGCGGTGTAGGTATTTCCATGTTTATAGACATAGCGGTGTAGATATTTCCATGTTTATATAGATGGCGTTGTAGATATTTCCATGTTTATGCAGCTCGCGGTTCAGATATTTATATCTTTATACTGATGGCATTGTAGATATTTCCTTATTCACACAGATGGCGGTGTAGATGTTTCCATGTTTATACAGACGGCGGAGTAGTTAGTTCCATGTCTATGGAGATGGCAGTGTAGATATTTTCATGTTTATAGAGATGGCGGTGTAGATATTTCCATGTGTATAGAGATGGCATTGTAGATATTTCCATGTTTATACAGATGACTGTAGAGTTATTTCCATGTTTTACAGATGGCTGTGCAGATATTTCCATGTTTATAGAGATAGCGGTGTAGATATTTCCATGTTTGTACAGATGGCGTTGTTGATATTTCCATCTATACACAGATGGCCGTGTAGATATTTCCATGTTTATACAGATGGCAGCGTAGATATTTCCATGGACATGCAGATGGCGGTGTAGATATTTCCATGTTTATACAGAGAGCGGTGTAGATATTTCCATGTTTTCACAGATTGTGGTGTAGATATTTCCGTGTTTATACACATGGCGGAGTAGATACTTCCATCTTTATGGAGATGGCAGTGTAGATATTTTCATGTTTATAGAGATGGCGGTGTAGATATTTCCATATTTATAGAGATAGCGGTGTAGATATTTCCATCTTTCTACAGATGGCAGTGTAGATATTTCCATGTTTATACAGATGGTGGTGTAGATATTTCCATACTTATACAGATGTCTGTGTAGATATTTCCATGTGTATACAGATGGTATTGTAGGTATTTCCATGTTTATACACATGGTGGTCAAGATATTTCCATGTTTATTCAGATGACTGTGTAGATATTTCCATGTTTTTACAGATGGCAGTGTAGATATTTCAATGTTTATAGAGATGGCGCTGTAGATATTTCCATGTTTATACAGATCGCGGTGTAGATATTTCCATGTTTATACAGATAGCGGTGTAGATATTTCCATGTTTTTACAGATATCGGTGTAGATATTTCCATGTTTACACAGATTGCGGTGTAGGTATTTCCATCTTTCTACAGATGGCATTGTAGTTATTTCCATGTTTATGCAGATGGCGGTGTATATATTTCCATGTTTATATAGATGGTGGTGTAGATATTACCATGTTTATACAGATAGCGGTGTAGATATTTCCATGTTTATACAGACCGTGGTGAAGATATTTCCATGTTTATACAGATCACGGTGTAGATATTTCCATGTTTATACAGATCGTGGTGTAGATATTTCCATGTTTATACAGATAGCGTTGTAGATATTTCCATGTTTATATAGATATCGGTGTAGATATTTCCATGTTTATAGAGATAGCGGTGTAGGTATTTCCATGTTTATAGAGATAGCGGTGTAGTTATTTCCATGTTGTACAGATGGCGTTGTTGATATTTCCATCTATACACAGATGTCCGTGTAGATATTTCCATGTTTACACAGATGGCAGCGTAGATATTTCCATGGACATGCAGATGGCGGTGTAGATATTTCCATGTTTATACAGATAGCGGTGTAGATATTTCCATGTTTTCACAGATGGTGGTGTAGATATTTCCGTGTTTATACACATGGCGGAGTAGATACTTCCATCTTTATGGAGATGGCAGTGTAGATATTTTCATGTTTATAGAGATGGCGGTATAGATATTTCCATATTTATAGAGATAGCGGTGTAGATATTTCCATCTTTCTACAGATGGCAGTGTAGATATTCCCATGTTTATACAGATGGCGGTGTAGATATTTCCATACTTATAGAGATGTCTGTGTAGATATTTCCATGTGTATACAGATGGTATTGTAGGTATTTCCATGTTTATGCAGATGGTGGTGTAGATATTTCCATGTTTATTCAGATGAATGTGTAGATATTTCCATGTTTTACAGATGGCTGTGCAGATATTTCCATGTTTATAGAGATAGCGGTGTAGATAATTCCATGTTTGTACAGATGGCGTTGTTGATATTTCCATCTATACACAGATGGCCGTGTAGATATTTCCATGTTTAAACAGATGGCAGTGTAGATATTTCCATGGACATGCAGATGGCGGTGTAGATATTTCCATGTTTATACAGATAGCGGTGTAGATATTTCCATGTTTTCACAGATGGTGGTGTAGATATTTCCGTGTTTATACACATGGCGGAGTAGATACTTCCATCTTTATGGAGATGGCAGTGTAGATATTTTCATGTTTATAGAGATGGCGGTGTGGATATTTCCATATTTATAGAGATAGCAGTGTAGATATTTCCATCTTTCTACAGATGGCAGTGTAGATATTTCCATGTTTATACAGATGGCGGTGTAGATACTTCCATACTTATACAGATGTCTGTGTAGATATTTCCATGTGTATACAGATGGTATTGAAGGTATTTCCATGTTTATACAGATGGTGGTGTAGATATTTCCATGTTTATTCAGATGACTGTGTAGATATTTCCATGTTTTTACAGATGGCAGTGTAGATATTTCAATGTTAATAGAGATGGCGCTGTAGATATCTCCATGTTTATACAGATAGCAGTGTAGATATTTCCATGTTTATACAGATTGCGGTGTAGATATTTCCATGTTTTTACAGATATCGGTGTAGATATTTCCATGTTTACACAGATTGCGGTGTAGATATTTCCATGTTTCTACAGATGGCGGTGTTGATATTTCCATCTATACACAGATGGCCGTGTAGATATTTCCATGTTTATACAGATGGCGGCATAGATATTTCCATGTAGATGCAGATGGCGGTGTAGATATTTCCATGTTTAAACAGATAGCGGTGTAGATATTTCCATGTTTACACAGATAGTGGTGTAGATATTTCCGTGTATATACACATGGCAGAGTAGATACCTCCATCTTTATGGAGATGGCAGTGTAGAGATTTTCATGTTTATAGAGATGGCGGTGTAGATATTTCCATATTTATAGAGATAGCGGTGTAGATATTTGCATCTTTCTACAGATGGCAGTGTAGATATTTCCATGTTTATACAGATGACCGTGAAGTTATTTCCATATTTATACAGATGTCTGTGTAGATATTTCCATTTGTATACAGATGGTATTGTATGTATTTCCATGTTTATACAGATGTTGGTGTAGATATTTCCATGCTTATACAGTTGGCAGTGTAGATATTTCCATGTTTTTACATATGGCAGTGTAGATATTTCAATGTTTATAGAGATGGCGCTGTAGATATTTCCATGTTTATACAGATAACGGTGGAGATATTTCCATGTTTATACAGAGAGCAGTGGAGATATTTCCATGTTTATACACATAGCGGTGTACATATTTCCATGTTTATAGAGACAGCGGTGTAGGTATTTCCATGTTTATACAGATAGCGGTGCAGATATTTCCATGTTTACACAGATGCCTATGCAGATATTTCCATATATATACAGAGGGCTTTTTAGATATTTCTATGTTTATACAGATGGCAGTGTAGATATTTAAATGTTCCTACACATGACTGTGTAGGTATTTCCATGTTTATACAAATGTCTTTGTAGATATTTCCATGTTTATAGAGATAGCGGTGCAGATATTTCCATGTTTATACAGATAGCGGTGTATATATTTCCATGTTTATACAGATCATGGTGTAGATATTTCCATGTTTATACAGATACCGGTGTAGATATTTCCATGTTTATACAGACCGCAGTGTAGATATTTCCATGTTTATAGAGATAACAGTGTAGATATTTACCATGTTTGTACAGATGGAGCTGTTGATGTTTCCATCTATACACAGATTGCCGTGTAGGTATTTCCATGTGTATTCAGATGGCATTGAAGATATTTCCATGTTTATACAGATGGTGGTGTAGATATTTCCATGTTTACACAGATGACTGTATTGGTACTTCCATGTTTATACAGATGGCGGTGTAGATATTTCCATGTATATACAGATAGCGGTGTAGATATTTCCATGTTTTTACAGATATCGGTGTAGATATTTCCATGTTTACACAGATTGCGGTGTAGATATTTCCATCTTTCTTCAGATGGCATTGTAGATACTTCCATGTTTATGCAGATGGCGGTGTAGATATTTCCATGTTTATATAGATGGTGGTGTAGATATTACCATGTTTATACAGATAGCGGTGTAGACATTTCCATGTTTATACAGATCGTGGTGAAGTTATTTCCATGTTTATACAGATCGCGGTGTAGATATTTCCATGTTTATACAGATAGCGGTGTAGATATTTCCATGTTTATACAGATAGCGTTGTAGATATTTCCATGTTGATACAGATAGCGGTGTAGATATTTCCATGTTTATAGAGATAGCGGTGTAGGTATTTCCATGTTTATAGACATAGCGGTGTAGGTATTTCCATGTTTATATAGATGGCGTTGTAGATATTTCCATGTTTGTACCGATAGATGGGTTGGTATTTCAACGTTTATACAGATAGCGATGTAGATATTTCCATGTTTATACAGCTCGCGGTGCAGATATTTATATCTTTATACAGATGGCATTGTAGATATTTCCTTATTCACACAGATGGCGGTGTAGATGTTTCCATGTTTATACAGATAGTGGAGTAGTTAGTTCCATGTTTATGGAGATGTCAGTGTAGATATTTTCATGTTTATAGAGATGGCGGTGTAGATATTTCCATGTTTATAGAGATAGCAGCGTAGATATTTACATGTTTATACAGATGGCTGTGAAGATATTTCCATGTGTATACAGATGGCATTGTAGATAATTCCATGTCTATACAGATGACTGTAGAGGTATTTCCATGTTTTACAGATGGCTGTGCAGATATTTCCATGTTTATAGAGATAGCGGTGTAGATATTTCCATGTTTGTACAGATGGCGTTGTTGATATTTCCATCTATACACAGATGGCTGTGTAGATATTTCCATGTTTATACAGATAGCGGTGTAGATATTTCCATGTTTTCACAGATGGTGGTGTAGATATTCCCGTGTTTATACACATGGCGGAGTAGATACTTCCATCTTTATGGAGATGGCAGTGTAGATATTTTCATGTTTATGGAGATGGCGGTGTAGATATTTCCATATTTATAGAGATAGCGGTGTAGATATTTCCATCTTTCTACAGATGGCAGTGTAGATATTTCCATGTTTATACAGATGGCGGTGTAGATATTTCCATACTTATACAGATGTCTGTGTAGATATTTCCATGTGTATACAGATGGTATTGTAGGTATTTCCATGTTTATACAGATGGTGGTGTAGATATTTCCATGTTTATTCAGATGACTGTGTAGATATTTCCATGTTTTTACAGATGGCAGTGTAGATATTTCAATGTTAATAGAGATGGCGCTGTAGATATCTCCATGTTTATACAGATCGCGGTGTAGATATTTCCATGTTTATACAGATTGCGGTGTAGATATTTCCATGTTTTTACAGATATCGGTGTAGATATTTCCATGTTTACACAGATTGCGGTGTAGATATTTCCATCTTTCTACAAATGGCATTGTAGATACTTCCATGTTTATGCAGATGGCGGTGTAGATATTTCCATGTTTATATAGATGGTGGTGTAGATATTACCATGTTTATACAGATAGCGGTGTAGATATTTCCATGTTTATACAGATCGTGGTGAAGATATTTCCATGTTTATACAGATCGCGGTGTAGATATTTCCAGGTTTATACAGATCGCGGCGTAGATATTTCCATGTTTATACAGATAGCGGTGTAGATATTTCCATGTTTATAGAGAGAGCGGTGTAGGTATTTCCATGTTTATAGACATAGCGGTGTAGATATTTCCATGTTTATATAGATGGCGTTGTAGATATTTCCATGTTTATACAGCTCGCGGTGCAGATATTTATATCTTTATACAGATGGCATTGTAGATATTTCCTTATTCACACAGATGGCGGTGTAGATGTTTCCATGTTTATACAGACGGCGGAGTAGTTAGTTCCATGTCTATGGAGATGGCAGTGTAGATATTTTCATGTTTATAGAGATGGCGGTGTAGATATTTCCATGTGTATAGAGATGGCATTGTAGATATTTCCATGTTTATACAGATGACTGTAGAGGTATTTCCATGTTTTAGAGATGGCTGTGCAGATATTTCCATGTTTATAGAGATAGCGGTGTAGATATTTCCATGTTTGTACAGATGGCGTTGTTGATATTTCCATCTATACACAGATGGCCGTGTAGATATTTCCATGTTTATACAGATGGCAGCGTAGATATTTCCATGGACATGCAGATGGCGGTGTAGATATTTCCATGTTTATACAGAGAGCGGTGTAGATATTTCCATGTTTTCACAGATTGTGGTGTAGATATTTCCGTGTTTATACACATGGCGGAGTAGATACTTCCATCTTTATGGAGATGGCAGTGTAGATATTTTCATGTTTATAGAGATGGCGGTGTAGATATTTCCATATTTATAGAGATAGCGGTGTAGATATTTCCATCTTTCTACAGATGGCAGTGTAGATATTTCCATGTTTATACAGATGGTGGTGTAGATATTTCCATACTTATACAGATGTCTGTGTAGATATTTCCATGTGTATACAGACGGTATTGTAGGTATTTCCATGTTTATACACATGGTGGTCAAGATATTTCCATGTTTATTCAGATGACTGTGTAGATATTTCCATGTTTTTACAGATGGCAGTGTAGATATTTCAATGTTTATAGAGATGGCGCTGTAGATATTTCCCTGTTTATACAGATCGCGGTGTAGATATTTCCATGTTTATACAGATAGCGGTGTAGATATTTCCATGTTTTTACAGATATCGGTGTAGATATTTCCATGTTTACACAGATTGCGGTGTAGGTATTTCCATCTTTCTACAGATGGCATTGTAGATACTTCCATGTTTATGCAGATGGCGTTGTATATATTTCCATGTTTATATAGATGGTGGTGTAGATATTACCATGTTTATACAGATAGCGGTGTAGATATTTCCATGTTTATACAGACCGTGTTGAAGATATTTCCATGTTTATACAGATCACGGTGTAGATATTTCCATGTTTATACAGATCGTGGTGTAGATATTTCCATGTTTATACAGATAGCGTTGTAGATATTTCCATGTTTATATAGATATCGGTGTAGATATTTCCATGTTTATAGAGATAGCGGTGTAGGTATTTCCATGTTTATAGAGATAGCGGTGTAGATATTTCCATGTTGTACAGATGGCGTTGTTGATATTTCCATCTATACACAGATGTCCGTGTAGATATTTCCATGTTTATACAGATGGCAGCGTAGATATTTCCATGGACATGCAGATGGCGGTGTAGATATTTCCATGTTTATACAGATAGCGGTGTAGATATTTCCATGTTTTCACAGATGGTGGTGTAGATATTTCCGTGTTTATACACATGGCGGAGTAGATACTTCCATCTTTATGGAGATGGCAGTGTAGATATTTTCATGTTTATAGAGATGGCGGTATAGATATTTCCATATTTATAGAGATAGCGGTGTAGATATTTCCATCTTTCTACAGATGGCAGTGTAGATATTTCCATGTTTATACAGATGGCGGTGTAGATATTTCCATACTTATAGAGATGCCTGTGTAGATATTTCCATGTGTATACAGATGGTATTGTAGGTATTTCCATGTTTATGCAGATGGTGGTGTAGATATTTCCATGTTTATTCACATGAATGTGTAGATATTTCCATGTTTTACAGATGGCTGTGCAGATATTTCCATGTTTATAGAGATAGCGGTGTAGATAATTCCATGTTTGTACAGATGGCGTTGTTGATATTTCCATCTATACACAGATGGCCGTGTAGATATTTCCATGTTTAAACAGATGGCAGTGTAGATATTTCCATGGACATGCAGATGGCTGTGTAGATATTTCCATGTTTATACAGATAGCGGTGTAGATATTTCCATGTTTTCACAGATGGTGGTGTAGATATTTCCGTGTTTATACACATGGCGGAGTAGATACTTCCATCTTTATGGAGATGGCAGTGTAGATATTTTCATGTTTATAGAGATGGCGGTGTGGATATTTCCATATTTATAGAGATAGCAGTGTAGATATTTCCATCTTTCTACAGATGGCAGTGTAGATATTTCCATGTTTATACAGATGGCGGTGTAGATACTTCCATACTTATACAGATGTCTGTGTAGATATTTCCATGTGTATACAGATGGTATTGTAGGTATTTCCATGTTTATACAGATGGTGGTGTAGATATTTCCATGTTTATTCAGATGACTGTGTAGATATTTCCATGTTTTTACAGATGGCAGTGTAGATATTTCAATGTTAATAGAGATGGCGCTGTAGATATCTCCATGTTTATACAGATAGCAGTGTAGATATTTCCATGTTTATACAGATTGCGGTGTAGATATTTCCATGTTTTTACAGATATCGGTGTAGATATTTCCATGTTTACACAGATTGCGGTGTAGATATTTCCATCTTTCTACAAATGGCATTGTAGATACTTCCATGTTTATGCAGATGGCGGTGTAGATATTTCCATGTTTATATAGATGGTGGTGTAGATATTACCATGTTTATACATATAGCGGTGTAGATATTTCCATGTTTATACAGATCGTGGTGAAGATATTTCCATGTTTATACAGATCGCGGTGTAGATATTTCCAGGTTTATACAGATCGCGGTGTAGATATTTCCATGTTTATACAGATAGCGGTGTAGATATTTCCATGTTTATAGAGAGAGCGGTGTAGGTATTTCCATGTTTATAGACATAGCGGTGTAGATATTTCCATGTTTATATAGATGGCGTTGTAGATATTTCCATGTTTATACAGCTCGCGGTGCAGATATTTATATCTTTATACAGATGGCATTGTAGATATTTCCTTATTCACACAGATGGCGGTGTAGATGTTTCCATGTTTATACAGACGGCAGAGTAGTTAGTTCCATGTCTATGGAGATGGCAGTGTAGATATTTTCATGTTTATAGAGATGGCGGTGTAGATATTTCCATGTGTATAGAGATGGCATTGTAGATATTTCCATGTTTATACAGATGACTGTAGAGTTATTTCCATCTTTTACAGATGGCTGTGCAGATATTTCCATGTTTATAGAGATAGCGGTGTAGATATTTCCATGTTTGTACAGATGGCGTTGTTGCTATTTCCATCTATACACAGATGGCCGTGTAGATATTTCCATGTTTATACAGATTGCAGCGTAGATATTTCCATGGACATGCAGATGGCGGTGTAGATATTTCCATGTTTATACAGATAGCGGTGTAGATATTTCCATGTTTTCACAGATGGTGGTGTAGATATTTCCGTGTTTATACACATGGCGGAGTAGATACTTCCATCTTTATGGAGATGGCAGTGTAGATATTTTCATGTTTATAGAGATGGCGGTGTAGATATTTCCATGTTTATATAGATGGCGTTGTAGATATTTGCATGTTTATACCGATAGATGTGTTGTTATTTCCACGTTTATACAGATAGCGATGTAGATATTTCCATGTTTATACAGCTCGCGGTGCAGATATATATATCTTTATACAGATGGCATTGTAGATATTTCCTTATTCACACAGATGGCGGTGTGGATGTTTCCATGTTTATACAGATGGCGGAGTAGATAGTTCCATGTTTATGGAGATGGCAGTGTAGATATTATCATGTTTATAGAGATGGCGGTGTAGATATTTCCATGTTTATAGAGATAGCAGTGTAGATATTTACATGTTTATACAGATGGCTGTGTAGGTATTTCCATGTGTATACAGATGGCATTGTAGATATTTCCGTGTTTATAGAGATAGCGGTGTACGTATTTCTATGTGTATACAGATGGCATTGTGGATATTTCCATGTTTATACTGATAGCGTTGTAGATATTTCCATGTTTATACAGATAGCGGTGTAGATATTTCCATGTTTATAGAGATAGCAGTGTAGGTATTTCCATGTTTATACAGATAGCGGTGTAGATATTTCCATGTTTACACAGATAGCAGTGTAGATATTTCCATGTTTTTACAGATAGCGGTTTAGATACTTCCATGTTTTCACAGATGGTGGTGTAGATATTTCCGTGTTAATACACATGGCGGAGTAGATACTTCCATCTTTATGGAGATGGCAGTGTAGATATTTTCATGTTCATAGAGATGGCGGTATAGATATTTGCATATTTAGAGAGATAGCGGTGTAGATATTTCCATCTTTCTACAGATGGCAGTGTAGATATTTCCACGTTTATACAGATGGCGGTGTAGATATTTCCATACTCATAGAGATGTCAGTGTAGATATTTCCATGTGTATACAGATGGTATTGTAGGTATTTCCATGTTTATACAGATGGTGGTGTAGATATTTCCATGTTTATTCAGATGACTGTGTAGATATTTCCATGTTTTACAGATGGCAGTGTAGATATTTCAATGTTTATAGAGATGGCGCTGTAGGTATTTCCATGTTTATGCAGATGGCGGTGTAGATATTTCCATGTTTATATAGATGGTGGTGTAGATATTACCATGTTTATACAGATAGCGGTATAGATATTTCCACGTTTATACAGATCGTGGTGAAGGTATTTCCATGTATATACAGATCGCGGTGTAGATATTTCCATGTTTATACAGATCGCTGAGTAGATATTTCCATGTTTATACAGATCGCGGTGTAGATATTTCCTTGTTTATACAGATAGCGGTGTAGATATTTCCATGTTTATACTGATAGCGGTGTAGATATTTCCACGTTTATAGGCATAGCGGTGTAGATATTTCCATGTTTATATAGATGGCGTTGTAGATATTTCCATGTTTATACCGATAGATGTGTTGGTATTTCCACGTTTATACATATAGCGATGTAGATATTTCCATGTTTATACAGCTCGCGGTGCAGATATTTATATCTTTATACAGATGGCATTGTAGATATTTCCTTATTCACACAGATGGCGGTGTAGATGTTTCCATGTTTATACAGATGGTGGAGTAGTTAGTTCCATGTTTATGGAGATGGCAGTGTAGATATTTTCATGTTTATAGAGATGGCGGTGTAGATATTTCCATGTTTATAGAGATAGCAGTGTAGATATTTACATGTTTATACGGATGGCTGTGTAGATATTTCCATGTGTATACAGATGGCATTGTAGATATTTCCATGTTTATACAGATGACTGAAGAGGTATTTCCATGTTTTACAGATGGCTGTGCAGATATTTCCATGTTTATAGAGATAGCGGTGTAGATATTTCCATGTTTGTACAGATGGCGTTGTTGATATTTCCATCTATACACAGATGGCCGTGTAGATATTTCCATGTTGATACAGATGGCAGCGTAGATATTTCCATGGACATGCAGATGGCGGTGTAGATATTTCCATGATTGTACAGAGAGCGGTGTAGATATTTCCATGTTTTCACAGATGGTGGTGTGGATATTTCCGTGTTTATACACATGGCGGAGTAGATATTTCCATCTTTATGGAGATGGCAGTGTAGATATTTTCATGTTTATAGAGATGGCGGTGTAGATATTTCGATATTTATAGAGATAGCGGTGTAGATATTTCCATCTTTCATCAAATGGCAGTGTAGATATTTCCATGTTTATACAGATGGCGGTGTAGATATTTCCATACTTATACAGATGTCGGTGTAGATATTTCCATGTGTATACAGGTGGTATTGTAGGTATTTCCATGTTTATACATATGGTAGTGTAGATATTTCCATGTTTATTCTGATGACTGTGTAGATATTTCCATGTTTTTACATATGGCAGTGTAGATATTTCAATGTTTATAGAGATGGCGCTGTAGATATTTCCATGTTTAAACAGATCGTGGTGTATATATTTCCATGTATATACAGATAGCGGTGTAGATATTTCCATGTTTTTACAGATAGCGGTGTAGATATTTCCATGTTTACACAGATTGCGGTGTAGATATTTCCATCTTTCTACAGATGGCATTGTAGATATTTCCATGTTTATGCAGATGCCGGTGTATATATTTCCATGTTTATATAGATGGTGTTGTAGATATTACCATGTTTATACAGATAGCGGTGTAGATATTTCCATGTTTATACAGATCGTGGTGAAGATATTTCCATGTTTATACAGATCGCGGTGTAGATATTTCCATGTTTATAGAGATAGCGGTGTAGATATTTCCATGTTTATACAGATTGCTTTGTGGATATTTCCATGTTTATACAGATAGCGGTGTAGATATTTCCATGTTTAAAGAGATAGCGGTGTAGGTATTTCCATGTTTACAGACATAGCGTTGTAGATATTTCCATGTTTATATAGATGGCGTTGTAGATATTTCCATGTTTATACCGATAGATGTGTTGGTATTTCCACGTTTATACAGATAGCGATGTAGATATTTCCATGTTTATACAGCTCGCGGTGCAGATATTTATATCTTTATACAGATGGCATTGTAGATATTTCCTTATTCACACAGATGGCGGTGTAGATGTTTCCATGTTTATACAGATGGCGGAGTAGTTTGTTCCATGTTTATGGAGATGGCAGTGTAGATATTTTCATGTTTATAGAGATGGCGTTGTAGATATTTCCATGTTTATAGAGATAGTAGTGCAGATATTTACATGTTTATACAGATGGCTGTGTAGGTATTTCCATATGTATACAGATGGCATTGTAGATATTTCCATGTTTATACAGATGACTGTAGAGTTATTTCCATGTTTTACAGATGGCTTTGCAGATATTTCCATGTTTATAGAGATAGCGGTGTAGATATTTCCAAGTTTGTACAGATGGCGTTGTTGATATTTCCATTTATACACCGATGGCCGTGTAGATATTTCCATGTTTATACAGATGGCAGCGTAGATATTTCCATGGACATGCAGATGGCGGTGTAGATATTTCCATGTTTATACAGATAGCGGTGTAGGTATTTCCATGTTTTCACAGATGGTGGTGTAGATATTTCCGTGTTTATACACATGGCGGAGTAGATACTTCCATCTTTATGGAGATGGCAGTGTAGATATTTTCATGTTTATAGAGTTGGCGGTGTAGATATTTCCATATTTATAGAGATAGCGGTGTAGATATTTCCATCTTTCTACAGATGGCAGTGTAGATATTTCCATGTTTATACAGATGGCGGTGTAGTTATTTCCATACTTATACAGATGTCTGTGTAGATATTTCCATGTGTGTACAGATTGTATTGTAAGTATTTCCATGTTTATACAGATGGTGGTGTAGATATTTCCATGTTTATTCTGATGACTGTGTAGATATTTCCATGTTTTTACAGATGGCAGTGTAGATATTTCAATGTTTATAGAGATGGCGCTGTAGATATTTCCATGTTTATACAGATCGCGGTGTAGATATTTCCATGTTTATACAGATAGCGGTGTAGATATTTCCATGTTTATACAGATCGCGGTGTAGATATTTCCATGTTTATACAGCTCGTGGTGAAGATATTTCCATACTTATACAGATGTCTGTGTAGATATTTCCATGTGTATACAGATGGTATTGTAGGTATTTCCATGTTTATACAGAAGGTGGTGTAGATATTTCCATGTTTATTCAGATGACTGTGTAGATATTTCCATGTTTTTACAGACGGCAGTGTAGATATTTCAATGTTTATATAGATGGCGCTGTAGATATTTCCATGTTTATACAGAACGCGCTGTAGATATTTCCATGTTTATACAGATAGCGGTGTAGATATTTCCATGTTTTCACAGATGGCGGTGTAGATATTTCCGTGTTTATACACATGGTGGAGTAGATAGTTCCATCTTTATGGAGATGGCAGTGTAGATATTTTCATGTTTATAGAGATGGCGGTGTAGATATTTCCGTATTTATAGAGATAGCGGTGTAGATATTTCCATCTTTCTACAGATGTCAGTGTAGATATTTCCATGTTTATACAGATGGCGGTGTAGATATTTCCATACTTATACAGATGTCTGTGTAGATATTTCCATGTGTATACAGATGGTATAGTAGGTATTTCCATGTTTATACAGATGGTGGTGTATTTATTTCCATGTTTATTCAGAAGACTGTGTATATATTTCCATGTTTTTACAGATGGCAGTGTAGATATTTCAATGTTTATAGAGATGGCGCTGCAGATATTTCCATGTTTATACAGATCGCGGTGTAGATATTTCCATGTTTACACAGATTGCGGTGTAGATATTTCCATCTTTCTACAGATGGCATTGTAGATATTTCCATGTTTATGCAGATGGCGGTGTAGATATTTCCATGTTTATATAGATGGTGGTGTAGATATTACCATGTTTATACTGATAGCGGTGTAGATATTTCCATGTTTATACAGATAGCGGTGTAGATATTTCCATGTTTATACAGATAGCGGTGTAGATATTTCCATGTTTGTACAGATGGCGTTGTTGATATTTCCATCTATACACAGATGGCCGTGTAGATATTTCCATGTTTATACAGATGGCAGCGTAGATATTTCCATGGACATGCAGATGGCGGTGTAGATATTTCCATGTTTATACAGATAGCGGTGTAGATATTTCCATGTTTTCACAGATGGTGGTGTAGATATTTCCGTGTTTATACACATGGCGCAGTAGATACTTCCATCTTTATGGAGATGGCAGTGTAGATATTTTCATGTTTATAGAGATGGCGGTGTAGATATTTCCACATTTATAGAGATAGCGGTGTAGATATTTCCATCTTTCTACAGATGGCAGTGTAGATATTTCCATGTTTATACAGATGGCGGTGTAGAAATTTCCATACTTATACAGATGTCTGTGTAGATATTTCCATGTGTATACAGATGGTATTGTAGGTATTTCCATCTTTATACAGATGGTGGTGTAGATATTTCCATGTTTATACAGATAACGGTGTAGATATTTCCATGTTTATACAGACAGCGGTTTAGATATTTCCATGTTTACAGAGATAGCGGTGTAGGTATTTCCATGTTTATAGACATTGCGGTGTAGATATTTCCATGTTTATATAGATGGCGTTGTAGATATTTCCATGTTTATACGAATAGATGTGTTGGTATTTCCACGTTTATACAGATAGCGATGTAGATATTTCCATGTTTATACAGCTCGCGGTGCAGATATTTATATCTTTATACAGATGGAATTGTAGATATTTCCTTATTCACACAGATGGCGGTGTAGATGTTTCCATGTTTATACAGATGGCGGAGTAGTTAGTTCCATGTTTATGGAGATGGCAGTGTAGATATTTTCATGTTTATAGAGAGGCGGTGTAGATATTTCCATGTTTATAGAGATAGCAATGTAGATATTTACATGTTTATACAGATGGCTGTGTAGATATTTCCATGTGTATACAGATTGCATTGTAGAAATTTACATGTTTATACAGATGACTGTAGAGATATTTCCATGTTTTACAGATGGCTCTGCAGATATTTCCATGTTTATAGAGATTGCAGTGTAGATATTTCCATGTTTGTACAGATGGCGTTGTTGATATTTCCATCTATACACAGATGGCCGTGTAGATATTTCCATGTTTATACAGATGGCAGCGTAGATATTTCCATGGACATGCAGATGGCGGTGTAGATATTTCCATGTTTATACAGATAGCGGTGTAGATATTTCCATGTTTTCACAGATGGTGGTGTAGATATTTCCGTGTTTATACACATGGCGCAGTAGATACTTCCATCTTTATGGAGATGGCAGTGTAGATGTTTTCATGTTTATAGAGATGGCGGTGTAGATATTTCCACATTTATAGAGATAGCGCTGTAGATATTTCCATCTTTCTACAGATGGCAGTGTAGATATTTCCATGTTTATACAGATGGCGGTGTAGAAATTTCCATACTTATACAGATGTCTGTGTAGATATTTCCATGTGTATACAGATGGTATTGTAGGTATTTCCATCTTTATACAGATGGTGGTGTAGATATTTCCATGTTTATACAGATAACGGTGTAGATATTTCCATGTTTATACAGATAGCGGTGTAGATATTTCCATGTTTATAGAGATAGCGGTGTAGGTATTTCCATGTTTATAGACATTGCGGTGTAGATATTTCCATGTTTATATAGATGGCGTTGTAGATATTTCCATGTTTATACCAATAGATGTGTTGGTATTTCCACGTTTATACAGATACCGATGTAGATATTTCCATGTTTATACAGCTCGCGGTGCAGATATTTATATGTTTATACAGATGGCATTGTAGATATTTCCTTATTCACACAGATGGCGGTGTAGATGTTTCCATGTTCATACAGATGGCGGAGTAGTGAGTTTCATGTTTATGGAGATGGCAGTGTAGATATTTTCATGTTTATAGAGATGGCGGTGTAGATATTTCCATGTTTATAGAGATAGCAGTGTAGATATTTACATGTTTATACAGATGGCTGTGTAGATATTTCCATGTGTATACAGATGGCATTGTAGATATTTCCATGTTTATACAGATGACTGTAGAGGTATTTCCATGTTTTACTGATGGCTGTGCAGATATTTCCATGTTTATAGAGATAGCGGTGTAGATATTTCCATGTTTGTACAGATGGCGTTGTTGATATTTCCATCTATACACAGATGGCCGTGTAGATATTTCCATGTTTATACAGATGGCAGCGTAGATATTTCCATGGACATGCAGATGGCGGTGTAGATATTTCCATGTTTATACAGATAGCGGTGTAGATATTTCCATGTTTTCACAGATGGTGGTGTAGATATTTCCGTGTTTATACACATGGCGCAGTAGATACTTCCATCTTTATGGAGATGGCAGTGTAGATATTTTCATGTTTATAGAGATGGCGGTGTAGATATTTCCACATTTATAGAGATAGCGGTGTAGATATTTCCATCTTTCTACAGATGGCAGTGTAGATATTTCCATGTTTATACAGATGGCGGTGTAGAAATTTCCATACTTATACAGATGTCTGTGTAGATATTTCCATGTGTATACAGATGGTATTGTAGGTATTTCCATCTTTATACAGATGGTGGTGTAGATATTTCCATGTTTATACAGATAACGGTGTAGATATTTCCATGTTTATACAGATCGCGGTGTAGATATTTCCATGTTTATAGAGATAGCGGTGTATGTATTTCCATGTTTATAGACATTGCGGTGTAGATATTTCCATGTTTATATAGATGGCGTTGTAGATATTTCCATGTTTATACCGATAGATGTGTTGGTATTTCCACGTTTATACAGATAGCGATGTAGATATTTCCATGTTTATACAGCTCGCGGTGCAGATATTTATATCTTTATACAGATGGAATTGTAGATATTTCCTTATTCACACAGATGGCGGTGTAGATGTTTCCATGTTTATACAGATGGCGGAGTAGTTAGTTCCATGTTTATTGAGATGGCAGTGTAGATATTTTCATGTTTATAGAGAGGCGGTGTAGATATTTCCATGTTTATAGAGATAGCAGTGTAGATATTTACATGTTTATACAGATGGCTGTGTAGATATTTCCATGTGTATACAGATTGCGTTGTAGATATTTACATGTTTATACAGATGACTGTAGAGGTAATTCCATGTTTTACAGATGGCTCTGCAGATATTTCCATGTTTATAGAGATTACGGTGTAGATATTTCCATGTTTGTATAGATGGCATTGTTGATATTTCCATCTATACACAGATGGCCGTGTAGATATTTCCATGTTTATACAGATGGCAGCGTAGATATTTCCATGGACATGCAGATGGCGGTGTAGATATTTCCATGTTTATACAGATAGCGGTGTAGATATTTCCATGTTTTCACAGATGGTGGTGTAGATATTTCCGTGTTTATACACATGGCGCAGTAGATACTTCCATCTTTATGGAGATGGCAGTGTAGATATTTTCATGTTTATAGAGATGGCGGTGTAGATATTTCCACATTTATAGAGATAGCGGTGTAGATATTTCCATCTTTCTACAGATGGCAGTGTAGATATTTCCATGTTTATACAGATTGCGGTGTAGAAATTTCCATACTTATACAGATGTCTGTGTAGATATTTCCATGTGTATACAGATGGTATTGTAGGTATTTCCATCTTTATACAGATGGTGGTGTAGATATTTCCATGTTTATACAGATAACGGTGTAGATATTTCCATGTTTATACAGATCGCGGTGTAGATATTTCCATGTTTATAGAGATAGCGGTGTATGTATTTCCATGTTTATAGACATTGCGGTGTAGATATTTCCATGTTTATATAGATGGCGTTGTAGATATTTCCATGTTTATACCGATAGATGTGTTGGTATTTCCACGTTTATACAGATAGCGATGTAGATATTTCCATGTTTATACAGCTCGCGGTGCAGATAGTTATATGTTTATACAGATGGCATTGTAGATATTTCCTTATTCACACAGATGGCGGTGTAGATGTTTCCATGTTTATACAGATGGCGGAGTAGTGAGTTTCATGTTTATTGAGATGGCAGTGTAGATATTTTCATGTTTATAGAGAGGCGGTGTAGATATTTCCATGTTTATAGAGATAGCAGTGTAGATATTTACATGTTTATACAGATGGCTGTGTAGATATTTCCATGTGTATACAGATTGCATTGTAGATATTTACATGTTTATACAGATGACTGTAGAGGTAATTCCATGTTTTACAGATGGCTCTGCAGATATTTCCATGTTTATAGAGATTACGGTGTAGATATTTCCATGTTTGTACAGATGGCGTTGTTGATATTTCCATCTATACACAGATGGCCGTGTAGATATTTCCATGTTTATACAGATGGCAGCGTAGATATTTCCATGGACATGCAGATGGCGGTGTAGATATTTCCATGTTTATACAGATAGCGGTGTAGATATTTCCATGTTTTCACAGATGGTGGTGTAGATATTTCCGTGTTTATACACATGGCGCAGTAGATACTTCCATCTTTATGGAGATGGCAGTGTAGATATTTTCATGTTCATAGAGATGGCGGTATAGATATTTGCATATTTAGAGAGATAGCGGTGTAGATATTTCCATCTTTCTACAGATGGCAGTGTAGATATTTCCACGTTTATACAGATGGCGGTGTAGATATTTCCATACTCATAGAGATGTCAGTGTAGATATTTCCATGTGTATACAGATGGTATTGTAGGTATTTCCATGTTTATACAGATGGTGGTGTAGATATTTCCATGTTTATTCAGATGACTGTGTAGATATTTCCATGTTTTACAGATGGCAGTGTAGATATTTCAATGTTTATAGAGATGGCGCTGTAGGTATTTCCATGTTTATGCAGATGGCGGTGTAGATATTTCCATGTTTATATAGATGGTGGTGTAGATATTACCATGTTTATACAGATAGCGGTATAGATATTTCCACGTTTATACAGATCGTGGTGAAGGTATTTCCATGTATATACAGATCGCGGTGTAGATATTTCCATGTTTATACAGATCGCTGAGTAGATATTTCCATGTTTATACAGATCGCGGTGTAGATATTTCCTTGTTTATACAGATAGCGGTGTAGATATTTCCATGTTTATACTGATAGCGGTGTAGATATTTCCACGTTTATAGGCATAGCGGTGTAGATATTTCCATGTTTATATAGATGGCGTTGTAGATATTTCCATGTTTATACCGATAGATGTGTTGGTATTTCCACGTTTATACATATAGCGATGTAGATATTTCCATGTTTATACAGCTCGCGGTGCAGATATTTATATCTTTATACAGATGGCATTGTAGATATTTCCTTATTCACACAGATGGCGGTGTAGATGTTTCCATGTTTATACAGATGGTGGAGTAGTTAGTTCCATGTTTATGGAGATGGCAGTGTAGATATTTTCATGTTTATAGAGATGGCGGTGTAGATATTTCCATGTTTATAGAGATAGCAGTGTAGATATTTACATGTTTATACGGATGGCTGTGTAGATATTTCCATGTGTATACAGATGGCATTGTAGATATTTCCATGTTTATACAGATGACTGAAGAGGTATTTCCATGTTTTACAGATGGCTGTGCAGATATTTCCATGTTTATAGAGATAGCGGTGTAGATATTTCCATGTTTGTACAGATGGCGTTGTTGATATTTCCATCTATACACAGATGGCCGTGTAGATATTTCCATGTTGATACAGATGGCAGCGTAGATATTTCCATGGACATGCAGATGGCGGTGTAGATATTTCCATGATTGTACAGAGAGCGGTGTAGATATTTCCATGTTTTCACAGATGGTGGTGTGGATATTTCCGTGTTTATACACATGGCGGAGTAGATATTTCCATCTTTATGGAGATGGCAGTGTAGATATTTTCATGTTTATAGAGATGGCGGTGTAGATATTTCGATATTTATAGAGATAGCGGTGTAGATATTTCCATCTTTCATCAAATGGCAGTGTAGATATTTCCATGTTTATACAGATGGCGGTGTAGATATTTCCATACTTATACAGATGTCGGTGTAGATATTTCCATGTGTATACAGGTGGTATTGTAGGTATTTCCATGTTTATACATATGGTAGTGTAGATATTTCCATGTTTATTCTGATGACTGTGTAGATATTTCCATGTTTTTACATATGGCAGTGTAGATATTTCAATGTTTATAGAGATGGCGCTGTAGATATTTCCATGTTTAAACAGATCGTGGTGTATATATTTCCATGTATATACAGATAGCGGTGTAGATATTTCCATGTTTTTACAGATAGCGGTGTAGATATTTCCATGTTTACACAGATTGCGGTGTAGATATTTCCATCTTTCTACAGATGGCATTGTAGATATTTCCATGTTTATGCAGATGCCGGTGTATATATTTCCATGTTTATATAGATGGTGTTGTAGATATTACCATGTTTATACAGATAGCGGTGTAGATATTTCCATGTTTATACAGATCGTGGTGAAGATATTTCCATGTTTATACAGATCGCGGTGTAGATATTTCCATGTTTATAGAGATAGCGGTGTAGATATTTCCATGTTTATACAGATTGCTTTGTGGATATTTCCATGTTTATACAGATAGCGGTGTAGATATTTCCATGTTTAAAGAGATAGCGGTGTAGGTATTTCCATGTTTACAGACATAGCGTTGTAGATATTTCCATGTTTATATAGATGGCGTTGTAGATATTTCCATGTTTATACCGATAGATGTGTTGGTATTTCCACGTTTATACAGATAGCGATGTAGATATTTCCATGTTTATACAGCTCGCGGTGCAGATATTTATATCTTTATACAGATGGCATTGTAGATATTTCCTTATTCACACAGATGGCGGTGTAGATGTTTCCATGTTTATACAGATGGCGGAGTAGTTTGTTCCATGTTTATGGAGATGGCAGTGTAGATATTTTCATGTTTATAGAGATGGCGTTGTAGATATTTCCATGTTTATAGAGATAGTAGTGCAGATATTTACATGTTTATACAGATGGCTGTGTAGGTATTTCCATATGTATACAGATGGCATTGTAGATATTTCCATGTTTATACAGATGACTGTAGAGTTATTTCCATGTTTTACAGATGGCTTTGCAGATATTTCCATGTTTATAGAGATAGCGGTGTAGATATTTCCAAGTTTGTACAGATGGCGTTGTTGATATTTCCATTTATACACCGATGGCCGTGTAGATATTTCCATGTTTATACAGATGGCAGCGTAGATATTTCCATGGACATGCAGATGGCGGTGTAGATATTTCCATGTTTATACAGATAGCGGTGTAGGTATTTCCATGTTTTCACAGATGGTGGTGTAGATATTTCCGTGTTTATACACATGGCGGAGTAGATACTTCCATCTTTATGGAGATGGCAGTGTAGATATTTTCATGTTTATAGAGTTGGCGGTGTAGATATTTCCATATTTATAGAGATAGCGGTGTAGATATTTCCATCTTTCTACAGATGGCAGTGTAGATATTTCCATGTTTATACAGATGGCGGTGTAGTTATTTCCATACTTATACAGATGTCTGTGTAGATATTTCCATGTGTGTACAGATTGTATTGTAAGTATTTCCATGTTTATACAGATGGTGGTGTAGATATTTCCATGTTTATTCTGATGACTGTGTAGATATTTCCATGTTTTTACAGATGGCAGTGTAGATATTTCAATGTTTATAGAGATGGCGCTGTAGATATTTCCATGTTTATACAGATCGCGGTGTAGATATTTCCATGTTTATACAGATAGCGGTGTAGATATTTCCATGTTTATACAGATCGCGGTGTAGATATTTCCATGTTTATACAGCTCGTGGTGAAGATATTTCCATACTTATACAGATGTCTGTGTAGATATTTCCATGTGTATACAGATGGTATTGTAGGTATTTCCATGTTTATACAGAAGGTGGTGTAGATATTTCCATGTTTATTCAGATGACTGTGTAGATATTTCCATGTTTTTACAGACGGCAGTGTAGATATTTCAATGTTTATATAGATGGCGCTGTAGATATTTCCATGTTTATACAGAACGCGCTGTAGATATTTCCATGTTTATACAGATAGCGGTGTAGATATTTCCATGTTTTCACAGATGGCGGTGTAGATATTTCCGTGTTTATACACATGGTGGAGTAGATAGTTCCATCTTTATGGAGATGGCAGTGTAGATATTTTCATGTTTATAGAGATGGCGGTGTAGATATTTCCGTATTTATAGAGATAGCGGTGTAGATATTTCCATCTTTCTACAGATGTCAGTGTAGATATTTCCATGTTTATACAGATGGCGGTGTAGATATTTCCATACTTATACAGATGTCTGTGTAGATATTTCCATGTGTATACAGATGGTATAGTAGGTATTTCCATGTTTATACAGATGGTGGTGTATTTATTTCCATGTTTATTCAGAAGACTGTGTATATATTTCCATGTTTTTACAGATGGCAGTGTAGATATTTCAATGTTTATAGAGATGGCGCTGCAGATATTTCCATGTTTATACAGATCGCGGTGTAGATATTTCCATGTTTACACAGATTGCGGTGTAGATATTTCCATCTTTCTACAGATGGCATTGTAGATATTTCCATGTTTATGCAGATGGCGGTGTAGATATTTCCATGTTTATATAGATGGTGGTGTAGATATTACCATGTTTATACTGATAGCGGTGTAGATATTTCCATGTTTATACAGATAGCGGTGTAGATATTTCCATGTTTATACAGATAGCGGTGTAGATATTTCCATGTTTGTACAGATGGCGTTGTTGATATTTCCATCTATACACAGATGGCCGTGTAGATATTTCCATGTTTATACAGATGGCAGCGTAGATATTTCCATGGACATGCAGATGGCGGTGTAGATATTTCCATGTTTATACAGATAGCGGTGTAGATATTTCCATGTTTTCACAGATGGTGGTGTAGATATTTCCGTGTTTATACACATGGCGCAGTAGATACTTCCATCTTTATGGAGATGGCAGTGTAGATATTTTCATGTTTATAGAGATGGCGGTGTAGATATTTCCACATTTATAGAGATAGCGGTGTAGATATTTCCATCTTTCTACAGATGGCAGTGTAGATATTTCCATGTTTATACAGATGGCGGTGTAGAAATTTCCATACTTATACAGATGTCTGTGTAGATATTTCCATGTGTATACAGATGGTATTGTAGGTATTTCCATCTTTATACAGATGGTGGTGTAGATATTTCCATGTTTATACAGATAACGGTGTAGATATTTCCATGTTTATACAGACAGCGGTTTAGATATTTCCATGTTTACAGAGATAGCGGTGTAGGTATTTCCATGTTTATAGACATTGCGGTGTAGATATTTCCATGTTTATATAGATGGCGTTGTAGATATTTCCATGTTTATACGAATAGATGTGTTGGTATTTCCACGTTTATACAGATAGCGATGTAGATATTTCCATGTTTATACAGCTCGCGGTGCAGATATTTATATCTTTATACAGATGGAATTGTAGATATTTCCTTATTCACACAGATGGCGGTGTAGATGTTTCCATGTTTATACAGATGGCGGAGTAGTTAGTTCCATGTTTATGGAGATGGCAGTGTAGATATTTTCATGTTTATAGAGAGGCGGTGTAGATATTTCCATGTTTATAGAGATAGCAATGTAGATATTTACATGTTTATACAGATGGCTGTGTAGATATTTCCATGTGTATACAGATTGCATTGTAGAAATTTACATGTTTATACAGATGACTGTAGAGATATTTCCATGTTTTACAGATGGCTCTGCAGATATTTCCATGTTTATAGAGATTGCAGTGTAGATATTTCCATGTTTGTACAGATGGCGTTGTTGATATTTCCATCTATACACAGATGGCCGTGTAGATATTTCCATGTTTATACAGATGGCAGCGTAGATATTTCCATGGACATGCAGATGGCGGTGTAGATATTTCCATGTTTATACAGATAGCGGTGTAGATATTTCCATGTTTTCACAGATGGTGGTGTAGATATTTCCGTGTTTATACACATGGCGCAGTAGATACTTCCATCTTTATGGAGATGGCAGTGTAGATGTTTTCATGTTTATAGAGATGGCGGTGTAGATATTTCCACATTTATAGAGATAGCGCTGTAGATATTTCCATCTTTCTACAGATGGCAGTGTAGATATTTCCATGTTTATACAGATGGCGGTGTAGAAATTTCCATACTTATACAGATGTCTGTGTAGATATTTCCATGTGTATACAGATGGTATTGTAGGTATTTCCATCTTTATACAGATGGTGGTGTAGATATTTCCATGTTTATACAGATAACGGTGTAGATATTTCCATGTTTATACAGATAGCGGTGTAGATATTTCCATGTTTATAGAGATAGCGGTGTAGGTATTTCCATGTTTATAGACATTGCGGTGTAGATATTTCCATGTTTATATAGATGGCGTTGTAGATATTTCCATGTTTATACCAATAGATGTGTTGGTATTTCCACGTTTATACAGATACCGATGTAGATATTTCCATGTTTATACAGCTCGCGGTGCAGATATTTATATGTTTATACAGATGGCATTGTAGATATTTCCTTATTCACACAGATGGCGGTGTAGATGTTTCCATGTTCATACAGATGGCGGAGTAGTGAGTTTCATGTTTATGGAGATGGCAGTGTAGATATTTTCATGTTTATAGAGATGGCGGTGTAGATATTTCCATGTTTATAGAGATAGCAGTGTAGATATTTACATGTTTATACAGATGGCTGTGTAGATATTTCCATGTGTATACAGATGGCATTGTAGATATTTCCATGTTTATACAGATGACTGTAGAGGTATTTCCATGTTTTACTGATGGCTGTGCAGATATTTCCATGTTTATAGAGATAGCGGTGTAGATATTTCCATGTTTGTACAGATGGCGTTGTTGATATTTCCATCTATACACAGATGGCCGTGTAGATATTTCCATGTTTATACAGATGGCAGCGTAGATATTTCCATGGACATGCAGATGGCGGTGTAGATATTTCCATGTTTATACAGATAGCGGTGTAGATATTTCCATGTTTTCACAGATGGTGGTGTAGATATTTCCGTGTTTATACACATGGCGCAGTAGATACTTCCATCTTTATGGAGATGGCAGTGTAGATATTTTCATGTTTATAGAGATGGCGGTGTAGATATTTCCACATTTATAGAGATAGCGGTGTAGATATTTCCATCTTTCTACAGATGGCAGTGTAGATATTTCCATGTTTATACAGATGGCGGTGTAGAAATTTCCATACTTATACAGATGTCTGTGTAGATATTTCCATGTGTATACAGATGGTATTGTAGGTATTTCCATCTTTATACAGATGGTGGTGTAGATATTTCCATGTTTATACAGATAACGGTGTAGATATTTCCATGTTTATACAGATCGCGGTGTAGATATTTCCATGTTTATAGAGATAGCGGTGTATGTATTTCCATGTTTATAGACATTGCGGTGTAGATATTTCCATGTTTATATAGATGGCGTTGTAGATATTTCCATGTTTATACCGATAGATGTGTTGGTATTTCCACGTTTATACAGATAGCGATGTAGATATTTCCATGTTTATACAGCTCGCGGTGCAGATATTTATATCTTTATACAGATGGAATTGTAGATATTTCCTTATTCACACAGATGGCGGTGTAGATGTTTCCATGTTTATACAGATGGCGGAGTAGTTAGTTCCATGTTTATTGAGATGGCAGTGTAGATATTTTCATGTTTATAGAGAGGCGGTGTAGATATTTCCATGTTTATAGAGATAGCAGTGTAGATATTTACATGTTTATACAGATGGCTGTGTAGATATTTCCATGTGTATACAGATTGCATTGTAGATATTTACATGTTTATACAGATGACTGTAGAGGTAATTCCATGTTTTACAGATGGCTCTGCAGATATTTCCATGTTTATAGAGATTACGGTGTAGATATTTCCATGTTTGTATAGATGGCATTGTTGATATTTCCATCTATACACAGATGGCCGTGTAGATATTTCCATGTTTATACAGATGGCAGCGTAGATATTTCCATGGACATGCAGATGGCGGTGTAGATATTTCCATGTTTATACAGATAGCGGTGTAGATATTTCCATGTTTTCACAGATGGTGGTGTAGATATTTCCGTGTTTATACACATGGCGCAGTAGATACTTCCATCTTTATGGAGATGGCAGTGTAGATATTTTCATGTTTATAGAGATGGCGGTGTAGATATTTCCACATTTATAGAGATAGCGGTGTAGATATTTCCATCTTTCTACAGATGGCAGTGTAGATATTTCCATGTTTATACAGATTGCGGTGTAGAAATTTCCATACTTATACAGATGTCTGTGTAGATATTTCCATGTGTATACAGATGGTATTGTAGGTATTTCCATCTTTATACAGATGGTGGTGTAGATATTTCCATGTTTATACAGATAACGGTGTAGATATTTCCATGTTTATACAGATCGCGGTGTAGATATTTCCATGTTTATAGAGATAGCGGTGTATGTATTTCCATGTTTATAGACATTGCGGTGTAGATATTTCCATGTTTATATAGATGGCGTTGTAGATATTTCCATGTTTATACCGATAGATGTGTTGGTATTTCCACGTTTATACAGATAGCGATGTAGATATTTCCATGTTTATACAGCTCGCGGTGCAGATAGTTATATGTTTATACAGATGGCATTGTAGATATTTCCTTATTCACACAGATGGCGGTGTAGATGTTTCCATGTTTATACAGATGGCGGAGTAGTGAGTTTCATGTTTATTGAGATGGCAGTGTAGATATTTTCATGTTTATAGAGAGGCGGTGTAGATATTTCCATGTTTATAGAGATAGCAGTGTAGATATTTACATGTTTATACAGATGGCTGTGTAGATATTTCCATGTGTATACAGATTGCATTGTAGATATTTACATGTTTATACAGATGACTGTAGAGGTAATTCCATGTTTTACAGATGGCTCTGCAGATATTTCCATGTTTATAGAGATTACGGTGTAGATATTTCCATGTTTGTACAGATGGCGTTGTTGATATTTCCATCTATACACAGATGGCCGTGTAGATATTTCCATGTTTATACAGATGGCAGCGTAGATATTTCCATGGACATGCAGATGGCGGTGTAGATATTTCCATGTTTATACAGATAGCGGTGTAGATATTTCCATGTTTTCACAGATGGTGGTGTAGATATTTCCGTGTTTATACACATGGCGCAGTAGATACTTCCATCTTTATGGAGATGGCAGTGTAGATATTTTCATGTTTATAGAGATGGCGGTGTAGATATTTCCACATTTATAGAGATAGCGGTGTAGATATTTCCATCTTTCTACAGATGGCAGTGTAGATATTTCCATGTTTATACAGATGGCGGTGTAGAAATTTCCATACTTATACAGATGTCTGTGTAGATATTTCCATGTGTATACAGATGGTATTGTAGGTATTTCCATCTTTATACAGATGGTGGTGTAGATATTTCCATGTTTATACAGATAACGGTGTAGATATTTCCATGTTTATACAGATAGCGGTGTAGATATTTCCATGTTTATAGAGATAGCGGTGTAGGTATTTCCATGTTTATAGACATTGCGGTGTAGATATTTCCATGTTTATATAGATGGCGTTGTAGCTATTTCCATGTTTATACCAATAGATGTGTTGGTATTTCCACGTTTATACAGATAGCGATGTAGATATTTCCATGTTTATACAGCTCGCGGTGCAGATAGTTATATGTTTATACAGATGGCATTGTAGATATTTCCTTATTCACACAGATGGCGGTGTAGATGTTTCCATGTTCATAGAGATGGCGGAGTAGTGAGTTTCATGTTTATGGAGATGGCAGTGTAGATATTTTCATGTTTATAGAGATGGCGGTGTAGATAGTTCCATGTTTATAGAGATAGCAGTGTAGATATTTACATGTTTATACAGATGGCTGTGTAGATATTTCCATGTGTATACAGATGGCATTGTAGATATTTCCATGTTTATACAGATGACTGTAGAGGTATTTCCATGTTTTACTGATGGCTGTGCAGATATTTCCATGTTTATAGAGATAGCGGTGTAGATATTTCCATGTTTGTACAGAAGGCGTTGTTGATATTTCCATCTATACACAGATGGCCGTGTAGATATTTCCATGTTTATACAGATGGCAGCGTAGATATTTCCATGGACATGCAGATGGCGGTGTAGATATTTCCATGTTTGTACAGATCGCGGTGTAGATATTTCCATGTTTTCACAGATGGTGGTGTAGATATTTCCGTGTTTATACACATGTCGGAGTAGATACTTCCATCTTTATGGAGATGGCAGTGTATATATTTTCATGTTTATAGAGATGGCGGTGTAGATATTTCCATATTTATAGAGATAGCAGTGTAGATATTTCCATCTTTCTACAGATGGCAGTGTAGATATTTCCATGTTTTTTCAGATGGCGTTGTAGATATTTCCAAACTTATACAGATGTCTGTGTAGATATTTCCATGTGTATACAGATGGTATTGTAGGTATTTCCATGTTTATACAGATGGTGGTGTATTTATTTCCATGTTTATTCAGATGACTGTGTATATATTTCCATGTTTTTACAGATGGCAGTGTAGATATTTCAATGTTTATAGAGATGGCGCTGTAGATATTTCCATGTTTATACAGATCGCGGTGTAGATATTTCCATGTTTATTCAGATAGCGGTATAGATATTTCCATGTTTTTAGAGATATCGGTGTAGATATTTCCATGTTTACACAGATTGCGGTGTAGATATTTCCATCTTTCTACAGATGGCATTGTAGATAATTCCATGTTTATGCAGATGGCGGTGAATATATTTCCATGTTTATATAGATGGTGGTGTAGATATTACCATGTTTATACAGATAGCGGTGTAGATATTTCCATGTTTATTCAGATCGTGGTGAAGATATTTCCATGTTTCTACAGATCGCGGTGTAGATATTTCCATGTTTATACAGATCGCGGTGTAGATATTTCCATGTTTATACAGATAACGTTGTAGATATTTCCATGTTTATACAGATAGCGGTTTAGTTATTTCCATGTTTATAGAGATAGCGGTGTAGATATTTCCATGTTTGTACAGAAGGCGTTGTTGATATTTCCATCTATACACAGATGGCCGTGTAGATATTTCCATGTTTATACAGATGGCAGCGTAGACATTTCCATGGACATGCAGATGGCGGTGTAGATATTTCCATGTTTATACAGATAGCGGTGTAGATATTTCCATGTTTTCACAGATGGTGGTGTAGATATTTCCGTGTTTATACACATGGCGGCGTAGATACTTCCATTTTTATGGAGATGGCAGTGTAGATATTTTCATGTTTATAGAGATGGCGGTGTAGGTATTTCCATATTTATAGAGATAGCGGTGTAGATATTTCCATCTTTCTACAGATGGCAGTGTAGATATTTCCATGTTTATACAGATGGCAGTGTAGATATTTCCATACTTATACAGATGTCTGTGTAGATACTTCCATGTGTATACAGATGGTATTGTAGGTATTTCCATGTTTATACAGATGGTGGTGTAGCTATTTCCATGTTTATTCAGATGACTGTGTAGATATTTCCATGTTTTTACAGATGGCAGTGTAGATATTTCAATGTTTATAGTGATGGCTCTGTAGATATTTCCATGTTTATACAGATCGCGGTGTAGATATTTCCATGTTTATACAGATAGCGGTGTAGATATTTCCATGTTTATACAGATCGCGGTGTAGATATTTCCATGTTTATACACATCGCGGTGTAGATATTTCCATGTTTATACAGATCGTGGTGAAGATATTTCCATGTTTATACAGATCGTGGTGTACATATTTCCATTTTTATACAGATGGCGGTGTAGATATTTCCATGTTTGTACAGATGGAGTTGTTGATATTTCCATCTATACACAGATGGCCGTGTAGATATTTCCATGTTTATACAGATGGCAGCGTAGATATTTCCATGGACATGCAGATGGCGGTGTAGATATTTCCATGTTTATACAGATAGCGGTGTAGATATTTCCATGTTTTCACAGATGGTGGTGTAGATATTTCCGTGTTTATACACATGGCGCAGTAGATACTTCCATCTTTATGGAGATGGCAGTGTAGATATTTTCATGTTTATAGAGATGGCGGTGTAGATATTTCCACATTTATAGAGATAGCGGTGTAGATATTTCCATCTTTCTACAGATGGCAGTGTAGATATTTCCATGTTTATACAGATGGCGGTGTAGAAATTTCCATACTTATACAGATGTCTGTGGAGATATTTCCATGTGTATACAGATGGTATTGTAGGTATTTCCATCTTTATACAGATGGTGGTGTAGATATTTCCATGTTTATACAGATAACGGTGTAGATATTTCCATGTTTATACAGATAGCGGTGTAGATATTTCCATGTTTATAGAGATAGCGGTGTAGGTATTTCCATGTTTATAGACATTGCGGTGTAGATATTTCCATGTTTATATAGATGGCGTTGTAGCTATTTCCATGTTTATACCAATAGATGTGTTGGTATTTCCACGTTTATACAGATAGCGATGTAGATATTTCCATGTTTATACAGCTCGCGGTGCAGATATTTATATGTTTATACAGATGGCATTGTAGATATTTCCTTATTCACACAGATGGCGGTGTAGATGTTTCCATGTTCATAGAGATGGCGGAGTAGTGAGTTTCATGTTTATGGAGATGGCAGTGTAGATATTTTAATGTTTATAGAGATGGCGGTGTAGATATTTCCATGTTTATAGAGATAGCAGTGTAGATATTTACATGTTTATACGGATGGCTGTGTAGATATTTCCATGTGTATACAGATGGCATTGTAGATATTTCCATGTTTATACAGATGACTGAAGAGGTATTTCCATGTTTTACAGATGGCTGTGCAGATATTTCCATGTTTATAGAGATAGCGGTGTAGATATTTCCATGTTTGTACAGATGGCGTTGTTGATATTTCCATCTATACACAGATGGCCGTGTAGATATTTCCATGTTGATACAGATGGCAGCGTAGATATTTCCATGGACATGCAGATGGCGGTGTAGATATTTCCATGATTATACAGAGAGCGGTGTAGATATTTCCATGTTTTCACAGATGGTGGTGTGGATATTTCCGTGTTTATACACATGGCGGAGTAGATATTTCCATCTTTATGGAGATGGCAGTGTAGATATTTTCATGTTTATAGAGATGGCGGTGTAGATATTTCGATATTTATAGAGATAGCGGTGTAGATATTTCCATCTTTCATCAAATGGCAGTGTAGATATTTCCATGTTTATACAGATGGCGGTGTAGATATTTCCATACTTATACAGATGTCGGTGTAGATATTTCCATGTGTATACAGATGGTATTGTAGGTATTTCCATGTTTATACATATGGTAGTGTAGATATTTCCATGTTTATTCTGATGACTGTGTAGATATTTCCATGTTTTTACATATGGCAGTGTAGATATTTCAATGTTTATAGAGATGGCGCTGTAGATATTTCCATGTTTAAACAGATCGTGGTGTATATATTTCCATGTATATACATATAGCGGTGTAGATATTTCCATGTTTTTACAGATAGCGGTGTAGATATTTCCATGTTTACACAGATTGCGGTGTAGATATTTCCATCTTTCTACAGATGGCATTGTAGATATTTCCATGTTTATGCAGATGCCGGTGTATATATTTCCATGTTTATATAGATGGTGTTGTAGATATTACCATGTTTATACAGATAGCGGTGTAGATATTTCCATGTTTATACAGATCGTGGTGAAGATATTTCCATGTTTATACAGATCGCGGTGTAGATATTTCCATGTTTATAGAGATAGCGGTGTAGATATTTCCATGTTTATACAGATTGCTTTGTGGATATTTCCATGTTTATACAGATAGCGGTGTAGATATTTCCATGTTTAAAGAGATAGCGGTGTAGGTATTTCCATGTTTACAGACATAGCGTTGTAGATATTTCCATGTTTATATAGATGGCGTTGTAGATATTTCCATGTTTATACCGATAGATGTGTTGGTATTTCCACGTTTATACAGATAGCGATGTAGATATTTCCATGTTTATACAGCTCGCGGTGCAGATATTTATATCTTTATACAGATGGCATTGTAGATATTTCCTTATTCACACAGATGGCGGTGTAGATGTTTCCATGTTTATACAGATGGCGGAGTAGTTTGTTCCATGTTTATGGAGATGGCAGTGTAGATATTTTCATGTTTATAGAGATGGCGTTGTAGATATTTCCATGTTTATAGAGATAGTAGTGTAGATATTTACATGTTTATACAGATGGCTGTGTAGGTATTTCCATATGTATACAGATGGCATTGTAGATATTTCCATGTTTATACAGATGACTGTAGAGTTATTTCCATGTTTTACAGATGGCTTTGCAGATATTTCCATGTTTATAGAGATAGCGGTGTAGATATTTCCAAGTTTGTACAGATGGCGTTGTTGATATTTCCATTTATACACCGATGGCCGTGTAGATATTTCCATGTTTATACAGATGGCAGCGTAGATATTTCCATGGACATGCAGATGGCGGTGTAGATATTTCCATGTTTATACAGATAGCGGTGTAGGTATTTCCATGTTTTCACAGATGGTGGTGTAGATATTTCCGTGTTTATACACATGGCGGAGTAGATACTTCCATCTTTATGGAGATGGCAGTGTAGATATTTTCATGTTTATAGAGATGGCGGTGTAGATATTTCCATATTTATAGAGATAGCGGTGTAGATATTTCCATCTTTCTACAGATGGCAGTGTAGATATTTCCATGTTTATACAGATGGCGGTGTAGTTATTTCCATACTTATACAGATGTCTGTGTAGATATTTCCATGTGTGTACAGATGGTATTGTAAGTATTTCCATGTTTATACAGATGGTGGTGTAGATATTTCCATGTTTATTCTGATGACTGTGTAGATATTTCCATGTTTTTACAGATGGCAGTGTAGATATTTCAATGTTTATAGAGATGGCGCTGTAGATATTTCCATGTTTATACAGATCGCGGTGTAGATATTTCCATGTTTATACAGATAGCGGTGTAGATATTTCCATGTTTATACAGATCGCGGTGTAGATATTTCCATGTTTATACAGATCGCGGTGTAGATATTTCCATGTTTATACAGCTCGTGGTGAAGATATTTCCATACTTATACAGATGTCTGTGTAGATATTTCCATGTGTATACAGATGGTATTGTAGGTATTTCCATGTTTATACAGAAGGTGGTGTAGATATTTCCATGTTTATTCAGATGACTGTGTAGATATTTCCATGTTTTTACAGGCGGCAGTGTAGATATTTCAATGTTTATATAGATGGCGCTGTAGATATTTCCATGTTTATACAGAACGCGCTGTAGATATTTCCATGTTTATACAGATAGCGGTGTAGATATTTCCATGTTTTCACAGATGGCGGTGTAGATATTTCCGTGTTTATACACATGGTGGAGTAGATAGTTCCATCTTTATGGAGATGGCAGTGTAGATATTTTCATGTTTATAGAGATGGCGGTGTAGATATTTCCGTATTTATAGAGATAGCGGTGTAGATATTTCCATCTTTCTACAGATGTCAGTGTAGATATTTCCATGTTTATACAGATGGCGGTGTAGATATTTCCATACTTATACAGATGTCTGTGTAGATATTTCCATGTGTATACAGATGGTATAGTAGGTATTTCCATGTTTATACAGATGGTGGTGTATTTATTTCCATGTTTATTCAGAAGACTGTGTATATATTTCCATGTTTTTACAGATGGCAGTGTAGATATTTCAATGTTTATAGAGATGGCGCTGCGGATATTTCCATGTTTATACAGATCGCGGTGTAGATATTTCCATGTTTACACAGATTGCGGTGTAGATATTTCCATCTTTCTACAGATGGCATTGTAGATATTTCCATGTTTATGCAGATGGCGGTGTAGATATTTCCATGTTTATATAGATGGTGGTGTAGATATTACCATGTTTATACTGATAGCGGTGTAGATATTTCCATGTTTATACAGATAGCGGTGTAGATATTTCCATGTTTATACAGATAGCGGTGTAGATATTTCCATGTTTGTACAGATGGCGTTGTTGATATTTCCATCTATACACAGATGGCCGTGTAGATATTTCCATGTTTATACAGATGGCAGCGTAGATATTTCCATGGACATGCAGATGGCGGTGTAGATATTTCCATGTTTATACAGATAGCGGTGTAGATATTTCCATGTTTTCACAGATGGTGGTGTAGATATTTCCGTGTTTATACACATGGCGCAGTAGATACTTCCATCTTTATGGAGATGGCAGTGTAGATATTTTCATGTTTATAGAGATGGCGGTGTAGATATTTCCACATTTATAGAGATAGCGGTGTAGATATTTCCATCTTTCTACAGATGGCAGTGTAGATATTTCCATGTTTATACAGATGGCGGTGTAGAAATTTCCATACTTATACAGATGTCTGTGTAGATATTTCCATGTGTATACAGATGGTATTGTAGGTATTTCCATCTTTATACAGATGGTGTTGTAGATATTTCCATGTTTATACAGATAACGGTGTAGATATTTCCATGTTTATACAGACAGCGGTGTAGATATTTCCATGTTTACAGAGATAGCGGTGTAGGTATTTCCATGTTTATAGACATTGCGGTGTAGATATTTCCATGTTTATATAGATGGCGTTGTAGATATTTCCATGTTTATACCGATAGATGTGTTGGTATTTCCACGTTTATACAGATAGCGATGTAGATATTTCCATGTTTATACAGCTCGCGGTGCAGATAGTTATATGTTTATACAGATGGCATTGTAGATATTTCCTTATTCACACAGATGGCGGTGTAGATGTTTCCATGTTTATACAGATGGCGGAGTAGTGAGTTTCATGTTTATTGAGATGGCAGTGTAGATATTTTCATGTTTATAGAGAGGCGGTGTAGATATTTCCATGTTTATAGAGATAGCAGTGTAGATATTTACATGTTTATACAGATGGCTGTGTAGATATTTCCATGTGTATACAGATTGCATTGTAGATATTTACATGTTTATACAGATGACTGTAGAGGTAATTCCATGTTTTACAGATGGCTCTGCAGATATTTCCATGTTTATAGAGATTACGGTGTAGATATTTCCATGTTTGTACAGATGGCGTTGTTGATATTTCCATCTATACACAGATGGCAGTGTAGATATTTCCATGTTTATACAGATGGCAGCGTAGATATTTCCATGGACATGCAGATGGCGGTGTAGATATTTCCATGTTTATACAGATAGCGGTGTAGATATTTCCATGTTTTCACAGATGGTGGTGTAGATATTTCCGTGTTTATACACATGGCGCAGTAGATACTTCCATCTTTATGGAGATGGCAGTGTAGATATTTTCATGTTTATAGAGATGGCGGTGTAGATATTTCCACATTTATAGAGATAGCGGTGTAGATATTTCCATCTTTCTACAGATGGCAGTGTAGATATTTCCATGTTTATACAGATGGCGGTGTAGAAATTTCCATACTTATACAGATGTCTGTGTAGATATTTCCATGTGTATACAGATGGTATTGCAGGTATTTCCATCTTTATACAGATGGTGGTGTAGATATTTCCATGTTTATACAGATAACGGTGTAGATATTTCCATGTTTATACAGATAGCGGTGTAGATATTTCCATGTTTATAGAGATAGCGGTGTAGGTATTTCCATGTTTATAGACATTGCGGTGTAGATATTTCCATGTTTATATAGATGGCGTTGTAGCTATTTCCATGTTTATACCGATAGATGTGTTGGTATTTCCACGTTTATACAGATAGCGATGTAGATATTTCCATGTTTATACAGCTCGCGGTGCAGATAGTTATATGTTTATACAGATGGCATTGTAGATATTTCCTTATTCACACAGATGGCGGTGTAGATGTTTCCATGTTCATAGAGATGGCGGAGTAGTGAGTTTCATGTTTATGGAGATGGCAGTGTAGATATTTTCATGTTTATAGAGATGGCGGTGTAGATATTTCCATGTTTATAGAGATAGCAGTGTAGATATTTACATGTTTATACAGATGGCTGTGTAGATATTTCCATGTGTATACAGATGGCATTGTAGATATTTCCATGTTTATACAGATGACTGTAGAGGTATTTCCATGTTTTACTGATGGCTGTGCAGATATTTCCATGTTTATAGAGATAGCGGTGTAGATATTTCCATGTTTGTACAGAAGGCGTTGTTGATATTTCCATCTATACACAGATGGCCGTGTAGATATTTCCATGTTTATACAGATGGCAGCGTAGATATTTCCATGGACATGCAGATGGCGGTGTAGATATTTCCATGTTTGTACAGATCGCGGTGTAGATATTTCCATGTTTTCACAGATGGTGGTGTAGATATTTCCGTGTTTATACACATGTCGGAGTAGATACTTCCATCTTTATGGAGATGGCAGTGTATATATTTTCATGTTTATAGAGATGGCGGTGTAGATATTTCCATATTTATAGAGATAGCAGTGTAGATATTTCCATCTTTCTACAGATGGCAGTGTAGATATTTCCATGTTTTTTCAGATGGCGTTGTAGATATTTCCAAACTTATACAGATGTCTGTGTAGATATTTCCATGTGTATACAGATGGTATTGTAGGTATTTCCATGTTTATACAGATGGTGGTGTATTTATTTCCATGTTTATTCAGATGACTGAGTATATATTTCCATGTTTTTACAGATGGCAGTGTAGATATTTCAATGTTTATAGAGATGGCGCTGTAGATATTTCCATGTTTATACAGATCGCGGTGTAGATATTTCCATGTTTATTCAGATAGCGGTATAGATATTTCCATGTTTTTAGAGATATCGGTGTAGATATTTCCATGTTTACACAGATTGTGGTGTAGATATTTCCATCTTTCTACAGATGGCATTGTAGATAATTCCATGTTTATGCAGATGGCGGTGAATATATTTCCATGTTTATATAGATGGTGGTGTAGATATTACCATGTTTATACAGATAGCGGTGTAGATATTTCCATGTTTATTCAGATCGTGGTGAAGATATTTCCATGTTTCTACAGATCGCGGTGTAGATATTTCCATGTTTATACAGATCGCGGTGTAGATATTTCCATGTTTATACAGATAACGTTGTAGATATTTCCATGTTTATACAGATAGCGGTTTAGTTATTTCCATGTTTATAGAGATAGCGGTGTAGATATTTCCATGTTTGTACAGAAGGCGTTGTTGATATTTCCATCTATACACAGATGGCCGTGTAGATATTTCCATGTTTATACAGATGGCAGCGTAGACATTTCCATGGACATGCAGATGGCGGTGTAGATATTTCCATGTTTATACAGATAGCGGTGTAGATATTTCCATGTTTTCACAGATGGTGGTGTAGATATTTCCGTGTTTATACACATGGCGGCGTAGATACTTCCATTTTTATGGAGATGGCAGTGTAGATATTTTCATGTTTATAGAGATGGCGGTGTAGGTATTTCCATATTTATAGAGATAGCGGTGTAGATATTTCCATCTTTCTACAGATGTCAGTGTAGATATTTCCATGTTTATACAGATGGCAGTGTAGATATTTCCATACTTATACAGATGTCTGTGTAGATACTTCCATGTGTATACAGATGGTATTGTAGGTATTTCCATGTTTATACAGATGGTGGTGTAGCTATTTCCATGTTTATTCAGATGACTGTGTAGATATTTCCATGTTTTTACAGATGGCAGTGTAGATATTTCAATGTTTATAGTGATGGCTCTGTAGATATTTCCATGTTTATACAGATCGCGGTGTAGATATTTCCATGTTTATACAGATAGCGGTGTAGATATTTCCATGTTTATACAGATCGCGGTGTAGATATTTCCATGTTTATACACATCGCGGTGTAGATATTTCCATGTTTATACAGATCGTGGTGAAGATATTTCCATGTTTATACAGATCGTGGTGTACATATTTCCATTTTTATACAGATGGCGGTGTAGATATTTCCATGTTTGTACAGATGGCGTTGTTGATATTTCCATCTATACACAGATGGCCGTGTAGATATTTCCATGTTTATACAGATGGCAGCGTAGATATTTCCATGGACATGCAGATGGCGGTGTAGATATTTCCATGTTTATACAGATAGCGGTGTAGATATTTCCATGTTTTCACAGATGGTGGTGTAGATATTTCCGTGTTTATACACATGGCGCAGTAGATACTTCCATCTTTATGGAGATGGCAGTGTAGATATTTTCATGTTTATAGAGATGGCGGTGTAGATATTTCCACATTTATAGAGATAGCGGTGTAGATATTTCCATCTTTCTACAGATGGCAGTGTAGATATTTCCATGTTTATACAGATGGCGGTGTAGAAATTTCCATACTTATACAGATGTCTGTGGAGATATTTCCATGTGTATACAGATGGTATTGTAGGTATTTCCATCTTTATACAGATGGTGGTGTAGATATTTCCATGTTTATACAGATAACGGTGTAGATATTTCCATGTTTATACAGATAGCGGTGTAGATATTTCCATGTTTATAGAGATAGCGGTGTAGGTATTTCCATGTTTATAGACATTGCGGTGTAGATATTTCCATGTTTATATAGATGGCGTTGTAGCTATTTCCATGTTTATACCAATAGATGTGTTGGTATTTCCACGTTTATACAGATAGCGATGTAGATATTTCCATGTTTATACAGCTCGCGGTGCAGATATTTATATGTTTATACAGATGGCATTGTAGATATTTCCTTATTCACACAGATGGCAGTGTAGATGTTTCCATGTTCATAGAGATGGCGGAGTAGTGAGTTTCATGTTTATGGAGATGGCAGTGTAGATATTTTCATGTTTATAGAGATGGCGGTGTAGATATTTCCATGTTTATAGAGATAGCAGTGTAGATATTTACATGTTTATACAGATGGCTGTGTAGATATTTCCATGTGTATACAGATGGCATTGTAGATATTTCCATGTTTATACAGATGACTGTAGAGGTATTTCCATGTTTTACTGATGGCTGTGCAGATATTTCCATGTTTATAGAGATAGCGGTGTAGATATTTCCATGTTTGTACAGAAGGCGTTGTTGATATTTCCATCTATACACAGATGGCCGTGTAGATATTTCCATGTTTATACAGATGGAGGCGTAGATATTTCCATGGACATGCAGATGGCGGTGTAGATATTTCCATGTTTGTACAGATCGCGGTGTAGATATTTCCATGTTTTCACAGATGGTGGTGTAGATATTTCCGTGTTTATACACATGTCGGAGTAGATACTTCCATCTTTATGGAGATGGCAGTGTATATATTTTCATGTTTATAGAGATGGCGGTGTAGATATTTCCATATTTATAGAGATAGCAGTGTAGATATTTCCATCTTTCTACAGATGGCAGTGTAGATATTTCCATGTTTTTTCAGATGGCGTTGTAGATATTTCCAAACTTATACAGATGTCTGTGTAGATATTTCCATGTGTATACAGATGGTATTGTAGGTATTTCCATGTTTATACAGATGGTGGTGTATTTATTTCCATGTTTATTCAGATGACTGAGTATATATTTCCATGTTTTTACAGATGGCAGTGTAGATATTTCAATGTTTATAGAGATGGCGCTGTAGATATTTCCATGTTTATACAGATCGCGGTGTAGATATTTCCATGTTTATTCAGATAGCGGTATAGATATTTCCATGTTTTTAGAGATATCGGTGTAGATATTTCCATGTTTACACAGATTGTGGTGTAGATATTTCCATCTTTCTACAGATGGCATTGTAGATAATTCCATGTTTATGCAGATGGCGGTGAATATATTTCCATGTTTATATAGATGGTGGTGTAGATATTACCATGTTTATACAGATAGCGGTGTAGATATTTCCATGTTTATTCAGATCGTGGTGAAGATATTTCCATGTTTCTACAGATCGCGGTGTAGATATTTCCATGTTTATACAGATCGCGGTGTAGATATTTCCATGTTTATACAGATAACGTTGTAGATATTTCCATGTTTATACAGATAGCGGTTTAGTTATTTCCATGTTTATAGAGATAGCGGTGTAGATATTTCCATGTTTGTACAGAAGGCGTTGTTGATATTTCCATCTATACACAGATGGCCGTGTAGATATTTCCATGTTTATACAGATGGCAGCGTAGACATTTCCATGGACATGCAGATGGCGGTGTAGATATTTCCATGTTTATACAGATAGCGGTGTAGATATTTCCATGTTTTCACAGATGGTGGTGTAGATATTTCCGTGTTTATACACATGGCGGCGTAGATACTTCCATTTTTATGGAGATGGCAGTGTAGATATTTTCATGTTTATAGAGATGGCGGTGTAGGTATTTCCATATTTATAGAGATAGCGGTGTAGATATTTCCATCTTTCTACAGATGTCAGTGTAGATATTTCCATGTTTATACAGATGGCAGTGTAGATATTTCCATACTTATACAGATGTCTGTGTAGATACTTCCATGTGTATACAGATGGTATTGTAGGTATTTCCAAGTTTATACAGATGGTGGTGTAGCTATTTCCATGTTTATTCAGATGACTGTGTAGATATTTCCATGTTTTTACAGATGGCAGTGTAGATATTTCAATGTTTATAGTGATGGCTCTGTAGATATGTCCATGTTTATACAGATCGCGGTGTAGATATTTCCATGTTTATACAGATAGCGGTGTAGATATTTCCATGTTTATACAGATCGCGGTGTAGATATTTCCATGTTTATACACATCGCGGTGTAGATATTTCCATGTTTATACAGATCGTGGTGAAGATATTTCCATGTTTATACAGATCGTGGTGTACATATTTCCATTTTTATACAGATGGCGGTGTAGATATTTCCATGTTTGTACAGATGGCGTTGTTGATATTTCCATCTATACACAGATGGCCGTGTAGATATTTCCATGTTTATACAGATGGCAGCGTAGATATTTCCATGGACATGCAGATGGCGGTGTAGATATTTCCATGTTTATACAGATAGCGGTGTAGATATTTCCATGTTTTCACAGATGGTGGTGTAGATATTTCCGTGTTTATACACATGGCGCAGTAGATACTTCCATCTTTATGGAGATGGCAGTGTAGATATTTTCATGTTTATAGAGATGGCGGTGTAGATATTTCCACATTTATAGAGATAGCGGTGTAGATATTTCCATCTTTCTACAGATGGCAGTGTAGATATTTCCATGTTTATACAGATGGCGGTGTAGAAATTTCCATACTTATACAGATGTCTGTGGAGATATTTCCATGTGTATACAGATGGTATTGTAGGTATTTCCATCTTTATACAGATGGTGGTGTAGATATTTCCATGTTTATACAGATAACGGTGTAGATATTTCCATGTTTATACAGATAGCGGTGTAGATATTTCCATGTTTATAGAGATAGCGGTGTAGGTATTTCCATGTTTATAGACATTGCGGTGTAGATATTTCCATGTTTATATAGATGGCGTTGTAGCTATTTCCATGTTTATACCAATAGATGTGTTGGTATTTCCACGTTTATACAGATAGCGATGTAGATATTTCCATGTTTATACAGCTCGCGGTGCAGATATTTATAGGTTTATACAGATGGCATTGTAGATATTTCCTTATTCACACAGATGGCAGTGTAGATGTTTCCATGTTCATAGAGATGGCGGAGTAGTGAGTTTCATGTTTATGGAGATGGCAGTGTAGATATTTTCATGTTTATAGAGATGGCGGTGTAGATATTTCCATGTTTATAGAGATAGCAGTGTAGATATTTACATGTTTATACAGATGGCTGTGTAGATATTTCCATGTGTATACAGATGGCATTGTAGATATTTCCATGTTTATACAGATGACTGTAGAGGTATTTCCATGTTTTACTGATGGCTGTGCAGATATTTCCATGTTTATAGAGATAGCGGTGTAGATATTTCCATGTTTGTACAGAAGGCGTTGTTGATATTTCCATCTATACACAGATGGCCGTGTAGATATTTCCATGTTTATACAGATGGCAGCGTAGATATTTCCATGGACATGCAGATGGCGGTGTAGATATTTCCATGTTTGTACAGATCGCGGTGTAGATATTTCCATGTTTTCACAGATGGTGGTGTAGATATTTCCGTGTTTATACACATGTCGGAGTAGATACTTCCATCTTTATGGAGATGGCAGTGTATATATTTTCATGTTTATAGAGATGGCGGTGTAGATATTTCCATATTTATAGAGATAGCAGTGTAGATATTTCCATCTTTCTACAGATGGCAGTGTAGATATTTCCATGTTTTTTCAGATGGCGTTGTAGATATTTCCAAACTTATACAGATGTCTGTGTAGATATTTCCATGTGTATACAGATGGTATTGTAGGTATTTCCATGTTTATACAGATGGTGGTGTATTTATTTCCATGTTTATTCAGATGACTGAGTATATATTTCCATGTTTTTACAGATGGCAGTGTAGATATTTCAATGTTTATAGAGATGGCGCTGTAGATATTTCCATGTTTATACAGATCGCGGTGTAGATATTTCCATGTTTATTCAGATAGCGGTATAGATATTTCCATGTTTTTAGAGATATCGGTGTAGATATTTCCATGTTTACACAGATTGCGGTGTAGATATTTCCATCTTTCTACAGATGGCATTGTAGATAATTCCATGTTTATGCAGATGGCGGTGAATATATTTCCATGTTTATATAGATGGCGGTGTAGGTATTACCATGTTTATACAGATAGCGGTGTACATATTTCCATGTTTATTCAGATCGTGGTGAAGATATTTCCATGTTTCTACAGATCACGGTGTAGATATTTCCATGTTTATACAGATCGCGGTGTAGATATTTCCATGTTTATACAGATAACGTTGTAGATATTTCCGTGTTTATACAGATAGCGGTTTAGTTATTTCCATGTTTATAGAGATAGCGGTGTAGATATTTCCATGTTTGTACAGAAGGCGTTGTTGATATTTCCATCTATACACAGATGGCCGTGTAGATATTTCCATGTTTATACAGATGGCAGCGTAGACATTTCCATGGACATGCAGATGGCGGTGTAGATATTTCCATGTTTATACAGATAGCGGTGTAGATATTTCCATGTTTTCACAGATGGTGGTGTAGATATTTCCGTGTTTATACACATGGCGGCGTAGATACTTCCATTTTTATGGAGATGTCAGTGTAGATATTTTCATGCTTATATAGATGGCGGTGTAGGTATTTCCATATTTATAGAGATAGCGGTGTAGATATTTCCATCTTTCTACAGATGTCAGTGTAGATATTTCCATGTTTATACAGATGGCAGTGTAGATATTTCCATACTTATACAGATGTCTGTGTAGATACTTCCATGTGTATACAGATGGTATTGTAGGTATTTCCATGTTTATACAGATGGTGGTGTAGCTATTTCCATGTTTATTCAGATGACTGTGTAGATATTTCCATGTTTTTACAGATGGCAGTGTAGATATTTCAATGTTTATAGTGATGGCTCTGTAGATATTTCCATGTTTATACAGATCGCGGTGTAGATATTTCCATGTTTATACAGATAGCGGTGTAGATATTTCCATGTTTATACAGATCGCGGTGTAGATATTTCCATGTTTATACACATCGCGGTGTAGATATTTCCATGTGTATACAGATCGTGGTGAAGATATTTCCATGTTTATACAGATCGTGGTGTACATATTTCCATTTTTATACAGATGGCGGTGTAGATATTTCCATACTTATACAGATGTCTGTGTAGATATTTCCATGTGTATACAGATGGTATTGTAGGTATTTCCATGTTTATACAGATGGTGGTGTAGTTATTTCCATGTTTATTCATATGACTGTGTAGATATTTCCATGTTTTTACAGATGGCAGTGTAGATATTTCAATGTTTATAGAGATGGCGCTGTAGATATTTCCATGTTTATACAGATCGCGGTGTAGATATTTCCATGTTTATACAGAGAGCGGTGTAGATATTTCCATGTTTATATAGATGGTGGTGTAGATATTACCATGTTTATACAGATAGCGGTGTAGATATTTCCATGTTTATACAGATCGTGGTGAAGATATTTCCATGTTTATACAGATCGCTGTGTAGATATTTCCATGTTTATACAGATCGCGGTGTAGATATTTCCATGTTTATACAGATAGCGGTGTAGATATTTCCATGTTTATGGAGATAGCAGTGTAGGTATTTCCATGTTTATAGACATAGCGGTGTAGATATTTCCATGTTTATATAGATGGCGTTGTAGATATTTCCATGTTTATACCGATAGATATGTTGGTATTTCCACGTTTATACAGATAGCGATGTAGATATTTCCATGTTTATACAGCTCGCGGTGCAGATATTTATATCTTTATACAGATGGCATTGTAGATATTTCCTTATTCACACAGATGGCGGTGTAGATGTTTCCATGTTTATACAGATGGTGGAGTAGTTATTTCCATGTTTATGGAGATGGCAGTGTAGATATTTTCATGTTTATAGAGATGGCGGTGTAGATATTTCCATGTTTATAGAGATAGCAGTGTAGATATTTACATGTTTATACAGATGACTGTGTAGATATTTCCATGTGTATACAGATGGCATTGTAGATATTTCCATGTTTATACAGATGACTGTAGAGGTATTTCCATGTTTTACAGATGGCTGTGCAGATATTTCCATGTTTATAGAGATAGCGGTGTAGATATTTCCATGTTTGTACAGATGGAGTTGTTGATATTTCCATCTATACACAGATGGCCGTGTAGATATTTCCATGTTTATACAGATGGCAGCGTAGATATTTCCATGGACATGCAGATGGCGGTGTAGATATTTCCATGTTTATACAGATAGCGGTGTAGATATTTCCATGTTTATACAGATCGTGGTGAAGATATTTCCATGTTTATACAGATCGTGGTGAAGATATTTCCATGTTTATACAGATGGCGGTGTAGATATTTCCATACTTATACAGATGACTGTGTAGATATTTCCATGTGTATACATATGGTATTTTAGGTATTTCCATGTTTATACAGATGGTGGTGTAGATATTTCCATGTTTTACACATGGCAGTGTAGATATTTCAATGTTTATGGAGATGGCGCTGCAGATATTTCCATGTTTACACAGATCGCGTTGTAGATATTTCCATGTTTACACAGATTGCGGTGTAGATATTTCCATCTTTCTACAGATGGCATTGTAGATATTTCCAAGTTTATGCAGACGGCGGTGTAGATATTTCCATGTTTATATAGATGGTGGTGTAGATATTACCATGTTTATACAGATAGCGGTGTAGCTATTTCCATGTTTATACAGATCGTGGTGAAGATATTTCCGTGTTTATACAGATCGCGGTGTGGATATTTCCATGTTTATACAGATCGTGGTGTAGATATTTCCATGTTTATACACATCGCGGTGTAGATATTTCCATGTTTATGCAGATCGTGGTGAAGATATTTCCATGTTTATACAGATCGTGGTGTACATATTTCCATTTTTATACAGATGGCGGTGTAGATATTTCCATACTTATACAGATGTCTGTGTAGATATTTCCATGTGTATACAGATGGTATTGTAGGTATTTCCATGTTTATACAGATGGTGGTGTAGTTATTTCCATGTTTATTCATATAACTGTGTAGATATTTCCATGTTTTTACAGATGGCAGTGTAGATATTTCAATGTTTATAGAGATGGCGCTGTAGATATTTCCATGTTTATACAGATCGCGGTGTAGATATTTCCATGTTTATACAGAGAGCGGTGTAGATATTTCCATGTTTATATAGATGGTGGTGTAGATATTACCATGTTTTTACAGATAGCGGTGTAGATATTTCCATGTTTATACAGATCGTGGTGAAGATATTTCCATGTTTATACAGATCGCTGTGTAGATATTTCCATGTTTATACAGATCGCGGTGTAGATATTTCCATGTTTATACAGATAGCGGTGTAGATATTTCCATGTTTATACAGATAGCGGTGTAGATATTTCCATGTTTATGGAGATAGCAGTGTAGGTATTTCCATGTTTATAGACATAGCGGTGTAGATATTTCCATGTTTATATAGATGGCGTTGTAGATATTTCCATGTTTATACCGATAGATATGTTGGTATTTCCACGTTTATACAGATAGCGATGTAGATATTTCCATGTTTATACAGCTCGCGGTGCAGATATTTATATCTTTATACAGATGGCATTGTAGATATTTCCTTATTCACACAGATGGCGGTGTAGATGTTTCCATGTTTATACAGATGGTGGAGTAGTTATTTCCATGTTTATGGAGATGGCAGTGTAGATATTTTCATGTTTATAGAGATGGCGGTGTAGATATTTCCATGTTTATAGAGATAGCAGTGTAGATATTTACATGTTTATACAGATGACTGTGTAGATATTTCCATGTGTATACAGATGGCATTGTAGATATTTCCATGTTTATACAGATGACTGTAGAGGTATTTCCATGTTTTACAGATGGCTGTGCAGATATTTCCATGTTTATAGAGATAGCGGTGTAGATATTTCCATGTTTGTACAGATGGAGTTGTTGATATTTCCATCTATACACAGATGGCCGTGTAGATATTTCCATGTTTATACAGATGGCAGCGTAGATATTTCCATGGACATGCAGATGGCGGTGTAGATATTTCCATGTTTATACAGATAGCGGTGTAGATATTTCCATGTTTATACAGATCGTGGTGAAGATATTTCCATGTTTATACAGATCGTGGTGAAGATATTTCCATGTTTATACAGATGGCGGTGTAGATATTTCCATACTTATACAGATGACTGTGTAGATATTTCCATGTGTATACATATGGTATTTTAGGTATTTCCATGTTTATACAGATGGTGGTGTAGATATTTCCATGTTTTACACATGGCAGTGTAGATATTTCAATGTTTATGGAGATGGCGCTGCAGATATTTCCATGTTTACACAGATCGCGTTGTAGATATTTCCATGTTTACACAGATTGCGGTGTAGATATTTCCATCTTTCTACAGATGGCATTGTAGATATTTCCAAGTTTATGCAGACGGCGGTGTAGATATTTCCATGTTTATATAGATGGTGGTGTAGATATTACCATGTTTATACAGATAGCGGTGTAGCTATTTCCATGTTTATACAGATCGTGGTGAAGATATTTCCGTGTTTATACAGATCGCGGTGTGGATATTTCCATGTTTATACAGATCGTGGTGTAGATATTTCCATGTTTATACACATCGCGGTGTAGATATTTCCATGTTTATGCAGATCGTGGTGAAGATATTTCCATGTTTATACAGATCGTGGTGTACATATTTCCATTTTTATACAGATGGCGGTGTAGATATTTCCATACTTATACAGATGTCTGTGTAGATATTTCCATGTGTATACAGATGGTATTGTAGGTATTTCCATGTTTATACAGATGGTGGTGTAGTTATTTCCATGTTTATTCATATAACTGTGTAGATATTTCCATGTTTTTACAGATGGCAGTGTAGATATTTCAATGTTTATAGAGATGGCGCTGTAGATATTTCCATGTTTATACAGATCGCGGTGTAGATATTTCCATGTTTATACAGAGAGCGGTGTAGATATTTCCATGTTTATATAGATGGTGGTGTAGATATTACCATGTTTTTACAGATAGCGGTGTAGATATTTCCATGTTTATACAGATCGTGGTGAAGATATTTCCATGTTTATACAGATCGCTGTGTAGATATTTCCATGTTTATACAGATCGCGGTGTAGATATTTCCATGTTTATACAGATAGCGGTGTAGATATTTCCATGTTTATACAGATAGCGGTGTAGATATTTCCATGTTTATGGAGATAGCAGTGTAGGTATTTCCATGTTTATAGACATAGCGGTGTAGATATTTCCATGTTTATATAGATGGCGTTGTAGATATTTCCATGTTTATACCGATAGATATGTTGGTATTTCCACGTTTATACAGATAGCGATGTAGATATTTCCATGTTTATACAGCTCGCGGTGCAGATATTTATATCTTTATACAGATGGCATTGTAGATATTTCCTTATTCACACAGATGGCGGTGTAGATGTTTCCATGTTTATACAGATGGTGGAGTAGTTATTTCCATGTTTATGGAGATGGCAGTGTAGATATTTTCATGTTTATAGAGATGGCGGTGTAGATATTTCCATGTTTATAGAGATAGCAGTGTAGATATTTACATGTTTATACAGATGACTGTGTAGATATTTCCATGTGTATACAGATGGCATTGTAGATATTTCCATGTTTATACAGATGACTGTAGAGGTATTTCCATGTTTTACAGATGGCTGTGCAGATATTTCCATGTTTATAGAGATAGCGGTGTAGATATTTCCATGTTTGTACAGATGGAGTTGTTGATATTTCCATCTATACACAGATGGCCGTGTAGATATTTCCATGTTTATACAGATGGCAGCGTAGATATTTCCATGGACATGCAGATGGCGGTGTAGATATTTCCATGTTTATACAGATAGCGGTGTAGATATTTCCATGTTTATACAGATCGTGGTGAAGATATTTCCATGTTTATACAGATCGTGGTGAAGATATTTCCATGTTTATACAGATGGCGGTGTAGATATTTCCATACTTATACAGATGACTGTGTAGATATTTCCATGTGTATACATATGGTATTTTAGGTATTTCCATGTTTATACAGATGGTGGTGTAGATATTTCCATGTTTTACACATGGCAGTGTAGATATTTCAATGTTTATGGAGATGGCGCTGCAGATATTTCCATGTTTACACAGATCGCGTTGTAGATATTTCCATGTTTACACAGATTGCGGTGTAGATATTTCCATCTTTCTACAGATGGCATTGTAGATATTTCCAAGTTTATGCAGACGGCGGTGTAGATATTTCCATGTTTATATAGATGGTGGTGTAGATATTACCATGTTTATACAGATAGCGGTGTAGCTATTTCCATGTTTATACAGATCGTGGTGAAGATATTTCCGTGTTTATACAGATCGCGGTGTGGATATTTCCATGTTTATACAGATCGTGGTGTAGATATTTCCATGTTTATACACATCGCGGTGTAGATATTTCCATGTTTATGCAGATCGTGGTGAAGATATTTCCATGTTTATACAGATCGTGGTGTACATATTTCCATTTTTATACAGATGGCGGTGTAGATATTTCCATACTTATACAGATGTCTGTGTAGATATTTCCATGTGTATACAGATGGTATTGTAGGTATTTCCATGTTTATACAGATGGTGGTGTAGTTATTTCCATGTTTATTCATATAACTGTGTAGATATTTCCATGTTTTTACAGATGGCAGTGTAGATATTTCAATGTTTATAGAGATGGCGCTGTAGATATTAAAATGTTTATACAGATCGCGGTGTAGATATTTCCATGTTTATACAGAGAGCGGTGTAGATATTTCCATGTTTATATAGATGGTGGTGTAGATATTACCATGTTTTTACAGATAGCGGTGTAGATATTTCCATGTTTATACAGATCGTGGTGAAGATATTTCCATGTTTATACAGATCGCTGTGTAGATATTTCCATGTTTATACAGATCGCGGTGTAGATATTTCCATGTTTATACAGATAGCGGTGTAGATATTTCCATGTTTATACAGATAGCGGTGTAGATATTTCCATGTTTATGGAGATAGCAGTGTAGGTATTTCCATGTTTATAGACATAGCGGTGTAGATATTTCCATGTTTATATAGATGGCGTTGTAGATATTTCCATGTTTATACCGATAGATATGTTGGTATTTCCACGTTTATACAGATAGCGATGTAGATATTTCCATGTTTATACAGCTCGCGGTGCAGATATTTATATCTTTATACAGATGGCATTGTAGATATTTCCTTATTCACACAGATGGCGGTGTAGATGTTTCCATGTTTATACAGATGGTGGAGTAGTTATTTCCATGTTTATGGAGATGGCAGTGTAGATATTTTCATGTTTATAGAGATGGCGGTGTAGATATTTCCATGTTTATAGAGATAGCAGTGTAGATATTTACATGTTTATACAGATGACTGTGTAGATATTTCCATGTGTATACAGATGGCATTGTAGATATTTCCATGTTTATACAGATGACTGTAGAGGTATTTCCATGTTTTACAGATGGCTGTGCAGATATTTCCATGTTTATAGAGATAGCGGTGTAGATATTTCCATGTTTGTACAGATGGAGTTGTTGATATTTCCATCTATACACAGATGGCCGTGTAGATATTTCCATGTTTATACAGATGGCAGCGTAGATATTTCCATGGACATGCAGATGGCGGTGTAGATATTTCCATGTTTATACAGATAGCGGTGTAGATATTTCCATGTTTATACAGATCGTGGTGAAGATATTTCCATGTTTATACAGATCGTGGTGAAGATATTTCCATGTTTATACAGATGGCGGTGTAGATATTTCCATACTTATACAGATGTCTGTGTAGATATTTCCATGTGTATACATATGGTATTTTAGGTATTTCCATGTTTATACAGATGGTGGTGTACATATTTCCATGTTTTACACATGGCAGTGTAGATATTTCAATGTTTATGGAGATGGCGCTGCAGATATTTCCATGTTTACACAGATCGCGTTGTAGATATTTCCATGTTTACACAGATTGCGGTGTAGATATTTCCATCTTTCTACAGATGGCATTGTAGATATTTCCAAGTTTATGCAGACGGCGGTGTAGATATTTCCATGTTTATATAGATGGTGGTGTAGATATTACCATGTTTATACAGATAGCGGTGTAGCTATTTCCATGTTTATACAGATCGTGGTGAAGATATTTCCGTGTTTATACAGATCGCGGTGTAGATATTTCCATGTTTATACAGATAGCGGTGTAGATATTTCCATGTTTATACAGATAGCGGTGTAGATATTTCCATGTTTATAGAGATAGCAGTGTAGGTATTTCCATGTTTATAGACATAGCGGTGTAGATATTTCCATGTTTATATAGATGGCGTTGTAGATATTTCCATGTTTATACCGATAGATGTGTTGGTATTTCGACGTTTATACAGATAGCGATGTAGATATTTCCATGTTTATACAGCTCGCGGTGCAGATACTTATATCTTTATACAGATGGAATTGTAGATATCTCCTTATTCACATAAATTGCTGTGTAGATGTTTCCATGTTTATACAGATGGCGGAGTAGTTAGTTCCATGTTTATGGAGATGGCAGTGTAGATATTTTCATGTTTATAGAGAGGCGGTGTAGATATTTCCATGTTTATAGAGATAGCAGTGTAGATATTTACATGTTTATACAGATGGCTGTGTAGATATTTCCATGTGTATACAGATGGCATTGTAGATATTTCCATGTTTATACAGATGACTGTAGAGGTATTTCCATGTTTTACAGATGGCTCTGCAGATATTTCCATGTTTATAGAGATAGCGGTGTAGATATTTCCATGTTTATACTGATAACGGTGTAGATATTTCCATGTTTATACAGAGGGCAGTGTGGATATTTCCATGTATATACAGACGACGGTGTAGATATTTCAATGTTTATACAGATAACGGAGTAGTTAATTCCATGTTTTCACAGGTAGCTGTGTAGATATTTCCAAGTTTACACAGATAGCGTTGTAAATATTTCCATATTTATGCAGATAACGGTGTAAATATTTCCATGTTTAAAGAGATAGTGGTGTAGGTATTTCCATGTTTATACAGATAGCCGTGGAGATATTTCCAGGTTTATACATATAGCGATGTAGGTATTTTCATGTTCATACTGATAGCGGTGTATATATTTCCATGTTTATACAGAGAGTGGTGTAGATATTTCAATGCTTATACAGATAGTGGTGTAGATATTTCCATATTTATACAAATAGCGGTGGAGATATTTCCAGGTTTATGAAGATAGCGGTGGAGATATGTCCAAGTTTATACAGATAGCCGTGTAGATATTTCCATGTTTATACAGATATTGGTGTTGGTATTTCCCTGTGTATACAGATAGCGGTGTAGATATTTCCATGTTTATACAGCTCACAGTGTAGATATTTCCATCTTTATACAGATGGCAGTGTAGATATTTCCATGTTTATAGAGATAGAGGAGTAGATATTTCCATGTTTACCCTGATGGCAGTGTAGATAATTCCATGTTTATGGAGATGTCGGTGTAGATATTTTCATGTTTATAGAGATGGCGGTGTATATATTTCCATGTTTATAGAGATTGCAGTGTAGGTATTTCCATGTGTATAGAGATACCGGTGCAGATGTTTCTATGTTTATACTGATGGCTGTGTAGATATTTTCATGTCTATAAGAATGGCAGTGTAGATATTTTCATGTTAATAGAGATGGCTGTGAAGGTTTTTCCATGTATATACAGTTGACTGTGTAGATATTTCCATGTTTATACAGATGGCGGTGTAGATATTTCCATGTTTATATAGATAGCGGTGTAGATATTTCCATCTTTATAGAGATAGCGCTCTATATATTTCCATCTTTGCACAGATTGCAGTGAAGGTATTTCCATGTTTATACAGATAGCAGTGTAGATATTTCCATGTTTATAGAGATAGCGGTGTAGTTATTTCCATGTTTATACAGATAACTGTGTAGGTGTTTCCATGCTTATACAGATGGCGGTGTAGATATTTCCATGTATATAGAAATAGCCATGTGGATATTTCCATGTTTATACACATAGCGGTGTAGACATTCCCATGTTTATACAGATAGCGGTGTAGATATTTCCATATTTATACAGAGAGCAGTGTAGATATTTCCATGTTTATACAAGTAGAAGTGTAGATATTTCCATGTTTATGCAGATCGCGGTGTAGAAATTTCCATCTTTCTACAGATGGCAGTGTAAATTATTTCTATGTTTATATAGATGGCGGTGTAGATATTTCCAAGTTTACACAGAGGGCGGTATAGATATTTCCATGTTTATCCAGATGGAAATGTAGATATTTCCATGTTTATAGACATGGCGGTGTAGATATTTCTATGTTTACAGAGAGAGCGGAGTAGATAATTCCATGTTTATAGAGATGGCGTTGTAGGTATTTCCATGTTTGTGCAGATAGCGGTGTTGATATTTCCATTTTTATACAGCTCGCGGTGTAGATATTTCCATCTTTATACAGATGTCTGGGGGGATATTTCCATGTTTATAAAGATAGCAGTATAGACATATCCATGTTTACAGAGATGGCGGTGTAGATATTTCCATGTTTATGGAGATGGCGTTGTAGTTATTTTCATGTTTATAGAGACGGCGGTGTAGATATTTCCATGTTAATAAAGATTTTGGTGTAGATATTTCCATGTTTATAGAGATTGCAGTGTAGTTATTTCCATGTGTACAGAGATAGCGGTGCAGATGTTTCCATGTATATACTGATGGCTCTGTAGATATTTCCATGTGTATACAGACGGCAGTGTAGATATTTCTATGTTTGTAGAGATGGTGTTGTAGATATTTCCATGTATATACAGATGACTGTGTAGATATTTCCATGTTTATACAGATCGCTGTGGAGATTTTTCCATGTTCATACAGATGGCCGTGTAGATATTTACAAATTTATACAGATAGCAGCGTAGATATTTCCAAGTTTATACAGATAGTGGTGTAGGTATTTCCATGTTTATAGAGACAGCGGTGTAGATATTTCCATGTTTATACTGATGGCAGTGTAGATATTTCCATGTGTATACAGATGGCAGTGTTGATATTTCCATGTTTATACAGATAGCGGTGTGGCTTTTTCCATGTTTATACAGATAGCGGTGAGGATACTTCCATGTTTATAGAGATGGCTGTGTAGATATTTCCCCGTTTATACACACGGCTGTGTAGATATTTACATGTTTATACAGATGGCACTGTGGATATTTCCATGTTTATACAGATAGTAGTGTAAAAATTTCCATCTTTGCACAGATTGCGGTGTAGATATTTCCATCTTTACACAGATAGCGGTGTAGATAATTCCATGTTTATACTGATAGCAGTGTAGGTATTTCCATGTTTATACTGATAGCGGTGTAGATATTTCCATATTTATACAGATAGCTGTGCAGATATTTCCAAGATTATACAGATAGCGGTGGAGATATTTCCGTGTTTATACAGATAGCAATGCAGATGTTTCCATGTTTATACAGATAGTGGTGTATATATTTCCATGTTTATACAGATAGTGGTGTAGATATTTCCATGCTTATACAGATAGTGGTGTAGATATTTCCATATTTATACAGATAGTGTTGGAGATAGTTCCATGTTTATGCAGATAGCGGTGGAGATATTTCCATGTTTATACAGATGGAGTTGTAGATATTTTCATGTTTATACCAATAACGGTGTAGATATTTCCAAGTTTATACAGATAGCCGTGTAGATATTTCCATGTTTCTACAGATATTGCTGAAGTTATTTCCATCTGTATACACATAGCGGTGAAGGTATTTCCATGGTTATACAGCTCACCGTGTAAATATTTCCATCTTTATACAGGTGGCAGTGTAGGTATTTCCATGTTTATAGAGATAGAGGTGTAGATATTTCCATGTTTACCCAGATGGTGGTGTAGATAGTTCCATGTTTATGGAGATGGCGTTGTAGATATTTTCATGTTTTTAGAGATGGAGTTGTAGATATTTCCATGTTTATAGAGATTGCAGTGTATATATTTCCATGTTTATGTAGATTGCAGTGTAGGTATTTCCATGTGTATAGAGATAGCGGTGCAGATGTTTCCATGTTTATACTGATGGCTGTGTAGATATTTCCATGTGTATACGAATGGCAGTTTAGATATTTTCCTGGTTATAGAGATGGTTGTGAAGATATTACCATGTATATTCAGATGACTGTGTAGATATTTTCATGTTTATACAGATAGCGCTGTATATATTTGCATCTTTGCACAGATTGCGGTGCAGATATTTCCATGTTTATACAGATAGCAGTGTAGATATTTCCATGTTTATAGAGATAGCGGTGTAGATATTTCCATGTTTATACAGAAAACTGTGTGGGTATTTCCATGTTTATACAGATGGCGGTGTAGATATTTCCATGTTTATAGAAATAGCCATGTGGATATTTCCATGTTTATACAGATACCGGTGTAGACATTTCCATGTTTATGCAGTTAGCGGTGCAGATATTTTCATATTTATACAGAGAGCAGTGTAGATATTTTCATGTTTATACACGTAAAGGTGTAGATATTTCCATGTTTATGCAGATCGCGTTGTAGATATTTCCATCTTTCTACAGAGCAGTGTAGATTATTCAATGTTTATACAGATGGTGGTGTAGATATTTCCAAATTTACACAGAGGGCGGTATAGATATTTCCATGTTTATCCAGATGGAAGTTTAGATATTTCCATGTTTATAGAGATGGCGGTGTAGATATTTCTATGTTTATAGAGATAGCGGTGTAGATAATTCCATGTTTATAGATATGGCGGTGTAGGTATTTCCATGTTTATAGAGGTAGTGGTGTAGATATTTCCATGTTTATAGAGATAGCGGTGTAGATATTTCCATGTTTTTACAGATAGTGGTGTTGGTATTTCCCTGTTTATACTGATAGCGATGTAGATATTTCCATGTTTATACAGCTCGCGGTGTAGATATTTCCATCTTTATAGAGATGGCAGTGTAGATATTTCCAAGTTTATACAGATAGCAGTGTAGATATTTCCATGTTTACACAGATGGCGTTGTAGATATTTCCATGTTTATGGAGATGGCGTTGTAGATATTTTCATGTTTATAGAGACGGCGGTGTATATATTTACCTGCTTAGAAAGATTTTGGTGTAGATATTTCCATGTTTATAGAGATTGCGGTGTAGGTATTTCCATGTGTACAGAGAGAGCGGTGCAGGTGTTTCCATCTTTATACTGATGGCTGTGTAGATATTTCCATGTGTATACAGATGGCAGTTTAGTTATTTCCATGTTTGTAGAGATGGTGTTGTAGATATTTCCATGTATATACAGTTGACTGTGTAGATATTTCCATATTTATACAGACAGCGGTTTAGATATTTCCATGTATATACAGATAGCGGTGGAGATATTTCCATGTTTACACAGAGACCGGTGCAGATATTTCAATGTTTATACAGATGGAGGTGTAGATATTCCCATGTTTATGGAGATAACTGTGTAGATATTTCCATGTTTTTACAGATGGCGGTGAAGATATTTCCATGTTTATACAGATAGCGGTGTGGCTATTTCCATGTTTATAGAGATAGCGGTGTAGGTATTTCCATGTATATGCAGATGACTGTGAAGGTATTTCCATGTTTAAACTGATAGCGGTGACGATATTTCCATGTTTACACAGATGGCAGTGTAGATAGTTCCATGTTTATGAAGGTGGGGGTGTAAATATTTTCATGTTTATACAGATGTCGGTGTAGTTATTTCCATTTTTGTAGACATGGCGGTGTAGGCACTTCCATGTTTATAGAGATTCTGGTGTAGGTATTTCCATGTGTATAGAGATGATAGCGGTGCAGATGTCTCCACGTTTATACTGAAGGCTGTGAAGATATTTCCATGTGTATTCAGATGGCAGTGTAAATATTTCCATGTTTATAGAGATGGTGGTTTATATATTTCCATGTATATACAGATTACTGTGTAGATATTTCCAAGTTTATAGAGATGGCGGTGTAGATATTTCCATGTTTATAGAGTTAGCAGTGTAGATATTTCCATGATTATACAGAAAGCAGTGCAGATATTTCCATGTTAATAGAGATAGTGTTGTAGATATTTCCATCTTTGCAGAGACTGCGGTGTAGATATTTCCATCTTTAAACAGATAGCGTTGTAGAAGTTTCCATGTTTATAGAGATAGCGGTGGAGGTATTACCATGTTTATACAGATAGCGATGTAGTTATTTCCGTGCTTATACACTCGGCAGTGTAGGTAATTCCATGTTTATACAGAGGGAGGTGTAGATATTCCCAGGTTTATTCAGACGACTGTGTAGATATTTCCATGTTTTTAAAGATGGCGTTGTAGATATTTCCATGTTTATACAGATATCGGTGTGGCTATTTCCGTGTTTATAGAGATTGCGGTGAAGATATTTCCATGTATATGCAGATGACTGTGTAGATATTTCCATGTTTATGCAGATAGCGCTGTAGATATTTCCATGTTTATACAGATGGTGGTGGAGATATTTCCATGTTTATACAGATGGCGGTGTAGATATTTCCAAGTTTATACAGATCGCGGTGTAGATATTTCCATGTTTCTACAGATAGCGGAGTAGATATTTCCATTTTTATAGAGATTGCCGTGTAGTTATTTCCATGTTTATAGAGATAGCGGTGTAGATATTTACATGTTTATTCAAATGGCTGTGTAGATATTTAAATTTTTATACAGATGGATGTGTAGATATTTCCACGTTTATACAGATGACTGTGTAGATAATTCCATGTTTTTACAGACGGCTGTGTAGATATTTCCATGTTTGTACAGATAGCGGTGTAAATATTTCCATGTTTATACAGATGACTGTGTAGGTATTTCCATGTTTATGCAGATGTCGGTATAGATATTTCCATGTTTATAGAGATAGCAATGTAGATATTTCCATGGTTGTAGAGATAGCTGTGTAGGCATTTCCATGTTTATAGAGATAGCGGTGAAGCTATTTCCATATTTAATCAGATAGCGGTGTATATATTTCCATGTTTATACAGATAGCAGTGTAGATATTTCAATGTTTATAGAGATGGCGGTGTAGATATTTCCATGTTTATACAGATAGCGGTGTAGATATTTCCATGTTTATACAGACAGCGGTGTAGATATTTCCATGTTTACAGAGATAGCGCTGTAGAAATTTCCATATTTGCACAGATTGCGGTGTAGATTTTTCCATCTTTACACAGATAGCACTGTACATAATTCCATGTTTACACAGATAGCTGTGTTGATATTTCCATGTTTACACGGAAAGTGTTGTAGATATGTCCATGTTTATACAGATAGCGGTGTAGATATTTCCATGTTTATGCAGATAGCGCTGTAGATATTTCCATGTTTATACAGATGGCTGTGTAGGTATTTCCATGTGTATACAGATGGCAGTGTAGATATTTCCATGTTTATACAGAGGGAGGTGTAGAGATTTCAATATTTATACAGATGACAGTGTAGATATTTCCTTGTTTTACAGATGGTGGTGTAGATATTACCATGTTTATACAGATAGCGGTGTGGCTATTTCCATTTTATAGAGATAGCAGTGTAGATATTTCCATATTTATAGAGATAGCTCTGTAGATATTTCCATGTATATATAGATGGCAGTGTAGATATTTCCATGTTTACACAGATAGTGGTGTAGATATTTCCACGTTTACACAGATGACTGTGTAGGTATTTCCATGTTTATACAGATAGCGGTGTAGACATTTCCATGTTTATACAGATAGCGTTGTAGATATTTCCATATTTTTACAGATAGCGGAGTAGGTATTTCCATGTTTATACAGATAGCAGCACAGATATTTCCATGTTTATAAAGATACATGTGTAGATATTACCATGTTTATACAGATCGTGTTCCAGATATTTCCATGCTTATACAGATAGCGGTGTAGATATTTCCATGTTTGAACAGATAGCGGTGTAGATATACCCATGCTTACAGTGATAGCGGTGTAGATATTTCCATATTTGCACAGACTGCGGTGTGGATATTTCCATCTTTACACAGATAGCGGTGTAGGTATTTCCATATTTACACAGAGAGCGGTGTACATATTTCCATGTTTATACAGATACCGGTGTAGATATTTCCATGTTTATACAGATAGCGGTGTGGATATTTCCATGATTATACAGATAGCGTTGAAGATATTTCCGTGTTTATACAGGTAGCGGTGTTGGTATTTCCATGTTTATACAGACAGCGGTGTAGATATTTCCGTGTTTATACAGCTCGCAGTGTTGATATTTCCATCTTTATACATATGGAAGTGTAGGTATTTCCATGTTAATAGAGATAGCGGTGTACATATTTCCATGTTTATACAAATAGCGTGGTAAATATTTCCATGTCTATAGAGACATCTGTGTAAATATTTCCATGTTTATTCAGGGAGCGGTTTAAATGTTTACACCTTTACAGAGATAGCGGTGTAGATATTTCCACGTTTATACAGAAAGTGGTTTAGATATTTCCACGTTTACAGAGATAGCGGTGCAGATATTTCCACGTTTATAGAGATAGTGGTGTAGATATTTCCACGTTTATACACATAGCGGTGTAGATATTTCCACGTTTACAGAGATCGCGGTGAAGATATTTGCAAGTTTATACAGATAGCGGTGTAGATATTTCTACGATTATACTGATATCTGTGTAGATATTTCCACGTTTATAGATATAGCGGTGTAGATATTTCCATGTTTATAGAGATAGCGGTGTAGATATTTCCATGTTTACAGAGACACCGTTGTATATATTTGCACGTTTACAGAGATAGCGGTGTAGATATTTCCATGTTTATAGAGACAGCCCTGTAGATACTTCCACCTTTATAGAGATAGCCGTGTAGATATTTCCAAGTTTATGGGGAAAGCGGTGTAAATATTTACATGTTCATAGAGACAGCGGTGTAGTTATTTCCATGTTTTTAGAGACAGCGTCATAGATATTTCCATATAAATAAAGATAGCGGTGTAGATCTTTCCATGTTTATAGAGACAGCAGTGTAGCTATTTCCATGTTTATACAGATACCGGTGTAGATATTTCTATGTTTTCACAGATAGCTGTGTAGATATTTCCATCTTTACACAGATAGCGTTGTAGATATTTCCAGGTTTATAGAGATTGCGGTGGAGATTTTACCATGTTTATACAGATGGCGGTGTAGATATATTCATGTTAAGACAGATAGCGGTGTAGATATTTCCATGTTTATACCGATAGCGTTGAAGATATTTCCAGGTTTATACAGATAGCGGTTTAGATATTTCCACGTTTACAGAGATAGCGGTGCAGATATTTCCATGTTTATACTGATGGCTGTGTAGATTTTTCCATGTGTATACAGATGGCAGGTGAAATATTTCCATGTTTATTCTGGTGGAGGTGTGGATATTTCCATGTTTGTACAGATGACTGTGTACATATTTCCTTGTTATTACAGATGTCGGTGTAGATATTTCGATGTTTATAGAGATAGCAGTGTGGATATTTCCATGATTATACAGATGGCGGAGTTGGTTTTTCCATGTTTTTACAGATAGCAGTGTAGATATTTCCATGTTTATACAGCTCGTGGTCTTGATATTTCCATCTTTATACAGATGGCAGTGTAGCTATTTCCAAGTTTATAGAGATAGCGGTGTACATATTTCCATGTTTATACACATAGCGTAGTAAATACTTCCATGTTTATAGAGATAGCAGTGTAAATATTTCCTTGTTTATACAGATAGCCGTTTAAATGTTTAGTCATTTACAGAGATATCGGAGTAGATATTTCCACGTTTATACAGAATGTGGTGTAGATATTTCCACGTTTACAGAGATAGCGGTGTAGATATTTCCACGTTTATACAGGTAGCGGTGTAGATATTTCCACTTGTATACACATAGCGGTGTAAATATTTACATTTTATAGAGATAGCGGTGTAGTATTTGCATGTTTATACAGGTAGCGGTGTAGACATTTACAAGTTTATACTGATAGCGGTGTAGATATTTCCACGTTTATAGAGATAGCGGTGTAGATATTTCCAAGTTTATAGAGATAGCGGTGTAGATATTTCCATGTTTACAGAGACAGCGGTGTAGATACTTCCACCTTTATAGAGATAGCCGTGTAGATATTTCCAAGTTTATGGAGACAGCGGTGTAGATATTTGCATGTTTATAGAGACAGCGGTGAAGATATATCCGTGTTTTTAGAGACAGCTGTGTAGATATATCCATGTTTATAATGATTGCGGTATAGATATTTCCAAGTTTATAGAGACAGCAGTGTAGATATTTCCATGTTTATACAGACAGTGGTGTAGTTATTTCTATCTTTATAGAGATAGCAGTGTAGATATTTCCATGCTTATACTGATAGCGGTGTAGGTATTTCCATGTTTATTCAGATGGCGGTGTAGTTATTTCCATGTTTATACAGATGGCGGTGTACATAATTCAGTCTTTATACAGATATCGGAGTAGCTATTTCCATGTTTATACTGATAGCGGTATAGATATTTCCATTTTTACACAGATAGCTGTTTAGATATTTCCATGTTTACTCAGATAGCGTTGTAGATATTTCCATATTTATACAGATAGCGGTGAAGATATTTCCATGTTTATACAGATAGCGGTGTAGATATTTCCATGTTTATACAGATAGCGGTGTAGATATTTCCATGTTTATACAGACAGCAGTGTAGATATTTCCATCTTTATACTGATAACAATGTGGAGGTTTCCATGTTTATAGTGATAGCGGTGCAGATATTTCCATATTCATACAAATACTGATGTAGATATTTCCTTGTTTATTCAGATGGCGGTGTAGATAGTTCCATGTTTATACAGATAACTGTGTAGTTATTTCCATGCTTACACACATGGCGGTGTAGATATTTCTATGTTTATAGAAATAGCCATGTGGATATTTCCATGTTTGTACTGATAGTGGTGTAGACATTTCCATGTTTATACAGAGAGCGGTGTAGATATTTCCATATTTATACAGAGAACAGTGAAGATATTTCCATGTTTATACAGGTAGAGGTGTAGATATTTCCATGTTTATGCAGATCGCGGTGTAGATATTTCCATCTTTCTACAGATGGCAGTGAAAATATTTCTATGTTTATACAGATGGCGGTGTAGATATTTCTAAGTTTACACAGAGGGCGATATAGATATTTCCATGAATATCCAGATGGAAGTGTAGATATTTCCATGTTTATAGACATGGCGATGTAGATAATTCTATGTTTATAGAGATAGCGGTGTAGATAATTCCATGTTTATAGAGATGGCGGTGTAGGTATTTCCATGTTTGTGCAGATAGCGGTGTGGATATTTCCATGTTTATACAGCTCGCGGTGTAGATATTACCATCTTTATACGGATGGCAGTGTGGATATTTCCATGTTTATACAGATAGCAGTGTAGATATTTCCATGTTTACAGAGATGGCGGTGTAGATATTTCCATATTTATGGAGATAGCGTTGTAGATATTTTCATGTTTATAGAGACGGCGGTGTGGATATTTCCATGTTTATAAAGATTGTGGTGTAGATATTTCCATGTTTATAGAGATTGCAGTGTAGGTATTTCCATGTGTACAGAGATAGCGGTGCAGATGTTTCCATGTATATACTGATGGCTGTGTAGATATTTCCATGTGTATACAGATGGCAGTGTAGATATTTCCATGTTTGTAGAGATGGTGTTGTAGATATTTCCATGTATATACAGATGACTGTGTAGATATTTCCATATTTAAACAGATAGCGGTGGAGATATTTCCATGTTTATACAGATCGCAGTGTAGATTTTTCCATGTTCATACAGATGGCCGTGTAGATATTTCCAAGTTTATAGAGATGGCGGTGTAGATATTTTCATGTTTATACAGATGACTGCCTAGATATTTCCATGTTTATACATATTGTGGTGTAGGTATTTCCATGTTTATAGAGATAGTGGTGTAGATATTTTCCTGTTTATACAGATAGCAATGCAGATATTTCCATGTTTATAGAGAGAGCGATGTAGAGATTTCCATCTTTGCACAGATTGCGGTGTAGATATTTCCATCTTTACACAGATAGCTGTGTAGATATTTCCATGATTACACAGAAAGCGTTGTAGATATTTCCAAGTTTATAGAGATAGCAGTTTAGATATTTCCATGTTTATACAGATAGCGGTGTAGATATTTCAATGTTTATACAGATAGCGATGTGGATATTTCTATGTTTACGCAGATAATGGTGTGGATATTTCCATGTTTTTGCAGATATCAGTGTAGATATTTCCATGTTTACACAGTTAGCTGTATAGATATTTCCATGTTTACACAGATAGCGGTGTAGATATTTCCATGTTTGTACAGCTAGCGGTGCAGATATTCCCATCTTTATAGAGATGACTTTGAAGATATTTCCATGTTTATACAGATGGTGTTGTAGATATTTCCATGTTTATACAGATAGCGTTTTACTTCTTTCCATGTTTACACAGATAGCGGTGTAGATATTTCCATCTTTGCAGAGCTTACGGTGTAGAAATTTGAATCTTTACACATATAGCGCTGAAGACATTTCCATGTTTACACAGATAGATGTGTAGATATTTCCACGTTTACACAGATATTGTTGTAGATATTTCCAAGTTTATACAGATAGCGGTGGAGATATTTGCATGTTTATACAGATGGCGGTGAAGGTATTTCCATCTTCATAGTGATAGCAATGTAGATATTTCCATGTTTATAAAGATAGCGATGTACGTATTTCCATGTTTATACAGATTGCGGTGTAGATAATTGCATTTTTATACAGATATCGGTGTAGATATTTTCATGTTTATATAGATCGCGGTGTAGATATTCCCATGTTTATACAGATAGCTGTGGAGATATTTCCATGTTTATACAGATAGCGGTGTAGATATTTCCATGTTTATACAGATAGCAGAGTAGATATTTCCATGTTTACACAGATAGCGGTATAGATATTTCCATTTTTACAATGAAAGCGGTGTAAATATTTCCATCTTTACACAGATAGCGCTGTAGACATTTCCATGTTTACACAGATAGCGGTGTAGACATTTCAATGTTTACACAGATAGCGTTGTAGATATTTCCATGTTTATACAGATAGCGGGGTTGTTATTTCCATGTTTATAAAGATCGTGGTGTAGATCTTTCCATGTTTATACAGATAGCGGTGTAGGTATTTCCATGTCCATACAGATAGCTGTGTAGATATTTCCATGTTTATACAGATAGCGGTGTAGGTATATCCATGTTTATACAGATAGCAGTGTAGATATTTCCATTTTCCTTCAGATGGCGGCGTAGATATTTCCAAGTTTATACATATGGCGGTATAGATATTTCCATGTTTATAGAGATGGCATTGTAGTTAGTTCCACGTTTATGGAGATGGCAGTGTAGATATTTTCATGTTTATAGAGATGGCGGTGTAGATATTTCCATGTTTAAAGAGATAGGGGTGTAGGTATTTCCATGTTTACACACGGCTGTGCAGATATATCCATGTGAATACAGATGGCATTGTAGATATTTCCATGTTTATACAGATGGTGGTGTAGATATTTCCATGTTTATACAGATGACTGTGTAGATATTTCCATGTTTTTACAGATGGTGGTGTGGATATTTCCATGTTTTTACAGATGGCGTTGTAGATATTTCCAGGTTGAAGCAGATGGCGGTTTAGATATTTCCATGTTTACAGTGATAGCAGTGAAGATAATTTCATGTTTATGCAAATGGTGGTGAAGGTATTTCCATGTTTATAGAGATAGCGGTGTAAATATTTCCATAGTTATACAGATGGTGGTGTAGATATTTCCAGTTTTATGCAGATAGCGGTGTAGGTATTTCCATGTTTATACAGGTAATGGTGTAGATATTTCCATGTCTATACAGATAGTGGTGTAGATCTTTCCATGTTTATATAGATCGTTGTGTAGATATTTCCATGTTTATACAGACAGCGGTGAAGTTATTTCCATGTTTATACAGATAGCGGTGTAGATATTTCCATATTTATACAGATATAGGGGTAGATATTTCCATGTTTATACAGATAGCGGTGTAGATATTTCCATGTTTATACAGATCGTGGTGTAGATATTTCGATGTTTATACAGATAACGGTGTAGATATTTCCATGTTTTTACTGATGTCGGTGGAGGTATTTCCATGTTTATAGAGACAGCGGTGTAGATATTTCCATGTTTACACAGATGGCGGTGTAGATATTTCCATGCTTATAGAGATAGCCGTGTAGATATTTCCATATTTATACACATGTTGGTGTAGATATTTCCATGTTTATATAGATGGCGGTGTAGGTATTCACATGTTTATACTGATAGAAGTGTAGATATATCCATATTTATACAGAAGATGGTGTAGTTATTTCCATGTTTATACAGATCACAGTGTAGATATTTCCATGTTTATACAGATGGTGGTGTAGATATTTGCATGTTTATAGAGATAGCGGTGTAGATATTTCCATTTTTATACAGATATCGGTGAAGATATTTCCATGTTTATACTTTTGGCGGTGTAGATATTTCCATGTTTAGACAGGTAACGGTGGAGATATTTCTATGTTTATACAGACAGCAGTGGGGATATTTCCATGTTTATACACATAGCCGTGTACATATTTCCATATTAATAGAGACAGCGGTGTAGGTATTTCCATGTTTATACAGACAGCGGTGCAGCTATTTCCATGTTTATACAGATGCCTATGCAGATATTTCCATATTTATACAGAGGGCTGTGTAGATATTTCTATGTTTATACAGATGTCAGTGTAGATATTTCCATGTTCCTACACATGACTGTGTAGGTATTTCCATGTTTAAACAGATGGCTTTGTAGATATTTCCATGTTTATAGAGATAGCGGTGCAGATATTTCCATGTTTATACAGATAGCGGTGTATATATTTCCATGTTTATACAGATCGTACTGTAGATATTTCCATGTTTATACAGATACCGGTGTAGATATTTCCATGTTTATACAGACCGCAGTGTAGATATTTCCATGTTTATAGAGATAGCAGTGTAGATATTTACATGTTTGTACAGATGGCGGTGTTGATGTTTCCATCTATACACAGATTGCCGTGTAGGTATTTCCATGTGTATACGGATGGCATTGTAGATATTTCCATGTTTATACAGATGGTGGTTTAGATATTTCCATGTTTACACAGATGACTGTATAGGTATTTCCATGTTTATACAGATGGCGGTGTAGATATTTCCATGTTTATAGAGATAGCTTTGCAGAAATTTCCATATTTATACAGATAACGGTGTAGAAATTTCCATGTTTATACAGATATCTGTGTAAATATTTCCATGTTTATACAGATCACGGTGTAGGTATTTCCATGTTTATAGAGATAGCGGTGTATATATTTCCATGTTTATACAGATAGCGGTGTAGATATTTCCATGTTTATACAGACTGCGGTGTAGATATTTCCATGTTTATACAGATATCGGTGCAGATATTTCCATGTTTGTACAGATTGCGTTGTTGATATTTCCATCTATACACAGATGACCGTGTAGATATTTCCATGTTTATACAGATGGCGGCGCAGATATTTCTATGGATATATAGATGGCGGTGTAGATATTTCCATGTATATACAGATAACGGTATAGTTGTTTCAATGTTTATATAGAGAGCGGTTTAGATATTTCCATGTATGTACACATGGCTTTGTAGATATTTCCATGTTTATACAGATGGCGGTGTAGATATTTCCATGTTTATACAGATCGTGGTGTAGATATTTCCATGTTTATACAGATGGTGGTGTAGATATTTGCATGTTTATAGAGATAGCGGTGTAGATATTTCCATTTTTATACAGATTTCGGTGAAGATATTTCCATGTTTATACTTTTGGCGGTGTAGATATTTCCATGTTTAGACAGGTAACGGTGGAGATATTTCTATGTTTATACATACTGCAGTGGGGATATTTCCATGTTTATACACATAGCCGTGTACATATTTCCATATTAATGGAGACAGCGGTGTAGGTATTTCCATGTTTATACAGATAGCGGTGCAGCTATTTCCATGTTTATACAGATGCCTATGCAGGTATTTCCATATTTGTACAGAGGGCTGTGTAGTTATTTCTATGTTTATACAGATGGCAGTGTAGACATTTCCATGTTCCTACACATGACTCTGTAGGTATTTCCATGTTTAAACAGATGGCTTTGTAGATATTTCCATGTTTATAGAGATAGCGGTGCAGATATTTCCATGTTTATACAGATAGCGGTGTATATACTTCCATGTTTATACAGAGCGTAGTGTAGATATTTCCATGTTTATACAGATACCGGTGTAGATATTTCCATGTTTATACAGACCGCATTGTAGATATTTCGATGTTTATAGAGATAGCGGTGTAGATATTTCCATGTTTGTACAGATGGCGGTGTTGATGTTTCCATCTATACACAGATTGCCGTGTAGGTATTTCCATGTGTATACAGATGGCATTGTAGATATTTCCATGTTTATACAGATTGTGGTGTAGATATTTCCATGTTTATACTGATAACTGTTTAGGTATTTCCATGTTTTTACAGATGTCATAGTAGTTATTTCCATGTTTATAGAGATAGCAGTGTAGATATTTCCATGTTTATACAGATGGCGGTGTAGATATTTCCATGTTTATAGAGATAGCGGAGTAGATATTTCCATATTTATACAGATAACGGTGTAGAAATTTCCATGATTATACAGATAGCGGTGTAAATATTTCCATGTTTATACAGATCACGGTGTGAATATTTCCTAGTTTATACAAATAGCGGTGTAGTTATTTCCATGTTTATACAGATAGTGGTGTAGATATTTCCATGTATATACAGATGGCTGAGTAGATATTTCCATGTTTATACAGATGGCTTTGTAGATATTTCCATGTTTATACAGATGACTTTGTAGGTATTTCCATGTTTATACAGATGGCGGTGTAGATATTTGCATGTTTATAGAGATAGCTGTGTAGATATTTCCATGTTTATACAGATAGCGGTGTAGATATTTCCAAGTTTATACAGATCGCCGTGTAGATACTTCCATGTTTATACAGATAGCGGTGTAGATATTTCCAAGTTTATACAGATCGCCGTGTGGATACTTCCATGTTTATACAGATCACGGTGTAGATATTTCCATGTTTATACAGATAGCAGTGTAGATATTTCCATGTTTTTACAGATATCGGTGTAGATATTTCCATGTTTACACAGATTGCGGTGTAGATATTTCCATCTTTCTACAGATGGCATTGTAGATATTTCCATGTTTATACAGATGGCGGTGTAGATATTTCCATGTTTATATAGATGGTGGTGTAGATATTACCATGTTTATACAGATAGCGGTGTAGAAATTTCCATGTTTATACAGCTCGTGGTGAAGATATTTCCATGTTTATACAGATCACGGTGTAGATATTTCCATGTCTATACAGATCGCGGTGTAGATATTTCCATGTTTATACATATAGCGATGTAGATATTTCCATGTTTAGAGAGATAGCAGTGTAGATATTTACATGTTTATACAGATGGCTGTGCAGATATTTCCACGTGTATACAGATGGCTTTGTAGATATATCCATGTTTATACAGATGACTGTATAGGTATTTCCATGTTTTTACAGATAGCAGTGCAGATATTTCCATGTTTATAGAGATAGCGGTGTAGATATTTCCATGTTTGTACAGATGGCGGTGCTGATATTTCCATCTATACACAGATGGCCATGTAGATATTTCCATGTTTATATAGATGGCGGTGTAGATATTTCCATGTGTATACAGCTGGTATTGTACGTATTTCCATGTTTATACAGATGGCGGTGTAGATATTTCCATATTTATACAGATAACGGTGTAGAAATTTCCATGTTTATACAGATAGCGGTGTAAATATTTCCATGTTTATACAGATCACGGGGTAGATATTTCCATGTTTATAGAGATAGCGGTGTAGATATTTCCATGTTTATACAGATAGCTGAGTAGATATTTCCATGTTTATACAGATGCCGGTGCAGATATTTCTATGGATATGTAGATGGTGGTGTAGATATTCCATGTATATACAGATAGCGCTGTACTTATTTCCATGTTTATATAGAGAGCGGTGTAGACATTTCCATGTATGTACACTTGGCTGTGTAGATATTTCCATGTTTATACAGATGGAGGTGTAGATATTTCCATGTTTATACAGATAACTTAGTAAGTATTTCCATGTTTATACAGATGGCGGTGTAGATATTTCGATGTTTATAGAGATAGCAGTGGAGATATTTCCATGTTTACACAGATAGCGGTGTAGTTATTTCCATGTTTATATATATAGCGGTGTAGATATTTCCATGTATATACACATGGCTGTGTAGATATTTCCATGTTTATACAGATGGCGGTGTAGATATTTCCATGTTTATACAGATAACTTTGTAAGTATTTCCATGTTTATACAGATGGCGGTGTAGATATTTCGATGTTTATAGAGATAGCAGTGGAGATATTTCCATGTTTATACAGATAGCGGTGTAGATATTTCCATGTTTATACTGATCGCGGTGTAGGTATTTCCATGTTTATAGAGATGGCGGAGTAGATATTTCCATGTTCATAGAGATAGCGGTGTTGATTTTTCCATGTTTATAGAGATAGCTGTGTGGATATTTCCATGTTTATACAGATAGGGTTGTAGATATTTCCATGTTTATAGAGATGGCGTTGTAGATATTTCCATGTTTATACAGATAGGGGTGTAGATATTTCCATGTTTATAGATATGGCGGTGTAGATATTTCCATGTTTAAACAGGTCATGATGTACATATTTCCATGTTTATACAGATCGAGGTGTTGACATTACCATGTTTATAGGGATAGCGGTGCAAATATTTCCACATTTATACAGAGAGCGGTGTAGTTATTAGCATGTTTATACAGAAAGCGGTGTAGATATTTCCATGTATAAACAGATGTCTGTGTATATATTTCCAAGTTTAAACAGATAGTGGTGTAGATATTTCCTTGTTTATACAAATAGCGGTGTAGTTATTTCCATGTTTATACAGATAGGGGTGTATATGTTTCCATGAATATACAGATGGCTGTGTAGGTATTTCGATGTTTATACAGATGGCTGTGTAGATATTTCCATGTTTATACAGATGACTTTGTATGTATTTCCATGTTTATACAGATGGCGGTGTAGGTATTTCCATGTTTACAGAGATCGCTGTGTAGATATTTCCATGTTTATACAGATAGCGGTGTATATATTTCCATGTTTATACAGATAGCGGTGTACATATTTCCATGCTTCTAGAGATAGCGGTGTAGGTATTTCCATGTTTATAGACATAGCGGTGTAGATATTTCCATGTTTATATAGATGGCGCTGTAGATATTTCCATGTTTCAACAGAAACCGGTGCAGATATATCAATGTTTATACAGACCGCAGTGTAGATATATCCATGTTTATAGAGATAGCAGTGTAGATATTTCCATGTTTGTACATATGGCGGTGTTTTTGTTTCCATCTATACACAGATTGCCGTGTAGGTATTGCCATGTGTATACAGATGTCATTGTAGATATTTCCACGTTTATACAGATGGTGGTGAAGGTATTTCCATGTTTACACAGATGACTGTATAGGTATTTCCATGTTTATACAGATGGCGGTGTAGATATTTCCAAGTTTATAGAGATAGCGGTGTAGATAATCCATATTTATACAGATAGCGGTGTAGAAGTTTCCATGTTTATACAGATAGCGGTGTAAATATTTCCATGTTTATACAGATCACGGTGTAGGTATTTCCATGTTTATACAGACCGCGGTGTAGATATTTCCATGTTTATACAGATAGCGGTGCTGATATTTCCATGTTTGTACAGATGTCGGTGTTGATATTTCCATCTATACCCAGATGACCGTGTAGATATTTCCATGTTTATACAGATGGTGGCGCAGATATTTCCATGGATATGTAGATGGCGGAGTAGATATTTCCATGTTTATACAGATAGCGGTGTAGTTATTTCCATGTTTATATATATAGCGGTGTAAATATTTCCATCTATGAACACATGGGTGTGTAGATATTTCCATGTTTATACAGATAGCGGTGTAGATATTTCCATGTTTATAGAGATAGCGGTGTAGGTATTTCCATATTTATAGACATAGCGGTTTAGATATTTCCATGTTTATATTGATGGCATTGTAGATATTTCCATATTTATACCGATAGCGGTGTTGGTATTTCCGCGTTTATACAGATAGCGATGTTGATATTTCCATGTTTATACAGCTCGCGGTGCAGATATTTATATTTTTATAAAGATGGCATTGTAGATATTTCCTTGTTCACACAGATGGCGGTGTAGATGTTTCCATGTTTATACAGATGGCGGAGAAGTTATTTCCATGTTTATGGAGATGGCAGTGTAGATATTTTCATGTTTATAGAGATGGCGGTGTAGATATTTCCATGTTTATAGAGATAGCAGTGTAGATAATTTCATGTTTATACAGATGGCTGTGTAGATATTTCCATGGGTATACAGATCGCATTGTAGATATTTCCATGTTTATACAGATGACTGTATACGTATTTCCATGTTTTTACAGATGGCAGTGCAGATATTTCCATGTTTATAGAGATAACGGTGTAGATATTTCCATGTTTCTACAGATGGCGGTGTTGATATTTCCATCTATACACAGATGGCCGTGTAGTTATTTCCATGTTTATACAGAGGGCGGCGTACATATTTCCATGGAGATGCAGATGGCGGTGTAGATATTTCCATGTTTAAACAGATAGCGGTGTAGATATTTCCATGTTTACACAGATAGTGGTGTAGATATTTCCGTGTTTATACACATGGCAGAGGAGATACCTCCATCTTTATGGAGATGGCAGTGTAGATATTTTCATGTTTATAGAGATGGCGGTGTAGATATTTCCATATTTATAGAGATAGCGGTGTTGATATATCCATCTTTCTGCAAATGGCAGTGTAGATATTTCCATGTTTATACAGATGGCCGTGTAGTTATTTCCTTATTTATACAGATGTCTGTGTAGTTATTTCCATGTGTATACAGATGGTATTGTAGGTATTTCCATGTTTATACAGATGGTGGTGTAGATATTTCCATGCTTACACAGTTAGCGGTGTAGATATTTCCATGTTTTTACAGATGGCAGTGTAGATATTTCAATGTTTATGGAGATGGCGCTTTAGATATTTCCATGTTTATACAGATAACGGTGGAGATATTTCCATGTTTATACAGAGAGCATTGGAGATATTTCCATGTTTATACACATAGCGGTGTACATATTTCCATGTTTATAGAGACAGCGGTGTAGGTATTTCCATGTTTATACAGATAGCGATGCAGATATTTCCATGTTTACACAGATGCCTATGCAGATATTTCCATATTTATACAGAGGGCTTTGTAGATATTTATATGTTTATACAGATGGCAGTGTAAATATTTAAATGTTCCTACACATGACTGTGTAGGTATTTCCATGTTTATAGAGATGTCTTTATAGATATTTCCATGTTTATAGAGATAGCGGTGCAGATATTTCCATGTTTAGACAGATAGCGGTGTATATATTTCCATGTTTATACAGATCATGGTGTAGATATTTCCATGTTTATTCAGATACCGGTGTGGATATTTCCATATTTATACAGACCGCAGTGTAGATATTTCCATATTTATAGAGATAGCAGTGTAGGTATTTCCATGTTTGTACAGATGGCGGTGTTGATGTTTCCATCTTTGTACAGATGGTGGTGTTGATGTTTCCATGTATAGACAGATTGCCGTGTAGGTATTTCCATGTGTATTCAGATGGCATTCAAGATATTTCCATGTTTTACAGATGGTGGTGTAGATATTTCCATCTTTACACAGATGACTGTATAGGTATTTCCATGTTTATACAGATGGCGGTGTAGATATTTCCATGTTTATAGAGATAGCTGTGTAGATATTTCCATGTTTATACAGATAGCGGTGTAGATATTTCCATGTTTATACAGATCGCGGTGTAGATATTTCCATGTTTATACAGATCGCGGTGTAGATATTTCCATCTTTATACAGATAGCGGTGTAGATATTTCCATGTTTATACAGATCGTGGTGTAGATATTTCCATGTTTATACAGATCGCGGTGTAGATATTTCCATCTTTATACAGATAGCGGTGTAGATATTTCCATCTGTTTACAGATAGCGGTGTACATAGTTCCATGTTTACACAGATGGCGGTGTAGATATTTCCATCTTTCTACAGATGGCATTGTAGATATTTCCATATTTATACAGATGGCGGTGCAGATATTTCCAAGTTTATACAGATGGTGGTGTAGATATTACCATGTTTATTCAGGAAGCGGTGTAGATATTTCCATGTTTATACAGTTTGTGGTGAAGGTATTTCCATGTTTATACAGATCGCGGTTTAGATATTTCCATGTTTATACAGTTTGTGGTGAAGGTATTTCCATGTTTATACAGATCGCGGTTTAGATATTTCCATGTTTACACAGATTGCGGTGTAGATATTTCCATCTTTCTACAGATGGCATTGTAGATATTTCCATGTTTATACAGATGGCGGTGTAGATATTTCCATCTTTATATAGATGGTGGTGTAGATATTACCATGTTTATACAGGTAGCGGTGTAGATATTTCCATGTTTATACAGATCGCAGTGTAGATATTTCCATGTTTATACAGATAGCGGTGTAGATATTTCCATGTTTATATTGATAGCGGTGTAGATATTTCCATATTTATAACAATAACGGTGTAGAAATTTCCATGTTTATACAGATAGCGGTGTAAATTTTTCCATGTTTATACAGATCACGGTGTAGATATTTCCATGTTTACAGAGATAGCGGTGTAGATATTTCCATGTTTATACAGATAGCGGTGTAGATATTTCCATGTTTATACCGACCGCGGTGTAGATTTTTCCATGGTTATACAGATGGCAGCGCAGATATTTCCAGGGATATGTAGATGGCGGTGTAGATATTTCCATATTTATACAGATGGCGTTGTAGTTATTTCCATGTTTATATAGATAGCGGTGTAGTTATTTCCATGTATATACACATGGCTGTGTAGATATTTCCATGTTTATACAGATGGCAGTGTAGATATTTCGATGTTTATAGAGATAGCAGTAGAGATATTTCCATGTTTATACATATAGCGGTCTAGATATTTCCATGTTTATTCTGATTGTGGTGTGGATATTTCCATGTTTATTGAGATGGCGGTGTAGATATTTCCATGTTCATAGAGATAGCGGTGTTGATTTTTCCATGTTTATAGAGATAGCGGTGTGGATATTTCCATGCTTATACAGATAGGGGTGTAGATATTTCCATGTTTATAGAGATAGCGGTATAGATATTTCCATGTTTATACAGATCACGGTGTAGATATTTCCTGGTTTATACTTATAGCGGTGTAGTTATTTCCATGTTTATACAGATAGCGGTGTAGATATTTCCATGTATATACAGATGGCTGAGTAGATATTTCCATGTTTATACAGATGGTTGTGTAGATATTTCCATGTTTATACAGATGAGTTTGTAGGTATTTCCATGTTTATACAGATGGCGGTGTAGATTTTCCATGTTTATAGTGATACCTGTGTAGATATTTCCATGTTTATACAGATAGCGGTGTAGATATTTCCATTTTTACACAGATTGCGGTGTAGATATTTCCATCTTTCTACAGATGGCATTGTAGATATTTCCATGTTAATACAGATGGTGGTGTAGATATTTCCATGTTTATATAGATGGTGGTGTAGATATTACCATGTTTATACAGATAGCGGTGTTGATATTTCCATGTTTATACAGATCGTGGTGAAGATATTTCCATGTTTATACAGATTGTGGTGTAGATATTTCCATGTTTATACAGATCGCGGTGTAGATATTTCCATGTTTATACAGAGAGCAGTGTAGATATTTCCATGTTTATACAGATAGCGATGTAGATATTTCCTTGTTTATAGGGATAGCGGTGTAGGTATTTCCATGTTTATAGACATAGCGGTGTAGATATTTCCATGTTTATATAGATGGCGTTGTAGATATTTCCATCTTTATACCGACAGCGGTGTCGGTATTTCCATGTTTATACAGATAGCGATGTAGATATTTCCATGTTTATACAGCTCGCGGTGCAGATATTTATATTTTTGTACAGATGGCATTGTAGATATTTCCTTATTCACACAGATGGCGGTTTAGATGTTTCCATGTTTATACAGATGGCAGAATAGTTAGTTCCATGTTTATGGAGATGGCATTGTAGATAATTTCATGTTTATAGAGATGGCGGTGTAGATATTTCCATGTTTATAGAGATAGCAGTGTAGATATTTACATGTTTATACAGATGGCTGTGTATATATTTCCATGTGTATATAGATGGCATTGTAGATATTTCCATGTTTATACAGATGGCTGTGTACGTATTTCCATGTTTTTACAGATGGCAGTGCAGATATTTCCATGTTTATGGAGATAGCGGTGTAGATATTTCCAGGTTTCTACAGATGGCGGTGTTGATATTTCCATGTATACACAGATGGCCGTGTGGATATTTCCAGGTTTATACAGATGGCGGCATAGATATTTCCATGGAGATGCAGATGGCCCTGTAGATATTTCCATGTTTATAGAGATAGCGGTGTAGATATTTCCATGTTTATACAGATAGCGGTGTAGATATTTCCATGTTTATACAGACCGCGGTGTAGATATTTCCATGGTTATACAGATAGCGGTGCAGATATTTCCATGTTTGTACGGATGGCGGTGTTGATATTTCCATCTATACACAGATGACCGTGTAGATATTTCCATGTTTATACAGATGGCGGCGCAGATATTTCCATGGATATGTAGATGGTGGTGTAGATATTTCCATGTTTATACAGATAGCGGTGTAGTTATTTCCATGTTTATATAGATAGCGGTGTAGATATTTCCATGTATATACTCATGGCTGTGTAGATATTTCCATGTTTATACAGATGGCGGTGTAGATATTTCCATGTTTATACAGATAACTTTGTAAGTATTTCCATCTTTATACAGATGGCGGTGTTGATATTTCGATGTTTACAGAGATAGCAGTGGAGATATTTCCATATTTATACAGATAGCGGTGTAGATGTTTCCATGTTTATACTGATCGTGGTGTAGATATTTCCATGTTTATAGGGATGGCGGTGTAGATATTTCCATGTTCATAGAGATAGCGGTGTTGATTTTTCCACGTTTATAGAGATAGCGGTGTGGATACTTCCATGCTTATACAGATAGGGGTGTAGATATTTCCATGTTTATAGAGATAGCGGTGTAGTTATTTCCATTTTTTTACAGATCATGGTGTAGATATTTCCTTGTTTATACTAATAGCGGTGTAGTTATTTCCATGTCTATACAGATAGCGGTGTAGATATTTCCATGTATATACAGATGGTTGTGTAGATATTTCCATGTTTATACAGATGGCTGTGTAGATATTTCCATGTTTATACAGATGGCTTTGTAGGTATTTCCATGTTTTTACAGATGGCGGTGAAGATTTTCCATGTTTATATTGATAGCTGTGTAGATATTTCCATGTTTATACAGATAGCGGTGTAGATATTTCCATGTTTATACAGATCGCGGTGTAGATATTTCCATGTTTATATAGACGGTGGTGTAGATATTACCATGTTTATACAGCTAGCGGTGTAGATATTTCCACGTTTATACAGATTGTGGAGAAGATATTTCCATGTTTATACAGATCGCGGTGTAGATATTTTCATGTTTACACAGATTGCGGTGTAGATATTTCCATCTTTCTACAGATGGCATTGTAGATATTTCCATGTTTATACAGATGGCGGTGTAGATATTTCCATGTTTATATAGATGGTGGTGTAGATATTACCATGTTTATACAGATTGTGGTGAAGATATTTCCATGTTTATACAGATCGCGGTGTAGATATTTCCATGTTTATACAGATCTCGGTGTAGATATTTCCATGTTTATACAGATAGCGGTGTAGATATTTCCATTTTTATACAGATAGCGGTGTAGATATTTCCATATTTATACAGATAACGGTGTAGAAATTTCCTTGTTTATACAGATAGCGGTGTAAATTTTTCCATGTTTATACAGATCACGGTGTAGATATTTCTATGTTTATAGAGTTTGCGGTGTAGATATTTCCATGTTTATACAGATAGCAGTGTAGATATTTCCATGTTTATACAGACCGCGGTGTAGATATTTCCATGGTTATACAGATAGCGGTGCAGATAATTCCATGTTTGTACAGATGGCGGTGTTGATATTTCCATCTATACACAGATGACAGTGTAGATATTTCCATGTTTATACAGATGGCGGCGCAGATATTTCCATGGATATGTAGATGGTGGTGTAGATATTTCCATGTTTATACAGATAGCGTTATAGTTATTTCCATGTATATATAGATAGCGGTGTAGATATTTCCATGTATATACACATGGCTGTGTAGATATTTCCATGTTTATACAGATGGCGGTGTAGATATTTCCATGTTTATACAGACAACTTTGTAAGTATTTCCATGTTTATACAGATGGCGGTGTAGATATTTCGATGTTTATAGAGATAGCAATGGAGATATTTCCATGTTTATACAGATAGCGGTGTAGATGTTTCCATGTTTACACTGATCGTGGTGTAGATATTTCCATGTTTATAGAGATGGCGGTGTAGATATTTCCATGTTCATAGAGATAGCGGTGTTGATTTTTCCACGTTTATACAGATAGCGGTGTGGATATTTCCATGCTTATACAGATAGGGGTGTAGATATTTCCATGTTTATAGAGATAGCGGTGTAGATATTTCCATTTTTTTACAGATCACGGTGTAGATACTTCCTTGTTTACACTAATAGCGGTGTAGTTATTTCCATGTTTATACAGATAGCGGTGTAGATATTTCCATGTATATACAGATGGCTGTGTAGATTTTTCCATGTTTATACAGATGGCTGTGTAGATATTTCCATGTTTATACAGATGACTTTGTAGGTATTTCCATGTTTATACAGATGGCAGTGCAGATTTTCCATGTTTATATTGATAGCTGTGTAGGTATTTCCATGTATATACAGATAGCGGTGTAGATATTTCCATGTTTATACAGATCACGGTGTAGATATTTCCATGTTTATACAGATCGCGGTGTAGATATTTCCATGTTTATACAGATAGCGGTGTAGATATTTCCATGTGTTTACAGAAAGCGGTGTAGATAGTTCCATGTTTACACAGATTGCGGTATAGATATTTCCAACTTTCTACAGATGGCATTGTAGATATTTCCATGTTTATACAGATGGCGGTGTAGATATTTCCATGTTTATATAGATGGTGGTGTAGATATTATCATGTTTATACAGGTAGCGGTGTAGATATTTCCATGTTTATACAGATTGTGGTGTAGATATTTCCATGTTTACACAGATTGCGGTGTAGATATTTCCATCTTTCTACAGATGGCATTGTAGATATTTCCATGTTTATGCAGATGGCGGTGTAGATATTTCCATGTTTATATAGATGGTGGTGTAAATATTACCATGTTTATGCAGGTAGCGGTGTAGATATTTCCATGTTTATACAGATTTTGGTGAAGAGATTTCCATGTTTGTACAGATCGTGGTGTAGATATTTCCATGTTTATACAGATCGCAGTGTAGATATTTCCATGTTTATACAGATAGCGGTGTAGATATTTCCATGTTTACACAGATAGCGGTGTAAATATTTCCATATTTATTCAGATAACGGTGTAGAAATTTCCATGTTTATACAGATAACGGTGTAAATTTTTCCATGTTTATATAGATCACGGTGTAGATATTTCCACGTTTATAGAGATAGCAGTGTAGATATTTCCATGTTTATACAGATAGCGGTGTAGATATTTCCATGTTTATACAGACCGCGGTGTAGATATTTCCATGGTTATACAGATAGCGGTGCAGATATTTCCATGTTTGTACAGATGGCGGTGTTGATATTTCCATCTATACACAGATGACCGTTTGGATATTTCCATGTTTATACAGATGGCGGCGCAGATATTTCCATGGATATGTAGATGGTGATGTAGATATTTCCATGTTTATACAGATAGCGGTGTTGTTATTTCCATGTTTATATAGATAGCGGTGTAGATATTTCCATGTATATACACACGGCTGTGTAGATATTTCCATGTTTATACAGATGGCAGTGTAAATATTTCCATGTTTATACAGATAACTTTGTAAGTATTTCCATGTTTATACAGATGGCGGTGTAGATATTTCGATGTTTATAGAGATAGCACTGGAGATATTTCCATGTTTATACAGATAGCGGTGTAGATGTTTCCATGTTTATACTGATCGTGGTGTAGATATTTCCATGTTTATAGAGATGGCGGTGTAGATATTTCCATGTTCATAGAGACAGCGGTGTTGATTTTTCCACGTTTATAGAGATAGCGGTGTGGATATTTCCATGCTTATACAGATAGGGGTGTAGATATTTCCATGTTTATAGAGATAGCGGTGTAGATATTTCCATGTTTATACAGATCACGGTATAGATATTTCCTTGTTTATACTAATAGCGGTGTAGTTATTTCCATGTTTATACAGATAGCGGTGTAGATATTTCCATGTATATACAGATGGCTGTGTAGATATTTCCATGTTTATACAGATGGCTGTGTAGATATTTCCATGTTTATACAGATGACTTTGTAGGTATTTCCATGTTTATAAAGATGGTGGTGTAGATTTTCCATGTTTATAGTGATAGCTGTGTAGATATTTCCATGTTTATACAGATAGCGGTGTAGATATTTCCATGTTTATGCAGATCGCGGTGTAGATATTTCCATGTTTACACAGATTGCGGTGTAGATATTTCCATCTTTCTACAGATGGCATTGTAGATATTTCCATGTTTATACAGATGGTGGTGTAGATATTTCCATGTTTATATAGATGGTGGTGTAGATATTACCATGTTTTTACAGATAGCGGTGTAGATATTTCCATGTTTATACAGATCGTGGTGAAGATATTTCCATGTTTATACAGATCGTGTTGTAGATATTTCCATGTTTATACAGATCGCGGTGTAGATATTTCCATGTTTATACAGATAGCAGTGTAGATATTTCCATGTTTATACAGATAGCGGTGTAGATATTTCCATGTTTATAGGGATAGCGGTGTAGGTATTTCCATGTTTATAGACATAGCGGTGTAGATATTTCCATGTTTATATAGATGGCGTTGTAGATATTTCCATGTTTATACCGACAGCGGTGTCGGTATTTCCACGTTTATACAGATAGCGATGTAGATATTTCCATGTTTATACAGCTCGCGGTGCAGATATTTATATTTTTGTACAGATGTCATTGTATATATTTCCTTATTCACACAGATGGCGGTTTAGATGTTTCCATGTTTATACAGATGGCAGAGTAGTTAGTTCCATGTTTATGGAGATGGCAGTGTAGATAATTGCATGTTTTTAGAGATGGCGGTGTAGATATTTCCATGTTTATAGAGATAGCAGTGTAGATATTTACATGTTTATACAGATGGCTGTGTAGATATTTCCATGTGTATACAGATGGCATTGTAGATATTTGCATGTTTATACAGATTACTGTATACGTATTTCCATGTTTTTACAGATGGCAGTGCAGATATTTCCATGTTTATAGAGATAGCGGTGTAGATATTTCCATGTTTCTACAGATGGCGGTGTTGATATTTCCATCTATACACAGATGGCCGTGTAGATATTTCCATGTTTAAACAGATAGCGGTGTAGATATTCCCATGTTTTCACAGATAGTGGTGTAGATATTTCCGTGTTTATACACATGGCAGAGTAGATACCTCCATCTTTATGGAGATGGCAGTGTAGATATTTTCATGTTTATAGAGATGGCGGTGTAGATATTTCCATATTTATAGAGATAGCGGTGTAGATATTTCCATCTTTCTACAGATGGCAGTGTAGATATTTGCATGTTTATACAGATGGCCGTGTAGTTATTTCCATATTTATACAGATGTCTGTGTAGATATTTCCATGTGTATACAGATGGTATTGTAGGTATTTCCATGTTTATACAGATGGTGGTGTAGATATTTCCATGCTTATACAGTTGGCGGTGTAGATATTTCCATGTTTTTACAGATGGCAGTGTAGATATTTCAATGTTTTTAGAGATGGCGCTGTAGATATTTCCATGTTTATACAGATAACGGTGGAGATATTTCCATGTTTATACAGAGAGCAGTGGAGATATTTCTATGTTTATACACATAGCGGTGTACATATTTCCATGTTTATAGAGACAGCGGTGTAGGTATTTCCATGTTTATACAGATAGCGGTGCAGATATTTCCATGTTTACACAGATGCCTATGCAGATACTTCCATATATATACAGAGGGCTTTGTAGATATTTCTTTGTTTATACAGATGGCAGTGTAGATATTTAAATGTTCCTACACATGACTGTGTAGGTATTTCCATGTTTATACAGATGTCTTTGTAGATATTTCCATGTTTATAGAGATAGCGGTGCAGATATTTCCATGTTTATACAGATAGCGGTGTAGATATTTCCATGTTTATACAGATCATTGTGTTGATATTTCTATGTTTATACAGATACCAGTGTAGGTATTTCCATGTTTATACAGACCGCAGTGTAGATATTTCCATGTTTATAGAGATTGCTGTGTAGATATTTCCATGTTTGTACAGATGGAGGTGTTGATGTTTCCATCTATACACAGATTGCCGTGTAGGTATTTCCATGTGTATTCAGATGGCATTGAAGATATTTCCATGTTTATACAGATGGTGGTGTAGATATTTCCATGTTTACACAGATGACTGTATAGGTATTTCCATGTTTATACAGATGGCGGTGTAGATAATTCCATGTTTATACAGATAGCGGTGTAGATATTTCCATGTGTTTACAGATAGCGGTGTAGATAGTTCCATGTTTATACAGATAGCGGTGTAGATATTTCCATATTTATACAGATAACGGTGTAGAAATTTCCATGTTTATACAGATAGCGGTGTAAATTTTTCCATGTTTATATAGATGGTGGCGAAGATATTACCATGTTTATAAAGGTAGCAGTGTAGGTATTTCCATGTTTATACAGATTGTGGTGAAGATATTTCCATGTTTATACAGATCGCGGTGTAGATATTTCCATGTTTACACAGATTGCGGTGTAGCTATTTCCATCTTTCTACAGATGGCATTGTAGATATTTCCATGTTTATGCAGATGGCGGTGTAGATATTTCCATGTTTATATAGATGGTGGTGTAGATATTACCATGTTTATGCAGGTAGCGCTGTACATATTTCCATGTTTATACAGATTGTGGGGAAGATATTTCCATGTTTATACAGATCGCGGTGTAGATATTTCCATGTTTATACAGATCGCGGTGTAGATATTTCCATGTTTATACAGATAGCGGTGTAGATATTTCCATGTTTATACAGATAGCGGTGTAGATATTTCCATATTTATACAGATAACGGTGTAGAAATTTCCATGGTTATACAGATAGCGGTGTAAATTTTTCCATGTTTACACAGATCACGGTGTAGATATTTCCATCTTTATAGAGATAGCGGTGTAGATATTTCCATGTTTATACAGATAGCAGTGTAGATATTTCCATGTTCATACAGACCGCGGTGTAGATATTTCCATGGTTATACAGATAGCAGTGCAGATATTTTCATGTTTGTACAGATGGCGGTGTTGATATTTCCATCTATACACAGATGACCGTGTAGATATTTCCATATTTATACAGATGGCGGCGCAGATACTTCCATGGATATGTAGATGGTGGTGTAGATATTTCCATGTTTATACAGTTAGCGGTGTAGTTATTTCCATGTTTATATAGATAGCGGTGTAGATATTTCCATGTATATACACATGGCTGTGTAGATATTTCCATGTTTATACAGATGGCAGTGTAGATATTTCCATGTTTATACAGATAACTTTGTAAGTATTTCCATGTTTATACAGATGGCGGTGTAGATATTTCGATGTTTATAGAGATAGCAGTGGAGATATTTCCATGTTTATACAGATAGCGGTGTAGATGTTTCCATGTTTATACTGATCGTGGTGTAGATATTTCCATGTTTATAGAGATGGCGGTGTAGATATTTCCATGTTCATAGAGATAGCGGTGTTGATTTTTCCACGTTTATAGAGATAGCGGTGTGGATATTTCCATGCTTATACAGATAGGGGTGTGGATATTTCCATGTTTATAGAGATAGCGGTGTAGATATTTCCATGTATATACAGATCACGGTGTAGATATTTCCTTGTTTATACTAATAGCGGTGTAGTTATTTCCATGTTTATACAGATAGCGGTGTAGATATTTCCATGTATATACAGATGGTTGTGTAGATATTTCCATGTTTATACAGATGGCTGTGTAGATATTTCCATGTTTATACAGATGACTTTGTAGGTATTTCCATGTTTATACAGATGGCGGTGTAGATTTTCCATGTTTATAGTGATAGCTGTGTAGATATTTCCATGTTTATACAGATAGCGGTGTAGATATTTCCATGTTTATACAGATCGCGGTGTAGATATTTCCATGTTTATACAGATCGCGGTGTAGATATTTCCATGTTTATGGAGATAGCGGTGTAGATATTTCCATGTTTTTACAGATATCGGTGTAGATATTTCCATGTTTACACAGATTGCGGTGTAGTTATTTCCATCTTTCTACAGATGGCATTGTAGATATTTCCATGTTTATACAGATGGTGGTGTAGATATTTCCATGTTTATATAGATGGTGGTGTAGATATTACCATGTTTTTACAGATAGCGGTGTAGATATTTCCATGTTTATACAGATCGTGGTGAAGATATTTCCATGTTTATACAGATCGTGTTGTAGATATTTCCATGTTTATACAGATCGCGGTGTAGATATTTCCATGTTTATACAGATAGCAGTGTAGATATTTCCATGTTTATACAGATAGCGGTGTAGATATTTCCATGTTTATAGGGATAGCGGTGTAGGTATTTCCATGTTTATAGACATAGCGGTGTAGATATTTCCATGTTTATATAGATGGCGTTGTAGATATTTCCATGTTTATACCGACAGCGGTGTCGGTATTTCCACGTTTATACAGATAGCGATGTAGATATTTCCATGTTTATACAGCTCGCGGTGCAGATATTTATATTTTTGTACAGATGTCATTGTAGATATTTCCTTATTCACACAGATGGCGGTTTAGATGTTTCCATGTTTATACAGATGGCAGAGTAGTTAGTTCCATGTTTATGGAGATGGCAGTGTAGATAATTGCATGTTTATAGAGATGGCGGTGTAGATATTTCCATGTTTATAGAGATAGCAGTGTAGATATTTACATGTTTATACAGATGGCTGTGTAGATATTTCTATGTGTATACAGATGGCATTGTGGATATTTCCATGTTTATACAGATTACTGTATACGTATTTCCATGTTTTTACAGATGGCAGTGCAGATATTTCCATGTTTGTAGAGATAGCGGTGTAGATATTTCCATGTTTCTACAGATGGCGGTGTTGATATTTCCATCTATACACAGATGGCCGTGTAGATATTTCCATGTTTAAACAGATAGCGGTGTAGATATTCCCATGTTTTCACAGATAGTGGTGTAGATATTTCCGTGTTTATACACATGGCAGAGTAGATACCTCCATCTTTATGGAGATGGCGGTGTAGATATTTTCATGTTTATAGAGATGGCGGTGTAGATATTTCCATATTTATAGAGATAGCGGTGTAGATATTTCCATCTTTCTACAGATGGCAGTGTAGATATTTGCATGTTTATACAGATGGCCTTGTAGTTATTTCCATATTTATACAGATGTCTGTGTAGATATTTCCATGTGTATACAGATGGTACTGTAGGTATTTCCATGTTTATACAGATGGTGGTGTAGATATTTCCATGCTTATACAGTTGGCGGTGTAGATATTTCCATGTTTTTACAGATGGCAGTGTAGATATTTCAATGTTTTTAGAGATGGCGCTGTAGATATTTCCATGTTTATACAGATAATGGTGGAGATATTTCCATGTTTATACAGAGAGCAGTGGAGATATTTCCATGTTTATACACATAGCGGTGTACATATTTCCATGTTTATAGAGACAGCGGTGTAGGTATTTCCATGTTTATACAGATAGCGGTGCAGATATTTCCATGTTTACACAGATGCCTATGCAGATACTTCCATATATATACAGAGGGCTTTGTAGATATTTCTTTGTTTATACAGATGGCAGTGTAGATATTTAAATGTTCCTACACATGACTGTGTAGGTATTTCCATGTTTATACAGATGTCTTTGTAGATATTTCCATGTTTATAGAGATAGCGGTGCAGATATTTCCATGTTTATACAGATAGCGGTGTAGATATTTCCATGTTTATACAGATCATTGTGTTGATATTTCTATGTTTATACAGATACCAGTGTAGGTATTTCCATGTTTATACAGACCGCAGTGTAGATATTTCCATGTTTATAGAGATTGCTGTGTAGATATTTCCATGTTTGTACAGATGGAGGTGTTGATGTTTCCATCTATACACAGATTGCCGTGTAGGTATTTCCATGTGTATTCAGATGGCATTGAAGATATTTCCATGTTTATACAGATGGTGGTGTAGATATTTCCATGTTTACACAGATGACTGTATAGGTATTTCCATGTTTATACAGATGGCGGTGTAGATATTTCCATGTTTATACAGATAGCGGTGTAGATATTTCCATGTTTATACAGATCACGGTGTACATATTTCCATGTTTATACAGATCGCGGTGTAGATATTTCCATGTTTATACAGATAGCGGTGTAGATATTTCCATGTGTTTACAGATAGCGGTGTAGATAGTTCCATGTTTATACAGATAGCGGTGTAGATATTTCCATATTTATACAGATTACGGTGTAGAAATTTCCATGTTTATACAGATAGCGGTGTTAATTTTTCCATGTTTATATAGATGGTGGCGAAGATATTACCATGTTTATAAAGGTAGCAGTGTAGGTATTTCCATGTTTATACAGATTGTGGTGAAGATATTTCCATGTTTATACAGATCGCGGTGTAGATATTTCCATGTTTACACAGATTGCGGTGTAGATATTTCCATCTTTCTACAGATGGCATTGTAGATATTTCCATGTTTATGCAGATGGCGGTGTAGATATTTCCATGTTTATATAGATGGTGGTGTAGATATTACCATGTTTATGCAGGTAGCGCTGTACATATTTCCATGTTTATACAGCTTGTGGGGAAGATATTTCCATGTTTATACAGATCGCGGTGTAGATATTTCCATGTTTATACAGATCGCGGTGTAGATATTTCCATGTTTATACAGATAGCGGTGTAGATATTTCCATGTTTATACAGATAGCGGTGTAGATATTTCCATATTTATACAGATAACGGTGTAGAAATTTCCATGTTTATACAGATAGCAGTGTAAATTTTTCCATGTTTATACAGATCACGGTGTAGATATTTCCATCTTTATGGAGATAGCGGTGTAGATATTTCCATGTTTATACAGATAGCAGTGTAGATATTTCCATGTTCATACAGACCGCGGTGTAGATATTTCCATGGTTATACAGATAGCAGTGCAGATATTTCCATGTTTGTACAGATGGCGGTGTTGATATTTCCATCTATACACAGATGACCGTGTAGATATTTCCATATTTATACAGATGGCGGCGCAGATACTTCCATGGATATGTAGATGGTGGTGTAGATATTTCCATGTTTATACAGTTAGCGGTGTAGTTATTTCCATGTTTATATAGATAGCGGTGTAGATATTTCCATGTATATACACATGGCTGTGTAGATATTTCCATGTTTATGCAGATGGCAGTGTAGATATTTCCATGTTTATACAGATAACTTTGTAAGTATTTCCATGTTTATACAGATGGCGGTGTAGATATTTCGATGTTTATAGAGATAGCAGTGGAGATATTTCCATGTTTATACAGATAGCGGTGTAGATGTTTCCATGTTTATACTGATCGTGGTGTAGATATTTCCATGTTTATAGAGATGGCGGTGTAGGTATTTCCATGTTCATAGAGATAGCGGTGTTGATTTTTCCACGTTTAGATAGCGGTGTGGATATTTCCATGCTTATACAGATAGGGGTGTAGATATTGCCATGTTTATAGAGATGGCGGTGTAGATATTTCCATGTTCATAGAGATAGTGGTGTTGATTTTTCCACGTTTTTAGAGATAGCGGTGTGAATATTTCCATGCTTTTACAGATAGGGTTGTAGATATTTCCATGTTTATAGAGATAGCGGTGTAGATATTTCTATTTTTTTACAGATCACGGTGTAGATGTTTCCTTGTTTATACTAATAGCGGTGTAGTTATTTCCATGTCTATACAGACGGCGGTGTAGATATTTCCTTGTATACACAGATGGCTGTGTAGATATTTCCATGTTTATACAGATGGCTGTGTAGATATTTCCATGTTTATACAGATGACTTTGTAGGTATTTCCATGTTTATACAGATGGCGGTGTAGATTTTCCATGTTTATATTGATAGCTGTGTAGATATTTCCATGTTTATACAGATAGCGGTGAAGATATTTCCATGTTTATACAGATCGCGGTGTAGATATTTCCATGTTTATACAGATCGCGGTGTAGTAATTTCCATGTTTATACAGATAGCGGTGTAAATATTTCCATGTGTTTAGAGATAGCGGTGTAGATAGTTCCATGTTTACTCAGATTGCGATGTAGATATTTCCATCTTTCTACAGATGGCATTGTAGATATTTCCATGTTTATACAGATGGCGGTGTAGGTATTTCCATGTTTATATAGATGGTGGTGTAGATATTACCATGTTTATACAGGTAGCGGTGTAGTTATTTCCATGTTTATACAGATTGTGGTGAAGATATTTCCATGTTTATACAGATCGCGGTGTAGATATTTTCACGTTTACACAGATTGCGATGTAGATATTTCCATCTTTCTACAGATGGCATTGTAGATATTTCCATGTTTATACAGATAGCGGTGTAGATATTTCCATATTTATACAGATTACGGTGTAGAAATTTCCATGTTTATACAGATAGCAGTGTAAATTTTTCCATGTTTATACAGATCACGGTGTAGATATTTCCATGTTTATAGAGATAGTGGTGTAGATATTTCTATGTTTATACAGATAGCGGTGTAGATATTTCCATATTCATACAGACCGCGGTGTAGATATTTCCATGGTTATACAGATAGCGGTGCAGATATTTCCATGTTTGTACAAATGGTGGTGTTGATATTTCCATCTATTCACAGATGACCGTGTAGATATTTCCATGTTTATACAGATGGCGGCGCAGATATTTCCATGGATATGTAGATGGTGGTGTAGATATTTCCATGTTTATACAGATAGCGGTGTAGTTATTTCCATGTTTATATAGATAGCGGTGTAGATATTTCCATGTATATACACATGGCTGTGTAGATATTTCCATGTTTATACAGATGGCGGTGTAGATTTTCCATGTTTATAGCGATAGCTGTGTAGATATTTCCGTGTTTATACAGATAGCGGTGTAGATATTTCCATGTTTATACAGATCGCGGTGTAGATATTTCCATGTTTATACAGATCGCGGTGTAGATATGTCCATGTTTATAGAGATAGCGGTGTAGATATTTCCATGTTTTTACAGATATCGGTGTAGATATTTCCGTGTTTACACAGATTGCGGTGTAGATATTTCCATCTTTCTACAGATGGCATTGTAGATATTTCCATGTTTATACAGATGGTGGTGTAGATATTTCCATGTTTAGATAGATGGTGGTGTAGATATTACCATGTTTATACAGATAGCGGTGTAGATATTTCCATGTTTATACAGATTGTGGTGAATATATTTCCATGTTTATACAGATCGCGGTGTAGATATTTCCATGTTTATACAGATCACGGTGTAGATATTTCCATGTTTATACAGATAGCGGTGTAGATTTTTTCATGTTTATACAGATAGCGGTGTAAATTTTTCTATGTTTATACAGATCACGGTGTAGATATTTCCATGTTTATAGAGATAGCGGTGTAGATATTTCCATGCTTATACAGATAGCGGTGTAGATATTTCCATGTTCATACAGACCGCGGTGTAGATATTTCCATGATTATACAGATAGCGGTGCAGATATTTCCATGTTTGTACAGATGGCGTTGTTGATATTTCCATCTATACACAGATGACCGTGTAGATATTTCCATGTTTATACAGATGGCGGCGCAGATAATTCCATGGATATGTAGATGGTGGTGTAGATATTTCCATGTTTATACAGATAGCGGTGTAGTTATTTCCATGTTTATATAGATAGCGGTGTAGATATTTCCATTTACATACACATGGCTGTGTAGATTTTTCCATGTTTATACAGATGGCAGTGTAGATATGTCCATGTTTATACAGATAACTTTGTAAGTATTTCCATGTTTATACAGATGGCGGTGTAGATATTTCGATGTTTATAGAGATAGCAGTGGAGGTATTTCCATGTTTATAAAGATAGCGGTGTAGATGTTTCCATGTTTATACTGATCGTGGTGTAGATATTTCCATGTTTATAGAGATGGCGGTGTAGATATTTCCATGTTCATAGAGATAGTGGTGTTGATTTTGCCACGTTTTTAGAGATAGCGGTCTGAATATTTCCATGCTTTTACAGATAGGGTTGTAGATATTTCCATGTTTATAGAGATAGCGGTGTAGATATTTCCATTTCTTTACATATCACGGTGTAGATATTTCCTTGTTTATACTAATAGCGGTGTAGTTATTTCCATGTCTATACAGACGGCGGTGTAGATATTTCCTTGTATACACAGATGGCTGTGTAGTTATTTCCATGTTTATACAGATGGCTGTGTAGATATTTCCATGTTTATACAGATGACTTTGTAGGTATTTCCATGTTTATACAGATGGCGGTGTAGATTTTCCATGTTTATATTGATAGCTGTGTAGATATTTCCATGTTTATACAGATAGCGGTGTAGATATTTCCATGTTTATATAGATGGTGGTGTAGATATTACCATGTTTATACAGGTAGCGGTGTAGTTATTTCCATGTTTATACAGATTGTGGTGAAGTTATTTCCATGTTTATGCAGAACGCGGTGTAGATATTTTCACGTTTACACAGATTGCGATGTAGATATTTCCATCTTTCTACAGATGGCATTGTAGATATTTCCATGTTTATACAGATAGCGGTGTAGATATTTCCATATTTATACAGATTACGGTGTAGAAATTTCCATGTTTATACAGATAGCAGTGTAAATTTTTCCATGTTTATAGAGATCACGGTGTAGATATTTCCATGTTAATAGAGATAGCGGTGTAGGTATTTCCATGTTTATACAGATAGCGTTGTAGATATTTCCATATTCATACAGACCGCGGTGTAGATATTTCCATGGTTTTACAGATAGCGGTGCAGATATTTCCATGTTTGTACAAATGGCGGTGTTGTTATTTCCATCTATACACAGCTGACCGTGTAGATATTTCCATGTTTATACAGATGGCGGCGCAGTTATTTCCATGGATATGTAGATGGTGGTGTAGATATTTCCATGTTTATACAGATAGCGGTGTAGTTATTTCCATGTTTATATAGATAGCGGTGTAGATATTTCCATGTATATACACATGGCTGTGTAGATATTTCCATGTTTATACAGATGGCGGTGTAGATTTTCCATGTTCATAGCGATAGCTGTGTAGATATTTCCATGTTTATACAGATAGCGGTGTAGATATTTCCATGTTTATACAGATCGCGGTGTAGATATTTCCATGTTTATACAGATCGCGGTGTAGATATTTCCATGTTTATAGAGATAGCGGTGTAGATATTTCCATGTTTTTACAGATATCGGTGTAGATATTTCCGTGTTTACACAGATTGCGGTGTAGATATTTCCATCTTTCTACAGATGGCATTGTAGATATTTCCATGTTTATAAAGATGGTGGTGTAGATATTTCCATGTTTAGATACATGGTGTTGTAGATATTACCATGTTTATACAGATAGCGGTGTAGATATTTCCACCTTTATACAGATCATGGTGTAGATATTTCCATGTTTATAGAGATACCGGTGTAGATATTTCCATGTTTATACAGACCGCAGTGTAGATATTTCCATGTTTATAGAGATAGTAGTGTAGAAATTTCGATGTTTGTACAGATGGCGGTGTTGATGTTTCCATGTATACACAGATTGCCGTGTAGGTATTTCCATGTGTATTCAGATGGCATTGAAGATGTTTCCATGTTTATACAGATGGTGGTGTAGATATTTCCATGTTTACACAGATGACTATATAGGTATTTCCATGTTTATACAGATGGCGGTGTATATATTTCCATCTTTATAGAGATAGCGGAGTATATATTTCCATGTTTATACAGATAACGGTGTAGATATTTCCTTGTTTATTCAGATAGCGGTGTAGATATTTCCATGTTTATACAGATCGCGGTGTAGGTATTTCCATGTTTATAGAGATAACGGTTTAGATATTTCCATGTTTATACAGATAGCGGTGTAGATATTTCTATGTTTATACTGACCGCGGTGTAGATATTTCCATGTTTATACAGACAGCGGTGCAGATATTTCCATGTTTGTACAGATCACGGTGTTGATATTTCCATCTGTACACAGATGACCGTTTAGATATTTCCATGTTTATACAGATGGCGGCACAGATATTAACATGGATATGTAGATGGCGGTGTAGATAATTCCATGTTTATACAGATAGCGGTGTAGTTATTTCCGTGTTTATATAGATAGCGGTGTAGATATTTCCATGTATATACACATGGCTGTGTAGATATTTCCATGTTTTTAGAGATGGCGGTGTAGATATTTCCATGTTTACACAGATAACTTTGTCAGTATTTCCATGTTTATACAGATGGCGGTGTAGATATTTCGATGTTTATAGAGATAGCAGTGGAGATATTTCAATGTTTATACAGATCGCGGTGTAGATATTTCCATCTTTATACTGATCGTGGTGTAGATATTTCCATGTTTACAGAGATGGCGGTGTAGATATTGCCATGTTCATAGAGATAGCGGTGTAGATATTTCCATCTTTCAACAGATGGCATTGTAGATATTTCCATGTTTATACAGATGGTGGTGTAGATATTTCCATGTTTACAGAGATGGCGGTGTAGATATTTCCATGTTCATAGAGATCGTGGTGAAGATATTTCCATGTTTATACAGATCGTGGTGTAGATATTTCCATGTTTATACAGATCGCGGTGTAGATATTTCCATGTTTATACAGATAGCTGTGTAGATATTTCCATGTTTATACAGATAGCGGTGTAGATATTTCCATGTTTATAGAGATAGCGGTGTAGGTATTTCCATGTCTATAGACATAGCGGTGTAGATATTTCCATGTTTATATAGATGGCGTTGTAGATATTTCCATGTTTATACCGACAGCGGTGTCGGTATTTCCACGTTTATACAGACAACGATGTAGATATTTCCATGTTTATACAGCTCGCGGTGCAGATATTTATATTTTTGTACAGATGGCATTGTAGATATTTCCTTATTCACACAGATGGCGGTGTAGATGTTTCCATGTTCATACAGATGGCAGAGTAGTTAGTTCCATGTTTATGGAGATGGCAGTGTAGATATTTTCATGTTTATAGAGGTGGCGTTGTAGATATTTCCATGTTTGTGGAGATAGCAGTGTAGATATTTACATGTTTATACAGATGGCTGTGTAGATATTTCCATTTGTATACAGATGGCATTGTAGATATTTCCATGTTTATACAGATGACTGTCTACGTATTTCCATGTTTTTACAGATGGCAGTGCAGATATTTCCATGTTTATAGAGATAGCGGTGTAGATATTTCCATGTTTCTACGGATGGCGGTGTTGATATTTCCATCTATACACAGATGGCCGTGTAGATATTTCCATGTTTATAAAGATGGCGGCGCAGATATTTCCATGGATATGTAGATGGTGGTGTAGATATTTCCATGTTTATACAGATAGCGGTGTAGTTATTTCCATGTTTATATTGATAGCGGTGTAGATATTTCCATGTATATACACATGGCTGTGTAGATATTTCCATGTTTATACAGATGGCAGTGTAGGTATTTCCATGTTTATACAGATGGCGGCGTAGATATTTCCATGGAGATGCAGATGGCGGTGTAGATATTTCCATGTTTAAACATATAGCGGTGTAGATATTTCCATGTTTACAGAGATAGTGGTGTAGATATTTCCGTGTTTTTACACATGGCAGAGTAGATACCTCCATCTTTATGGAGATGGCAGTGTAGATATTTTCATGTTTATAGAGATGGCGGTGTAGATATTTCCATATTTATAGAGATAGCGGTGTAGATAGTTCCATCTTTCTACAGATGGCAGTGTAGATATTTCCATGTTTATACAGATGGCGGTGTAGATATTTCCATATTTATACAGATGTCTGTGTAGATATTTCCATGGGTATACAGATGGTATTGTAGGTATTTCCATGTTTATACAGATGGTGGTGAAGGTAATTCCATGTTTATTCAGATTACTGTGTAGATATATCCATGTTTTTACAGATGGCAGTGTAGATATTTCAATGTTTATAGAGATGGCGCTGTAGATATTTCCATGTTTATACAGATAACGGTGGAGATATTTACATGTTTATACAGAGAGCAGTGGAGATATTTCCGTGTTTATACACATAGCGGTGTACATATTCCCATGATTATAGAGACAGCGGTGTAGGTATTTCCATGTTTATACAGATAGCGGTGCAGATATTTCCATGTTTACACAGATGCCTATGCAGATATTTCCATATTTATACAGAGGGCTGTGTAGATATTTCTATGTTTATACAGAAGGCAGTGGAGATATTTAAATATTCCTACACATGACTGTGTAGGTATTTCCATGTTTAAACAGATGTCTATGTAGATATTTCCATGTTTATAGAGATTGCGGTGCAGATATTTCCATGTTTATACACATAGCGGTGTACATATTTCCATGATTATAGATACAGTGGTGTAGATATTTCCATGTTTATACAGATATCGGTGTAGATATTTCCATGTTTATACAGACCGCGTTGTAGATATTTTCATTTTTATACAAATAGCGGTGCAGATATTTCCATGTTTGTACAGATGGCGTTGTTGATATTTCCATCTATACATATATGACCGTGTAGATATTTCCATGTTTTTACAGATAGCGGTGTAGATACTTCCATGTTTATACAGATCGCGGTGTAGATATTTCCATGTTTCTACAGATGGCGGTGTTGATATTTCCATCTATACACAGATGGTTGTGTAGATATTTCCATGTTTATACAGATGGCGGCATAGATATTTCCATGTAGATGCAGATGGCGGTGTAGATATTTCCATGTTTAAACAGATAGCGGTGTAGATATTTCCATGTTTACACAGATAGTGGTGTAGATATTTCCGTGTATATACACATGGCAGAGTAGATACCTCCATCTTTATGGAGATGGCAGTGTAGATATTTTCATGTTTATAGAGATGGCGGTGTAGATATTTCCATATTTATAGAGATAGCGGTGTAGATATTTCCATCTTTCTACAGATGGCAGTGTAGATATTTCCATGTTTATACAGATGGCCGTGAAGTTATTTCCATATTTATACAGATGTCTGTGTAGATATTTCCATTTGTATACAGATGGTATTGTATGTATTTCCATGTTTATACAGATGTTGGTGTAGATATTTCCATGCTTATACAGTTGGCAGTGTAGATATTTCCATGTTTTTACAGATGGCAGTGTAGATATTTCAATGTTTATAGAGATGGCGCTGTAGATATTTCCATGTTTGTACAGATAACGGTGGAGATATTTCCATGTTTATACAGAGAGCAGTGGAGATATTTCCATGTTTATACACATAGCGGTGTTCAAATTTCCATGTTTATAGAGACAGCGGTGTAGGTATTTCCATGTTTATACAGATAGCGGTGCAGATATTTCCATGTTTACACAGATGCCTATGCAGATATTTCCATATATATACAGAGGGCTTTTTAGATATTTCTATGTTTATACATTTGGCAGTGTAGATATTTAAATGTTCCTACACATGACTGTGTAGGTATTTCCATGTTTATACAAATGTCTTTGTAGATATTTCCATGTTTATAGAGATAGCGGTGCAGATATTTCCATGTTTATACAGATAGCGGTGTATATATTTCCATGTTTATACAGATCATGGTGTAGATATTTCCATGTTTATACAGATACCGGTGTAGATATTTCCATGTTTATACAGACCGCAGTGTAGATATTTCCATGTTTATAGAGATAACAGTGTAGATATTTCCATATTTGTACAGATGGAGGTGTTGATGTTTCCATCTATACACAGATTGCCGTGTAGGTATTTCCATGTGTATTCAGATGGCATTGAAGATATTTCCATGTTTATACAGATGGTCGTGTAGATATTTCCATGTTTACACAGATGACTGTATTGGTACTTCCATGTTTATACAGATGGCGGTGTAGATATTTCCATGTTTATACAGATATCGGTGTAGATATTTCCATGTTTTTACAGATATCGGTGTAGATATTTCCATGTTTACACAGATTGCGGTGTAGATATTTCCATCTTTCTTCAGATGGCATTGTAGATACTTCCATGTTTATGCAGATGGCAGTGTAGATATTTCCATGTTTATATAGATGGTGGGGTAGATATTACCATGTTTATACAGATAGCGGTGTAGATATTTCCATGTTTATACAGATCGTGGTGAAGTTATTTCCATGTTTATACAGATCGCGGTGTAGATATTTCCATGTTTATACAGATAGCGGTGTAGATATTTCCATGTTTATACAGATAGCGTTGTAGATATTTCCATGTTTATACAGATAGCGGTGTAGATATTTCCATGTTTATAGAGATAGCGGTGTAGGTATTTCCATGTTTATAGACATATCGGTGTAGATATTTCCATGTTTATATAGATGGCGTTGTAGATATTTCCATGTTTGTACCGATAGATGTGTTGGTATTTCAACGTTTATACAGATAGCGATGTAGATATTTCCATGTTTATACAGCTCGCGGTGCAGATATTTATACCTTTATACAGATGGCATTGTAGATATTTCCTTATTCACACAGATGGCGGTGTAGATGTTTCCATGTTTATACAGATGGTGGAGTAGTTAGTTCCATGTTTATGGAGATGTCAGTGTAGATATTTTCATGTTTATAGAGATGGCGGTGTAGATATTTCCATGTTTATAGAGATAGCAGTGTAGATATTTACATGTTTATACAGATGGCTGTGAAGATATTTCCATGTGTATACAGATGGCATTGTAGATAATTCCATGTTTATACAGATGTCTGTAGAGGTATTTCCATGTTTTACAGATGGCTGTGCAGATATTTCCATTGACATGCAGATGGCGGTGTAGATATTTCCATGTTTATACAGATAGCGGTGTAGATATTTCCATGTTTATACAGATAGCGGTGTAGATATTTCCATGTTTTCACAGATGGTGGTGTAGATATTTCCGTGTTTATACACATGCCGGAGTAGATACTTCCATCTTTATGGAGATGGCAGTGTAGATATTTTCATGTTTATAGAGATGGCGGTGTAGATATTTCCATATTTATAGAGATAGCGGTGTAGATATTTCCATCTTTCTACAGATGGCAGTGTAGATATTTCCATGTTTATACAGATGGCGGTGTAGATATTTCCATACTTATAGAGATGTCTGTGTAGATATTTCCATGTGTATACAGATGGTATTGTAGGTATTTCCATGTTTATACAGATGGTGGTGTAGATATTTCCATGTTTATTCAGATGACTGTGTAGATATTTCCATGTTTTTACAGATGGCAGTGTAGATATTTCAATGTTAATAGAGATGGCGCTGTAGATATCTCCATGTTTATACAGATCGCGGTGTAGATATTTCCATGTTTATACAGATAGCGGTGTAGATATTTCCATGTTTTTACAGATATCGGTGTAGATATTTCCATGTTTACACAGATTGCGGTGTACATATTTCCATCTTTCTACAAATGGCATTGTAGATACTTCCATGTTTATGCAGATGGCGGTGTAGATATTTCCATGTTTATATAGATGGTGGTGTAGATATTACCATGTTTATACAGATAGCGGTGTAGATATTTCCATGTTTATAGAGATCGTGGTGAAGATATTTCCATGTTTATACAGATCGCGGTGAAGATATTTCCATGTTTATACAGATCGCGGTGTAGATATTTCCATGTTTATACTGATAGCGGTGTAGATATTTCCATGTTTATAGAGAGAGCGGTGTAGGTATTTCCATGTTTATAGACATAGCGGTGTAGATATTTCCATGTTTATATAGATGGCGTTGTAGATATTTCCATGTTTATACAGCTCGCGGTGCAGATATTTATATCTTTATACAGATGGCATTGTAGATATTTCCTTATTCACACAGATGGCGGTGTAGATGTTTCCATGTTTATACAGACGGCGGAGTAGTTAGTTCCATGTTTATGGAGATGGCAGTGTAGATATTTTCATGTTTATAGAGATGGCGGTGTAGATATTTCCATGTGTATAGAGATGGCATTGTAGATATTTCCATGTTTATACAGATGACTGTAGAGGTATTTCCATGTTTTACAGATGGCTGTGCAGATATTTCCATGTTTATAGAGATAGCGGTGTAGATATTTCCATGTTTGTATAGATGGCGTTGTTGATATTTCCATCTATACACAGATGGCCGTGTAGATATTTCCATGTTTATACAGATGGCAGCGTAGATATTTCCATGGACATGCAGATGGCGGTGTAGATATTTCCATGTTTATACAGACAGCGGTGTAGATATTTCCATGTTTTCACAGATTGTGGTGTAGATATTTCCGTGTTTATACACATGGCGGAGTAGACACTTCCATCTTTATGGAGATGGCAGTGTAGACATTTTCATGTTTATAGAGATGGCCGTGTAGATATTTCCATATTTATAGAGATAGCAGTGTTGATATTTCCATCTTTCTACAGATGGCAGTGTAGATATTTCCATGTTTATACAGATGGCGGTGTAGATATTTCCATACTTATACAGATGTCTGTGTAGATATTTCCATGTGTATACAGATGGTATTGTAGGTATTTCCATGTTTATACACATGGTGGTGAAGATATTTCCATGTTTATTCAGATGACTGTGTAGATATTTCCATGTTTTTACAGATGGCAGTGTAGATATTTCTATGTTTATAGAGATGGCGCTGTAGATATTTCCATGTTTATACAGATCGCGGTGTAGATATTTCCATGTTTATACAGATAGCGGTGTAGATATTTCCATGTTTTTACAGATATCGGTGTAGATATTTCCATGTTTACACAGATTGCGGTGTAGGTATTTCCATCTTTCTACAGATGGCATTGTAGATATTTCCATGTTTATGCAGATGGCGGTGTATATATTTCCATGTTTATATAGATGGTGGTGTAGATATTACCATGTTTATACAGATAGCGGTGTAGATATTTCCATGTTTATACAGATCGTGCTGAAGATATTTCCATGTTTATACAGATCACAGTGTAGATATTTCCATGTTTATACAGATCGCGGTGTAGATATTTCCATGTTTATACAGATAGCGTTGTAGGTATTTCCATGTTTATATAGATAGCGGTGTAGATATTTCCATGTTTATAGAGATAGCGGTGTAGGTATTTCCATGTTTATAGAGACAGCGGTGTAGATATTTCCATGTTGTACAGATGGCGTTGTTGATATTTCCATCTATACACAGATGGCCGTGTAGATATTTCCATGTTTATACAGATGGCAGCGTAGATATTTCCATGGACATGCAGATGGCGGTGTAGATATTTCCATGTTTATACAGACAGCGGTGTAGATATTTCCATGTTTTCACAGATGGTGGTGTAGATATTTCCGTGTTTATACACATGGCGGAGTAGATACTTCCATCTTTATGGAGATGGCAGTGTAGATATTTTCATGTTTATAGAGATGGCCGTATAGATATTTCCATATTTATAGAGATAGCGGTGTAGATATTTCCATCTTTCTACAGATGGCAGTGTAGATATTTCAATGCTTATACAGATGGCGGTGTAGATATTTCCATACTTATAGAGATGTCTGTGTATATATTTCCATGTGTATACAGATGGTATTGTAGGTATTTCCATGTTTATACAGATGGTGGTGTAGATATTTCCATGTTTATTCAGATGAATGTGTAGGTATTTCCATGTTTTACAGATGGCAGTGTAGATATTTCAATGTTTATAGAGATGGCACTGCAGATATTTCTATGTTTATACAGATCGCGGTGTAGATATTTCCATGTTTATACAGATAGCGGTGTAGATATTTCCATGTTTTTACAGATATCAGTGTAGATATTTCCATGTTTACACAGATTGCGGTGTAGATATTTCCATCTTTCTACAAATGGCATTGTTGATACTTCCATGTTTATGCAGATGGCGGTGTAGATATTTCCATGTTTATATAGATGGTGGTGTAGATATTACCATGTTTATACAGATAGCGGTGTAGATATTTTCATGTTTATACAGATCGTGGTGAAGATATTTCCATATTTATACAGATCGCGGTGTAGATATTTCCATGTTTATACAGATCGCGGTGTAGATATTTCCATGTTTATACAGATAGCGGAGTAGATATTTCCATGTTTATAGAGAGAGCGGTGTAGGTATTTCCATGTTTATAGACATAGCGGTGTAGATATTTCCATGTTTATATAGATGGCGTTGTAGATATTTCCATGTTTATACAGCTCGCGGTGCAGATATTTATATCTTTATACAGATGGCATTGTAGATATTTCCTTATTCACACAGATGGCGGTGTAGATGTTTCCATGTTTATACAGACGGCGGAGTAGTTAGTTCCATGTTTATGGAGATGGCAGTGTAGATATTTTCATGTTTATAGAGATGGCGGTGTAGATATTTCCATGTGTATAGAGATGGCATTGTAGATATTTCCATGTTTATACAGATGACTGTAGAGGTATTTCCATGTTTTACAGACGGCTGTGCAGATATTTCCATGTTTATAGAGATAGCGGTGTAGATATTTCCATGTTTGTACAGATGGCGTTGTTGATATTTCCATCTATACACAGATGGCCGTGTAGATATTTCCATGTTTATACAGATAGCGGTGTAGATATATCCATGTTTTTACAGATATCGTTGTAGATATTTCCATGTTTACACAGATTGCGGTGTAGGTATTTCCATCTTTCTACAGATGGCATTGTAGATATTTCCATGTTTATGCAGATGGCGGTGTATATATTTCCATGTTTATATAGATGGTGGTGTAGATATTACCATGTTTATACAGATAGCGGTGTAGATATTTCCATGTTTATACAGATCGCGGTGAAGATATTTCCATGTTTACACAGATCGCGGTGTAGATATTTCCATGTTTATACAGATCGCGGTGTAGATATTTCCATGTTTATACAGATAGCATTGTAGATGTTTCCTTGTTTATACAGATAGCGGTGTAGGTATTTCCATGTTTATAGAGATAGCGGTGTAGGTATTTCCATGTTTATAGACATAGCGGTGTAGATATTTCCATGTTTATATAGATGGCATTGTAGATATTTCCATGTTTATACCGATAGATGTGTTGGTATTTCCACGTTTATACAGAAAGCGATGTAGATATTTCCATGTTTATACAGCTCGCGGTGCAGATATTTATATCTTTATACAGATGGCATTGTAGATATTTCCTTATTCACACAGATGGCGGTGTAGATCTTTCCATGTTTATACAGATGGCGGAGTAGTTAGTTCCATGTTTATGGAGATGGCAGTGTAGATATTTTCATGTTTATAGAGATGGCGGTGTAGATATTTACATGTTTATACGGATGGCTGTGTAGATATTTCCATGTGTATACAGATGGCATTGTAGATATTTCCATGTTTATACAGATGACTGTAGAGGTATTTCCATGTTTTACAGATGGCTGTGCAGATATTTCCATGTTTATAGAGATAGCAGTGTAGATATTTCCATGTTTGTACGGATGGCGTTGATATTTCCATCTATACACAGATGGTCGTGTAGATATTTCCATGTTTATACAGATGGCAGCGTAGATATTTCCATGGACATGCAGATGGCGTTGTAGATATTTCCATCTTTATACAGATAGCGGTGTAGATATTTCCATGTTTTCACAGATGGTGGTGTAGATATTTCCGTGTTTATACACATGCCGGAGTAGATACTTCCATCTTTATGGAGATGGCAGTGTAGATATTTTCATGTTTATAGAGATGGCGGTGTAGATATTTCCATATTTATAGAGATAGCGGTGTAGATATTTCCATCTTTCTACAGATGGCAGTGTAGATATTTCCATGTTTATACAGATGGCGGTGTAGATATTTCCATACTTATAGAGATGTCTGTGTAGATATTTCCATGTGTATACAGATGGTATTGTAGGTATTTCCATGTTTATACAGATGGTGGTGTAGATATTTCCATGTTTATTCAGATGACTGTGTAGATATTTCCATGTTTTTACAGATGGCAGTGTAGATATTTCAATGTTAATAGAGATGGCGCTGTAGATATCTCCATGTTTATACAGATCGCGGTGTAGATATTTCCATGTTTATACAGATAGCGGTGTAGATATTTCCATGTTTTTACTGATATCGGTGTAGATATTTCCATTTTTACACAGATTGCGGTGTAGATATTTCCATCTTTCTACAAATGGCATTGTAGATACTTCCATGTTTATGCAGATGGCGGTGAATATATTTCCATGTTTATATAGATGGTGGTGTAGATATTACCATGTTTATACAGATAGCGGTGTAGGTATTTCCATGTTTATACAGATCGTGGTGAAGATATTTCCATGTTTATACAGATCGCGGTGAAGATATTTCCATGTTTATACAGATCGCGGTGTAGATATTTCCATGTTTATACTGATAGCGGTGTAGATATTTCCATGTTTATAGAGAGAGCGGTGTAGGTATTTCCATGTTTATAGGCATAGCGGTGTAGATATTTCCATGTTTATATAGATGGCGTTGTAGATATTTCCATGTTTATACAGCTCGCGGTGCAGATATTTATATCTTTATACAGATGGCATTGTAGATATTTCCTTATTCACACAGATGGCGGTGTAGATGTTTCCATGTTTATACAGACGGCGGAGTAGTTAGTTCCATGTTTATGGAGATGGCAGTGTAGATATTTTCATGTTTATAGAGATGGCGGTGTAGATATTTCCATGTGTATAGAGATGGCATTGTAGGTATTTCCATGTTTATACAGATGACTGTAGAGGTATTTCCATGTTTTACAGATGGCTGTGCAGATATTTCCATGTTTATAGAGATAGCGGTGTAGATATTTCCATGTTTGTACAGATGGCGTTGTTGATATTTCCATCTATACACAGATGGCCGTGTAGATATTTCCATGTTTATACAGATGGCAGCGTAGATATTTCCATGGACATGCAGATGGCGGTGTAGATATTTCCATGTTTATACAGAGAGCGGTGTAGATATTTCCATGTTTATACAGATCGTGGTGAACATATTTCCATGTTTATACAGATCGCGGTGTAGATATTTCCATGTTTATACAGATCGCGGTGTAGATATTTCCATGTTTATACAGATAGCGGAGTAGATATTTCCATGTTTATAGAGAGAGCGGTGTAGGTATTTCCATGTTTATAGACATAGCGGTGTAGATATTTCCATGTTTATATAGATGGCGTTGTAGATATTTCCATGTTTATACAGCTGGCGGTGCAGATATTTATATCTTTATACAGATGGCATTATAGATATTTCCTTATTCACACAGATGGCGGTGTAGATGTTTCCATGTTTATACAGACGGCGGAGTAGTTAGTTCCATGTTTATGGAGATGGCAGTGTAGATATTTTCATGTTTATAGAGATGGCGGTGTAGATATTTCCATGTGTATAGAGATGGCATTGTAGATATTTCCATGTTTAAACAGATGACTGTAGAGGTATTTCCATGTTTTACAGACGGCTGTGCAGATATTTCCATGTTTATAGAGATAGCGGTGTAGATATTTCCATGTTTGTACAGATGGCGTTGTTGATATTTCCATCTATACACAGATGGCCGTGTAGATATTTCCATGTTTATACAGATAGCGGTGTAGATATTTCCATGTTTTTACAGATATCGTTGTAGATATTTCCATGTTTACACAGATTGCGGTGTAGGTATTTCCATCTTTCTACAGATGGCATTGTAGATATTTCCATGTTTATACAGCTCGCGGTGCAGATATTTATATCTTTATACAGATGGCATTGTAGATATTTCCTTATTCACACAGATGGCGGTGTAGATGTTTCCATGTTTATACAGACGGCGGAGTAGTTAGTTCCATGTTTATGGAGATGGCAGTGTAGATATTTTCATGTTTATAGAGATGGCGGTGTAGATATTTCCATGTGTATAGAGATGGCATTGTAGATATTTCCATGTTTATACAGATGACTGTAGAGGTATTTCCATGTTTTACAGATGGCTGTGCAGATATTTCCATGTTTATAGAGATAGCGGTGTAGATATTTCCATGTTTGTACAGATGGCGTTGTTGATATTTCCATCTATACACAGATGGCCGTGTAGATATTTCCATGTTTATACAGATGGCAGCGTAGATATTTCCATGGACATGCAGATGGCGGTGTAGATATATCCATGTTTATACAGAGAGCGGTGTAGATATTTCCATGTTTATTCAGATCGTGGTGAAGATATTTCCATGTTTATACAGATCGCGGTGTAGATATTTCCATGTTTATACAGATCGCGGTGTAGATTTTTCCATGTTTATACAGATAGCGGAGTAGATATTTCCATGTTTATAGAGAGAGCGGTGTAGGTATTTCCATGTTTATAGACATAGCGGTGTAGATATTTCCATGTTTATATAGATGGCGTTGTAGATATTTCCATGTTTATACCGATAGATGTGTTGGTGTTTCCACGTTTATACAGAAAGCGATGTAGATATTTCCATGTTTATACAGCTCGCGGTGCAGATATTTATATCTTTATACAGATGGCATTGTAGATATTTCCTTATTCACACAGATGGCGGTGTAGATCTTTCCATGTTTATACAGATGGCGGAGTAGTTAGTTCCATGTTTATGGAGATGGCAGTGTAGATATTTTCATGTTTATAGAGATGGCGGTGTAGATATTTCCATGTTTATAGAGATAGCAGTGTAGATATTTACATGTTTCTACGGATGGCTGTGTAGATATTTCCATGTGTATACAGATGGCATTGTAGATATTTCCATGTTTATACAGATGACTGTAGAGGTATTTCCATGTTTTACAGATGGCTGTGCAGATATTTCCATGTTTATAGAGATAGTAGTGTAGATATTTCCATGTTTGTACGGATGGCGTTGATATTTCCATCTATACACAGATGGTCGTGTAGATATTTCCATGTTTATACAGATGGCAGCGTAGATATTTCCATGGACATGCAGATGGCGGTGTAGATATTTCCATGTTTATACAGATAGCGGTGTAGATATTTCCATGTTTTCACAGATGGTGGTGTAGATATTTCCGTGTTTATACACATGCCGGAGTAGATAATTCCATCTTTATGGAGATGGCAGTGTAGATATTTTCATGTTTATAGAGATGGCGGTGTAGATATTTCCATATTTATAGAGATAGCGGTGTAGATATTTCCATCTTTCTACAGATGGCAGTGTAGATATTTCCATGTTTATACAGATGGCGGTGTAGATATTTCCATACTTATAGAGATGTCTGTGTAGATATTTCCATGTGTATACAGATGGTATTGTAGGTATTTCCATGTTTATACAGATGGTGGTGTAGATATTTCCATGTTTATTCAGATGACTGTGTAGATATTTCCATGTTTTTACAGATGGCAGTGTAGATATTTCAATGTTAATAGAGATGGCGCTGTAGATATCTCCATGTTTATACAGATCGCGGTGTAGATATTTCCATGTTTATACAGATAGCGGTGTAGATATTTCCATGTTTTTACAGATATCGGTGTAGATATTTCCATGTTTACACAGATTGCGGTGTAGATATTTCCATCTTTCTACAAATGGCATTGTAGATACTTCCATGTTTATGCAGATGGCGGTGTAGATATTCCCATGTTTATATAGATGGTGGTGTAGATATTACCATGTTTATACAGATAGCGGTGTAGGTATTTCCATGTTTATACAGATCGTGGTGAAGATATTTCCATGTTTATACAGATCGCGGTGAAGATATTTCCATGTTTATACAGATCGCGGTGTAGATATTTCCATGTTTATACTGATAGCAGTGTAGATATTTCCATGTTTATAGAGAGAGCGGTGTAGGTATTTCCATGTTTATATAGATGGCGTTGTAGATATTTCCATGTTTATACAGCTCGCGGTGCAGATATTTATATCTTTATACAGATGGCATTGTAGATATTTCCTTATTCACACAGATGGCGGTGTAGATGTTTCCATGTTTATACAGACGGCGGAGTAGTTAGTTCCATGTTTATGGAGATGGCAGTGTAGATATTTTCATGTTTATAGAGATGGCGGTGTAGATATTTCCATGTGTATAGAGATGGCATTGTAGATATTTCCATGTTTATACAGATGACTGTAGAGGTATTTCCATGTTTTACAGATGGCTGTGCAGATATTTCCATGTTTATAGAGATAGCGGTGTAGATATTTCCATGTTTGTACAGATGGCGTTGTTGATATTTCCATCTATACACAGATGGCCGTGTAGATATTTCCATGTTTATACAGATGGCAGCGTAGATATTTCCATGGTCATGCAGATGGCGGTGTAGATATTTCCATGTTTATACAGAGAGCGGTGTAGATATTTCCATGTTTTCACAGATTGTGGTGTAGATATTTCCGTGTTTATACACATGGCGGAGTAGATACTTCCATCTTTATGGAGATGGCAGTGTAGATATTTTCATGTTTATAGAGATGGCGGTGTAGATATTTCCATATTTATAGAGATAGCGGTGTAGATATTTCCATCTTTCTACAGATGGCAGTGTAGATATTTCCATGTTTATACAGATGGCGGTGTAGATATTTCCATACTTATACAGATGTCTGTGTAGATATTTCCATGTGTATACAGATGGTATTGTAGGTATTTCCATGTTTATACACATGGTGGTGAAGATATTTCCATGTTTATTCAGATGACTGTGTAGATATTTCCATGTTTTTACAGATGGCAGTGTAGATATTTCAATGCTTGTAGAGATGGCGCTGTAGATATTTCCATGTTTATACAGATCGCGGTGTAGATATGTCCATGTTTATACAGATAGCGGTGTAGATATTTCCATGTTTTTACAGATATCGGTGTAGATATTTCCATGTTTACACAGATTGTGGTGTAGGTATTTCCATCTTTCTACAGATGGCATTGTAGATATTTCCATGTTTATGCAGATGGCGGTGTATATATTTCCATGTTTATATAGATGGTGGTGTAGATATTACCATGTTTATACAGATAGCGGTGTAGATATTTCCATGTTTATACAGATCGTGGTGAAGATATTTCCATGTTTATACAGATCACAGTGTAGATATTTCCATGTTTATACAGATCGCGGTGTAGATATTTCCATGTTTATACAGATAGCGTTGTAGATATTTCCATGTTTATATAGATAGCGGTGTAGATATTTCCATGTTTATAGAGATAGCGGTGTAGGTATTTCCATGTTTATAGAGATAGCGGTGTAGATATTTCCATGTTGTACAGATGGTGTTGTTGATATTTCCATCTATACACAGATGTCCGTGTAGATATTTCCATGTTTATACAGATGGCAGCGTAGATATTTCCATGGACATGCAGATGGCGGTGTAGATATTTCCATGTTTATACAGATAGCGGTGTAGATATTTCCATGTTTTCACAGATGGTGGTGTAGATATTTCAGTGTTTATACACATATCGGAGTAGATACTTCCATCTTTATGGAGATGGCAGTGTAGATATTTTCATGTTTATAGAGATGGCGGTATAGATATTTCCATATTTATAGAGATAGCGGTGTAGATATTTCCATCTTTCTACAGATGGCAGTGTAGATATTTCCATGTTTATACAGATGGCGGTGTAGATATTTCCATACTTATAGAGATGTCTGTGTAGATATTTCCATGTGTATACAGATGGTATTGTAGGTATTTCCATGTTTATACAGATGGTGGTGTAGATATTTCCATGTTTATTCAGATGAATGTGTAGGAATTTCCATGTTTTACAGATAGCAGTGTAGATATTTCAATGTTTATAGAGATGGCGCTGTAGATATTTCCATGTTTATACAGCTCGCGGTGCAGATATTTATATCTTTATACAGATGGCATTGTAGATATTTCCTTATTCACACAGATGGCGGTGTAGATCTTTCCATGTTTATACAGATGGCGGAGTAGTTAGTTCCATGTTTATGGAGATGGCAGTGTAGATATTATCATGTTTATAGAGATGGCGGTGTAGATATTTCCATGTTTATAGAGATAGCAGTGTAGATATTTACATGTTTATACGGATGGCTGTGTAGATATTTCCATGTGTATACAGATGGCATTGTAGATATTTCCATGTTTATACAGATGACTGTAGAGGTATTTCCATGTTTTACAGATGGCTGTGCAGATATTTCCATGTTTATAGAGATAGCAGTGTAGATATTTCCATGTTTGTACGGATGGCGTTGATATTTCCATCTATACACAGATGGTCGAGTAGATATTTCCATGTTTATACACATGGCAGCGTAGATATTTCCATGGACATGCAGATGGCGGTGTAGATATTTCCATGTTGATACAGATAGCGGTGTAGATATTTCCATGTTTTCACAGATGGTGGTGTAGATATTTCCGTGTTTATACACATGCCGGAGTAGATAATTCCATCTTTATGGAGATGGCAGTGTAGATATTTTCATGTTTATAGAGATGGCGGTGTAGATATTTCCATATTTATAGAGATAGCGGTGTAGATATTTCCATCTTTCTACAGATGGCAGTGTAGATATTTCCATGTTTATACAGATGGCGGTGTAGATATTTCCATACTTATAGAGATGTCTGTGTAGATATTTCCATGTGTATACAGATGGTATTGTAGGTATTTCCATGTTTATACAGATGGTGGTGTAGATATTTCCATGTTTATTCAGATGACTGTGTAAATATTTCCATGTTTTTACAGATGGCAGTGTAGATATTTCAATGTTAATAGAGATGGCGCTGTAGATATCTCCATGTTTATACAGATCGCGGTGTAGATATTTCCATGTTTATACAGATAGCGGTGTAGATATTTCCATGTTTTTACAGATATCGGTGTAGATATTTCCATGTTTACACAGATTGCGGTGTAGATATTTCCATCTTTCTACAAATGGCATTGTAGATACTTCCATGTTTATGCAGATGGCGGTGTAGATATTTCCATGTTTATATAGATGGTGGTGTAGATATTACCATGTTTATACAGATAGCGGTGTAGGTATTTCCATGTTTATACAGATCGTGGTGAAGATATTTCCATGTTTATACAGATCGCGGTGAAGATATTTCCATGTTTATACAGATCGCGGTGTAGATATTTCCATGTTTATACTGATAGCGGTGTAGATATTTCCATGTTTATAGAGAGAGCGGTGTAGGTATTTCCATGTTTATAGACATAGCGGTGTAGATATTTCCATGTTTATATAGATGGCGTTGTAGATATTTCCATGTTTATACAGCTCGCGGTGCAGATATTTATATCTTTATACAGATGGAATTGTAGATATTTCCTTATTCACACAGATGGCGGTGTAGATATTTCCATGTTTATACAGACGGCGGAGTACTTAGTTCCATGTTTATGGAGATGGCAGTGTAGATATTTTCATGTTTATAGAGATGGCGGTGTAGATATTTCCATGTGTATAGAGATGGCATTGTAGATATTTCCATGTTTATACAGATGACTGTAGAGGTATTTTCATGTTTTACAGATGGCTGTGCAGATATTTCCATGTTTATAGAGATAGCGGTGTAGATATTTCCATGTTTGTACAGATGGCGTTGTTGATATTTCCATCTATACACAGATGGCCGTGTAGATATTTCCATGTTTATACAGATGGCAGCGTAGATATTTCCATGGACATGCAGATGGCGGTGTAGATATTTCCATGTTTATACAGAGAGCGGTGTAGATATTTCCATGTTTTCACAGATTGTGGTGTAGATATTTCCGTGTTTATACACATGGCGGAGTAGATACTTCCATCTTTATGGAGATGGCAGTGTAGATATTTTCATGTTTATAGAGATGGCGGTGTAGATATTTCCATATTTATAGAGATAGCGGTGTAGATATTTCCATCTTTCTACAGATGGCAGTGTAGATATTTCCATGTTTATACAGATGGCGGTGTAGATATTTCCATACTTATACAGATGTCTGTGTAGATATTTCCATGTGTATACAGATGGTATTGTAGGTATTTCCATGTTTATACACATGGTGGTGAAGATATTTCCATGTTTATTCAGATGACTGTGTAGATATTTCCATGTTTTTACAGATGGCAGTGTAGATATTTCAATGCTTATAGAGATGGCGCTGTAGATATTTCCATGTTTATACAGATCGCGGTATAGATATGTCCATGTTTATACAGATAGCGGTGTAGATATTTCCATGTTTTTACAGATATCGGTGTAGATATTTCCATGTTTACACAGATTGCGGTGTAGGTATTTCCATCTTTCTACAGATGGCATTGTAGATATTTCCATGTTTATGCAGATGGCGGTGTATATATTTCCATGTTTATATAGATGGTGGTGTAGATATTACCATGTTTATACAGATAGCGGTGTAGATATTTCCATGTTTATACAGATCGTGGTGAAGATATTTCCATGTTTATACAGATCACAGTGTAGATATTTCCATGTTTATACAGATCGCGTTGTAGATATTTCCATGTTTATATAGATAGCGGTGTAGATATTTCCATGTTTATAGAGATAGCGGTGTAGGTATTTCCATGTTTATAGAGATAGCGGTGTAGATATTTCCATGTTGTACAGATGGTGTTGTTGATATTTCCATCTATACACAGATGTCCGTGTAGATATTTCCATGTTTATACAGATGGCAGCGTAGATATTTCCATGGACATGCAGATGGCGGTGTAGATATTTCCATGTTTATACAGATAGCGGTGTAGATATTTCCATGTTTTCACAGATGGTGGTGTAGATATTTCCGTGTTTATACACATATCGGAGTAGATACTTCCATCTTTATGGAGATGGCAGTGTAGATATTTTCATGTTTATAGAGATGGCGGTATAGATATTTCCATATTTATAGAGATAGCGGTGTAGATATTTCCATCTTTCTACAGATGGCAGTGTAGATATTTCCATGTTTATACAGATGGCGGTGTAGATATTTCCATACTTATAGAGATGTCTGTGTAGATATTTCCATGTGTATACAGATGGTATTGTAGGTATTTCCATGTTTATACAGATGGTGGTGTAGATATTTCCATGTTTATTCAGATGAATGTGTAGGTATTTCCATGTTTTACAGATAGCAGTGTAGATATTTCAATGTTTATAGAGATGGCGCTGTAGATATTTCCATGTTTATACAGCTCGCGGTGCAGATATTTATATCTTTATACAGATGGCATTGTAGATATTTCCTTATTCACACAGATGGCGGTGTAGATCTTTCCATGTTTATACAGATGGCGGAGTAGTTAGTTCCATGTTTATGGAGATGGCAGTGTAGATATTATCATGTTTATAGAGATGGCGGTGTAGATATTTCCATGTTTATAGAGATAGCAGTGTAGATATTTACATGTTTATACGGATGGCTGTGTAGATATTTCCATGTGTATACAGATGGCATTGTAGATATTTCCATGTTTATACAGATGACTGTAGAGGTATTTCCATGTTTTACAGATGGCTGTGCAGATATTTCCATGTTTATAGAGATAGCAGTGTAGATATTTCCATGTTTGTACGGATGGCGTTGATATTTCCATCTATACACAGATGGTCGAGTAGATATTTCCATGTTTATACACATGGCAGCGTAGATATTTCCATGGACATGCAGATGGCGGTGTAGATATTTCCATGTTGATACAGATAGCGGTGTAGATATTTCCATGTTTTCACAGATGGTGGTGTAGATATTTCCGTGTTTATACACATGCCGGAGTAGATAATTCCATCTTTATGGAGATGGCAGTGTAGATATTTTCATGTTTATAGAGATGGCGGTGTAGATATTTCCATATTTATAGAGATAGCGGTGTAGATATTTCCATCTTTCTACAGATGGCAGTGTAGATATTTCCATGTTTATACAGATGGCGGTGTAGATATTTCCATACTTATAGAGATGTCTGTGTAGATATTTCCATGTGTATACAGATGGTATTGTAGGTATTTCCATGTTTATACAGATGGTGGTGTAGATATTTCCATGTTTATTCAGATGACTGTGTAAATATTTCCATGTTTTTACAGATGGCAGTGTAGATATTTCAATGTTAATAGAGATGGCGCTGTAGATATCTCCATGTTTATACAGATCGCGGTGTAGATATTTCCATGTTTATACAGATAGCGGTGTAGATATTTCCATGTTTTTACAGATATCGGTGTAGATATTTCCATGTTTACACAGATTGCGGTGTAGATATTTCCATCTTTCTACAAATGGCATTGTAGATACTTCCATGTTTATGCAGATGGCGGTGTAGATATTTCCATGTTTATATAGATGGTGGTGTAGATATTACCATGTTTATACAGATAGCGGTGTAGTTATTTCCATGTTTATACAGATCGTGGTGAAGATATTTCCATGTTTATACAGATCGCGGTGAAGATATTTCCATGTTTATACAGATCGCGGTGTAGATATTTCCATGTTTATACTGATAGCGGTATAGATATTTCCATGTTTATAGAGAGAGCGGTGTAGGTATTTCCATGTTTATAGACATAGCGGTGTAGATATTTCCATGTTTATATAGATGGCGTTGCAGATATTTCCATGTTTATACAGCTCGCGGTGCAGATATTTATATCTTTATACAGATGGCATTGTAGATATTTCCTTATTCACACAGATGGCGGTGTAGATATTTCCATGTTTATACAGACGGCGGAGTAGTTAGTTCCATGTTTATGGAGATGGCAGTGTAGATATTTTCATGTTTATAGAGATGGCGGTGTAGATATTTCCATGTGTATAGAGATGGCATTGTAGATATTTCCATGTTTATACAGATGACTGTAGAGGTATTTCCATGTTTTACAGATGGCTGTGCAGATATTTCCATGTTTATAGAGATAGCGGTGTAGATATTTCCATGTTTGTACAGATGGCGTTGTTGATATTTCCATCTATACACAGATGGCCGTGTAGATATTTCCATGTTTATACAGATGGCAGCATAGATATTTCCATGGACATGCAGATGGCGGTGTAGATATTTCCATGTTTATACAGAGAGCGGTGTAGATATTTCCATGTTTTCACAGATTGTGGTGTAGATATTTCCGTGTTTATACACATGGCGGAGTAGATACTTCCATCTTTATGGAGATGGCAGTGTAGATATTTTCATGTTTATAGAGATGGCGGTGTAGATATTTCCATATTTATAGAGATAGCGGTGTAGATATTTCCATCTTTCTACAGATGGCAGTGTAGATATTTCCATGTTTATACAGATGGCGGTGTAGATATTTCCATACTTATACAGATGTCTGTGTAGATATTTCCATGTGTATACAGATGGTATTGTAGGTATTTCCATGTTTATACACATGGTGGTGAAGATATTTCCATGTTTATTCAGATGACTGTGTAGATATTTCCATGTTTTTACAGATGGCAGTGTAGATATTTCAATGCTTATAGAGATGGTGCTGTAGATATTTCCATGTTTATACAGATCGCGGTATAGATATGTCCATGTTTATACAGATAGCGGTGTAGATATTTCCATGTTTTTACAGATATCGGTGTAGATATTTCCATGTTTACACAGATTGCGGTGTAGGTATTTCCATCTTTCTACAGATGGCATTGTAGATATTTCCATGTTTATGCAGATGGCGGTGTATATATTTCCATGTTTATATAGATGGTGGTGTAGATATTACCATGTTTATACAGATAGCGGTGTAGATATTTCCATGTTTATACAGATCGTGGTGAAGATATTTCCATGTTTATACAGATCACAGTGTAGATATTTCCATGTTTATACAGATCGCGGTGTAGATATTTCCATGTTTATATAGATAGCGGTGTAGATATTTCCATGTTTATAGAGATAGCGGTGTAGGTATTTCCATGTTTATAGAGATAGCGGTGTAGATATTTCCATGTTGTACAGATGGTGTTGTTGATATTTCCATCTATACACAGATGTCCGTGTAGATATTTCCATGTTTATACAGATGGCAGCGTAGATATTTCCATGGACATGCAGATGGCGGTGTAGATATTTCCATGTTTATACAGATAGCGGTGTAGATATTTCCATGTTTTCACAGATGGTGGTGTAGATATTTCCGTGTTTATACACATATCGGAGTAGATACTTCCATCTTTATGGAGATGGCAGTGTAGATATTTTCATGTTTATAGAGATGGCGGTATAGATATTTCCATATTTATAGAGATAGCGGTGTAGATATTTCCATCTTTCTACAGATGGCAGTGTAGATATTTCCATGTTTATACAGATGGCGGTGTAGATATTTCCATACTTATAGAGATGTCTGTGTAGATATTTCCATGTGTATACAGATGGTATTGTAGGTATTTCCATGTTTATACAGATGGTGGTGTAGATATTTCCATGTTTATTCAGATGAATGTGTAGGTATTTCCATGTTTTACAGATAGCAGTGTAGATATTTCAATGTTTATAGAGATGGCGCTGTAGATATTTCCATGTTTATACAGCTCGCGGTGCAGATATTTATATCTTTATACAGATGGCATTGTAGATATTTCCTTATTCACACAGATGGCGGTGTAGATCTTTCCATGTTTATACAGATGGCGGAGTAGTTAGTTCCATGTTTATGGAGATGGCAGTGTAGATATTTTCATGTTTATAGAGATGGCGGTGTAGATATTTCCATGTTTATAGAGATAGCAGTGTAGATATTTACATGTTTCTACGGATGGCTGTGTAGATATTTCCATGTGTATACAGATGGCATTGTAGATATTTCCATGTTTATACAGATGACTGTAGAGGTATTTCCATGTTTTACAGATGGCTGTGCAGATATTTCCATGTTTATAGAGATAGCAGTGTAGATATTTCCATGTTTGTACGGATGGCGTTGATATTTCCATCTATACACAGATGGTCGTGTAGATATTTCCATGTTTATACAGATGGCAGCGTAGATATTTCCATGGACATGCAGATGGCGGTGTAGATATTTCCATGTTTATACAGATAGCGGTGTAGATATTTCCATGTTTTCACAGATGGTGGTGTAGATATTTCCGTGTTTATACACATGCCGGAGTAGACAATTCCATCTTTATGGAGATGGCAGTGTAGATATTTCCATGTTTATAGAGATATCGGTGTAGGTATTTCCATGTTTATAGAGATAGCGGTGTAGATATTTCCATGTTGTACAGATGGTGTTGTTGATATTTCCATCTATACACAGATGTCCGTGTAGATATTTCCATGTTTATACAGATGGCAGCGTAGATATTTCCATGGACATGCAGATGGCGGTGTAGATATTTCCATGTTTATACAGATAGCGGTGTAGATATTTCCATGTTTTCACAGATGGTGGTGTAGATATTTCCGTGTTTATACACATGCCGGAGTAGATAATTCCATCTTTATGGAGATGGCAGTGTAGATACTTTCATGCTTATAGAGATGGCGGTGTAGATATTTCCATATTTATAGAGATAGCGGTGTAGATATTTCCATCTTTCTACAGATGGCAGTGTAGATATTTCCATGTTTATACAGATGGCGGTGTAGATATTTCCATACTTATAGAGATGTCTGTGTAGATATTTCCATGTGTATACAGATGGTATTGTAGGTATTTCCATGTTTATACAGATGGTGGTGTAGATATTTCCATGTTTATTCAGATGACTGTGTAGATATTTCCATGTTTTTACAGATGGCAGTGTAGATATTTCAATGTTAATAGAGATGGCGCTGTAGATATCTCCATGTTTATACAGATCGCGGTGTAGATATTTCCATGTTTATACAGATCGCGGTGTAGATATTTCCATGTTTTTACAGATATCGGTGTAGATATTTCCATGTTTACACAGATTGCGGTGTAGATATTTCCATCTTTCTACAAATGGCATTGTAGATACTTCCATGTTTATGCAGATGGCGGTGTAGATATTTCCATGTTTATATAGATGGTGGTGTAGATATTACCATGTTTATACAGATAGCGGGGTAGGTATTTCCATGTTTATACAGATCGTGGTGAAGGTATTTCCATGTTTATACAGATCGCGGTGAAGATATTTCCATGTTTATACAGATCGCGGTGTAGATATTTCCATGTTTATACTGATAGCGGTGTAGATATTTCCATGTTTATAGAGAGAGCGGTGTAGGTATTTCCATGTTTATAGGCATAGCGGTGTAGATATTTCCATGTTTATATAGATGGCGTTGTAGATATTTCCATGTTTATACAGCTCGCGGTGCAGATATTTATATCTTTATACAGATGGCATTGTAGATATTTCCTTATTCACACAGATGGCGGTGTAGATGTTTCCATGTTTATACAGACGGCGGAGTAGTTAGTTCCATGTTTATGGAGATGGCAGTGTAGATATTTTCATGTTTATAGAGATGGCGGTGTAGATATTTCCATGTGTATAGAGATGGCATTGTAGGTATTTCCATGTTTATACAGATGACTGTAGAGGTATTTCCATGTTTTACAGATGGCTGTGCAGATATTTCCATGTTTATAGAGATAGCGGTGTAGATATTTCCATGTTTGTACAGATGGCGTTGTTGATATTTCCATCTATACACAGATGGCCGTGTAGATATTTCCATGTTTATACAGATGGCAGCGTAGATATTTCCATGGACATGCAGATGGCGGTGTAGATATTTCCATGTTTATACAGAGAGCGGTGTAGATATTTCCATGTTTATACAGATCGTGGTGAACATATTTCCATGTTTATACAGATCGCGGTGTAGATATTTCCATGTTTATACAGATCGCGGTGTAGATATTTCCATGTTTATACAGATAGCGGAGTAGATATTTCCATGTTTATAGAGAGAGCGGTGTAGGTATTTCCATGTTTATAGACATAGCGGTGTAGATATTTCCATGTTTATATAGATGGCGTTGTAGATATTTCCATGTTTATACAGCTGGCGGTGCAGATATTTATATCTTTATACAGATGGCATTATAGATATTTCCTTATTCACACAGATGGCGGTGTAGATGTTTCCATGTTTATACAGACGGCGGAGTAGTTAGTTCCATGTTTATGGAGATGGCAGTGTAGATATTTTCATGTTTATAGAGATGGCGGTGTAGATATTTCCATGTGTATAGAGATGGCATTGTAGATATTTCCATGTTTATACAGATGACTGTAGAGGTATTTCCATGTTTTACAGACGGCTGTGCAGATATTTCCATGTTTATAGAGATAGCGGTGTAGATATTTCCATGTTTGTACAGATGGCGTTGTTGATATTTCCATCTATACACAGATGGCCGTGTAGATATTTCCATGTTTATACAGATAGCGGTGTAGATATTTCCATGTTTTTACAGATATCGTTGTAGATATTTCCATGTTTACACAGATTGCGGTGTAGGTATTTCCATCTTTCTACAGATGGCATTGTAGATATTTCCATGTTTATACAGCTCGCGGTGCAGATATTTATATCTTTATACAGATGGCATTGTAGATATTTCCTTATTCACACAGATGGCGGTGTAGATGTTTCCATGTTTATACAGACGGCGGAGTAGTTAGTTCCATGTTTATGGAGATGGCAGTGTAGATATTTTCATGTTTATAGAGATGGCGGTGTAGATATTTCCATGTGTATAGAGATGGCATTGTAGATATTTCCATGTTTATACAGATGACTGTAGAGGTATTTCCATGTTTTACAGATGGCTGTGCAGATATTTCCATGTTTATAGAGATAGCGGTGTAGATATTTCCATGTTTGTACAGATGGCGTTGTTGATATTTCCATCTATACACAGATGGCCGTGTAGATATTTCCATGTTTATACAGATGGCAGCGTAGATATTTCCATGGACATGCAGATGGCGGTGTAGATATTTCCATGTTTATACAGAGAGCGGTGTAGATATTTCCATGTTTATTCAGATCGTGGTGAAGATATTTCCATGTTTATACAGATCGCGGTGTAGATATTTCCATGTTTATACAGATCGCGGTGTAGATTTTTCCATGTTTATACAGATAGCGGAGTAGATATTTCCATGTTTATAGAGAGAGCGGTGTAGGTATTTCCATGTTTATAGACATAGCGGTGTAGATATTTCCATGTTTATATAGATGGCGTTGTAGATATTTCCATGTTTATACCGATAGATGTGTTGGTGTTTCCACGTTTATACAGAAAGCGATGTAGATATTTCCATGTTTATACAGCTCGCGGTGCAGATATTTATATCTTTATACAGATGGCATTGTAGATATTTCCTTATTCTCACAGATGGCGGTGTAGATCTTTCCATGTTTATACAGATGGCGGAGTAGTTATTTCCATGTTTATGGAGATGGCAGTGTAGATATTTTCATGTTTATAGAGATGGCGGTGTAGATATTTCCATGTTTATAGAGATAGCAGTGTAGATATTTACATGTTTCTACGGATGGCTGTGTAGATATTTCCATGTGTATACAGATGGCATTGTAGATATTTCCATGTTTATACAGATGACTGTAGAGGTATTTCCATGTTTTACAGATGGCTGTGCAGATATTTCCATGTTTATAGAGATAGTAGTGTAGATATTTCCATGTTTGTACGGATGGCGTTGATATTTCCATCTATACACAGATGGTCGTGTAGATATTTCCATGTTTATACAGATGGCAGCATAGATATTTCCATGGACATGCAGATGGCGGTGTAGATATTTCCATGTTTATACAGATAGCGGTGTAGATATTTCCATGTTTTCACAGATGGTGGTGTAGATATTTCCGTGTTTATACACATGCCGGAGTAGATAATTCCATCTTTATGGAGATGGCAGTGTAGATATTTTCATGTTTATAGAGATGGCGGTGTAGATATTTCCATATTTATAGAGATAGCGGTGTAGATATTTCCATCTTTCTACAGATGGCAGTGTAGATATTTCCATGTTTATACAGATGGCGGTGTAGATATTTCCATACTTATAGAGATGTCTGTGTAGATATTTCCATGTGTATACAGATGGTATTGTAGGTATTTCCATGTTTATACAGATGGTGGTGTAGATATTTCCATGTTTATTCAGATGACTGTGTAGATATTTCCATGTTTTTTCAGATGGCAGTGTAGATATTTCAATGTTAATAGAGATGGCGCTGTAGATATCTCCATGTTTATACAGATCGCGGTGTAGATATTTCCATGTTTATACAGATAGCGGTGTAGATATTTCCATGTTTTTACAGATATCGGTGTAGATATTTCCATGTTTACACAGATTGCGGTGTAGATATTTCCATCTTTCTACAAATGGCATTGTAGATACTTCCATGTTTATGCAGATGGCGGTGTAGATATTTCCATGTTTATATAGATGGTGGTGTAGATATTACCATGTTTATACAGATAGCGGTGTAGGTATTTCCATGTTTATACAGATCGCGGTGAAGATATTTCCATGTTTATACAGATCGCGGTGAAGATATTTCCATGTTTATACAGATCGCGGTGTAGATATTTCCATGTTTATACTGATAGCGGTGTAGATATTTCCATGTTTATAGAGAGAGCGGTGTAGGTATTTCCATGTTTATATAGATGGCGTTGTAGATATTTCCATGTTTATACAGCTCGCGGTGCAGATATTTATATCTTTATACAGATGGCATTGTAGATATTTCCTTATTCACACAGATGGCGGTGTAGATGTTTCCATGTTTATACAGACGGCGGAGTAGTTAGTTCCATGTTTATGGAGATGGCAGTGTAGATATTTTCATGTTTATAGAGATGGCGGTGTAGATATTTCCATGTGTATAGAGATGGCATTGTAGATATTTCCATGTTTATACAGATGACTGTAGAGGTATTTCCATGTTTTACAGATGGCTGTGCAGATATTTCCATGTTTATAGAGATAGCGGTGTAGATATTTCCATGTTTGTACAGATGGCGTTGTTGATATTTCCATCTATACACAGATGGCCGTGTAGATATTTCCATGTTTATACAGATGGCAGCGTAGATATTTCCATGGACATGCAGATGGCGGTGTAGATATTTCCATGTTTATACAGAGAGCGGTGTAGATATTTCCATGTTTTCACAGATTGTGGTGTAGATATTTCCGTGTTTATACACATGGCGGAGTAGATACTTCCATCTTTATGGAGATGGCAGTGTAGATATTTTCATGTTTATAGAGATGGCGGTGTAGATATTTCCATATTTATAGAGATAGCGGTGTAGATATTTCCATCTTTCTACAGATGGCAGTGTAGATATTTCCATGTTTATACAGATGGCGGTGTAGATATTTCCATACTTATACAGATGTCTGTGTAGATATTTCCATGTGTATACAGATGGTATTGTAGGTATTTCCATGTTTATACACATGGTGGTGAAGATATTTCCATGTTTATTCAGATGACTGTGTAGATATTTCCATGTTTTTACAGATGGCAGTGTAGATATTTCAATGCTTGTAGAGATGGCGCTGTAGATATTTCCATGTTTATACAGATCGCGGTGTAGATATGTCCATGTTTATACAGATAGCGGTGTAGATATTTCCAGGTTTTTACAGATATCGGTGTAGATATTTCCATGTTTACACAGATTGTGGTGTAGGTATTTCCATCTTTCTACAGATGGCATTGTAGATATTTCCATGTTTATGCAGATGGCGGTGTATATATTTCCATGTTTATATAGATGGTGGTGTAGATATTACCATGTTTATACAGATAGCGGTGTAGATATTTCCATGTTTATACAGATCGTGGTGAAGATATTTCCATGTTTATACAGATCACAGTGTAGATATTTCCATGTTTATACAGATCGCGGTGTAGATATTTCCATGTTTATACAGATAGCGTTGTAGATATTTCCATGTTTATATAGATAGCGGTGTAGATATTTCCATGTTTATAGAGATAGCGGTGTAGGTATTTCCATGTTTATAGAGATAGCGGTGTAGATATTTCCATGTTGTACAGATGGTGTTGTTGATATTTCCATCTATACACAGATGTCCGTGTAGATATTTCCATGTTTATACAGATGGCAGCGTAGATATTTCCATGGACATGCAGATGGCGGTGTAGATATTTCCATGTTTATACAGATAGCGGTGTAGATATTTCCATGTTTTCACAGATGGTGGTGTAGATATTTCAGTGTTTATACACATATCGGAGTAGATACTTCCATCTTTATGGAGATGGCAGTGTAGATATTTTCATGTTTATAGAGATGGCGGTATAGATATTTCCATATTTATAGAGATAGCGGTGTAGATATTTCCATCTTTCTACAGATGGCAGTGTAGATATTTCCATGTTTATACAGATGGCGGTGTAGATATTTCCATACTTATAGAGATGTCTGTGTAGATATTTCCATGTGTATACAGATGGTATTGTAGGTATTTCCATGTTTATACAGATGGTGGTGTAGATATTTCCATGTTTATTCAGATGAATGTGTAGGAATTTCCATGTTTTACAGATAGCAGTGTAGATATTTCAATGTTTATAGAGATGGCGCTGTAGATATTTCCATGTTTATACAGCTCGCGGTGCAGATATTTATATCTTTATACAGATGGCATTGTAGATATTTCCTTATTCACACAGATGGCGGTGTAGATCTTTCCATGTTTATACAGATGGCGGAGTAGTTAGTTCCATGTTTATGGAGATGGCAGTGTAGATATTATCATGTTTATAGAGATGGCGGTGTAGATATTTCCATGTTTATAGAGATAGCAGTGTAGATATTTACATGTTTATACGGATGGCTGTGTAGATATTTCCATGTGTATACAGATGGCATTGTAGATATTTCCATGTTTATACAGATGACTGTAGAGGTATTTCCATGTTTTACAGATGGCTGTGCAGATATTTCCATGTTTATAGAGATAGCAGTGTAGATATTTCCATGTTTGTACGGATGGCGTTGATATTTCCATCTATACACAGATGGTCGAGTAGATATTTCCATGTTTATACACATGGCAGCGTAGATATTTCCATGGACATGCAGATGGCGGTGTAGATATTTCCATGTTGATACAGATAGCGGTGTAGATATTTCCATGTTTTCACAGATGGTGGTGTAGATATTTCCGTGTTTATACACATGCCGGAGTAGATAATTCCATCTTTATGGAGATGGCAGTGTAGATATTTTCATGTTTATAGAGATGGCGGTGTAGATATTTCCATATTTATAGAGATAGCGGTGTAGATATTTCCATCTTTCTACAGATGGCAGTGTAGATATTTCCATGTTTATACAGATGGCGGTGTAGATATTTCCATACTTATAGAGATGTCTGTGTAGATATTTCCATGTGTATACAGATGGTATTGTAGGTATTTCCATGTTTATACAGATGGTGGTGTAGATATTTCCATGTTTATTCAGATGACTGTGTAAATATTTCCATGTTTTTACAGATGGCAGTGTAGATATTTCAATGTTAATAGAGATGGCGCTGTAGATATCTCCATGTTTATACAGATCGCGGTGTAGATATTTCCATGTTTATACAGATAGCGGTGTAGATATTTCCATGTTTTTACAGATATCGGTGTAGATATTTCCATGTTTACACAGATTGCGGTGTAGATATTTCCATCTTTCTACAAATGGCATTGTAGATACTTCCATGTTTATGCAGATGGCGGTGTAGATATTTCCATGTTTATATAGATGGTGGTGTAGATATTACCATGTTTATACAGATAGCGGTGTAGGTATTTCCATGTTTATACAGATCGTGGTGAAGATATTTCCATGTTTATACAGATCGCGGTGAAGATATTTCCATGTTTATACAGATCGCGGTGTAGATATTTCCATGTTTATACTGATAGCGGTGTAGATATTTCCATGTTTATAGAGAGAGCGGTGTAGGTATTTCCATGTTTATAGACATAGCGGTGTAGATATTTCCATGTTTATATAGATGGCGTTGTAGATATTTCCATGTTTATACAGCTCGCGGTGCAGATATTTATATCTTTATACAGATGGCATTGTAGATATTTCCTTATTCACACAGATGGCGGTGTAGATATTTCCATGTTTATACAGACGGCGGAGTAGTTAGTTCCATGTTTATGGAGATGGCAGTGTAGATATTTTCATGTTTATAGAGATGGCGGTGTAGATATTTCCATGTGTATAGAGATGGCATTGTAGATATTTCCATGTTTATACAGATGGCTGTAGAGGTATTTTCATGTTTTACAGATGGCTGTGCAGATATTTCCATGTTTATAGAGATAGCGGTGTAGATATTTCCATGTTTGTACAGATGGCGTTGTTGATATTTCCATCTATACACAGATGGCCGTGTAGATATTTCCATGTTTATACAGATGGCAGCGTAGATATTTCCATGGACATGCAGATGGCGGTGTAGATATTTCCATGTTTATACAGAGAGCGGTGTAGATATTTCCATGTTTTCACAGATTGTGGTGTAGATATTTCCGTGTTTATACACATGGCGGAGTAGATACTTCCATCTTTATGGAGATGGCAGTGTAGATATTTTCATGTTTATAGAGATGGCGGTGTAGATATTTCCATATTTATAGAGATAGCGGTGTAGATATTTCCATCTTTCTACAGATGGCAGTGTAGATATTTCCATGTTTATACAGATGGCGGTGTAGATATTTCCATACTTATACAGATGTCTGTGTAGATATTTCCATGTGTATACAGATGGTATTGTAGGTATTTCCATGTTTATACACATGGTGGTGAAGATATTTCCATGTTTATTCAGATGACTGTGTAGATATTTCCATGTTTTTACAGATGGCAGTGTAGATATTTCAATGCTTATAGAGATGGCGCTGTAGATATTTCCATGTTTATACAGATCGCGGTATAGATATGTCCATGTTTATACAGATAGCGGTGTAGATATTTCCATGTTTTTACAGATATCGGTGTAGATATTTCCATGTTTACACAGATTGCGGTGTAGGTATTTCCATCTTTCTACAGATGGCATTGTAGATATTTCCATGTTTATGCAGATGGCGGTGTATATATTTCCATGTTTATATAGATGGTGGTGTAGATATTACCATGTTTATACAGATAGCGGTGTAGATATTTCCATGTTTATACAGATCGTGGTGAAGATATTTCCATGTTTATACAGATCACAGTGTAGATATTTCCATGTTTATACAGATCGCGGTGTAGATATTTCCATGTTTATATAGATAGCGGTGTAGATATTTCCATGTTTATAGAGATAGCGGTGTAGGTATTTCCATGTTTATAGAGATAGCGGTGTAGATATTTCCATGTTGTACAGATGGTGTTGTTGATATTTCCATCTATACACAGATGTCCGTGTAGATATTTCCATGTTTATACAGATGGCAGCGTAGATATTTCCATGGACATGCAGATGGCGGTGTAGATATTTCCATGTTTATACAGATAGCGGTGTAGATATTTCCATGTTTTCACAGATGGTGGTGTAGATATTTCCGTGTTTATACACATATCGGAGTAGATACTTCCATCTTTATGGAGATGGCAGTGTAGATATTTTCATGTTTATAGAGATGGCGGTATAGATATTTCCATATTTATAGAGATAGCGGTGTAGATATTTCCATCTTTCTACAGATGGCAGTGTAGATATTTCCATGTTTATACAGATGGCGGTGTAGCTATTTCCATACTTATAGAGATGTCTGTGTAGATATTTCCATGTGTATACAGATGGTATTGTAGGTATTTCCATGTTTATACAGATGGTGGTGTAGATATTTCCATGTTTATTCAGATGAATGTGTAGGTATTTCCATGTTTTACAGATAGCAGTGTAGATATTTCAATGTTTATAGAGATGGCGCTGTAGATATTTCCATGTTTATACAGCTCGCGGTGCAGATATTTATATCTTTATACAGATGGCATTGTAGATATTTCCTTATTCACACAGATGGCGGTGTAGATCTTTCCATGTTTATACAGATGGCGGAGTAGTTAGTTCCATGTTTATGGAGATGGCAGTGTAGATATTATCATGTTTATAGAGATGGCGGTGTAGATATTTCCATGTTTATAGAGATAGCAGTGTAGATATTTACATGTTTATACGGATGGCTGTGTAGATATTTCCATGTGTATACAGATGGCATTGTAGATATTTCCATGTTTATACAGATGACTGTAGAGGTATTTCCATGTTTTACAGATGGCTGTGCAGATATTTCCATGTTTATAGAGATAGCAGTGTAGATATTTCCATGTTTGTACGGATGGCGTTGATATTTCCATCTATACACAGATGGTCGAGTAGATATTTCCATGTTTATACACATGGCAGCGTAGATATTTCCATGGACATGCAGATGGCGGTGTAGATATTTCCATGTTGATACAGATAGCGGTGTAGATATTTCCATGTTTTCACAGATGGTGGTGTAGATATTTCCGTGTTTATACACATGCCGGAGTAGATAATTCCATCTTTATGGAGATGGCAGTGTAGATATTTTCATGTTTATAGAGATGGCGGTGTAGATATTTCCATATTTATAGAGATAGCGGTGTAGATATTTCCATCTTTCTACAGATGGCAGTGTAGATATTTCCATGTTTATACAGATGGCGGTGTAGATATTTCCATACTTATAGAGATGTCTGTGTAGATATTTCCATGTGTATACAGATGGTATTGTAGGTATTTCCATGTTTATACAGATGGTGGTGTAGATATTTCCATGTTTATTCAGATGACTGTGTAAATATTTCCATGTTTTTACAGATGGCAGTGTAGATATTTCAATGTTAATAGAGATGGCGCTGTAGATATCTCCATGTTTATACAGATCGCGGTGTAGATATTTCCATGTTTATACAGATAGCGGTGTAGATATTTCCATGTTTTTACAGATATCGGTGTAGATATTTCCATGTTTACACAGATTGCGGTGTAGATATTTCCATCTTTCTACAAATGGCATTGTAGATACTTCCATGTTTATGCAGATGGCGGTGTAGATATTTCCATGTTTATATAGATGGTGGTGTAGATATTACCATGTTTATACAGATAGCGGTGTAGGTATTTCCATGTTTATACAGATCGTGGTGAAGATATTTCCATGTTTATACAGATCGCGGTGAAGATATTTCCATGTTTATACAGATCGCGGTGTAGATATTTCCATGTTTATACTGATAGCGGTGTAGATATTTCCATGTTTATAGAGAGAGCGGTGTAGGTATTTCCATGTTTATAGACATAGCGGTGTAGATATTTCCATGTTTATATAGATGGCGTTGTAGATATTTCCATGTTTATACAGCTCGCGGTGCAGATATTTATATCTTTATACAGATGGCATTGTAGATATTTCCTTATTCACACAGATGGCGGTGTAGATATTTCCATGTTTATACAGACGGCGGAGTAGTTAGTTCCATGTTTATGGAGATGGCAGTGTAGATATTTTCATGTTTATAGAGATGGCGGTGTAGATATTTCCATGTGTATAGAGATGGCATTGTAGATATTTCCATGTTTATACAGATGACTGTAGAGGTATTTCCATGTTTTACAGATGGCTGTGCAGATATTTCCATGTTTATAGAGATAGCGGTGTAGATATTTCCATGTTTGTACAGATGGCGTTGTTGATATTTCCATCTATACACAGATGGCCGTGTAGATATTTCCATGTTTATACAGATGGCAGCGTAGATATTTCCATGGACATGCAGATGGCGGTGTAGATATTTCCATGTTTATACAGAGAGCGGTGTAGATATTTCCATGTTTTCACAGATTGTGGTGTAGATATTTCCGTGTTTATACACATGGCGGAGTAGATACTTCCATCTTTATGGAGATGGCAGTGTAGATATTTTCATGTTTATAGAGATGGCGGTGTAGATATTTCCATATTTATAGAGATAGCGGTGTAGATATTTCCATCTTTCTACAGATGGCAGTGTAGATATTTCCATGTTTATACAGATGGCGGTGTAGATATTTCCATACTTATACAGATGTCTGTGTAGATATTTCCATGTGTATACAGATGGTATTGTAGGTATTTCCATGTTTATACACATGGTGGTGAAGATATTTCCATGTTTATTCAGATGACTGTGTAGATATTTCCATGTTTTTACAGATGGCAGTGTAGATATTTCAATGCTTATAGAGATGGCGCTGTAGATATTTCCATGTTTATACAGATCGCGGTATAGATATGTCCATGTTTATACAGATAGCGGTGTAGATATTTCCATGTTTTTACAGATATCGGTGTAGATATTTCCATGTTTACACAGATTGCGGTGTAGGTATTTCCATCTTTCTACAGATGGCATTGTAGATATTTCCATGTTTATGCAGATGGCGGTGTATATATTTCCATGTTTATATAGATGGTGGTGTAGATATTACCATGTTTATACAGATAGCGGTGTAGATATTTCCATGTTTATACAGATCGTGGTGAAGATATTTCCATGTTTATACAGATCACAGTGTAGATATTTCCATGTTTATACAGATCGCGGTGTAGATATTTCCATGTTTATATAGATAGCGGTGTAGATATTTCCATGTTTATAGAGATAGCGGTGTAGGTATTTCCATGTTTATAGAGATAGCGGTGTAGATATTTCCATGTTGTACAGATGGTGTTGTTGATATTTCCATCTATACACAGATGTCCGTGTAGATATTTCCATGTTTATACAGATGGCAGCGTAGATATTTCCATGGACATGCAGATGGCGGTGTAGATATTTCCATGTTTATACAGATAGCGGTGTAGATATTTCCATGTTTTCACAGATGGTGGTGTAGATATTTCCGTGTTTATACACATATCGGAGTAGATACTTCCATCTTTATGGAGATGGCAGTGTAGATATTTTCATGTTTATAGAGATGGCGGTATAGATATTTCCATATTTATAGAGATAGCGGTGTAGATATTTCCATCTTTCTACAGATGGCAGTGTAGATATTTCCATGTTTATACAGATGGCGGTGTAGATATTTCCATACTTATAGAGATGTCTGTGTAGATATTTCCATGTGTATACAGATGGTATTGTAGGTATTTCCATGTTTATACAGATGGTGGTGTAGATATTTCCATGTTTATTCAGATGAATGTGTAGGTATTTCCATGTTTTACAGATAGCAGTGTAGATATTTCAATGTTTATAGAGATGGCGCTGTAGATATTTCCATGTTTATACAGCTCGCGGTGCAGATATTTATATCTTTATACAGATGGCATTGTAGATATTTCCTTATTCACACAGATGGCGGTGTAGATCTTTCCATGTTTATACAGATGGCGGAGTAGTTAGTTCCATGTTTATGGAGATGGCAGTGTAGATATTTTCATGTTTATAGAGATGGCGGTGTAGATATTTCCATGTTTATAGAGATAGCAGTGTAGATATTTACATGTTTCTACGGATGGCTGTGTAGATATTTCCATGTGTATACAGATGGCATTGTAGATATTTCCATGTTTATACAGATGACTGTAGAGGTATTTCCATGTTTTACAGATGGCTGTGCAGATATTTCCATGTTTATAGAGATAGCAGTGTAGATATTTCCATGTTTGTACGGATGGCGTTGATATTTCCATCTATACACAGATGGTCGTGTAGATATTTCCATGTTTATACAGATGGCAGCGTAGATATTTCCATGGACATGCAGATGGCGGTGTAGATATTTCCATGTTTATACAGATAGCGGTGTAGATATTTCCATGTTTTCACAGATGGTGGTGTAGATATTTCCGTGTTTATACACATGCCGGAGTAGACAATTCCATCTTTATGGAGATGGCAGTGTAGATATTTCCATGTTTATAGAGATATCGGTGTAGGTATTTCCATGTTTATAGAGATAGCGGTGTAGATATTTCCATGTTGTACAGATGGTGTTGTTGATATTTCCATCTATACACAGATGTCCGTGTAGATATTTCCATGTTTATACAGATGGCAGCGTAGATATTTCCATGGACATGCAGATGGCGGTGTAGATATTTCCATGTTTATACAGATAGCGGTGTAGATATTTCCATGTTTTCACAGATGGTGGTGTAGATATTTCCGTGTTTATACACATGCCGGAGTAGATAATTCCATCTTTATGGAGATGGCAGTGTAGATACTTTCATGCTTATAGAGATGGCGGTGTAGATATTTCCATATTTATAGAGATAGCGGTGTAGATATTTCCATCTTTCTACAGATGGCAGTGTAGATATTTCCATGTTTATACAGATGGCGGTGTCGATATTTCCATACTTATAGAGATGTCTGTGTAGATATTTCCATGTGTATACAGATGGTATTGTAGGTATTTCCATGTTTATACAGATGGTGGTGTAGATATTTCCATGTTTATTCAGATGACTGTGTAGATATTTCCATGTTTTTACAGATGGCAGTGTAGATATTTCAATGTTAATAGAGATGGCGCTGTAGATATCTCCATGTTTATACAGATCGCGGTGTAGATATTTCCATGTTTATACAGATCGCGGTGTAGATATTTCCATGTTTTTACAGATATCGGTGTAGATATTTCCATGTTTACACAGATTGCGGTGTAGATATATCCATCTTTCTACAAATGGCATTGTAGATACTTCCATGTTTATGCAGATGGCGGTGTAGATATTTCCATGTTTATATAGATGGTGGTGTAGATATTACCATGTTTATACAGATAGCGGGGTAGGTATTTCCATGTTTATACAGATCGTGGTGAAGGTATTTCCATGTTTATACAGATCGCGGTGAAGATATTTCCATGTTTATACAGATCGCGGTGTAGATATTTCCATGTTTATACTGATAGCGGTGTAGATATTTCCATGTTTATAGAGAGAGCGGTGTAGGTATTTCCATGTTTATAGACATAGCGGTGTAGATATTTCCATGTTTATATAGATGGCGTTGTAGATATTTCCATGTTTATACAGCTCGCGGTGCAGATATTTATATCTTTATACAGATGGCATTGTAGATATTTCCTTATTCACACAGATGGCGGTGTAGATGTTTCCATGTTTATACAGACGGCGGAGTAGTAAGTTCCATGTTTATGGAGATGGCAGTGTAGATATTTTCATGTTTATAGAGATGGCGGTGTAGATATTTCCATGTGTATAGAGATGGCATTGTAGATATTTCCATGTTTATACAGATGACTGTAGAGGTATTTCCATGTTTTACAGATGGCTGTGCAGATATTTCCATGTTTATAGAGATAGCGGTGTAGATATTTCCATGTTTGTACAGATGGCGTTGTTGATATTTCCATCTATACACAGATGGCCGTGTAGATATTTCCATGTTTATACAGATGGCAGCGTAGATGTTTCCATGGACATGCAGATGGCGGTGTAGATATTTCCATGTTTATACAGATAGCGGTGTAGATATTTCCATGTTTTCACAGATTGTGGTGTAGATATTTCCGTGTTTATACACATGGCGGAGTAGATACTTCCATCTTTATGGAGATGGCAGTGTAGATATTTTCATGTTTATAGAGATGGCGGTGTAGATATTTCCATATTTATAGAGATAGCGGTGTAGATATTTCCATCTTTCTACAGATGGCAGTGTAGATATTTCCATGTTTATACAGATGGCGGTGTAGATATTTCCATACTTATACAGATGTCTGTGTAGATATTTCCATGTGTATACAGATGGTATTGTAGGTATTTCCATGTTTATACACATGGTGGTGAAGATATTTCCATGTTTATTCAGATGACTGTGTAGATATTTCCATGTTTTTACAGATGGCAGTGTAGATATTTCAATGTTTATAGAGATGGCGCTGTAGATATTTCCATGTTTATACAGATCGCGGTGTAGATATTTCCATGTTTATACAGATAGCGGTGTAGATATTTCCATGTTTTTACAGATATCGGTGTAGATATTTCCATGTTTACACAGATTGCGGTGTAGGTATTTCCATCTTTCTACAGATGGCATTGTAGATATTTCCATGTTTATGCAGATGGCGGTGTATATATTTCCATGTTTATATAGATGGTGGTGTAGATATTACCATGTTTATACAGATAGCGGTGTAGATATTTCCATGTTTATACAGATCGTGGTGAAGTTATTTCCATGTTTATACAGATCACAGTGTAGATATTTCCATGTTTATACAGATCGCGCTGTAGATATTTCCATGTTTATACAGAAAGCGTTGTAGATATTTCCATGTTTATATAGATAGCGGTGTAGATATTTCCATGTTTATAGAGATAGCGGTGTAGGTATTTCCATGTTTATAGAGATAGCGGTGTAGATATTTCCATGTTGTACAGATGGTGTTCTTGATATTTCCATCTATACACAGATGTCCGTGTAGATATTTCCATGTTTATACAGATGGCAGCGTAGATATTTCCATGGACATGCAGATGGCGGTGTAGATATTTCCATGTTTATACAGATAGCGGTGTAGATATTTCCATGTTTTCACAGATGGTGGTGTAGATATTTCCGTGTTTATACACATATGGGAGTAGATACTTCCATCTTTATGGAGATGGCAGTGTAGATATTTTCATGTTTATAGAGATGGCGGTATAGATATTTCCATATTTATAGAGATAGCGGTGTAGATATTTCCATCTTTCTACAGATGGCAGTGTAGATATTTCCATGTTTATACAGATGGCGGTGTAGATATTTCCATACTTATAGAGATGTCTGTGTAGATATTTCCATGTGTATACAGATGATATTGTAGGTATTTCCATGTTTATACAGATGGTGGTGTAGATATTTCCATGTTTATTCAGATGAATGTGTAGGTATTTCCATGTTTTACAGATGGCAGTGTAGATATTTCAATGCTTATAGAGATGGCGCTGTAGATATTTCCATGTTTATACAGATCGCGGTGTAGGTATTACCATGTTTATACAGAAAGCGGTGTAGATATTTCCATGTTTTTACAGATATCGGTGTAGATATTTCCATGTTTACACAGATTGTGGTGTAGATATTTCCATCTTTCTACAGATGGCATTGTAGATATTTCCATGTTTATGCAGATGGCGGTGTAGATATTTCCATGTTTATATAGATAGTGGTGTAGATATTACCATGTTTATACAGATAGCGGTGTAGATATTTCCATGTTTATACAGATCGTGGTGAAGTTATTTCCATGTTTATACAGATCGCTGTGTAGATATTTCCATGTTTATACAGATAGCGGTGTAGATATTTCCATGTTTATTTAGATAGCGGTGTAGTTTTTTCCATGTTTATAGACATAGCGGTGTAGATATTTCCATGTTTATATAGATGGCGTTGTAGATATTTCCATGTTTATACCGATAGATGTGTTGGTAGTTCCACGTTTGTACAGATAGCGATGTAGATATCTCCATGTTTATACAGCTCGCGGTGCAGATATTTATATCTTTATACAGATGGCATTGTAGATATTTCCTTATTCACACAGATGGCGGTGTAGATGTTTCCATGTTTATAGAGATGGCGGAGTTGTTAGTTCCATGTTTATGGAGATGGCAGTGTAGATATTTTCATGTTTATAGAGATGGCGGTGTAGATATTTCCATGTTTATAGAGATAGCAGTGTAGATATTTACATGTTTATACAGATGGCTGTGTAGATATTTCCATGTGTATACAGATGGCATTGTAGATATTTCCATGTTTATACAGATGACTGTAGAGCTATTTCCATGTTTTACAGATGGCTGTGCAGATATTACCATGTTTATAGAGATAGCGGTTTAGATATTTCCATGTTTGTACAGATGGCGTTGTTGATATTTCCATCTATACACAGATGGCCGTGTAGATATTTCCATGTTTATACAGATGGCAGCGTAGATATTTCCATGGACATGCAGATGGCGGTGTAGATATTTCCATGTTTATAGAGAGAGCGGTGTAGATATTTCCATGTTTTCACAGATGGTGGTGTAGATATTTCCGTGTTTATACACATGGCGGAGTAGATACTTCCATCTTTATGGAGATGGCAGTGTACATATTTTCATGTTTATAGAGATGGCGGTGTAGATATTTCCATATTTATAGAGATAGCGGTGTAGATATTTCCATCTTTCTACAGATGGCAGTGTAGATATTTCCATGTTTATACAGACGGCGGTGTAGATATTTCCATACTTATACAGATGTCTGTGTAGATATTTCCATGTGTATACAGATGGTATTGTAGGTATTTCCATGTTTATACAGATGGTGGTGTAGATATTTCCATGTTTATTCAGATGACTGTGTAGATATTTCCATGTTTTTACAGATGGCAGTGTAGATATTTCAATGTTTATAGAGATGGCGCTGTAGATATCTCCATGTTTATACAGATCGCGGTGTAGATATTTCCATGTTTATACAGATAGCAGTGTAGATATTTCCTTGTTTTTACAGATATCGGTGTAGATATTTCCATGTTTACACAGATTGCGGTGTAGATATTTCCATCTTTCTACAGATGGCATTGTACATAATTCCATGTTTATGCAGATGGCGGTGTAGATATTTCCATGTTTATATAGATGGTGGTGTAGATATTACCATGTTTATAGAGATAGCGGTGTAGATATTTCCATGTTTATACAGATCGTGGTGAAGATATTTCCATGTTTATACAGATCGCGGTGTAGATATTTCCATGTTTATACAGATAGCATTGTAGATATTTTCATGTTTCTGTAGATAGCGGTGTAGATATTTCCATGTTTATAGAGATAGCGGTGTAGTTATTTCCATGTTTATAGACATAGCGGTGTAGATATTTCCATGTTTATATAGATGGCGTTGTAGATATTTGCATGTTTATACCGATAGATGTGTTGGTATTTCCACGTTTATACAGATAGCGATGTAGATATTTCCAGGTTTATACAGCTCGCGGTGCAGATATATATATCTTTATACAGATGGCCTTGTAGATATTTCCTTATTCACACAGATGGCGGTGTGGATGTTTCCATGTTTATACAGATGGCGGAGTAGTTAGTTCCATGTTTATGGAGATGGCAGTGTAGATATTATCATGTTTATAGAGATGGCGGTGTAGATATTTCCATGTTTATAGAGATAGCAGTGTAGATATTTACATGTTTATACAGATGGCTGTGTAGGTATTTCCATGTGTATACAGATGGCATTGTAGATATTTCCGTGTTTATAGAGTTAGCGGTGTAGGTATTTCCATGTGTATACAGATGGCATTGTGGATATTTCCATGTTTATACTGACAGCGTTGTAGATATTTCCATGTTTATACAGAGAGCGGTGTAGATATTTCCATGTTTATAGAGATAGCGGTGTAGGTATTTCCATGTTTATACAGATAGCGGTGTAGATATTTCCATGTTTATACAGATAGCGGTGTAGATATTTCCATGTTTTTACAGATAGCGGTGTAGATTCTTCCATGTTTTCACAGATGGTGGTGTAGATATTTCCGTGTTAATACACATGGCGGAGTAGATACTTCCATCTTTATGGAGATGGCAGTGTAGATATTTTCATGTTCATAGTGATGGCGGTATAGATATTTCCATATTTATAGAGATAGCGGTGTAGATATTTCCATCTTTCTACAGATGGCAGTGTAGATATTTCCACGTTTATACAGATGGCGGTGTAGATATTTCCATACTCATAGAGATGCCAGTGCAGATATTTCCATGTGTATACAGATGGTATTGTAGGTATTTCCATGTTTATACAGATGGTGGTGTAGATATTTCCATGTTTATTCAGATGACTGTGTAGATATTTCCATGTTTTACAGATGGCAGTGTAGATATTTCAATGTTTATAGAGATGGCGCTGTAGGTATTTCCATGTTTATACAGATCGCGGTGTAGATATTTCCATGTTTATTCAGATAGCGGGGTAGATATTTCCATGTTTTTACAGATAGCGGTGTAGATATTTCCATGTTTACACAGATTGTGGTGTAGATATTTCCATCTTTCTACAGATGGCATTGTAGATATTTCCATGTTTATGCAGATGGCGGTGTAGATATTTCCATGTTTATATAGATGGTGGTGTAGATATTACCATGTTTATACAGATAGCGGTATAGATATTTCCATGTTTATACAGATCGTGGTGAAGGTATTTCCATGTATATACAGATCGCGGTGTAGATATTTCCATGTTTATACAGATCGCTGAGTAGATATTTCCATGTTTATACAGATCGCGGTGTAGATATTTCCATGTTTATACAGATAGCGGTGTAGATATTTCCATGTTTATACTGATAGCGGTGTAGATATTTCCAAGTTTATAGAGATAGCGGTGTAGGTATTTCCATCTTTCTACAGATGGCATTGTAGATATTTCCATGTTTATGCAGATGGCGGTGTATATATTTCCATGTTTATATAGATGGTGGTGTAGATATTACCATGTTTATACAGATAGCGGTGTAGATATTTCCATGTTTATACAGATCGTGGTGAAGTTATTTCCATGTTTATACAGATCACAGTGTAGATATTTCCATGTTTATACAGATCGCGCTGTAGATATTTCCATGTTTATACAGATAGCGTTGTAGATATTTCCATGTTTATATAGATAGCGCTGTAGATATTTCCATGTTTATAGAGATAGCGGTGTAGGTATTTCCATGTTTATAGAGATAGCGGTGTAGATATTTCCATGTTGTACAGATGGTGTTCTTGATATTTCCATCTATACACAGATGTCCGTGTAGATATTTCCATGTTTATACAGATGGCAGCGTAGATATTTCCATGGACATGCAGATGGCGGTGTAGATATTTCCATGTTTATACAGATAGCGGTGTAGATATTTCCATGTTTTCACAGATGGTGGTGTAGATATTTCCGTGTTTATACACATATCGGAGTAGATACTTCCATCTTTATGGAGATGGCAGTGTAGATATTTTCATGTTTATAGAGATGGCGGTATAGATATTTCCATATTTATAGAGATAGCGGTGTAGATATTTCCATCTTTCTACAGATGGCAGTGTAGATATTTCCATGTTTATACAGATGGCGGTGTAGATATTTCCATACTTATAGAGATGTCTGTGTAGATATTTCCATGTGTATACAGATGATATTGTAGGTATTTCCATGTTTATACAGATGGTGGTGTAGATATTTCCATGTTTATTCAGATGAATGTGTAGGTATTTCCATGTTTTACAGATGGCAGTGTAGATATTTCAATGCTTATAGAGATGGCGCTGTAGATATTTCCATGTTTATACAGATCGCGGTGTAGGTTTTACCATGTTTATACAGAAAGCGGTGTAGATATTTCCATGTTTTTACAGATATCGGTGTAGATATTTCCATGTTTACACAGATTGTGGTGTAGATATTTCCATCTTTCTACAGATGGCATTGTAGATATTTCCATGTTTATGCAGATGGCGGTGTAGATATTTCCATGTTTATATAGATAGTGGTGTAGATATTACCATGTTTATACAGATAGCGGTGTAGATATTTCCATGTTTATACAGATCGTGGTGAAGTTATTTCCATGTTTATACAGATCGCTGTGTAGATATTTCCATGTTTATACAGATAGCGGTGTAGATATTTCCATGTTTATAGAGATAGCGGTGTAGTTTTTTCCATGTTTATAGACATAGCGGTGTAGATATTTCCATGTTTATATAGATGGCGTTGTAGATATTTCCATGTTTATACCGATAGATGTGTTGGTAGTTCCACGTTTGTACAGATAGCGATGTAGATATCTCCATGTTTATACAGCTCGCGGTGCAGATATTTATATCTTTATACAGATGGCATTGTAGATATTTCCTTATTCACACAGATGGCGGTGTAGATGTTTCCATGTTTATAGAGATGGCGGAGTTGTTAGTTCCATGTTTATGGAGATGGCAGTGTAGATATTTTCATGTTTATAGAGATGGCGGTGTAGATATTTCCATGTTTATAGAGATAGCAGTGTAGATATTTACATGTTTATACAGATGGCTGTGTAGATATTTCCATGTGTATACAGATGGCATTGTAGATATTTCCATGTTTATACAGATGACTGTAGAGCTATTTCCATGTTTTACAGATGGCTGTGCAGATATTACCATGTTTATAGAGATAGCGGTTTAGATATTTCCATGTTTGTACAGATGGCGTTGTTGATATTTCCATCTATACACAGATGGCCGTGTAGATATTTCCATGTTTATACAGATGGCAGCGTAGATATTTCCATGGACATGCAGATGGCGGTGTAGATATTTCCATGTTTATAGAGAGAGCGGTGTAGATATTTCCATGTTTTCACAGATGGTGGTGTAGATATTTCCGTGTTTATACACATGGCGCAGTAGATACTTCCATCTTTATGGAGATGGCAGTGTAGATATTTTCATGTTTATAGAGATGGCGGTGTAGATAACTCCATATTTATAGAGATAGCGGTGTAGGTATTTCCATCTTTCTACAGATGGCAGTGAAGATATTTCCATGTTTATACAGATGGCGGTGTAGTTATTTCCATACTTATACAGATGTCTGTGTAGATATTTCCATGTGTATGCAGATGGTATTGTAGGTATTTCCATGATTATACAGATGGTGGTGTAGATATTTCCATGTTTATTCAGATGACTGTTTAGATATTTCCATGTTTTTACAGATGGCAGTGTAGATATTTCAATGTTTATGGAGATGGCGCTGTAGATATCTCCAAGTTTATACAGATCGCAGTGTAGATATTTCCTTGTTTATACAGATAGCGGTGTAGATATTTCCATGTTTTTACAGATATCGGAGTAGATATTTCCATGTTTACACAGATTGCGGTGTAGATATTTCCATCTTTCTACAGATGGCATTGTAGATATTTCCATGTTTATGCAGATGGCGGTGTAGATATTTCCATGTTTATATAGATGGTGGTGTAGATATTACCATGTTTATACAGATAGCGGTGTAGATATTTCCATGTTTATACAGATCGTGGTGAAGATATTTCCATGTTTATACAGATAGCGGTGTAGATATTTCCATGTTTATACAGATCGCGGTGTAGATATTTCCATGTTTATACAGATAGCGGTGTAGATATTTCCATGTTTATACAGAGAGCGGTGTAGATTTTCCATGTTTAAAGAGATAGTGGTGTAGGTATTTCCATGTTTACAGACATAGCGGTGTAGATATTTCCATGTTTATATAGATGGCGTTGTAGATATTTCCATGTTTATGCCGATAGATGTGTTGGTACTTCCACGTTTATACAGATAGCGATGTAGATATTTCCATGTTTATACAGCTCGTGGTGAAGATATTTCCATGTTTATACAGATCGCGGTGTAGATATTTCCATGTTTATACAGATTGCGGTGTAGATATTTCCATGTTTATACAGATTGCGGTGTAGATATTTCCATGTTTATACAGATAGCGGTGTAGATATTTCCATGTTTGTACAGATGGCGTTGTTGAAATTTCCATCTATACACAGATGGCCGTGTAGATATTTCCATGTTTATACAGATGGCAGTGTAGATATTTCCATGGACATGCAGATGGCGGTGTAGATATTTCCATCTTTATACAGATAGCGCAGTAGATATTTCCATGTTTTCACAGATGGTGGTGTAGATATTTCCGTGTTTATTCACATGGCGGAGTAGATACTTCCATCTTTATGGAGATGGCAGTGTAGATATTTTCATGTCTATAGAGATGGCGGTGTAGATATTTCCATATTTATAGAGATAGCGGTGTAGATATTTCCATCTGTCTACAGATGGCAGTGTAGATATTTCCATGTTTATACAGATGGCGGTGTAGATATTTCCATACTTATAGAGATGTCTGTGTAGATATTTCCATGTGTATACAGATGGTATTGTAGGTATTTCCATGTTTATACAGATGGTGGTGTAGCTATTTCCATGTTTATTCAGATGACAGTGTAGATATTTCCATGGTTTTACAGATGGCAGTGTAGATATTTCAACGTTTATAGAGATGGCGCTGTAGATATTTCCATGTTTATACAGATGGCGGTGTAGTTATTTCCATACTTATACAGATGTCTGTGTAGATATTTCCAGGTGTATACAGATGGTATTGTAGGTATTTCCATGTTTATACAGATGTTGGTGTTGATATTTCCATGTTTATTCAGATGACTGTGTAGATATTTCCATGTTTTTACAGATGGCAGTGTAGATATTTCAATGTTTATAGAGATGGCGCTGTAGATATCTCCATGTTTATACAGATCGCGGTGTAGATATTTCCATGTTTATACAGATAGCGGTGTAGATATTTCCATGTTTTTACAGATATCGGTGAGGTTTTTCCATGTTTACACAGATTGCTGTGTAGATATTTCCATCTTTCTACAGATGGCATTGTAGATATTTCCATGTTTATGCAGATGGCGGTGTAGCTATTTCCATGTTTATATAGATGGTGGTGTAGATATTACCATGTTTATACAGATAGCGGTGTAGATATTTCCATGTTTATACAGATCGTGGTGAAGATATTTCCATGTTTATACAGATCGCGGTGTAGATATTTCCATGTTTATACAGATCGTGGTGTAGATATTTCCATGTTTATACAGATTGCAGTGTAGATATTTCCATGTTTATACAGATAGCGGTGTAGATATTTCCATGTTTGTACAGATGGCGTTGTTGAAATTTCCATCTTTACATAGATGGCCGTGTAGATATTTCCATGTTTATACAGATGGCAGCGTAGATATTTCCATGGACATGCAGATGGCGGTGTAGATATTTCCATCTTTATACAGATAGCGCTGTAGATATTTCCATGTTTTCACAGATGGTGGTGTAGATATTTCCGTGTTTATTCACATGGCGGTGTAGATATTTCCATATTTATAGAGATAGCGGTGTAGATATTTCCATCTTTCTACAGATGGCAGTGTAGATATTTCCATGTTTATACAGATGGCGTTGTAGATATTTCCATACTTATAGAGATGTCTGTGTAGATATTTCCATGTGTATACAGATGGTATTGTAGGTATTTCCATGTTTATACAGATGGTGGTGTAGATACTTCCATGTTTAATCAGATGACAGTGTAGATATTTCCATGGTTTTACAGATGGCAGTGTAGATATTTCAAAGTTTATAGAGATGGCGCTGTAGATATTTCCATGTTTATACAGATCGCGGTGTAGATATTTCCATGTTTATAGAGATAGCGGTGTAGGTATTTCCATGTTTATAGACATAGCGGTGTAGATATTTCCATGTTTCTATAGATGGCGTTGTAGATATTTCCATGTTTATACTGATAGATGTGTTGGTATTTCCACGTTCATACAGATAGCGATGTAGATATTTCCATGTTTATACAGCTCGCGGTGCAGATATTTATATCTTTATACAGATGGCATTGTAGATATTTCCTTATTCACACAGATGTCGGTGTAGATGTTTCCATGTTTATACAGATGGCGGAGTAGTTAGTTCCATGTTTATGGAGATGGCAGTGTAGATATTTTCATGTTTATAGAGATGGTGGTGTAGATATTTCCATGTTTATACAGATAGCGGTGTAGATATTTCCATGTTTTTACAGATATCGGTGTAGATATTTCCATGTTTACACAGATTGCGGTGTAGATATTTCCATCTTTCTACAGATGGCATTGTAGATATTTCCATGTTTATGCAGATGGCGGTGTAGATATTTCCATGTTTATATAGATGGTGGTGTAGATATTACCATGTTTATACAGATAGCGGTGTAGATATTTCCATGTTTATACAGATAGCGGTGTAGATATTTCCATGTTTATAGAGATAGCGGTGTAGGTGTTTCCATGTTTACAGACATAGCGGTGTAGATATTTCCATGTTTATATAGATGGCGTTGTAGATATTTCCATTTTTATACCGATAGATGTGTTGGTATTTCCACGTTTATACAGATAGCGATGTAGATATTTCCATGTTTATACAGCTCGCGGTGCAGATATTTATATCTTTATACAGATGGCATTGTAGATATTTCCTTATTCACACAGATGGCGGTGTAGATGTTTCCATGTTTATACAGATTGCGGAGTAGTTAGTTCCATGTTTATGGAGATGGCTGTGTAGATGTTTTCATGTTTATAGAGATGGCGGTGTAGATATTTCCATGTTTATAGAGATAGCAGTGTAGATATTTACATGTTTATACAGATGGCTGTGTAGGTATTTCCATGTGTATACAGATGGCATTGTAGATATTTCCATGTTTATACAGATGACTGTAGAGGTATTTCCATGTTTTACAGATGGCTGTGCAGATATTTCCATGTTTATAGAGATAGCGGTGTACATATTTCCAAGTTTGTACAGATGGCGTTGTTGATATTTCCATTTATACACCGATGGCCGTGTAGATATTTCCATGTTTATACAGATGGCAGCGTAGATATTTCCATGGACATGCAAATGGCGGTGTAGATATTTCCATGTTTATACAGATAGCGGTGTAGATATTTCAATGTTTTCACAGATGGTGGTGTAGATATTTCCGTGTTTATACACATGGCGGAGTAGATACTTCCATCTTTATGGAGATGGCAGTGTAGATATTTTCATGTTTATAGAGATGGCGGTGTAGTTATTTCCATATTTATAGAGATAGCGGTGTAGTTATTTCCATCTTTCTACAGATGGCAGTGTAGATATTTCCATGTTTATACAGATGGCGGTGTAGTTATTTCCATACTTATACAGATGTCTGTGTAGGTATTTCCATGTGTATACAGATGGTATTGTAAGTATTTCCATGTTTATACAGATGGTGGTGTAGATATTTCCATGTTTATTCAGATGACTGTGTAGATATTTCCATGTTTTTACAGATGGCAGTGTAGATATTTCAATGTTTATAGAGATGGCGCTGTAGATATCTCCATGTTTATACAGATCGCGGTGTAGATATTTCCATGTTAATACAGATAGCGGTGTAGATAAGTCCACGTTTTTACAGATATCGGTGTAGATATTTCCATGTTTACACATATTGCGGTGTAGATATTTCCATCTTTCTACAGATGGCATTGTAGATATTTCCATGTTTATGCAGATGGCGGTGTATATATTTCCATGTTTATATAGATGGTGGTGTAGATATTTCCATCTTTCTACAGATGGCAGTGTAGATATTTCCATGTTTATACAGATGGTGGTGTAGAAATTTCCATACTTATACAGATGTCTGTGTAGATATTTCCATGTGTATACAGATGGTATTGTAGGTATTTCCATGTTTATACAGATGGTGGTGTAGATATTTCCATGTTTATTCTGATGACTGTGTAGATATTTCCATGTTTTTACAGATGGCAGTGTAGATTTTTCAATGTTTATAGAGATGGCGCTGTAGATATTTCCATGTTTATACAGATTGCGGTGTAGATATTTCCATGTTTATACAGATAGCGGTGTAGATATTTCCATGTTTATACAGATAGCGGTGTAGATATTTCCATGTGTATACAGATGGCGGTGTAGATATTTCCATACTTATACAGATGTCTGTGTAGATATTTCCATGTGTATTCAGATGGTATTGTAGGTATTTCCATGTTCATACAGAAGGTGGTGTAGATATTTCCATGTTTATTCACATGACTGTGTAGATATTTCCATGTTTTTACAGACGGCAGTGTAGATATTTCAATGTTTATAGAGATGGCGCTGTAGTTATTTCCAAGTTTATACAGAACGCGGTGTAGATATTTCCATGTTTATACAGATAGCGGTGTAGATATTTCCATGTTTTCACAGATGGTGGTGTAGATATTTCCGTGTTTATACACATGGCGGAGTAGATAGTTCCATCTTTATGGAGATGGCAGTGTAGATATTTTCATGTTTATAGAGATGGCGGTGTAGATATTTCCGTATTTATAGAGATAGCGGTGTAGATATTTCCATCTTTCTACAGATGGCAGTGTAGATATTTCCATGTTTATACAGATGGCGGTGTAGATATTTCCATACTTATACAGATGTCTGTGTAGATATGTCCATGTGAATACAGATGGTATAGTAGGTATTTCCATGTTTATACAGGTGGTGGTGTATTTATTTCCATGTTTATTCAGATGACTGTGTATATATTTCCATGTTTTTACAGATGGCAGTGTAGATATTTCAATGTTTATAGAGATGGCGCTTTAGATATTTCCATGTTTATACAAATCGCCGTGTAGATATTTCCATGTTTATACAGATCACGGTATAGATATTTCCATGTTTATACAGATAGCGGTGTAGATATTTCCATGTTTATACAGATGTCTGTAGAGGTATTTCCATGTTTTACAGATGGCTGTGCAGATATTTCCATCTTTATAGAGATAGCGGTGTAGATATTTCCATGTTTGTACAGATGGGGTTGTTGATATTTCCATCTATACACAGATGGCCGTGTAGATAATTCCATGTTTATACAGATGGCAGCGTAGATATTTCCATGGACATGCAGATGGCGGTGTAGATATTCCCATGTTTATACAGATAGCGGTGTAGATATTTCCATGTTTATACAGATCGTGGTGAAGATATTTCCATGTTTATACAGATCGTGGTGAAGATATTTCCATGTTTATACAGATAGCGGTGTAGATATTTCCATGTTTTTACAGATATCGGTGTAGATATTTCCATGTTTACACAGATTGCAGTGTAGATATTTCCATCTTTCTACAGATGGCATTGTAGATATTTCCATGTTTATGCTGATGGCGGTGTATATATTTCCATGTTTTTATAGATGGTGGTGTAGATATTACCATGTTTATACAGATAGCGGTGTCGATATTTCCATGTTTATACAGATCGTGGTGAAGATATTTCCATGTTTATACAAATCGCGGTGTAGATATTTCCATGTTTATACAGATCACGGTATAGATATTTCCATGTTTATACAGATAGCGGTGTAGATATTTCCATGTTTATACAGATAGCGGTGTAGATATTTCCATGTTTATAGAGACAGCGGTGTAGGTATTTCCATGTTTATAGACATAGCGGTGTAGATATTTCCATGTTTATATAGATGGCGTTGTAGATATTTCCATGTTTATACCGATAGATGTGCTGGTATTTCCACGTTTATAAAGATAGCGATGTAGATATTTCCATGTTTATACAGCCCGCGGTGCAGATATTTATATCTTTATACAGATGGCATTGTAGATATTTCCTTATTCACACAGATGGCGGTGTAGATGTTTCCATGTTTATACAGATGGCGGAGTAGTTAGTTCCATGTTTATGGAGATGGCAGTGTAGATATTTTCATGTTTATAGAGATGGCGTTGTAGGTATTTCCATGTTTATAGAGATAGCAGTGCAGATATTTCCATGTTTATGCAGATGACTGTGTAGATATTTCCATGTGTATACAGATGGCATTGTAGATATTTCCATGTTTATACAGATGACTGTAGAGGTATTTCCATGTTTTACAGATGGCTGTGCAGATATTTCCATGTTTTTAGAGATAGCGGTATAGATATTTCCATGTTTGTACAGATGGCGTTCTTGATATTTCCATCTATACACAGATGGCCGTGTAGATATTTCCATGTTTATACAGATGGCAGCGTAGATATTTCCATGGACATGCAGATGGCGGTGTAGATATTTCCATGTTTATACAGAGAGCGGTGTAGATATTTCCATGTTTTCACAGATGGTGGTGTAGATATTTCCGTGTTTATACACATGGCGGAGTAGATACTTCCATCTTTATGGAGATGGCAGTGTAGATATTTTCATGTTTATAGAGATGGCGGTGTAGATATTTCCGTATTTATAGAGATAGCGGTGTAGATATTTCCATCTTTCTACAGATGGCAGTGTAGATATTTCCATGTTTATCCAGATGGCGGTGTAGATATCTCCATACTTATAGAGATGTCTGTGTAGATATTTCCATGTGTATACAGATGGTATTGTAGGTATTTCCATGTTTATACAGATGGTGGTGTATTTATTTCCATGTTTATTCAGATGACTGTGTATACATTTCCATGTTTTTACAGATGGCAGTGTAGATATTTCAATGTTTATAGAGATGGCGCTTTGGATATTTCCATGTTTATACAGATCACAGTGTATATATTTCCATGTTTATACAGATAGCGGTGTAGATATTTCCATGTTTATACAGATTGCGGTGTAGATATTTCCATCTTTCTACAGATGGCATTGTAGATATTTCCATGTTTATGCAGATGGCGGTGTATATATTTCCATGTTAATATAGATGGTGGTGTAGATATTACCGTGTTTCTACAGAGAGCGGTGTAGCTATTTCCTTGTTTATACAGATCGTGGTGAAGATATTTCCATGTATATACAGATCGCGGTGTAGGTATTTACATGTTTATACAGATCACGGTGTAGATATTTCCATGTTTATACAGATAGCGGTGTAGATATTTCCATGTTTATACAGATAGTGTTGTAGATATTTCCATGTTTATAGAGATAGCGGTGTAGGTATTTCCGTGTTTATAGGCATAGCGGTGTAGATATTTCCATGTTTATATAGATGGCGTTGTAGATATTTCCATGTTTATACCGATAGATGTGTTGGTATCTCCACGTTTATAAAGATAGCGATGTAGATATTTCCATGTTTATACAGCTCGCGGTGCAGATATTTATATCTTTCTACAGATGGCATTGTAGATATTTCCTTATTCACACAGATGGCGGTGTAGATGTTTTCATGTTTATACAGATGGCGGAGTAGTTAGTTCCATGTTTATGGAGATGGCAGTGTAGATATTTTCATGTTTATAGAGATGGCGGTGTAGATATTTCCATGTGTATACAGATGGCATTGTAGATATTTCCATGTTTATACAGATAACTGTAGAGGTATTTCCATGTTTTACAGATGGCTGTGCAGATATTTCCATATTTATAGAGATAACGGTGTAGATATTTCCATGTTTGTACAGACGGGGTTGTTGATATTTCCATCTATACACAGATGGCCGTGTAGATATTTCCATGTTTATACAGATGGCAGCGTAGATATTTCCATGGACATGCAGAAGGCGGTGTAGATATTTCCATGTTTATACAGATAGCGGTGTAGATATTTCCATGTTTATACAGATCGTGGTGAAGATATTTCCATGTTTATACAGATCGTGGTGAAGAAATGTCCATGTTTATACAGATAGCGGTTTAGATATTTCCATGTTTTTACAGATATCGGTGTAGATATTTCCATATTTACACATATTGTGGTGTAGATATTTCCATCTTTCTACAGATGGCATTGTAGATATTTCCATGTTTATGCAGATGGCGGTGTATATATTTCCATGTTTATATAGATGGTGGTGTAGATATTACCATGTTTATACAGATAGCGGCGTAGATATTTCCATGTTTATACAGATCGCGGTGAAGATATATCCATGTTTATACAGATCGCGGTGTAGATATTTCCATGTTTATACAGATCACGGTGTAGTTATTTCCATGTTTATACAGATAGCTGTGTTGATATTTCCATGTTTATACAGATAGCGGTGTAGATATTTCCATGTTTATAGAGATAGCGGTGTAGGTATTTCCATGTTTATAGACATAGCGGTGTACATATTTCCATGTTTATATAGATGGCGTTGTAGATATTTCCATGTTTATACCGATAGATGTGTTGGTATTTCCACGTTTATAAAGATAGCGATGTAGATATTTCCATGTTTATACAGCTCGCGGTGCAGATATTTATATCTTTATACAGATGGCATTGTAGATATTTCCTTATTCACACAGATGGCGGTGTAGATGTTTCCATGTTTATACAGATGGCGGAGTAGTTAGTTCCATGTTTATGGAGATGGCAGTGTAGATATTTTCATGTTTATAGAGATGGCGGTGCAGATATTTCCATGTTTATAGAGATAGCAGTGTAGATATTTCTATGTCTATACAGATGGCTGTGTAGATATTTCCATGTGAATACAGATGGCATTGTAGATATTTCCATGTTTATAGAGATGACTGTAGAGGTATTTCCATGTTTTACAGATGGCTGTGCAGATATTTCCATCTTTATAGAGATAGCGGTGTAGATATTTCCATGTTTGTACACATGGGGTTGTTGATATTTCCATCTATACACAGATGGCCGTGTAGATATTTCCATGTTTATACAGATGGCAGCGTAGATATTTCCATTGACATGCAGGTGGCGGTGTAGAAATTTCCATGTTTATACAGATAGCGGTGTAGATATTTCCATGTTTACACAGATTGCGGTGTAGATATTTCCATCTTTCTACAGATGGCATTGTAGATATTTCCATGTTTATGCAGATGGCGGTGTAGCTATTTCCATGTTTATATAGATGGTGGTGAAGATATTACCATGTTTATACAGATAGCGGTGTAGATATTTCCATGTTTATACAGATCGTGGTGAAGATATTTCCATGTTTATACAGATCGCAGTGTAGATATTTCCATGTTTATACAGATCGCGGTGTAGATATTTCCATGTTTATACAGATTGCGGTGTAGATATTTCCATGTTTGTACAGATGGCGTTGTTGAAATTTCCATCTATACACAGATGGCCGTGTAGATATTTCCATGTTTATAGAGATAGCGGTATAGGTATTTCCATGTTTGTACAGATGGCGTTGTTGATATTTCCATCTATACACAGATGGCCGTGTAGATATTTCCATGTTTATACAGATGGCAGCGTAGATATTTCCATGGACATGCAGATGGCGGTGTAGATATTTCCATGTTTATACAGAGCACGGTGTAGATATTTCCATGTTTTCACAGATGGTGGTGTAGATATTTCCGTGTTTATACACATGGTGGAGTAGATACTTCCATCTTTATGGAGATGGCAGTGTAGATATTTTCATGTTTATAGAGATGGCGGTGTAGATATTTCGATATTTACAGAGATAGCGGTGTAGATATTTCCATCTTTGTACAGATGGCTGTGTAGATATTTCCATGTTTATACAGATGGCGGTGTAGATATTCCCATACTTATACAGATGTCTGTGTAGATATTTCCATGTGTATACAGATGGTATTGTAGGTATTTCCATGTTTATACAGATGGTGGTGTAGATATTTCCATGTTTATTCAGATGACTGTGTAGATATTTCCATGTTTTTACAGATGGCAGTGTAGATATTTCAATGCTTATAGAGATGGCGCTGTAGATATTTCCATGTTTATACAGATCGCGGTGTAGATATATCCATGTTTATACAGATAGCGGTGTAGATATTTCCATGTTTTTACAGATATCGGTGTAGATATTTCCATGTTTACACAGATTGCGGTGTAGGTATTTCCATCTTTCTACAGATGGCATTGTAGATATTTCCATGTGTATGCAGATGGCGGTGTATATATATCCACGTTTATATAGATGGTGGTGTAGATATTACCATGTTTCTACAGATTGCGGTGTAGATATTTCCATGTTTATACAGATCGTGGTGAAGATATTTCCATGTTTATACCGATCGCGGTGTAGATATTTCCATGTTTATACAGATATCGTTGTAGATATTTCCATGTTTATACAGATCGCGGTGTAGATATTTCCATGTTTATACAGATATCGTTGTAGATATTTCCATGTTTATAGAGATAGCGGTGTAGATATTTCCATGTTTATAGAGATAGCGGTGTAGGTATTTCCATGTTTATAGACATAGCGGTGTAGATATTTCCATGTTTATATAGATGGCGTTGTAGATATTTCCATGTTTATACCGATAGATGTGTTGTTATTTCCACGTTTATACAGATAGCGATGTAGATATTTCCATGTTTATACAGCTCGCGGTGCAGATATTTATATCTTTATACAGATGGTATTGTAGATATTTCCTTATTCACACAGATGGAGGTGTAGATGTTTCCATGTTTATACAGATGGCGGAGTAGTTAGTTCCATGTTTATGGAGATGGCAGTGTAGATATTTTCATGTTTATAGAGATGGCGGTGTAGATATTTCCATGTTTATAGAGATAGCAGTGTAGATATTTGCATGTTTATACAGATGGCTGTGTAGGTATTTCCATGTGTATACAGATGGCATTGTAGATATTTCCATGTTTATACAGATGACTGTAGAGGTATTTCCATGTTTTACAGATGGCTGTGCAGATATTTCCATCTTTATAGAGATAGCGGTGTAGATATTTCCATGTTTGTACAGATGGCGTTGTTGATATTTCCATCTATACACAGATGGCCGTGTAGATATTTCCATGTTTATACAGATGGCAGCGTAGGTATTTCCATGGACATGCAGATGGCGGTGTAGGTATTTCCATGTTTATACAGATAGCGGTGTAGATAGTTCCATGTTTTCACAGATGGTGGTGTAGATATTTCCGTGTATATACACATGGCGGAGTAGATACTTCCATATTTATAGAGATGGCAGTGTAGATATTTTCATGTTTATAGAGATGGCGGTGTAGATATTTCCATATTTATAGAGATAGCGGTGTAGATATTTCCATCTTTCTACAGATAGCAGTGTAGATATTTCCATGTTTATACAGATGGCGGTGTAGATATTTCCATACTTATACAGATGTCTGTGTAGATATTTCCATGTGTATACAGATGGTATTGTAGGTATTTCCATGTTTATACAGATGGTGGTGTATTTATTTCTATGTTTATTCAGATGACTGTGTAGATATTTCCATGTTTTTACAGATGGCAGTGTAGATATTTCAATGTTTACAGAGATGGCGCTGTAGATATTTCCATGTTTATACAGATCGCGGTGTAGATATTTCCATGTTTATACAGATAGCGATATAGATATTTCCATGTTTATGCAGCTCGCGGTGCAGATATTTATACCTTTATACAGATGGCATTGTAGATATTTCCTTATTCACACAGATGGCGGTGTAGATGTTTCCATGTTTATTCAGATGGCGGAGTAGTTAGTTCCATGTTTATGGAGATGGCAGTGTAGATATTTTCATGTTCATAGAGATGGCGGTGTAGATATTTCCATGTTTATAGAGATAGCAGTGTAGATATTTACATGTTTAAACAGATGGCTGTGTAGATATTTCCATGTGTATACAGATGGCATTGTAGATATTTCCATGTTTATACAGATTACTGTAGAGGTATTTCCATGTTTTACAGATGGCTGTGCAGATATTTCCATGTTTATAGAGATAGCGGTGTAGATATTTCCATGTTGTACAGATGGCGTTGTTGATATTTCCATCTATACACAGATGGCCGTGTAGATATTTCCATGTTTATACAGATGGCAGCGTAAATATTTCCAAGGACATGCAGATGGCGGTGTAGATATTTCCATGTTTATACAGAGAGCGGTGTAGATATTTCCATGTTTTCACAGATGGTGGTGTAGATATTTCCGTGTTTAAACACATGGCGGAGTAGATACTTCCATCTTTATGGAGATGGCAGTGTAGATATTTTCATGTTTATAGAGATGGCGGTATAGATATTTCCATATTTATAGAGATAGCGGTGTAGATATTTCCATCTTTCTACAGATGGTAGTGTAGATATTTCCATGTTTATACAGATAGCGGTGTAGATATTTCCATGTTTTTACAGATAGCGGTGTAGATATTTCCATGTTTACACAGATTGTGGTGTAGATATTTCCATCTTTCTACAGATGGCATTGTAGATATTTCCATGTTTATGCAGATGGCGGTGTAGATATTTCCATGTTTATATAGATGGTGGTGTAGATATTACCATGTTTATACACATAGCGGTGTAGATATTTCCATGTTTATACAGATCGTGGTGAAGATATTTCCATGTTCATACAGATCGTGGTGTAGATATTTCCATGTTTATACAGATCGCTGTGTAGATATTTCCATGTTTATACAGATAGCGGTGTAGATATTTCCATGTTTATAGAGATAGCGGTGTAGGTATTTCCATGTTTATAGACATAGCGGTGTAGATATTTCCATGTTTATATAGATGGCGTTGTAGATATTTCCATGTTTATACCGATAGATGTGTTGGTATTTCCACGTTTATACAGATAGCGATGTAGATATTTCCATGTTTATACAGCTCGCGGTACAGATATTTATATCTTTATACAGATGGCATTGTAGATATATCCTTATTCACACAGATGGCGGTGTAGATGTTTCCATGTTTATACAGATGGCGGAGAAGATAGTTCCATGTTTATGGAGATGGCAGTGTAGATATTTTCATGTTTATAGGGATGGCGTTGTAGAAATTTCCATGTTTAAAGAGATAGCAGTGTAGATATTTGCATGTTTATACAGATGGATGTCTAGGTATTTCCATGTGTATACAGATGGCATTGTAGATATTTCCATGTTTATACAGATGACTGTAGAGGTATTTCCATGTTTTACAGATGGCTGTGCAGATATTTCCATGTTTATAGAGATAGCGGTGTAGATATTTCCATGTTTGTACAGATGGCGTTGTTGATATTTCCATCTATACACAGATGGCCGTGTAGATATTTCCATGTTTATACAGATGGCAGCGTAGATATTTCCATGGACATGCAGATGGCGGTGTAGATATTTCCATGTTTATACAGATAGCGGTGTAGATAGTTCCATGTTTTCACAGATGGTGGTGTAGATATTTCCGTGTTTATACACATGGCGGAGTAGATACTTCCATATTTATAGAGATGGCAGTGTAGATATTTTGATGTTTATAGAGATGGCGGTGTAGGTATTTCCATATAGATAGAGATAGCGGTGTAGATATTTCCATCTTTCTACAGATGGCAGTGTAGATATTTCCATGTTTATACAGATGGCGGTGTAGATATTTCCATACTTATACAGATGTCTGTGTAGATATTTCCATGTGTATACAGATGGTATTGTAGGTATTTCCATGTTTATACAGATGGTGGTGTATTTATTTCCATGTTTATTCAGATGACTGTGTAGATATTTCCATGTTTTTACAGATGGCAGTGTAGATATTTCAATGTTTATAAAGATGGCGCTGTAGATATTTCCATGTTTATACAGATCGCGGTGTAGATATTTCCATGTTTATACAGATCGCGGTGTAGATATTTCCATGTTTTTACAGATATCGGTGTAGATATTTCCATGTTTACACAGATTGCGGTGTAGATATTTCCATCTTTCTACAGATGGCATTGTAGATATTTCCATGTTTATGCAGATGGCGGTGTAGATATTTCCATGTTTATATAGATGGTTGTGTAGATATTACCATGTTTATACAGATAGCGGTGTAGATATTTCCATGTTTATACAGATCGTGGTGAAGATATTTCCATGTTCATACAGATCGTGGTGTAGATATTTCCATGTGTATACAGATCGCGGTGTAGATATTTCCATGTTTATACAGATAGCGTTGTAGATATTTCCACGTTTATACAGATAGCGGTTTAGATATTTCCATGTTTATAGAGATAGTGGTGTAGGTATTTCCATGTTTACAGACATAGCGGTGTAGATATTTCCATGTTTATATAGATGGCGTTGTAGATATTTCCATGTTTTCACAGATGGTGGTGTAGATATTTCCGTGTTTATACATATGGCGGAGTAGATACTTCCATCTTTATGGAGATGGCAGTGTAGATATTTTCATGTTTATAGAGATGGCAGTGTAGATATTTCGATATTTATAGAGATAGCGGTGTAGATATTTCCATCTTTCAACAGATGGCAGTGTAGATATTTCCATGTTTACACAGATGGCGGTGTAGATATTTCCATACTTATACAGATGTATGTGTAGATATTTCCATGTGTATACAGATGGTATTGTAGGTATTTCCATGTTTATACATATGGTGGTGTAGATATTTCCATGTTTATTCTGATGACTGTGTAGATATTTCCATGTTTTTACATATGGCAGTGTAGATATTTCAATGTTTATAGAGATGGCGCTGTAGATATTTCCATGTTTAAACAGATCGCGGTGTAGATATTTCCATGTTTATACAGATAGCGGTGTAGGTATTTCCATGTTTTTACAGATCGTGGTGAAGATATTTCCATGTTCATACAGATCGTGGTGTAGATATTTCCATGTGTATACAGATCGCGGTGTAGATATTTCCATGTTTATACAGATAGCGGTGTAGATATTTCCATGTTAGTACAGATAGCGGTGTAGATATTTCCATGTTTACACAGATTGCGGTGTAGATATTTCCATCTTTCTACAGATGGCATTGTAGATATTTCCATGTTTATGCAGATGCCAGTGTATATATTTCCATGTTTATATAGATGGTGTTGTAGATATTACCATGTTTATACAGATAGCGGTGTAGATATTTCCATGTTTATACAGATCGTGGTGAAGATATTTCCATGTTTATACAGATCGCGGTGTAGATATTTCCATGTTTATACAGATAGCGGTGTAGATATTTCCATGTTTATACAGATAGCTTTGTAGATATTTCCATGTTTATACAGATAGTGGTGTAGATATTTCCATGTTTATAGAGATAGCGGTGTAGGTATTTCCATGTTTATAGACATAGCGGTGTAGATATTTCCATGTTTATATAGATGGCGTTGTAGAATTTCCATGTTTATACCGATAGATGTGTTGGTATTTCCATGTTTATACAGATAGCGATGTAGATATTTCCATGTTTATACAGCTTGCGGTGCAGATATTTATATCTTTATACAGATGGCATTGTAGATATTTCCTTATTCACACTGATGGCGGTGTAGATGTTTCCATGTTTATACAGATGGCGGAGTAGTTAGTTCCATGTTTATGGAGATGGCAGTGTAGATATTTTCATGTTTATAGAGATGGCGGTGTAGATATTTCCATGTTTATAGAGATAGCAGTGTAGATATGTACATGTTTATACAGATGGCTGTGTAGATATTTCCATGTGTATACAGATGGCATTGTAGATATTTCCATGTTTATACAGATGACTGTAGACGTATTTCCATGTTTTACTGATGGCTGTGCAGATATTTCCATGTTTATAGAGATAGCGGTGTAGGTATTTCCATGTTTGTACAGATGGCGTTGTTGATATTTCCATCTATACACAGATGTCCGTGTAGATATTTCCATGTTTATTCAGATGGCAGCGTAGATATTTCCATGGACATGCAGATGGCGGTGTAGATATTTCCATGTTTATACAGAGAGCGGTGTAGATATTTCCATGTTTTCACAGATGGTGGTGTAGATATTTCCGTGTTTATACACATGGCGGAGTAGATACTTCCATCTTTATGGAGATGGCAGTGTAGATATTTTCATGTTTATAGAGATGGCGGTGTAGATATTTCCATATTTATAGAGATAGCGGTGTAGTTATTTCCATCTTTCTACAGATGGCAGTGTGGATATTTCCATGTTTATACAGATGGCGGTGTACATATTTCCATGTTTATATAGATGGTGGTGTAGATATTACCATGTTTATACAGATAGCGGTGTAGATATTTCCATGTTTATACAGATCGTGGTGAAGATATTTCCATGTTCATACAGATCGTGGTGTAGATATTTCAATGTTTATGCAGATCGCGGTGTAGATATTTCCATGTTTATACAGATAGCGGTGTAGATATTTCCATGTTTATACAGATAGCGGTGTAGATATTTCCATGTTTATAGAGATAGCGGTGTAGGTATTTCCATGTTTATAGACATAGCGGTGTAGATATTTCCATGTTTATATAGACGGCGTTGTAGATATTTCCATGTTTATACCGATAGATGTGTTGGTATTTCCACGTTTATACAGATAGCGATGTAGTTATTTCCATGTTTATACAGCTCGCGGTGCAGATATTTATACCTTTATACAGATGGCATTGTAGATATTTCCTTATTCACACAGATGGCGGTGTAGATGTTTCCATGTTTATACAGACGGCGTAGTAGTTAGTTCCATGTGTATGGAGATGGCAGTGTAGATATTTTCATGTTTATAGAGATGGCGGTGTAGATATTTCCATGTTTATAGAGATAGCAGTGTAGATATTTACATGTTTATACAGATGGCTGTGTAGATATTTCCATGTGTATACAGATGGCATTGTAGATATTTGCATGTTTATACAGATGACTGTAGAGGTATTTCCATGTTTTACAGATGGCTGTGCAGATATTTCCATGTTTATAGAGATAGCGGTGTAGATATTTCCATGTTTGTACAGATGACGTTGTTGATATTTCCATCTATACACAGATGGCCGTGTAGATATTTCCATGTTTATACAGATGGCAGCGTAGATATTTCCATGGACATGCAGATGGCGCTGTAGATATTTCCATGTTTATACAGAGCGCGGTGTAGATATTTCCATGTTTTCACAGATGGTGGTGTAGGTATTTCCGTGTTTATACACATGGCGGAGTAGATACTTCCATCTTTATGGAGATGGCAGTGTAGATATTTTCATGTTTATAGAGATGGCGGTGTAGATATTTCGATATTTACAGAGATAGCGGTGTAGATATTTCCATCTTTGTACAGATGGCTGTGTAGGTATTTCCATGTTTATACAGATGGCGGTGTAGATATTCCCATACTTATACAGATGTCTGTGTAGATATTTCCATGTGTATACAGATGGTATTGTAGGTATTTCCATCTTTATACAGATGGTGGTGTAGATATTTCCATGTTTATTCAGATGACTGTGTATATATTTCCATGTTTTTACAGATGGCAGTGTAGATATTTCAATGCTTATAGAGATGGCGCTGTAGATATTTCCATGTTTATACAGATCGCGGTGTAGATATTTCCATGTTTATACAGATAGCGGTGTAGATATTTCCATGTTTTTACAGATATCGGTGTAGATATTTGCATGTTTACACAGATTGCGGTGTATGTATTTCCATCTTTCTACAGATGGCATTGTAGATATTTCCATGTGTATGCAGATGGCGGTGTATATATATCCATGTTTATATAGATGGTGGTGTAGATATTACCATGTTTCTACAGATTGCGGTGTAGATATTTCCATGTTTATACAGATCGTGGTGAAGATATTTCCATGTTTATACCGATCGCGGTTTAGATATTTCCATGTTTATACAGATCGCGGTGTAGATATTTCCATGTTTATACAGATATCGTTGTAGATATTTCCATGTTTATACAGATAGCGGTGTAGATATTTCCATGTTTATAGAGATAGCGGTGTAGGTATTTCCATGTTTATAGACATAGCGGTGTAGATATTTCCATGTTTATATAGATGGCGTTGTAGATATTTCCATGTTTATACCGATAGATGTGTTGGTATTTCCACGTTTATACAGATAGCGATGTAGATATTTCCATGTTTATACAGCTCGCGGTGCAGATATTTATATCTTTATACAGATGGTATTGTAGATATTGCCTTATTCACACAGATGGAGGTGTAGATGTTTCCATGTTTATACAGATGGCGGAGTAGTTAGTTCCATGTTTATGGAGATGGCAGTGTAGATATTTTCATGTTTATAGAGATGGCGGTGTAGATATTTCCATGTTTATAGAGATAGCAGTGCAGATATTTGCATGTTTATACAGATGGCTGTGTAGGTATTTCCATGTGTATACAGATGGCATTGTAGATATTTCCATGTTTATACAGATGACTGTAGAGGTATTTCCATGTTTTACAGATGGCTGTGCAGATATTTCCATATTTATAGAGATAGCGGTGTAGATATTTCCATGTTTGTACAGATGGCGTTGTTGATATTTCCATCTATACACAGATGGCCGTGTAGATATTTCCATGTTTATACAGATGGCAGCGTAGGTATTTCCATGGACATGCAGATGGCGGTGTAGGTATTTCCATCTTTATACAGATAGCGGTGTAGATAGTTCCATGTTTTCACAGATGGTGGTGTAAATATTTCCGTGTTTATACACATGGCGGAGTAGATACTTCCATATTTATAGAGATGGCAGTGTAGATATTTTCATGTTTATAGAGATGGCGGTGTAGATATTTCCATATTTATAGAGATAGCGGTGTAGATATTTCCATCTTTCTACAGATGGCAGTGTAGATATTTCCATGTTTATACAGATGGCGGTGTAGATATTTCCATACTTATACAGATGTCTGTGTAGATATTTCCATGTGTATACAGATGGTATTGTAGGTATTTCCATGTTTATTCAGATGGTGGTGTATTTATTTCTATGTTTATTCAGATGACTGTGTAGATATTTCCATGTTTTTACAGATGGCAGTGTAGATATTTCAATGTTTACAGAGATGGCGCTGTAGATATTTCCATGTTTATACAGATCGCGGTGTAGATATTTCCATGTTTTTACAGATATTGGTGTAGATATCTCCATGTTTACACAGATTGCAGTGTAGATATTTCCATCTTTCTACAGATGGCATTGTAGATATTTCCATGTTTATGCAGATGGCGGTGTAGATATTTCCATGTTTATATAGATGGTGGTGTAGATATTACCATGTTTATACAGATAGCGGTGTAGATATTTCCATGTTTATACAGATCGTGGTGAAGATATTTCCATGTTCGTACAGATCGTGGTGTAGATATTTCCATGTGTATACAGATCGCGGTGTAGATATTTCCATGTTTATACAGATAGCGTTGTAGATATTTCCATGTTTATACAGATATCGGTGTAGATATTTCCATGTTTATAGAGAGAGTGGTGTAGGTATTTCCATGTTTACAGATATTGCGGTGTAGATATTTCCATGTTTATATAGATGGCGTTGTAGATATTTCCATGTTGTCACAGATGGTGGTGTAGATATTTCCGTGTTTATACACATGGCGTAGTAGATACTTCCATCTTTATGGAGATGGCAGTGTAGATATTTTCATGTTTTTAGAGATGGCGGTATAGATATTTCCATATTTATAGAGATAGCGGTGTAGATATTTCCATCTTTCTAAAGATGGCAGTGTAGATATTTCCATGTTTATACAGATGGCGGTGTAGATATTTCCATACTTATAGAGATGTCTGTGTAGATATTTCCATGTGTAAACAGATGGTATTGTAGGTATTTCCATGTTTATACAGATGGTGGTGTAGATATTTCCATGTTTATTCAGATGAATGTGTAGGTATTTCCATGTTTTACAGATGGCAGTGTAGATATTTCAATGTTTATAGAGATGGCGCTGTAGATATTTCCATGTTTATACAGATCGCTGTGTAGAGATTTCCATGTTTATACAGATAGCGGTGTAGATATTTCCATGTTTTTACAGATATCGGTGTAGATATTTCCATGTTTACACAGATTGTGGTGTAGATATTTCCATCTTTCTACAGATGGCATTGTAGATATTTCCATGTTTATGCAAATGGCGGTGTAGATATTTCCATGTTTATATAGATGGTGGTGTAGATATTACCATGTTTATACAGATAGCGGTGTAGATATTTCCATGTTTATACAGATAGCGGTGTAGATAGTTCCATGTTTTCACAGATGGTGGTGTAGATATTTCCGTGTTTATACACATGGCGCAGTAGATACTTCCATCTTTATGGAGATGGCAGTGTAGATATTTTCATGTTTATAGAGATGGCGGTGTAGATATTTCCACATTTATAGAGATAGCGGTGTAGATATTTCCATCTTTCTACAGATGGCAGTGTAGATATTTCCATGTTTATACAGATGGCGGTGTAGAAATTTCCATACTTATACAGATGTCTGTGTAGATATTTCCATGTGTATACAGATGGTATTGTAGGTATTTCCATCTTTATACAGATGGTGGTGTAGATATTTCCATGTTTATACAGATAACGGTGTAGATATTTCCATGTTTATACAGATAGCGGTGTAGATATTTCCATGTTTATAGAGATAGCGGTGTAGGTATTTCCATGTTTATAGACATTGCGGTGTAGATATTTCCATGTTTATATAGATGGCGTTGTAGATATTTCCATGTTTATACCGATAGATGTGTTGGTATTTCCACGTTTATAAAGATAGCGATGTAGATATTTCCATGTTTATACAGCTCGCGGTGCAGATATTTATATGTTTATACAGATGGCATTGTAGATATTTCCTTATTCACACAGATGGCGGTGTAGATGTTTCCATGTTCATACAGATGGCGGAGTAGTGACTTTCATGTTTATGGAGATGGCAGTGTAGATATTTTCATGTTTATAGAGATGGCGGTGTAGATATTTCCATGTTTATAGAGATAGCAGTGTAGATATTTACATGTTTATACAGATGGCTGTGTAGATATTTCCATGTGTATACAGATGGCATTGTAGATATTTCCATGTTTATACAGATGACTGTAGAGGTATTTCCATGTTTTACTGACGGCTGTGCAGATATTTCCATGTTTATAGAGATAGCGGTGTAGATATTTCCATGTTTGTACAGAAGGCGTTGTTGATATTTCCATCTATACACAGATGGCCGTGTAGATATTTCCATGTTTATACAGATGGCAGCGTAGATATTTCCATGGACATGCAGATGGCGGTGTAGATATTTCCATGTTTATACAGATAGCGGTGTAGATATTTCCATGTTTTCACAGATGGTGGTGTAGATATTTCCGTGTTTATACACATGGCGCAGTAGATACTTCCATCTTTATGGAGATGGCAGTGTAGATATTTTCATGTTTATAGAGATGGCGGTGTAGATATTTCCACATTTATAGAGATAGCGGTGTAGATATTTCCATCTTTCTACAGATGGCAGTGTAGATATTTCCATGTTTATACAGATAGCGGTGTAGAAATTTCCATACTTATACAGATGTCTGTGTAGATATTTCCATGTGTATACAGATGGTATTGTATGTATTTCCATCTTTATACAGATGGTGGTGTAGATATTTCCATGTTTATACAGATAACGGTGTAGATATTTCCATGTTTATACAGATAGCGGTGTAGATATTTCCATGTTTATAGAGATAGCGGTGTAGGTATTTCCATGTTTATAGACATTGCGGTGTAGATATTTCCATGTTTATATAGATGGCGTTGTAGATATTTCCATGTTTATACCGATAGATGTGTTGGTATTTCCACGTTTATACAGATAGCGATGTAGATATTTCCATGTTTATACAGCTCGCGGTGCAGATATTTATATCTTTATACAGATGGAATTGTAGATATTTCCTTATTCACACAGATGGCGGTGTAGATGTTTCCATGTTTATACAGATGGCGGAGTAGTTAGTTCCATGTTTATGGAGATGGCAGTGTAGATATTTTCATGTTTATAGAGAGGCGGTGTAGATATTTCCATGTTTATAGAGATAGCAATGTAGATATTTACATGTTTATACAGATGGCTGTGTAGATATTTCCATGTGTATACAGATTGCATTGTAGATATTTACATGTTTATACAGATGACTGTAGAGGTAATTCCATGTTTTACAGATGGCTCTGCAGATATTTCCATGTTTATAGAGATTGCGGTGTAGATATTTCCATGTTTATACAGATGGCAGCGTAGATATTTCCATGGACATGCAGATGGCGGTGTAGATATTTCCATGTTTATACAGATAACGGTGTAGATATTTCCATGTTTTCACAGATGGTGGTGTAGATATTTCCGTGTTTATACACATGGCGCAGTAGATACTTCCATCTTTATGGAGATGGCAGTGTAGATATTTTCATGTTTATAGAGATGGCGGTGTAGATATTTCCACATTTATAGAGATAGCGGTGTAGATATTTCCATCTTTCTACAGATAGCAGTGTAGATATTTCCATGTTTATACAGATGGCGGTGTAGAAATTTCCATACTTATACAGATGTCTGTGTAGATATTTCCATGTGTATACAGATGGTATTGTAGGTATTTCCATCTTTATACAGATGGTGGTGTAGATATTTCCATGTTTATACAGATAACGGTGTAGATATTTCCATGTTTATACAGATAGCGGTGTAGATATTTCCATGTTTATAGAGATAGCGGTGTAGGTATTTCCATGTTTATAGACATTGCGTTGTAGATATTTCCATGTTTATATAGATGGCGTTGTAGATATTTCCATGTTTATACCAATATATGTGTTGGTATTTCCACGTTTATACAGATAGCGATGTAGACATTTCCATCTTTCTACAGATGGCAGTGTAGATATTTCCATGTTTTTTCAGATGGCGTTGTAGATATTTCCAAACTTATACAGATGTCTGTGTAGATATTTCCATGTGTATACAGATGGTATTGTAGGTATTTCCATGTTTATACAGATGGTGGTGTATTTATTTCCATGTTTATTCAGATGACTGAGTATATATTTCCATGTTTTTACAGATGGCAGTGTAGATATTTCAATGTTTATAGAGATGGCGCTGTAGATATTTCCATGTTTATACAGATCGTGGTGTAGATATTTCCATGTTTATTCAGATAGCGGTGTAGATATTTCCATGTTTTTAGAGATATCGGTGTAGATATTTGCATGTTTACACAGATTGCGGTGTAGATATTTCCATCTTTCTACAGATGGCATTGTAGATAATTCCATGTTTATGCAGATGGCGGTGTATATATTTCCATGTTTATATAGATGGTGGTGTAGATATTACCATGTTTATACAGATAGCGGTGTAGATATTTCCATGTTTATTCAGATCGTGGTGAAGATATTTCCATGTTTCTACAGATCGCGGTGTAGATATTTCCATGTTTATACAGATCGCGGTGTAGATATTTACATGTTTACACAGATAACGTTGTAGATATTTCCATGTTTATACAGATAGCGGTGTAGATATTTCCATGTTTATAGAGATAGCGGTGTAGGTATTTCCATGTTTATAGACATAGAGGTGTAGTTATTTCCTTGTTTATATAAATGGCGTTGTAGATATTTCCATGTTTATACGGGTAGATGTGTTGGTATTTCCACGTTTATACAGATAGCGATGTAGATATTTCCATGTTTATACAGCTCGCGGTGCAGATATTTATATCTTTATACAGATGGCATTGTAGATATTTCCTTATTCACACAGATGGCTGTGTAGATGTTTCCATGTTTATACAGATGGCGGAGTAGTTAGTTCCATGTTTATGGAGATGGCAGTGTAGATATTTTCATGTTTATAGAGATGGCGGTGTAGATATTTCCATTTTATAGAGATAGCAGTGTAGATATTTACATGTTTATACAGATGGCTGTGTAGGTATTTCCATGTGTATCCAGATGGCATTGTAGATATTTCCATGTTTATACAGATGACTGTAGAGGTATTTCCATGTTTTACAGATGGCTGTGCAGATATTTCCATGTTTACAGAGATAGCGGTGTAGATATTTCCATGTTTGTACAGATGGCGTTGTTAATATTTCCATCTATACACGGTTGGCCGTGTAGATATTTCCATGTTTATACAGATGGCAGCATAGACATTTCCATGGACATGCAGATGGCGGTGTAGATATTTCCATGTTTATACAGATAGCGGTGTAGGTATTTCCATGTTTTCACAGATGGTGGTGTAGATATTTCCGTGTTTATACACATGGCGGCGTAGATAATTCCATTTTTATGGAGATGGCAGTGTAGATATTTTCATGTTTATAGAGATGGCGGTGTAGGTATTTCCATATTTATAGAGATAGCGGTGTAGATATTTCCATCTTTCTACAGATGTCAGTGTAGATATTTCCATGTTTATACAGATGGCAGTGTAGATATTTCCATACTTATACAGATGTCTGTGTAGATACTTCCATGTGTATACAGATGGTATTGTAGTTATTTCCATGTTTATACAGATGGTGGTGTAGATATTTCCATGTTTATTCAGATGACTGTGTAGATATTTCCATGTTTTTACAGATGGCAGTGTAGATATTTCAATGTTTATAGAGATGGCGCTGTAGATATTTCCATGTTTATACAGATCGCGGTGTAGATATTTCCATGTTTATACAGATAGCGGTGTAGATATTTCCATGTTTATACAGATCGCGGTGTAGATATTTCCATGTTTATACACATCGCGGTGTAGATATTTCCATGTTTATACAGATCGTGGTGAAGATATTTCCATGTTTATACAGATCGTGGTGTACATATTTCCATTTTTATACAGATGGCGGTGTAGATATTTCCATACTTATACAGATGTCTGTGTAGATATTTCCATGTGTATACAGATGGTATTGTAGGTATTTCCATGTTTATACAGATGGTGGTGTAGTTATTTCCATGTTTATTCATATGACTGTGTAGATATTTCCATGTTTTTACAGATGGCAGTGTAGATATTTCAATGTTTATAGAGATGGCGCTGTAGATATTTCCATGTTTATACAGATCGCGGTGTAGATATTTCCATGTTTATACAGAGAGCGGTGTAGATATTTCCATGTTTATATAGATGGTGGTGTAGATATTACCATGTTTATACAGATAGCGGTGTAGATATTTCCATGTTTATACAGATCGTGGTGAAGATATTTCCATGTTTATACAGATCGCTGTATAGATATTTCCATGTTTATACAGATCGCGGTGTAGATATTTCCATGTTTATACAGATAGCGGTGTAGATATTTCCATGTTTATACAGATAGCGGTGTAGATATTTCCATGTTTATGGCGATAGCAGTGTAGGTATTTCCATGTTTATAGACATAGCGGTGTAGATATTTCCATGTTTATATAGATGGCGTTGTAGATATTTCCATGTTTATACCGATAGATATGTTGGTATTTCCACGTTTATTCAGATAGCGATGTAGATATTTCCATGTTTATACAGCTCGCGGTGCAGATATTTATATCTTTATACAGATGGCATTGTACATATTTCCTTATTCACACAGATGGCGGTGTAGATGTTTCCATGTTTATACAGATGGTGGAGTAGTTATTTCCATGTTTATGGAGATGGCAGTGTAGATATTTTCGTGTTTATAGAGATGGCGGTGTAGATATTTCCATGTTTATAGAGATAGCAGTGTAGATATTTCCATGTTTATACAGATGGCAGCGTAGATATTTCCATGGACATGCAGATGGCGGTGTAGATATTTCCATGTTTATACAGATAGCGGTGTAGATATTTCCATGTTTATACAGATCGTGGTGAAGATATTTCCATGTTTATACAGATCGTGGTGAAGATATTTCCATGTTTATACAGATGGCGGTGTAGATATTTCCATACTTATACAGATGTCTGTGTAGATATTTCCATGTGTATACATATGGTATTTTAGGTATTTCCATGTTTATACAGATGGTGGTGTAGATATTTCCACGTTTTACAGATGGCAGTGTAGATATTTCAATGTTTATGGAGATGGCGCTGCAGATATTTCCATGTTTACACAGATCGCGTTGTAGATATTTCCATGTTTACACAGATTGCGGTGTAGATATTTCCATCTTTCTACAGATGGCATTGTAGATATTTCCATGTTTATGCAGACGGCGGTGTAGATATTTCCATGTTTATATAGATGGTGGTGTAGATATTACCATGTTTATACAGATAGCGGTGTAGATATTTCCATGTTTATACAGATCGTGGTGAAGATATTTCCGTGTTTATAGACATAGCGGTGTAGATATTTCCATGTTTATATAGATGGCGTTGTAGATATTTCCATGTTTATACCGATAGATGTGTTGGTATTTCGACGTTTATACAGATAGCGATGTAGGTATTTCCATGTTTATACAGCTCGCGGTGCAGATACTTATATCTTTATACAGATGGAATTGTAGATATCTCCTTATTCACACAAATGGCTGTGTAGATGTTTCCATGTTTATACAGATGGCAGAGTAGTTAGTTCCATGTTTATGGAGATGGCAGTGTAGATATTTTCATGTTTATAGAGAGGCGGTGTAGATATTTCCATGTTTATAGAGATAGCAGTGTAGATATTTACATGTTTATACAGATGGCTGTGTAGATATTTCCATGTGTATACAGATGGCATTGTAGATATTTCCATGTTTATACAGATGACTGTAGAGGTATTTCCATGTTTTACAGATGGCTCTGCAGATATTTCCATGTTTATAGAGATAGCGGTGTAGATATTTCCATGTTTATACTGATAACGGTGTAGATATTTCCATGTTTATACAGAGGGCAGTGTGGATATTTCCATGTATATACAGACGATGGTGTAGATATTTCAATGTTTATACAGATAACGGAGTAGATAATTCCATGTTTTCAAAGGTAGCTGTGTAGATATTTCCAAGTTTACACAGATAGCTTTGTAAATATTTCCATATTTATGCAGATAACGGTGTAAATATTTCCATGTTTAAAGAGATAGTGGTGTAGGTATTTCCATGTTTATACAGATAGCCGTGGAGATATTTCCAGGTTTATACATATAGCGATGTAGGTATTTTCATGTTCATACTGATAGCGGTGTATATATTTCCATGTTTATACAGAGAGTGGTGTAGATATTTCAATGCTTATACAGATAGTGGTGTAGATATTTCCATATTTATACAAATAGCGGTGGAGATATTTCCAGGTTTATGAAGATAGCGGTGGAGATATTTCCAAGTTTATACAGATAGCCGTGTAGATATTTCCATGTTTATACAGATATTGGTGTTGGTATTTCCCTGTGTATACAGATAGCGGTGTAGATATTTCCATGTTTATACAGCTCACAGTGTAGATATTTCCATCTTTATACAGATGGCAGTGTGGATATTTCCATGTTTATAGAGATAGAGGAGTAGATATTTCCATGTTTACCCTGATGGCAGTGTAGATAATTCCATGTTTATGGAGATGTCGGTGTAGATATTTTCATGTTTATAGAGATGGCGGTGTATATATTTCCATGTTTATAGAGATTGCAGTGTAGGTATTTCCATGTGTATAGAGATACCGGTGCAGATGTTTCTATGTTTATACTGATGGCTGTGTAGATATTTTCATGTGTATAAGAATGGCAGTGTAGATATTTTCATGTTAATAGAGATGGCTGTGAAGGTTTTTCCATGTATATACAGTTGACTGTGTAGATATTTCCATGTTTATACAGATGGCGGTGTAGATATTTCCATGTTTATATAGATAGCGGTGTAGATATTTCCATCTTTATAGAGATAGCGCTCTATATATTTCCATCTTTGCACAGATTGCGGTGAAGGTATTTCCATGTTTATACAGATAGCAGTGTAGATATTTCCATGTTTATAGAGATAGCGGTGTAGTTATTTCCATGTTTATACAGATAACTGTGTAGGTGTTTCCATACTTATACAGATGGTGGTGTAGATATTTCCATGTATATAGAAATAGCCATGTGGATATTTCCATGTTTATACACATAGCGGTGTAGACATTTCCATGTTTATACAGATAGCGGTGTAGATATTTCCATATTTATACAGAGAGCAGTGTAGATATTTCCATGTTTATACAAGTAGAAGTGTAGATATTTCCATGTTTATGCAGATCGCGGTGTAGAAATTTCCATCTTTCTACAGATGGCAGTGTAAATTATTTCTATGTTTATATAGATGGCGGTGTAGATATTTCCAAGTTTACACAGAGGGCGGTATAGATATTTCCATGTTTATCCAGATGGAAATGTAGATATTTCCATGTTTATAGACATGGCGGTGTAGATATTTCTATGTTTATAGAGATAGCGTAGTAGATAATTCCATGTTTATAGAGATGGCGGTGTAGGTATTTCCATGTTTGTGCAGATAGCGGTGTTGATATTTCCATTTTTATACAGCTCGCGGTGTAGATATTTCCATCTTTATACAGATGTCTGGGTGGATATTTCCATGTTTATAAAGATAGCAGTATAGACATATCCATGTTTACAGAGATGGCGGTGTAGATAATTCCATGTTTATGGAGATGGCGTTGTAGTTATTTTCATGTTTATAGAGACGGCGGTGTAGATATTTCCATGTTAATAAAGATTGTGGTGTAGATATTTCCATGTTTATAGAGATTGCAGTGTAGGTATTTCCATGTGTACAGAGATAGCGGTGCAGATGTTTCCATGTATATACTGATGGCTGTGTAGATATTTCCATGTGTATACAGACTGCAGTGTAGATATTTCTATGTTTGTAGAGATGGTGTTGTAGATATTTCCATGTATATACAGATGACTGTGTAGATATTTCCATGTTTATACAGATCGCTGTGGAGATTTTTCCATGTTCATACAGATGGCCGTGTAGATATTTCCAAAATTATACAGATAGCAGTGTAGATATTTCCAAGTTTATACAGATAGTGGTGTAGGTATTTCCATGTTTATAGAGACAGCGGTGTAGATATTTCCATGTTTATACTGATGGCAGTGTAGATATTTCCATGTGTATACAGATGGCAGTGTAGATATTTCCATGTTTATACAGATAGCGGTGTGGCTTTTTCCATGTTTATACAGATAGCGGTGAGGATACTTCCATGTTTATAGAGATGGCTGTGTAGATATTTCCCCGTTTATACACACGGCTGTGTAGATATTTACATGTTTATACAGATGGCACTGTGGATATTTCCATGTTTATACAGATAGTAGTGTAAAAATTTCCATCTTTTCACAGATTGCGGTGTAGATATTTCCATCTTTACACAGATAGCGGTGTAGATAATTCCATGTTTATACTGATAGCAGTGTAGGTATTTCCATGTTTATACTGATAGCGGTGTAGATATTTCCATATTTATACAGATAGCTGTGCAGATATTTCCAAGATTATACAGATAGCGGTGGAGATATTTCCGTGTTTATACAGATAGCAATGCAGATGTTTCCATGTTTATACAGATAGTGGTGTATATATTTCCATGTTTATACAGATAGTGGTGTAGATATTTCCATGCTTATACAGATAGTGGTGTAGATATTTCCATATTTATACTGATAGTGGTGGAGATAGTTCCATGTTTATGCAGATAGCGGTGGAGATATTTCCATGTTTATACTGATGGAGTTGTAGATATTTTCATGTTTATACCAATAACGGTGTAGATATTTCCAAGTTTATACAGATAGCCGTGTAGATATTTCCATGTTTCTACAGATATTGGTGATGTTATTTCCATCTGTATACAGATAGCGGTGTAGGTATTTCCATGGTTATACAGCTCACCGTGTAAATATTTCCATCTTTATACAGGTGGCAGTGTAGGTATTTCCATGTTTATAGAGATAGTGGTGTAGATATTTCCATGTTTACCCAGATGGCGGTGTAGATAGTTCCATGTTTATGGAGATGGCGTTGTAGATATTTTCATGTTTTTAGAGATGGAGTTGTAGATATTTCCATGTTTATAGAGATTGCAGTGTATATATTTCCATGTTTATGTAGATTGCAGTGTAGGTATTTCCATGTGTATAGAGATAGCGGTGCAGATGTTTCCATGTTTATACTGATGGCTGTGTAGATATTTCCATGTGTATACGAATGGCAGTTTAGATATTTTCCTGGTTATAGAGATGGTTGTGAAGATATTACCATGTATATTCAGATGACTGTGTAGATATTTTCATGTTTATACAGATAGCGCTGTATATATTTGCATCTTTGCACAGATTGCGGTGCAGATATTTCCATGTTTATACAGATAGCAGTGTAGATATTTCCATGTTTATAGAGATAGCGGTGTAGATATTTCCATGTTTATACAGAAAACTGTGTGGGTATTTCCATGTTTATACATATGGTGGTGTAGATATTTCCATGTTTATAGAAATAGCCATGTGGATATTTCCATGTTTATACAGATACCGGTGTAGACATTTCCATGTTTATGCAGTTAGCGGTGCAGATATTTCCATGTTTATACAGAGAGCAGTGTAGATATTTTCATGTTTATACACGTAAAGGTGTAGATATTTCCATGTTTATGCAGATCGCGTTGTAGATATTTCCATCTTTCTACAGAGCAGTGTAGATTATTCAATGTTTATACAGATGGTGGTGTAGATATTTCCAAATTTACACAGAGGGCGGTATAGATATTTCCATGTTTATCCAGATGGAAGTTTAGATATTTCCATGTTTATAGAGATGGCGGTGTAGATATTTCTATGTTTATAGAGATAGCGGTGTAGATAATTCCTTGTTTATAGAGATGGCGGTGTAGGTATTTCCATGTTTATAGAGGTAGTGGTGTAGATATTTCCATGTTTATAGAGATAGCGGTGTAGATATTTCCATGTTTTTACAGATAGTGGTGTTGGTATTTCCCTGTTTATACTGATAGCGATGTAGATATTTCCATGTTTATACAGCTCGCGGTGTAGATATTTCCATCTTTATAGAGATGGCAGTGTAGATATTTCCAAGTTTATACAGATAGCAGTGTAGATATTTCCATGTTTACACAGATGGTGGTGTAGATATTTCCATGTTTATGGAGATGGCGTTGTAGATATTTTCATGTTTATAGAGACGGCGGTGTATATATTTACCTGTTTAGAAAGATTTTGGTGTAGATATTTCCATGTTTATAGAGATTGCGGTGTAGGTATTTCCATGTGTACAGAGAGAGCGGTGCAGGTGTTTCCATCTTTATACTGATGGCTGTGTAGATATTTCCATGTGTATACAGATGGCAGTTTAGTTATTTCCATGTTTGTAGAGATGGTGTTGTAGATATTTCCATGTATATACAGTTGACTGTGTAGATATTTCCATATTTATACAGACAGCGGTTTAGATATTTCCATGTATATACAGATAGCGGTGGAGATATTTCCATGTTTACACAGAGACCGGTGCAGATATTTCAATGTTTATACAGATGGAGGTGTAGATATTCCCATGTTTATGCAGATAACTGTGTAGATATTTCCATGTTTTTACAGATGGCGGTGAAGATATTTCCATGTTTATACAGATAGCGGTGTGGCTATTTCCATGTTTATAGAGATAGCGGTGTAGGTATTTCCATGTATATGCAGATGACTGTGAAGGTATTTCCATGTTTAAACTGATAGCGGTGACGATATTTCCATGTTTACACAGATGGCAGTGTAGATAGTTCCATGTTTATGAAGGTGGGGGTGTAAATATTTTCATGTTTATACAGATGTCGGTGTAGTTATTTCCATTTTTGTAGACATGGCGGTGTAGGCACTTCCATGTTTATAGAGATTCTGGTGTAGGTATTTCCATGTGTATAGAGATGATAGCGGTGCAGATGTCTCCACGTTTATACTGAAGGCTGTGTAGATATTTCCATGTGTATTCAGATGGCAGTGTAAATATTTCCATGTTTTTAGAGATGGTGGTTTATATATTTCCATGTATATACAGATGACTGTGTAGATATTTCCATGTTTATAGAGATGGCGGTGTAGATATTTCCATGTTTATAGAGTTAGCAGTGTAGATATTTCCATGATTATACAGATAGCGGTGCAGATATTTCCATGTTAATAGAGATAGTGTTGTAGATATTTCCATCTTTGCACAGACTGCGGTGTAGATATTTCCATCTTTAAACAGATAGCGTTGTAGAAGTTTCCATGTTTATAGAGATAGCGGTGGAGGTATTACCATGTTTATACAGATAGCGATGTAGTTATTTCCGTGCTTATACAGACGGCAGTGTAGGTAATTCCATGTTTATACAGAGGGAGGTGTAGATATTCCCATGTTTATTCAGACGACTGTGTAGATATTTCCATGTTTTTAAAGATGGCGTTGTAGATATTTCCATGTTTATACAGATATCGGTGTGGCTATTTCCGTGTTTATAGAGATTTCGGTGAAGATATTTCCATGTATATGCAGATTACTGTGTAGATATTTCCATGTTTATGCAGATAGCGCTGTAGATATTTCCATGTTTATACAGATGGCGGTGGAGCTATTTCCATGTTTATACAGATGGCGGTGTAGATATTTCCAAGTTTATACAGATCGCGGTGTAGATATTTCCATGTTTCTACAGATAGCGGACTAGATATTTCCATTTTTATAGAGATTGCCGTGTAGTTATTTCCATGTTTATAGAGATAGCGGTGTAGATATTTACATGTTTATACAGATGGCTGTGTAGATATTTAAATTTTTATACTGATGGATGTGTAGATATTTCCACGTTTATACAGATGACTGTGTAGATAATTCCATGTTTTTACAGACGGCTGTGTAGATATTTCCATGTTTATACAGATACCGGTGTAAATATTTCCATGTTTATACAGATGACTGTGTAGGTATTTCCATGTTTATACAGATGTCGGTATAGATATTTCCATGTTTATAGAGATAGCCATGTAGATATTTCCATGGTTGTAGAGATAGCTGTGTAGGCATTTCCATGTTTATAGAGATAGCGGTGAAGCTATTTCCATATTTAATCAGATAGCGGTGTATATATTTCCATGTTTATACTGATAGCAGTGTAGATATTTCAATGTTTATAGAGATGGCGGTGTAGATATTTCCATGTTTATACAGATAGCGGTGTAGATATTTCCATGTTTATACAGACAGCGGTGTAGATATTTCCATGTTTACAGAGATAGCGGTGTAGAAATTTCCATATTTGCACAGATTGCGGTGTAGATTTTTCCATCTTTACACAGATAGCACTGTACATAATTCCATGTTTACACAGATAGCTGTGTTGATATTTCCATGTTTACACAGAAAGTTTTGTAGATATGTCCATGTTTATAGAGATAGTTGTGTAGATATTTCCATGTTTATGCAGATAGCGCTGTAGATATTTCCATGTTTATACAGATGGCTGTGTAGATATTTCCATGTGTATACAGATGGCAGTGTAGATATTTCCATGTTTATACAGAGGGAGGTGTAGAGATTTCAATATTTATACAGATGACAGTGTAGATATTTCCTTGTTTTACAGATGATGGTGTAGATATTACCACGTTTATACAGATAGCAGTGTGGCTATTTCCATTTTATAGAGATAGCAGTGTAGATATTTCCATATTTATAGAGATAGCTCTGTAGATATTTCCATGTATACATAGATGGCAGTGTAGATATTTCCATGTTTACACAGATAGTGGTGTAGATATTTCCACGTTTACACAGATGACTGTGTAGGTATTTCCATGTTTATACAGATAGCGGTGTAGACATTTCCATGTTTATACAGATAGCGTTGTAGATATTTCCATATTTTTACAGATAGCGGAGTAGGTATTTCCATGTTTATACAGATAGCAGCACAGATATTTCCATGTTTATAAAGATACATGTGTAGATATTACCATGTTTATACAGATCGTGTTCCAGATATTTCCATGCTTATACAGATAGCGGTGTAGATATTTCCATGTTTGAACAGATAGCGGTGTAGATATACCCATGCTTACAGTGATAGCGGTGTAGATATTTCCATATTTGCACAGATTGCGGTGTGGTTATTTCCATCTTTACACAGATAGCGGTGTAGGTATTTCCATATTTACACAGAGAGCGGTGTACATATTTCCATGTTTATACAGATAGCGGTGTAGATATTTCCATGTTTATACAGATAGCGGTGTGGATATTTCCATGATTATACAGATAGCGTTGAAGATATTTCCGTGTTTATACAGGTAGCGGTGTTGGTATTTCCATGTTTATACAGACAGCGGTGTAGATATTTCCGTGTTTATACAGCTCGCAGTGTTGATATTTCCATCTTTATACATATGGAAGTGTAGGTATTTCCATGTTAATAGAGATAGCGGTGTACATATTTCCATGTTTATACAAATAGCGTGGTAAATATTTCCATGTCTATAGAGACATCTGTGTAAATATTTCCATGTTTATTCAGGGAGCGGTTTAAATGTTTACCCCTTTACAGAGATAGCGGTGTAGATATTTCCACGTTTATACAGAAAGTGGTTTAGATATTTCCACGTTTACAGAGATAGCGGTGCAGATATTTCCACGTTTATAGAGATAGTGGTGTAGATATTTCCACGTTTATACACATAGCGGTGTAGATATTTCCACGTTTACAGAGATAGCGGTGAAGATATTTGCAAGTTTATACAGATAGCGGTGTAGATATTTCTACGATTATACTGATATCTGTGTAGATATTTCCACGTTTATAGATATAGCGGTGTAGATATTTCCATGTTTATAGAGATAGCGGTGTAGATATTTCCATGTTTACAGAGACACCGTTGTATATATTTGCACGTTTACAGAGATAGCGGTGTAGATATTTCCATGTTTATAGAGACAGCCCTGTAGATACTTCCACCTTTATAGAGATAGCCGTGTAGATATTTCCAAGTTTATGGGGAAAGCGGTGTAAATATTTACATGTTCATAGAGACAGCGGTGTAGTTATTTCCATGTTTTTAGAGACAGCGTCATAGATATTTCCATATAAATAAAGATAGCGGTGTAGATCTTTCCATGTTTATAGAGACAGCAGTGTAGCTATTTCCATGTTTATACAGATACCGGTGTAGATATTTCTATGTTTTCACAGATAGCTGTGTAGATATTTCCATCTTTACACAGATAGCGTTGTAGATATTTCCAGGTTTATAGGGATTGCGGTGGAGATTTTACCATGTTTATACAGATGGCGGTGTAGATATATTCATGTTAAGACAGATAGCGGTGTAGATATTTCCATGTTTATACCGATAGCGTTGAAGATATTTCCAGGTTTATACAGATAGCGGTTTAGATATTTCCACGTTTACAGAGATAGCGGTGCAGATATTTCCATGTTTATACTGATGGCTGTGTAGATTTTTCCATGTGTATACAGATGGCAGGTGAAATATTTCCATGTTTATTCTGGTGGAGGTGTGGATATTTCCATGTTTGTACAGATGACTGTGTACATATTTCCTTGTTATTACAGCTGTCGGTGTAGATATTTCGATGTTTATGGAGATAGCATTGTGGATATTTCCATGATTATACAGATGGCGGAGTTGGTTTTTCCATGTTTTTACAGATAGCAGTGTAGATATTTCCATGTTTATACAGCTCGTGGTCTTGATATTTCCATCTTTATACAGATGGCAGTGTAGCTATTTCCAAGTTTATAGAGATAGCGGTGTACATATTTCCATGTTTATACACATAGCGTAGTAAATACTTCCATGTTTATAGAGATAGCAGTGTAAATATTTCCTTGTTTATACAGATAGCCGTTTAAATGTTTAGTCATTTACAGAGATATCGGAGTAGATATTTCCACGTTTATACAGAATGTGGTGTAGATATTTCCACGTTTACAGAGATAGCGGTGTAGATATTTCCACGTTTATACAGGTAGCGGTGTAGATATTTCCACGTGTATACACATAGCGGTGTAAATATTTCCATTTTATAGAGATAGCGGTGTAGTATTTGCATGTTTATACAGGTAGCGGTGTAGACATTTACAAGTTTATACTGATAGCGGTGTAGATATTTCCACGTTTATAGAGATAGCGGTGTAGATATTTCCAAGTTTATAGAGATAGCGGTGTAGATATTTCCATGTTTACAGAGACAGCGGTGTAGATACTTCCACCTTTATAGAGATAGCCGTGTAGATATTTCCAAGTTTATGGAGACAGCGGTGTAGATATTTGCATGTTTATAGAGACAGCGGTGAAGATATATCCGTGTTTTTAGAGACAGCTGTGTAGATATATCCATGTTTATAATGATTGCGGTATAGATATTTCCATGTTTATAGAGACAGCAGTGTAGATATATCCATGTTTATACAGACAGTGGTGTAGTTATTTCTATCTTTATAGAGATAGCAGTGTAGATATTTCCATGCTTATACTGATAGCGGTGTAGGTATTTCCATGTTTATTCAGATGGCGGTGTAGTTATTTCCATGTTTATACAGATGGCGGTGTACATAATTCAGTCTTTATACAGATATCGGAGTAGCTATTTCCATGTTTATACTGATAGCGTTATAGATATTTCCATTTTTACACAGATAGCTGTTTAGATATTTCCATGTTTACTCAGATAGCGTTGTAGATATTTCCATATTTATACAGATAGCGGTGAAGATATTTCCATGTTTATACAGATAGCGGTGTAGATATTTCCATGTTTATACAGATAGCGGTGTAGATATTTCCATGTTTATACAGACAGTAGTGTAGATATTTCCATCTTTATACTGATAACAATGTGGAGGTTTCCATGTTTATAGAGATAGCGGTGCAGATATTTCCATATTCATACAAATACTGATGTAGATATTTCCTTGTTTATTCAGATGGCGGTGTAGATAGTTCCATGTTTATACAGATAACTGTGTAGTTATTTCCATGCTTACACAGATGTCGTTGTAGATATTTCTATGTTTATAGAAATAGCCATGTGGATATTTCCATGTTTGTACTGATAGTGGTGTAGACATTTCCATGTTTATACAGAGAGCGGTGTAGATATTTCCATATTTATACAGAGAACAGTGAAGATATTTCCATGTTTATACAGGTAGAGGTGTAGATATTTCCATGTTTATGCAGATCGCGGTGTAGATATTTCCATCTTTCTACAGATGGCAGTGAAAATATTTCTATGTTTATACAGATGGCGGTGTAGATATTTCTAAGTTTACACAGAGGGCGATATAGATATTTCCATGAATATCCAGATGGAAGTGTAGATATTTCCATGTTTATAGACATGGCGATGTAGATATTTCTATGTTTATAGAGATAGCGGTGTAGATAATTCCATGTTTATAGAGATGGCGGTGTAGGTATTTCCATGTTTGTGCAGATAGCGGTGTGGATATTTCCATGTTTATACAGCTCACGGTGTAGATATTTCCATCTTTATATGGATGGCAGTGTGGATATTTCCATGTTTATACAGATAGCAGTGTAGATATTTCCATGTTTACAGAGATGGCGGTGTAGATATTTCCATATTTATGGAGATAGCGTTGTAGATATTTTCATGTTTATAGAGACGGCGGTGTGGATATTTCCATGTTTACAAAGATTGTGGTGTAGATATTTCCATGTTTATAGAGATTGCAGTGTAGGTATTTCCATGTGTACAGAGATAGCGGTGCAGATGTTTCCATGTATATACTGATGGCTGTGTAGATATTTCCATGTGTATACAGATGGCAGTGTAGATATTTCCATGTTTGTAGAGATGGTGTTGTAGATATTTCCATGTATATACAGATGACTGTGTAGATATTTCCATATTTAAACAGATAGCGGTGGAGATATTTCCATGTTTATACAGATCGCGGTGTAGATTTTTCCATGTTCATACAGATGGCCGTGTAGATATTTCCAAGTTTATAGAGATGGCGGTGTAGATATTTCCATGTTTATACAGATGACTGCCTAGATATTTCCATGTTTTTACATATTGTGGTGTAGGTATTTCCATGTTTATAGAGATAGTGGTGTAGATATTTTCCTGTTTATACAGATAGCAATGCAGATATTTCCATGTTTATAGAGATAGCGATGTAGAGATTTCCATCTTTGCACAGATTGCGGTGTAGATATTTCCATCTTTACACAGATAGCGGTGTAGATATTTCCATGTTTACACAGATAGCTGTGTAGATATTTCCATGATTACACAGAAAGCGTTGTAGATATTTCCAAGTTTATAGAGATAGCAGTTTAGATATTTCCATGTTTATACAGATAGCGGTGTAGATATTTCAATGTTTATACAGATAGCGATGTGGATATTTCTATGTTTACGCAGATCATGGTGTGGATATTTCCATGTTTTTACAGATATCAGTGTAGATATTTCAATGTTTACACAGTTAGCTGTATAGATATTTCCATGTTTACACAGATAGCGGTGTAGATATTTCCATGTTTGTACAGCTAGCGGTGCAGATATTCCCATCTTTATACAGATGACGGTGAAGATATTTCCATGTTTATACAGATGGCGTTGTAGATATTTCCATGTTTATACAGATAGCGTTTTACTTCTTTCCATGTTTACACAGATAGCGGTGTAGATATTTCCATCTTTGCAGAGCTTACGGTGTAGAAATTTGAATCTTTACACTTATAGCGGTGAAGACATTTCCATGTTTACACAGATAGTTGTGTAGATATTTCCACGTTTACACAGATATTGTTGTAGATATTTCCAAGTTTATACAGATAGCGGTGGAGATATTTGCATGTTTATACAGATGGCGGTGTAGGTATTTCCATCTTCATAGTGATAGCAATGTAGATATTTCCATGTTTATAAAGATAGCGATGTAGGTATTTCCATGTTTATACAGATAGCGGTGTAGATAATTGCATTTTTATACAGATATCGCTGTAGATATTTTCATGTTTATATAGATCGCGGTGTAGATATTCCCATGTTTATACAGATAGCTGTGGAGATATTTCCATGTTTATACAGATAGCGGTGTAGATATTTCCATGTTTATACAGATAGCAGAGTAGATATTTCCATGTTTACACAGATAGCGGTATAGATATTTCCATTTTTACAATGAAAGCGGTGTAAATATTTCCATCTTTACACAGATAGCGCTGTAGACATTTCCATGTTTACACAGATAGCGGTGTAGACATTTCCATGTTTACACAGATAGCGTTGTAGATATTTCCATGTTTATACAGATAGCGGGGTTGTTATTTCCATGTTTATAAAGATCGTGGTGTAGATCTTTCCATGTTTATACAGATAGCGTTGTAGGTATTTCCATGTCCATACAGATAGCTGTGTAGATATTTCCATGTTTATACAGATAGCGGTGTAGGTATATCCATGTTTATACAGATAGCAGTGTAGATATTTCCATTTTTCTTCAGATGGCGGCGTAGATATTTCCAAGTTTATACATATGGCGGTATAGATATTTCCATGTTTATAGAGATGGCATTGTAGTTAGTTCTACGTTTATGGAGATGGCAGTGTAGATATTTTCATGTTTATAGAGATGGCGGTGTAGATATTTCCATGTTTAAAGAGATAGGGGTGTAGGTATTTCCATGTTTACAGACGGCTGTGTAGATATATCCATGTGAATACAGATGGCATTGTAGATATTTCCATGTTTATACAGATGGTGGTGTAGATATTTCCATGTTTATACAGATGACTGTGTAGATATTTCCATGTTTTTACAGATGGTGGTGTGGATATTTCCATGTTTTTACACATGGCGTTGTAGATATTTCCAGGTTGAAGCAGATGGCGGTTTAGATATTTCCATGTTTACAGTGATAGCAGTGAAGATAATTTCATGTTTATGCAAATGGTGATGAAGGTATTTCCATGTTTATAGAGATAGCGGTGTAAATATTTCCATAGTTATACAGATGGTGGTGTGGATATTTCCAGTTTTATGCAGATAGCGGTGTAGGTATTTCCATGTTTATACAGATAATGGTGTAGATATTTCCATGTTTATACAGATAGTGGTGTAGATCTTTCCATGTTTATATAGATCGTTGTGTAGATATTTCCATGTTTATACAGACAGCGGTGAAGTTATTTCCATGTTTATACAGATAGCGGTGTACATATTTCCATATTTATACAGATATAGGGGTAGATATTTCCATGTTTATACAGATAGCGGTGTAGATATTTCCATGTTTATACAGATCGTGGTGTAGATATTTCGATGTTTATACAGATAACGGTGTAGATATTTCCATGTTTTTACTGATGTCGGTGGAGGTATTTCCATGTTTATAGAGACAGCGGTGTAGATATTTCCATGTTTAGACAGATGGCGGTGTAGATATTTCCATGCTTATAGAGATAGCCGTGTAGATATTTCCATATTTATACACATGTTGGTGTAGATATTTCCATGTTTATATAGATAGCGGTGTAGGTATTTACATGTTTATACTGATAGAAGTGTAGATATTTCCATGTTTATACAGATGGTGGTGTAGATATTTGCATGTTTATAGAGATAGCGGTGTAGATATTTCCATTTTTATACAGATTTCGGTGAAGATATTTCCATGTTTATACTTTTGGCGGTGTAGATATTTCCATGTTTAGACAGGTAAAGGTGGAGATATTTCTATGTTTATACAGACAGCAGTGGAGATATTTCCATGTTTATACACATAGCCGTGTACATATTTCCATATTAATAGAGACAGCGGTGTAGGTATTTCCATGTTTATACAGATAGCGGTGCAGCTATTTCCATGTTTATACAGATGACTATGCAGATATTTCCATATTTATACAGAGGGCTGTGTAGATATTTCTATGTTTATACAGATGTCAGTGTAGATATTTCCATGTTCCTACACATGACTGTGTAGGTATTTCCATGTTTAAACAGATGGCTTTGTAGATATTTCCATGTTTATAGAGATAGCGGTGCAGATATTTCCATGTTTATACAGATAGCGGTGTATATATTTCCATGTTTATACAGAGCGTAGTGTAGATATTTCCATGTTTATACAGATACCAGTGTAGATATTTCCATGTTTATACAGACCGCAGTGTAGATATTTCCATGTTTATAGAGATAGCAGTGTAGATATTTACATGTTTGTACAGATGGCGGTGTTGATGTTTCCATCTATACACAGATTGCCGTGTAGGTATTTCCATGTGTATACGGATGGCATTGTAGATATTTACATGTTTATACAGATGGTGGTTTAGATATTTCCATGTTTACACAGATGACTGTATAGGTATTTCCATGTTTATACAGATGGCGATGTAGATATTTCCATGTTTATAGAGATTGCTTTGCAGAAATTTCCATATTTATACAGATAACGGTGTAGAAATTTCCATGTTTATACAGATATCTGTATAAATATTTCCATGTTTATACAGATCACGGTGTAGGTATTTCCATGTTTATAGAGATAGCGGTGTATATATTTCCATGTTTATACAGATAGCGGTGTAGATATTTCCATGTTTATACAGACTGCGGTGTAGATATTTCCATGTTTATACAGATATCGGTGCAGATATTTCCATGTTTGTACAGATTGCGTTGTTGATATTTCCATCTATACACAGATGACCGTGTAGATATTTCCAAGTTTATACAGATGGCGGCGCAGATATTTCTATGGATATGTAAATGGCGGTGTAGATATTTCCATGTATATACAGATAACGGTGTAGTTGTTTCCATGTTTATATAGAGAGCGGTTTAGATATTTCCATGTATGTACACATGGCTTTGTAGATATTTCCATGTTTATACAGATGGCGGTGTAGATATTTCCATGTTTATACAGATCGTGGTGTAGATATTTCCATGTTTATACAGATGGTGGTGTAGATATTTGCATGTTTATAGAGATAGCGGTGAAGATATTTCCATTTTTATACAGATTTCGATGAAGATATTTCCATGTTTATACTTTTGGCGGTGTAGATATTTCCATGTTTAGACAGGTAACGGTGGAGATATTTCTATGTTTATACAGACAGCAGTGGAGATATTTCCATGTTTATACACATAGCCGTGTACATATTTCCATATTAATAGAGACAGCGGTGTAGATACTTCCATGTATGTACACATGGCTTTGTAGATATTTCCATGTTTCTACAGATGGCGGTGTAGATATTTCCATGTTTATACAGATCGTGGTGTAGATATTTCCATGTTTATACAGATACCGGTGTAGATATTTCCATGTTTATAGAGACCGCAGTGTAGATATTTCCATGTTTATAGAGATAGCGGTGTAGATAATTCCATGTTTGTACAGATGGCGGTGTTGATGTTTCCATCTATACACAGATTGCCGTGTAGGTATTTCCATGTGTATACAGATGGCATTGTAGATATTTCCATGTTTATACAGATTGTGGTGTAGATATTTCCATGTTTATACTGATAACTGTTTAGGTATTTCCATGTTTTTACAGATGTCATAGTAGTTATTTCCATGTTTATAGAGATAGCAGTGTAGATATTTCCATGTTCATATAGATGGCAGTGTAGATATTTCCATGTTTATAGAGATAGCGGTGTAGATATTTCCATATTTATACAGATAACGGTGTAGAAATTTCCATGTTTATACAGACCGTGGTGTAAATATTTCCATGTTTATACAGAAAGCGGTGTAGTTATTTCCATGTTTATATAGATAGCGGTGTAGATATTTCCATGTATATACACATGGCTGTGTAGATATTTCCAAGTTTATACAGATGGCGGTGTAGATATTTCCATGTTTATACAGATAACTTTTAAGTATTTCCATGTTTATACAGATGGCGGTGTAGATATTTTGATGTTTATAGAGATTGCAGTGGAGATATTTCCATGTTTATACAGATAGCGGTGTAGATATTTCCATGTTTATACTGATCGCGGTGTAGATATTTCCATGTTTATAGAGATGGCGGTGTAGATATTTCCATGTTCACAGAGATAGCGGTGTTGATTTTTCCATGTTTATAGAGACGGCGGTGTGGATATTTCCATATTTATACAGATAGGGGTGTAGATATTTCCATGTTTATAGAGATGGCGGTGTAGATATTTCCATGTTTACAGATCACGGTGTAGAAGTTTCCATGTTTATACAGATCATGGTGTAGATATTTCCATGTTTATACAGACCGCTGTGTTGATATTACCATGTTTATAGGGATAGCGGTGCAAATATTTCCAAATTTATACAGATAGCGGTGTAGTTATTAGCATGTTTATACAGATTGCGGTGTAGATATTTCCGTGTATAAACAGATGTCTGTGTATATATATCCATGTTTAAACAGATGGCGGTGTAGACATTTACTTGTTTATACAAATAGCGTTGTAGTTAGTTCCATGTTTATACAGATAGCGGTGCCGATATTTCCATCTATACACAGATGACCGTGTAGATATTTCCATGTTTATACAGATGGCGGCACAGATATTTCTATACATATGTATATGGCGGGGTAGATATTTCCATGTTTATACAGATAGCGGTGTAGTTATTTCCATGTTTGTATAGATAGCGGTGTAGATATTTCCATGTATATAAACATGGCTGTGTAGATATTTCCATGTTTATACAAATGGCGGTGTAGATATTTCCATGTTTATACAGATAACTTGTAAGTATTTCCACGTTTATACAGATGGCGGTGTAGATATTTGGTTCATTATAGAGATAGCAGTGGAGATATTTCCATGTTTATGCAGATAGCGGTGTAGATATTTCCATATTTATACTGATCACGGTGTAGGTATTTCCATGTTTATACAGATAGAAGTGTAGATATTTCCAGATTTATACAGATGTCTGTGTATATATTTCCATGTGTATACAGATGGTATTGTAGGTACTTCCATGTTTATACAGATGGTGGTGTAGATATTTCAATGTTTATTCGGATGACTATGTAGATATTTCCATGTTTTAACAGATGGCAGTGTAGATATTTCAAAGTTTATAGAGATGGCGCTGTAGATATTTCCATGTTTATACAGATAAAGGTGGAGATATTTCCATGTTTATACAGACAGCAGTGCAGATATTAGCATGTTTATACAGATAGCGGTGTACATATTTCCATGTTTATAGAGACAGCGGTGTAGGTATTTCCACGTTTATACAGATAGCGGTGCGGATATTTCCATGTTTATACAGATGCCTATGCAGATATTTCCATATTTATACAGAGCGCTGTGTAGATATTTCCATGATTATACAGATGGCATTGTAGATATTTCCATGTTCCTACACATGACTGTGTAGTTATTTCCATGTTTAAACAGATGGCTTTGCAGGTATTTCCTTGTTTATAGAGATAGCGGTGTAGATATTTCCATGTTTATACACATAGCGTTGTAAATATTTCCATGTTTTATACAGATCGTTGTGTAGATATTTCCATGTTTATACAGATACCGGTGTAGATATTTCCATGTTTATACAGACCACAGTGTAGATATTTCCATGTCTATACAGATGGCGGTGTTGATGTTTCCATCTATACACAGATTGCCGTGTAGGTATTTCCTTGTGTATACAGATGGCATTGTAGATATTTCCATGTTTATACAGAGGGTGGTGTAGATATTTCCATGTTTCTACAGATGGCGTTGTAGGTATTTCCATGTTTATACAGATAACAGTGTAGATATTTCCATGTTTATACAGCCAGCAGTGTAAATATTTACATGTTTATACAGATCACGGTGTAGATATTTCCATGTTTATAGAGATAGTGGTGTAGATATTTCCATGTTTATACAGGTAGCGGTTTAGATATTTCCATGTTTATACAGACCGCGGTGTAGATATTTCCATCTTTATACAGATTGCGGTGCAGATATTTCCATGTTTGTACAGATGGCGGTGTTGATATTTCCATCTATGCACAGATGACCGTGTAGATATTTCCATGTTTATACAGATGGCGGCGCTGATATTTCCATGGATATGTAGATGGCGGTGTAGATATTTCCGTGTTTATACTGATGGCGGTGTAGTTATTTCCATGTTTATATAGATAGCGGCGTAGATATTTCCATGTATATACACATGGCTGAGTAGATATTTCCATGTTTATACAGATGGCGGTGTAGATATTTCCATGTTTATACAGATAACTTTGTAAGTATTTCCATGTTTATACAGATGGCGGTGTTGATATTTCGATGTTTATAGAGATAGCAGTGGAGATATTTCCATGTTTATACAGATAGCGGTGTAGATATTTCCATGTTTATTCTGATCGTAGTGGAGATATTTCCATGTTTACTGAGATGGCGGTGTAGATATTTCCGTGTTCATAGAGATAGCGGTGTTGATTTTTCCATGTTTATAGAGATAGCGGAGTGGATATTTCCATGTTTATACCGATAGGGGTGTAGATATTTCCGAGTTTATAGAGATGGCGGTGTAGATATTTCCATGTTTATACAGATCACAGTGTAGATATTTCCTTGTTTATACAAATAGCGGTGTAGTTATTTCCATGTTTATACAGATAGCGGTGTAGATATTTCCGTATATATACAGATGGCTGTGTAGATATTTCCATGTTTATACTGATGGCTGTGTAGATATTTCCATGTATATACAGATGACTTTGCAGGTGTTTCCATGTTTATGCAGATGGTGGTGTAGATATTTCCATGTTTACACAGATGACTGTATAGTTATTTCCATGTTTATACAGATGGCTGTGTAGATATTTCCACGTTTATAGAGATAGCGGTGTAGGTATTTCCATATTTATAGACATAGCGGTTTAGATATTTCCATGTTTATATTGATGGCATTGTAGATATTTCCATATTTATACCGTTAGCGGTGTTGGTATTTCCGCGTTTATACAGATAGCGATGTTGATATTTCCATGTTTATACAGCTCGCGGTGCAGATATTTATATTTTTATAAAGATGGCATTGTAGATATTTCCTTGTTCACAGAGATGGCGGTGTAGATGTTTCCATGTTTATACAGATGGCGGAGAAGTTAGTTCCATGTTTATGGAGATGGCAGTGTAGATATTTTCATGTTTATAGAGATGGCGGTGTAGATATTTCCATGTTTATAGAGATAGCAGTGTAGATAATTTCATGTTTATACAGATGGCTGTGTAGATATTTCCATGGGTATACAGATGGCATTGTAGATATTTCCATGTTTATACAGATGACTGTATACGTATTTCCATGTTTTTACAGATGGCAGTGCAGATATTTCCATGTTTATAGAGATAACGGTGTAGATATTTCCATGTTTCTACAGATGGCGGTGTTGATATTTCCAACTACACACAGATGGCCGTGTAGTTATTTCCATGTTTATACAGATGGCGGCGTACATATTTCCATGGAGATGCAGATGGCGGTGTAGATATTTCCATGTTTAAACAGATAGCGGTGTAGATATTTCCATGTTTACACAGATAGTGGTGTAGATATTTCCGTGTTTATACACATGGCAGAGGAGATACTTCCATCTTTATGGAGATGGCAGTGTAGATATTTTCAAGTTTATAGAGATGGCGGTGTAGATATTTCCATATTTATAGAGATAGCGGTGTTGATATATCCATCTTTCTGCAAATGGCAGTGTAGATATTTCCATGTTTATACAGATGGCCGTGTAGTTATTTCCATGTGTATACAGATGGTATTGTAGGTATTTCCATGTTTATACAGATGGTGGTGTAGATATTTCCATGCTTACACAGTTAGCGGTGTAGATATTTCCATGTTTTTACAGATGGCAGTGTAGATATTTCAATGTTTATGGAGATGGCGCTTTAGATATTTCCATGTTTATACAGATAACGGTGGAGATATTTCCATGTTTATACAGAGAGCATTGGAGATATTTCCATGTTTATACACATAGCGGTGTACATATTTCCATGTTTATAGAGACAGCAGTGTAGGTATTTCCATGTTTATACAGATAGTGATGCAGATATTTCCATGTTTACACAGATGCCTATGCAGATATTTCCATATTTATACAGAGGGCTTTGTAGATATTTCTATGTTTATACAGATGGCAGTGTAAATATTTAAATGTTTCTACACATGACTGTGTAGGTATTTCCATGTTTATAGAGATGTCTTTATAGTTATTTCCATGTTTATAGAGATAGCGGTGCAGATATTTTCATGTTTAGACAGATAGCGGTGTATATATTTCCATGTTTATACAGATCATGGTGTAGATATTTCCATGTTTATTCAGATACCGGTGTGGATATTTCCATATTTATACAGACCGCAGTGTAGATATTTCCATATTTATAGAGATAGCAGTGTAGATATTTCCATGTTTGTACAGATGGCGGTGTTGATGTTTCCATCTTTGTACAGATGGTGGTGTTGATGTTTCCATGTATACACAGATTGCCGTGTAGGTATTTCCATGTGTATTCAGATGGCATTCAAGATATTTCCATGTTTTACAGATGGTGGTGTAGATATTTCCATCTTTACACAGATGACTGTATAGGTATTTCCATGTTTATACAGATGGCGGTGTAGATATTTCCATGTTTATAGAGATAGCTGTGTAGATATTTCCATGTTTATACAGATAGCGGTGTAGATATTTCCATGTTTATACAGATCGCGGTGTAGATATTTCCATGTTTATACAGATCGCGGTGTAGATATTTCCATCTTTATACAGATCGCGGTGTAGATATTTCCATGTTTATACAGATCGCGGTGTAGATATTTCCATGTTTATACAGATCGCGGTGTAGATATTTCCATCTTTATACAGATAGCAGTGTAGATATTTCCATGTGTTTACAGATAGCGGTGTACATAGTTCCATGTTTACACAGATTGCGGTGTAGATATTTCCATCTTTCTACAGATGGCATTGTAGATATTTCCATGTTTATACAGATGGCGGTGCAGATATTTCCAAGTTTATACAGATGGTGGTGTAGATATTACCATGTTTATTCAGGAAGCGGTGTAGATATTTCCATGTTTATACAGTTTGTGGTGAAGGTATTTCCATGTTTATATAGATCGCGGTTTAGATATTTCCATGTATATACAGTTTGTGGTGAAGGTATTTCCATGTTTATACAGATCGCGGTTTAGTTATTTCCATGTTTACCCAGATTGCGGTGTAGATATTTCCATCTTTCTACAGATGGCATTGTAGATATTTCCATGTTTATACAGATGGCGGTGTAGATATTTCCATCTTTATATAGATGGTGGTGTAGATATTACCATGTTTATACAGGTAGCGGTGTAGATATTTCCATGTTTATACAGATCGCAGTGTAGATATTTCCATGTTTATACAGATAGCGGTGTAGATATTTCCATGTTTATATAGATAGCGGTGTAGATATTTCCATATTTATAACAATAACGGTGTAGAAATTTCCATGTTTATACAGATAGCGGTGTAAATTTTTCCATGTTTATACAGATCACGGTGTAGATATTTCCATGTTTACAGAGATAGCGGTGTAGATATTTCCATCTTTATACAGATAGCGGTGTAGATATTTCCATGTTTATACCGACCGCGGTGTAGATTTTTCCATGGTTATACAGATGGCAGCGCAGATATTTCCAGGGATATGTAGATGGCGGTGTAGATATTTCCATATTTATACAGATAGCGTTGTAGTTATTTCCATGTTTATATAGATAGCGGTGTAGTTATTTCCATGTATATACACATGGCTGTGTAGATATTTCCATGCTTATACAGATAGGGGTGTAGATATTTCCATGTATATACAGATGGCTGAGTAGATATTTCCATGTTTATACAGATGGTTGTGTAGATATTTCCATGTTTATACAGATGAGTTTGTAGGTATTTCCATGTTTATACAGATGGCGGTGTAGATTTTCCATGTTTATAGTGATACCTGTGTAGACATTTCCATGTTTATACAGATAGCGGTGTAGATATTTCCATGTTTACACAGATTGCGGTGTAGATATTTCCATCTTTCTACAGATGGCATTGTAGATATTTCCATGTTAATACAGATGGTGGTGTAGATATTTCCATGTTTATATAGATGGTGGTGTAGATATTACCATGTTTATACACATAGCGGTGTTGATATTTCCATGTTTATACAGATCGTGGTGAAGGTATTTCCATGTTTATACGGATCGTGGTGTAGATATTTCCATGTTTATACAGATCGCGGTGTAGATATTTCCATGTTTATACAGATAGCAGTGTAGATATTTCCATGTTTATACAGATAGCGTTGTAGATATTTCCTTGTTTATAGGGATAGCGGTGTAGGTATTTCCATGTTTATAGACATAGCGGTGTAGATATTTCCATGTTTATATAGATGGCGTTGTAGATATTTCCATCTTTATACCGACAGCGGTGTCGGTATTTCCACGTTTATACAGATAGCGATGTAGATATTTCCATGTTTATACAGCTCGTGGTGCAGATATTTATATTTTTGTACAGATGGCATTGTAGATATTTCCTTATTCACACAGATGGCGGTTTAGATGTTTCCATGTTTATACAGATGGCAGAATAGTTAGTTCCATGTTTATGGAGATGGCATTGTAGATAATTTCATGTTTATAGAGATGGCGGTGTAGATATTTCCATGTTTATAGAGATAGCAGTGTAGATATTTACATGTTTATACAGATGGCTGTGTATATATTTCCATGTGTATATAGATGGCATTGTAGATATTTCCATGTTTATACAGATGGCTGTGTACGTATTTCCATGTTTTTACAGATGGCAGTGCAGATATTTCCATGTTTATGGAGATAGCGGTGTAGATATTTCCATGTTTCTACAGATGGCGGTGTTGATATTTCCATCTATACACAGATGGCCGTGTGGATATTTCCAGGTTTATACAGATGGTGGCATAGATATTTCCATGGAGATGCAGATGGACGTGTAGATATTTCCATGTTTATAGAGATAGCGGTGTAGATATTTCCATGTTTATACAGATAGCGGTGTAGATATTTCCATGTTTATACAGACCGCGGTGTAGATATTTCCATGGTTATACAGATAGCGGTGCAGATATTTCCATGTTTGTACGGATGGCGGTGTTGATATTTCCATCTATACACAGATGACCGTGTAGATATTTCCATGTTTATACAGATGGCGGCGCAGATATTTCCATGGATATGTAGATGGTGGTGTAGATATTTCCATGTTTATACAGATAGCGGTGTAGTTATTTCCATGTTTATATAGATAGCGGTGTAGATATTTCCATGTATATACTCATGGCTGTGTAGATATTTCCATGTTTATACAGATGGCGGTGTAGATATTTCCATGTTTATACAGATAACTTTGTAAGTATTTCCATGTTTATACAGATGGCGGTGTTGATATTTCGATGTTTATAGAGATAGCAGTGGAGATATTTCCATATTTATACAGATAGCGGTGTAGATGTTTCCATGTTTATACTGATGGTGGTGTAGATATTTCCATGTTTATAGGGATGGCGGTGTAGATATTTCCATGTTCATAGAGATAGCGGTGTTGATTTTTCCACGTTTATAGAGATAGCGGTGTGGATACTTCCATGCTTATACAGATAGGGGTGTAGATATTTCCATGTTTATAGAGATAGTGGTGTAGATATTTCCATTTTTTTACAGATCATGGTGTAGTTATTTCCTTGTTTATACTAATAGCGGTGTAGTTATTTCCATGTCTATACAGATAGCGGTGTAGATATTTCCATGTTTATACAGATGGCTGTGTAGATATTTCCAGGTTTATACAGATGGCTTTGTAGGTATTTCCATGTTTATACAGATGGCGGTGAAGATTTTCCATGTTTATATTGATAGCTGTGTAGATATTTCCATGATTATACAGATAGCGGTGTAGATATTTCCATGTTTATACAGATCGCGGTTTAGATATTTCCATGTTTATATAGACGGTGGTGTAGATATTACCATGTTTATACAGGTAGCGATGTAGATATTTCCATGTTTATACAGATTGTGGTGAAGATATTTCCATGTTTATACAGATCGCGGTGTAGATATTTTCATGTTTACACAGATTGCGGTGTAGATATTTCCATCTTTCTACAGATGGCATTGTAGATATTTCCATGTTTATACAGATGGCGGTGTAGATATTTCCATGTTTATATAGATGGTGGTGTAGATATTACCATGTTTATACAGATTGTGGTGAAGATATTTCCATGTTTATACAGATCGCGGTGTAGATATTTCCATGTTTATACAGATCTCGGTGTAGATATTTCCATGTTTATACAGATAGCGGTGTAGATATTTCCATTTTTATACAGATAGCGGTGTAGATATTTCCATATTTATACAGATAACGGTGTAGAAATTTCCATGTTTATACAGATAGCGGTGTAAATTTTTCCATGTTTATACAGATCACGGTGTAGATATTTCTATGTTTATAGAGTTTGCGGTGTAGATATTTCCATGTTTATACAGATAGCAGTGTAGATATTTCCATGTTTATACAGACCGCGGTGTAGATATTTCCATGGTTATACAGATAGCGGTGCAGATAATTCCATGTTTGTACAGATGGCGGTGTTGATATTTCCATCTATACACAGATGACAGTGTAGATATTTCCATGTTTATACAGATGGCGGCGCAGATATTTCCATGGATATGTAGATGGTGGTGTAGATATTTCCATGTTTATACAGATAGCGTTATAGTTATTTCCATGTATATATAGATAGCGGTGTAGATATTTCCATGTATATACACATGGCTGTGTAGATATTTCCATGTTTATACAGATGGCGGTGTAGATATTTCCATGTTTATACAGACAACTTTGTAAGTATTTCCATGTTTATTCAGATGGCGGTGTAGATATTTCGATGTTTATAGAGATAGCAATGGAGATATTTCCATGTTTATACAGATAGCGGTGTAGATGTTTCCATGTTTATACTGATCGTGGTGTAGATATTTCCATGTTTATAGAGATGGCGGTGTAGATATTTCCATGTTCATAGAGATAGCGGTGTTGATTTTTCCACGTTTATACAGATAGCGGTGTGGATATTTCCATGCTTATACAGATAGGGGTGTAGATATTTCCATGTTTATAGAGATAGCGGTGTAGATATTTCCATTTTTTTACAGATCACGGTGTAGATACTTCCTTGTTTACACTAATAGCGGTGTAGTTATTTCCATGTTTATACAGATAGCGGTGTAGATATTTCCATGTATATACAGATTGTTGTGTAGATTTTTCCATGTTTATACAGATGGCTGTGTAGATATTTCCATGTTTATACAGATGACTTTGTCGGTATTTCCATGTTTATACAGATGGCGGTGTAGATTTTCCATGTTTATATTGATAGCTGTGTAGATATTTCCATGTTTATACAGATAGCGGTGTAGATATTTCCATGTTTATACAGATCGCGGTGTAGATATTTCCATGTTTATACAGATCGCGGTGTAGATATTTCCATGTTTATAGAGATAGCAGTGTAGATATTTCCATGTTTTTACAGATATCGGTGTAGATATTTCCATGTTTACACAGATTGTGGTGTAGATATTTCCATCTTTCTACAGATGGCATTGTAGATATTTCCATGTTTATACAGATGGTGGTGTAGATATTTCCATGTTTATATAGATGGTTTTGTAGATATTACCATGTTTATACAGATAGCGGTGTAGATATTTCCATGTTTATAGAGATAGCGGTGTAGGTATTTCCATGTCTATAGACATAGCGGTGTAGATATTTCCATGTTTATATAGATGGCGTTGTAGATATTTCCATGTTTTCACCGACAGCGGTGTCGGTATTTCCACGTTTATACAGATAGCGATGTAGATATTTCCATGTTTATACAGCTCGCGGTGCAGATATTTATATTTTTGTACAGATGGCATTGTAGATATTTCCTTATTCACACAGATGGCGGTGTAGATGTTTCCATGTTTATACAGATGGCAGAGTAGTTAGTTCCATGTTTATGGAGATGGCAGTGTAGATATTTTCATGTTTATAGAGGTGGCGGTGTAGATATTTCCATGTTTATAGAGATAGCAGTGTAGATATTTACATGTTTATACAGATGGCTGTGTAGATACTTCCATGTGTATACAGATGGCATTGTAGATATTTCCATGTTTATACAGATGACTGTCTACGTATTTCCATGTTTTTACAGATGGCAGTGCAGATATTTCCATGTTTATAGAGATAGCGGTGAAGATATTTCCATGTTTCTACAGATGGCGGTGTTGATATTTCCATCTATACACAGATGGCCGTGTAGTTATTTCCATGTTTATACAGATGGCGGCGTAGATATTTCCATGGAGGTGCAGATGGCGGTGTAGATATTTCCATGTTTATACAGATAGCGGTGTAGATATTTCCATGTTTACAGAGATAGTGTTGTAGATATTTCCGTGTTTATACACATGGCAGAGTAGATACCTCCATCTTTATGGAGATGGCACTGTAGATATTTTCATGTTTATAGAGATGGCGGTGTAGATATTTCCATATTTATAGAGATAGCGGTGAAGATAGTTCCATCTTTCTACAGATGGCAGTGTAGATATTTCCATGTTTATACAGATGGCGGTGTAGATATTTCCATATTTATACAGATGTCTGTGTAGATATTTCCATGTGTATACAGATGGTATTGTAGGTATTTCCATGTTTATACAGATGGTGGTGAAGATATTTCCATGTTTATTCAGATGACTGTGTAGATATTTCCATGTTTTTACAGATGGCAGTGTAGATAATTCAATGTTTATAGAGATGGCGCTGTTGATATTTCCATGTTTATACAGATAACGGTGGAGATATTTCCATGTTTATACAGAGAGCAGTGGAGATATTTCCATGTTTATACACATAGCGGTGTACATATTTCCATGATTATAGAGACAGCGGTGTAGGTATTTCCATGTTTATACAGATAGCGGTGCAGATATTTCCATGTTTACACAGATGCCTATGCAGATATTTCCATATTTATACAGAGGGCTGTGTAGATATTTCTATGTTTATACAGAAGGCAGTGGAGATATTTAAATGTTCCTACACATGACTGTGTAGGTATTGCCATGTTTATACAGATGTCTTTGTAGTTATTTCCATGTTTATACAGACCGCGGTGTAGATATTTTCACGTTTATACAAATAGCGGTGCAGATATTTCCATGTTTGTACAGATGGCGTTTTTGATATTTCCATCTCTACACAGATGACCGTGTAGATATTTCCATGTTTATACAGATCGCGGTGTAGATATTTCCATCTTTCTACAGATGGCATTGTAGATATTTCCATGTTTATACAGATGGCGGTGTAGATTTTCCATGTTTATATAGATGGCGGTGTAGATATTTCCATGTTCATAGAGATAGCGGTGTTGATTTTTCCACGTTTATAGAGATAGCGGTGTGGATATTTCCATGCTTATACAGATAGGGGTGTAGCTATTTCCATGTTTATGGAGATAGCGGTGTAGATATTTCCATTTTTAACAGATCACGGTGTAGATATTTCCTTGTTTATACTAATAGCGGTGTAGTTATTTCCATGTCTATAGAGATAGCGGTGTAGATATTTCCATGTATATACAGATGGCTGTGTAGATATTTCCATGTTTATACAGATGGCTGTGTAGATATTTCCATGTTTATACAGATGACTTTGTAGGTATTTCCATGTTTATACAGATGGCGGGGTAGATTTTCCATGTTTATATTGATAGCTGTGTAGGTATTTCCATGTTTATACAGATAGCGGTGTAGATATTTCCATGTTTATACAGATCACGGTGTAGATATTTCCATGTTTATACAGATCGCGGTGTAGATATTTCCATGTTTATACAGATAGCGGTGTAGATATTTCCATGTGTTTACAGAAAGCGGTGTAGATAGTTCCATGTTTACACAGATTGCGGTGTAGATATTTCCAACTTTCTACAGATGGCATTGTAGATATTTCCATGTTTATACAGATGGCGGTGTAGATATTTCCATGTTTATATAGATGGTGGTGTAGATATTATCATGTTTATACAGGTAGCGGTGTAGATATTTCCATGTTTATACAGATTGTGGTGAAGATATTTCCATGTTTATACAGATCGCGGTGTAGATATTTCCATGTTTACACAGATTGCGGTGTAGATATTTCCATCTTTCTACAGATGGCATTGTAGATATTTCCATGTTTATGCAGATGGCGGTGTAGATATTTCCATGTTTATATAGATGGTGGTGTAGATATTACCATGTTTATGCAGGTAGCGGTGTAGATATTTCCATGTTTATACAGATTGTGGTGAAGATATTTCCATGTTTGTACAGATCGTGGTGTAGATATTTCCATGTTTATACAGATCACGGTGTAGATATTTCCATGTTTATACAGATAGCGGTGTAGATATTTCCATGTTTACACAGATAGCGGTGTAAATATTTCCATATTTATTCAGATAACGGTGTAGAAATTTCCATGTTTATACAGATAACGGTGTAAACTTTTCCATGTTTATATAGATCACGGTGTAGATATTTCCATGTTTATAGAGATAGCAGTGTAGATATTTCCATGTTTATACAGATAGCGGTGTAGATATTTCCATGTTTATACAGACCGCGGTGTAGATATTTCCATGGTTATACAGATAGCGGTGCAGATATTTCCATGTTTGTACAGATGGCGGTGTTGATATTTCCATCTATACACAGTTGACCGTGTAGATATTTCCATGTTTATACAGATGGCGGCGCAGATATTTCCATGGATATGTAGATGGTGGTGTAGATATTTCCATGTTTATACAGATAGCGGTGTAGTTATTTCCATGTTTATATAGATAGCGGTGTAGATATTTCCATGTATATACACATGGCTGTGTAGATATTTCCAAGTTTATACAGATGGCAGTGTAGATATTTCCATGTTTATACAGATAACTTTGTAAGTATTTCCATGTTTATACAGATGGCGGTGTAGATATTTCGATGTTTATAGAGATAGCAGTGGAGATATTTCCATGTTTATACAGATAGCGGTGTAGATGTTTCCATGTTTATACTGATCGTGGTGTAGATATTTCCATGTTTATAGAGATGGCGGTGAAGATATTTCCATGTTCATAGAGATAGCGGTGTTGATTTGTCGACGTTTATAGAGATAGCGGTGTGGATATTTCCATGCTTATACAGATAGGGGTGTAGATATCTCCATGTTTATAGAGATAGCGGTGTAGATATTTCCATGTTTATACAGATCACGGTGTAGATATTTCCTTGTTTATACTAATAGCGGTGTAGTTATTTCCATGTTTATACAGATAGCGGTGTAGATATTTCCATGTATATACAGATGGTTGTGTAGATATTTCCATGTTTATACAGATGGCTATGTAGATATTTCCATGTTTATACAGATGACTTTGTAGGTATTTCCATGTTTATACAGATGACGGTGTAGATTTTCCATGTTTATAGTGATAGCTGTGTAGATATTTCCATGTTTACACAGATAGCGGTGTAGATATTTCCATGTTTATACAGATCACGGTGTAGATATTTCCATGTTTATACAGATCACGGTGTAGATATTTCCATGTTTATAGAGATAGCGGTGTAGATATTTCCATGTTTTTACAGATATCGGTGTAAATATTTCCATGTTTACACAGATTGCGGTGTAGATATTTCCATCTTTCTACAGATGGCATTGTAGATATTTCCATGTTTATACAGATGGTGGTGTAGATATTTCCATGTTTATATAGATGGTGGTGTAGATATTACCATGTTTTTACAGATAGCGGTGTAGATATTTCCATGTTTATACAGATCGTGGTGAAGATATTTCCATGTTTACAGATCGTGTTGTAGATATTTCCATGTTTATACAGATCGCGGTGTAGATATTAACATGTTTATACAGATAGCAGTGTAGATATTTCCATGTTTATACAGATAGCGGTGTAGATATTTCCATGTTTATAGGGATAGCGGTGTAGGTATTTCCATGTTTATAGACATAGCGGTGTAGATATTTCCATGTTTATATAGATGGCGTTGTAGATATTTCCATGTTTATACCGACAGCGGTGTCGGTATTTCCACGTTTATACAGATAGCGATGTAGATATTTCCATGTTTATACAGCTCGCGGTGCAGATATTTATATTTTTGTACAGATGTCATTGTAGATATTTCCTTTTTCACACAGATGGCGGTTTAGATGTTTCCATGTTTATACAGATGGCAGAGTAGTTAGTTCCATGTTTATGGAGATGGCAGTGTAGATAATTGCATGTTTATAGAGATGGCGGTGTAGATATTTCCATGTTTATAGAGATAGCAGTGTAGATATTTACATGTTTATACAGATGGCTGTGTAGATATTTCCATGTGTATACAGATGGCATTGTAGATATTTCCATGTTTATACAGATTACTGTATACGTATTTCCACGTTTTTACAGTTGGCAGTGCAGATATTTCCATGTTTATAGAGATAGCGGTGTAGATATTTCCATGTTTCTACAGATGGCGGTGTTGATATTTCCATCTATACACAGATGGCCGTGTAGATATTTCCATGTTTAAACAGATAGCGGTGTAGATATTCCCATGTTTTCACAGATAGTGGTGTAGATATTTCCGTGTTTATACACATGGCAGAGTAGATACCTCCATCTTTATGGAGATGGCAGTGTAGATATTTTCATGTTTATAGAGATGGCGGTGTAGATATTTCCATATTTATAGAGATAGCGGTGTAGATATTTCCATCTTTCTACAGATGGCAGTGTAGATATTTGCATGTTTATACAGATGGCCGTGTAGTTATTTCCATATTTATACAGATGTCTGTGTAGATATTTCCATGTGTATACAGATGGTATTGTAGGTATTTCCATATTTATACAGATGGTGGTGTAGATATTTCCATGCTTATACAGTTGGCGGTGTAGATATTTCCATGTTTTTACAGATGGCAGTGTAGATATTTCAATGTTTTTAGAGATGGCGCTGTAGATATTTCCATGTTTATACAGATAACGGTGGAGATATTTCCATGTTTATACAGAGAGCAGTGGAGATATTTCCATGTTTATACACATAGCGGTGTACATATTTCCATGTTTATAGAGACAGCGGTGTAGGTATTTCCATGTTTATACAGATAGCGGTGCAGATATTTCCATGTTTACACAGATGCCTATGCAGATACTTCCATATATATACAGAGGGCTTTGTAGATATTTCTTTGTTTATACAGATGGCAGTGTAGATATTTAAATGTTCCTACACATGACTGTGTAGGTATTTCCATGTTTATACAGATGTCTTTGTAGATATTTCCATGTTTATAGAGATAGCGGTGCAGATATTTCCATGTTTATACAGATAGCGGTGTAGATATTTCCATGTTTATACAGATCATTGTGTTGATATTTCTATGTTTATACAGATACCAGTGTAGGTATTTCCATGTTTATACAGACCGCAGTGTAGATATTTCCATGTTTATAGAGATTGCTGTGTAGATATTTCCATGTTTGTACAGATGGAGGTGTTGATGTTTCCATCTATACACAGATTGCCGTGTAGGTATTTCCATGTGTATTCAGATGGCATTGAAGGTATTTCCATGTTTATACTGATGGTGGTGTAGATATTTCCATGTTTACACAGATGACTGTATAGGTATTTCCATGTTTATACAGATGGCGGTGTAGATATTTCCATGTTTATACAGATAGCGGTGTAGATATTTCCATGTTTATACAGATCACGGTGTAGATATTTCCATGTTTATACAGATCGCGGTGTAGATATTTCCATGTTTATACAGATAGCGGTGTAGATATTTCCATGTGTTTACAGATAGCGGTGTAGATAGTTCCATGTTTATACAGATAGCGGTGTAGATATTTCCATATTTATACAGATAACGGTGTAGAAATTTCCATGTTTATACAGATAGCGGTGTAAATTTTTCCATGTTTATATAGATGGTGGCGAAGATATTACCATGTTTATAAAGGTAGCAGTGTAGGTATTTCCATGTTTATACAGATTGTGGTGAAGATATTTCCATGTTTATACAGATCGCGGTGTAGATATTTCCATGTTTACACAGATTGTGGTGTAGATATTTCCATCTTTCTACAGATGGCATTGTAGATATTTCCATGTTTATGCAGATGGCGGTGTAGATATTTCCATGTTTATATAGATGGTGGTGTAGATATTACCATGTTTATGCAGGTAGCGGTGTACATATTTCCATGTTTATACAGCTTGTGGGGAAGATATTTCCATGTTTATACAGATCGCGGTGTAGATATTTCCATGTTTATACAGATCGCGGTGTAGATATTTCCATGTTTATACAGATAGCGGTGTAGATATTTCCATGTTTATACAGATAGCGGTGTAGATATTTCCATATTTATACAGATAACGGTGTAGAAATTTCCATGTTTATGCAGATAGCGGTGTAAATTTTTCCATGTTTATACAGATCACGGTGTAGATATTTCCATCTTTATAGAGATAGCGGTGTAGATATTTCCATGTTTATACAGATAGCAGTGTAGATATTTCCATGTTCATACAGACCGCGGTGTAGATATTTCCATGGATATACAGATAGCAGTGCAGATATTTCCATGTTTGTACAGATGGCGGTGTTGATATTTCCATCTATACACAGATGACCGTGTAGATATTTCCATATTTATACAGATGGCGGCGCAGATACTTCCATGGATATGTAGATGGTGGTGTAGATATTTCCATGTTTATACAGTTAGCGGTGTAGTTATTTCCATGTTTATATAGATAGCGGTGTAGATATTTCCATGTATATACACATGGCTGTGTAGATATTTCCATGTTTATACAGATGGCGGTGTAGATATTTCCATGTTTATACAGATAACTTTGTAAGTATTTCCATGTTTATACAGATGGCGGTGTAGATATTTCGATGTTTATAGAGATAGCAGTGGAGATATTTCCATGTTTATACAGATAGCGGTGTAGATGTTTCCATGTTTATACTGATCGTGGTGTAGATATTTCCATGTTTATAGAGATGGCGGTGTAGATATTTCCATGTTCATAGAGATAGCGGTGTTGATTTTTCCACGTTTATAGAGATAGCGGTGTGGATATTTCCATGCTTATACAGATAGGGGTGTAGCTCTGTCCATGTTTATGGAGATAGCGGTGTAGATATTTCCATTTTTAACAGATCACGGTGTAGATATTTCCTTGTTTATACTAATAGCGGTGTAGTTATTTCCATGTCTATAGAGATAGCGGTGTAGATATTTCCATGTACATACAGATGGCTGTGTAGATATTTCCATGTTTATACAGATGGCTGTGTAGATATTTCCATGTTTATACAGATGACTTTGTAGGTATTTCCATGTTTATACAGATGGCGGTGCAGATTTTCCATGTTTATATTGATAGCTGTGTAGGTATTTCCATGTTTATACAGATAGCGGTGTAGATATTTCCATGTTTATACAGATCACGGTGTAGATATTTCCATGTTTATACAGATCGCGGTGTAGATATTTCCATGTTTATACAGATAGCGGTGTAGATATTTCCATGTGTTTACAGAAAGCGGTGTAGATAGTTCCATGTTTACAAAGATTGCGGTGTAGATATTTCCAACTTTCTACAGATGACATTGTAGATATTTCCACGTTTATACAGATGGCGGTGTAGATATTTCCATGTTTATATAGATGGTGGTGTAGATATTATCATGTTTATACAGGTAGCGGTGTAGATATTTCCATGTTTATACAGATCGTGGTGAAGATATTTCCATGTTTATACAGATCGCGGTGTAGATATTTCCATGTTTACACAGATTGCGGTGTAGATATTTCCATCTTTCTACAGATGGCATTGTAGATATTTCCATGTTTATGCAGATGGCGGTGTAGATATTTCCATGTTTATATAGATGGTGGTGTAGATATTACCATGTTTATGCAGGTAGCGGTGTAGATATTTCCATGTTTATACAGATTGTGGTGAAGTTATTTCCATGTTTGTACAGACCGTGGTGTAGATATTTCCATGTTTATACAGATCGCGGTGTAGTTATTTCCATGTTTATACAGATAGCGGTGTAGATATTTCCATGTTTACACAGATAGCGGTGTAAATATTTCCATATTTATTCAGATAACGGTGTAGAAATTTCCATGTTTATACAGCTAGCGGTGTAAATTTTTCCATGTTTATATAGATCACGGTGTAGATATTTCCATGTTTATAGAGATAGCATTGTAGATATTTCCATGTTTATACAGATAGCGGTGTAGATATTTCCATGTTTATACAGACCGCGGTGTAGATATTTCCATGGTCATACAGATAGCGGTGCAGATATTTCCATGTTTGTACAGATGGCGGTGTTGATATTTCCATCTATAAACAGATGACCGTGTAGATATTTCCATGTTTATACAGATGGCGGCGCAGATATTTCCATGGATATGTAGATGGTGGTGTAGATATTTCCATGTTTATACAGATAGCGGTGTAGTTATTTCCATGTTTACACAGATAGCGGTTTAGATATTTCCATGTATACACACATGGCTGTGTAGATATTTCCATGTTTATACTGATGGTAGTGTAGATATTTCCATGTATATACAGATAACTTTGTAAGTATTTCCATGTTTATACAGATGGCGGTGTAGATATTTCGATGTTTATAGAGATAGCAGTGGAGATATTTCCATGTTTATACAGATAGCGGTGTAGATGTTTCCATGTTTATACTGATCGTGGTGTAGATATTTCCATGTTTATAGAGATGGCGGTGTAGATATTTCCATGTTCATAGAGATAGCGGTGTTGATTTTTCCACGTTTATAGAGATAGCGGTGTGGATATTTCCATGCTTATACAGATAGGGGTGTAGATATTTCCATGTTTATAGAGATAGCGGTGTAGATATTTCCATTTTTTTACATATCACGGTGTAGATATTTCCTTGTTTATACTAATAGCGGTGTAGTTATTTCCATGTTTATACAGATAGCGGTGTAGATATTTCCATGTATATACAGATGGCTGTGTAGATTTTTCCATGTTTATACAGATGGCTGTGTAGATATTTCCATGTTTATACAGATGACTTTGTAGGTATTTCCATGTTTATACAGATGGCGGTGTAGATTTTCCATGTTTATATTGATAGCTGTGTAGATATTTCCATGTTTATACAGATAGCGGTGTAGATATTTCCATGTTTATACAGATCACGGTGTAGATATTTCCATGTTTATACAGTTCGCGGTGTAGATATTTCCATGTTTATAGAGACAGCGGTGTAGATATTTCCATGTTTTTACAGATATCGGTGTAGATATTTCCATGTTTACACAGATTGCGGTGTAAATATTTCCATCTTTCTACAGATGGCATTGTAGATATTTCCATGTTTATACAGATGGTGGTGTAGATATTTCCATGTTTATATAGATGGTGGTGTAGATATTACCATGTTTATACAGATAGCGGTGAAGATATTTCCATGTTTATACAGATCGTGGTAAAGATATATCCATGTTTATACAGATCGTGGTGTAGATATTTCCAGGTTCATACAGATCGTGGTGTAGATATTTCCATGTTTATACAGATAGCGGTGTAGATATTTCCATGTTTATACAGATAGCGGTGTAGATATTTCCATGTTTATAGAGATAGCGGGGTAGGTATTTCCATGTCTATAGACATAGCGGTGTAGATATTTCCATGTTTATATAGATGGCGTTGTAGATATTTCCAAGTTTATACCGACAGCGGTGTCGGTATTTCCACGTTTATACAGATAGCGATGTAGATATTTCCATGTTTATACGGGTCACGGTGCAGATATTTATATTTTTGTACAGATGGCATTGTAGACATTTCCTTATTCACACAGATGGCGGTGTAGATGTTTCCATGTTTATACAGATGGCAGAGTAGTTAGTTCCATGTCTATGAAGATGGCAGTGTAGATATTTTCATGTTTATAGAGGTGGCGGTGTAGATATTTCCATGTTTATAGAGATAGCAGTGTTGATATTTACATGTTTAAACAGATGGCTGTGTATATAATTCCATGTGTATACAGATGGCATTGTAGATATTTCCATGTTTATACAGATGACTGTCTACGTATTTCCATGTTTGTACAGATGGCAGTGCAGATATTTCCATGTTTAAAGAGATAGCGGTGTAGGTATTTCCATGTTTCTACAGATGGCGGTGTTGATATTTCCATCTATACACAGATGGCCATGTAGATATTTCCATGTTTATACCGATGGCGGCGCAGATATTTCCATGGATATGTAGATGGTGGTCTAGATATTTCCATGTTTATACAGATAGCGGTGTAGTTATTTCCATGTTTATATAGATAGCGGTGTAGATATTTCCATGTATATACACATGGCTGTGTAGATATTTCCATGTTTATACAGATGGCGGTGTAGATATTTCCATGTTTATACAGATCGCGGTGTAGATATTTCCATGTTTATACAGATCACGGTGTAGATATTTCCATGTTTATACAGATCGCGGTGTAGATATTTCCATGTTTATACAGATAGCGGTGTAGATATTTCCATGTGTTTATAGATAGCGGTGTAGATAGTTCCATGTTTATACAGATAGCGGCGAAGATATTTCCATGTTTATACAGATCACGGTGTAGATATTTCCATGTTTATACAGATCGCGGTGTAGATATTTCCATGTTTATACAGATAGCGGTGTAGATATTTCCATGTGTTTACAGATAGCGGTGTAGATAGTTCCATGTTTATACAGATAGCGGTGTAGATATTTCCATATTTATACAGATAATGGTGTAGAAATTTCCATGTTTATACAGATAGCGGTGTAAATTTTTCCATGTTTATATAGATGGTGGCGAAGATATTACCATGTTTATAAAGGTAGCAGTGTAGGTATTTCCATGTTTATACAGATTGTGGTGAAGATATTTCCATGTTTATACAGATCGCGGTGTAGATATTTCCATGTTTACACAGATTGCGGTGTAGATATTTCCATCTTTCTACAGATGGCATTGTAGATATTTCCATGTTTATGCAGATGGCGGTGTAGATATTTCCATGTTTATATAGATGGTGGTGTAGATATTACCATGTTTATGCAGGTAGCGGTGTACATATTTCCATGTTTATACAGATTGTGGGGAAGATATTTCCATGTTTATACAGATCGCGGTGTAGCTATTTCCATGTTTATACAGATCGCGGTGTAGATATTTCCACGTTTATACAGATAGCGGTGTAGATATTTCCATGTTTATACAGATAGCGGTGTAGATATTTCCATATTTATACAGATAACGGTGTAGAAATTTCCATGTTTATACAGATAGCGGTGTAAATTTTTCCATGTTTATACAGATCACGGTGTAGATATTTCCATCTTTATAGAGATAGCGGTGTAGATATTTCCATGTTTATACAGATAGCAGTGTAGATATTTCCATGTTCATACAGACCGCGGTGTAGATATTTCCATGGTTATACAGATAGCAGTGCAGATATTTCCATGTTTGTACAGATGGCGTTGTTGATATTTCCATCTATACACAGATGACCGTGTAGATATTTCCATATTTATAAAGATGGCGGCGCAGATACTTCCATGGATATGTAGATGGTGGTGTAGATATTTCCATGTTTATACAGTTAGCGGTGTAGTTATTTCCATGTTTATATAGATAGCGGTGTAGATATTTCCATGTATATACACATGGCTGTGTAGATATTTCCATGTTTATACAGATGGCGGTGTAGATATTTCCATGTTTATACAGATAACTTTGTAAGTATTTCCATGTTTATACAGATGGCGGTGTAGATATTTCGATGTTTATAGAGATAGCAGTGGAGATATTTCCATGTTTATACAGATAGCGGTGTAGGTGTTTCCATGTTTATACTGATCGTGGTGTAGATATTTCCATGTTTATAGAGATGGCGGTGTAGATATTTCCATGTTTCTACAGATGGCGGTGTTTATATTTCCATCTATACACAGATGGCCATGTAGATATTTCCATGTTTATGCAGATGGCGGCGCAGATATTTCCATGGATATGTAGATGGTGGTCTAGATATTTCCATGTTTATACAGATAGCGGTGTAGTTATTTCCATGTTTATATAGATAGCGGTGTAGATATTTCCATATATATACATATGGCTGTGTAGATATTTCCATGTTTATACAGATGGCAGTGTAGATATTTCCATGTTTATACAGATAACTTTGTAAGTATTTCCATGTTTATACAGATGGCGGTGTACATATTTCGATGTTTATAGAGATAGCAGTGGAGATATTTCCATGTTTATACAGATAGCGGTGTAGATGTTTCCATGTTTATACTGATCGTGGTGTGGATATTTCCATGCTTATAGAGATGGCGGTGTAGATATTTCCATGTTCATAGAGATAGCGGTGTTGATTTTTCCACGTTTATAGAGATAGCGGTGTGGATATTTCCATGCTTATACAGATAGGGGTGTAGATATTTCCATGTTTATAGAGATTGCGGTGTAGATATTTCCATTTTTTTACAGATCACGGTGTAGATATTTCCTTGTTTATACTAATAGCGGTGTAGTTATTTCCATGTTTATACAGATAGCGGTGTAGATATTTCCATGTATATACAGATGGCTGTGTAGATTTTTCCATGTTTATACAGATGGCTGTGTAGATATTTCCATGTTTATACAGATGACTTTGTAGGTATTTCCATGTTTATACAGATGGCGGTGTAGATTTTCCATGTTTATATTGATAGCTGTGTAGATATTTCCATGTTTATACAGATAGCGGTGTAGATATTTCCATGTTTATACAGATCGCGTTGTAGATATTTCCATGTTTATACAGATCACGGTGTAGATATTTCCACAGATTGCGGTGTAGATATTTCCATCTTTCTACAAATGGCATTGTAGATATTTCCATGTTTATACAGATGGTGGTGTAGATATTTCCATGTTTATATAGATGGTGGTGTAGACATTACCATGTTTATACAGATAGCGGTGCAGATATTTCCATGTTTATACAGATCGTGGTGAAGATATATCCATGTTTATACAGATCGTGGTGTAGATATTTCCATGTTCATACAGATCGTGGTGTAGATATTTCCATGTTTATACAGATAGCGGTGTAGATATTTCCATGTTTATACAGATAGCGGTGTAGATATTTCCATGTTTATAGAGATAGCAGTGTAGGTATTTCCATGTCTATAGACATAGCGGTGTAGATATTTCCATGTTTATATAGATGGCGTTGTAGATATTTCCATGTTTATACCGACAGCGGTGTCGGTATTTCCACGTTTATACAGATAGCGATGTAGATATTTCCATGTTTATACAGCTCGTGGTGCAGATATTTATATTTTTGTACAGATGGCATTGTAGACATTTCCTTATTCACACAGATGGCGGTGTAGATGTTTCCATGTTTATACAGATGGCAGAGTAGTTAGTTCCATGTCTATGAAGATGGCAGTGTAGATATTTTCATGTTTATACAGGTGGCGGTGTAGATATTTCCATGTTTATAGAGATAGCAGTGTTGATATTTACTTGTTTATACAGATGGCTGTGTAGATATTTCCATGTGTATACAGATGGCATTGTAGATATTTCCATGTTTATACAGATGACTGTCTACGTATTTCCATGTTTTTACAGATGGCAGTGCAGATATTTCCATGTTTATAGAGATAGCGGTGTAGATATTTCCATGTTTCTACAGATGGCGGTGTTGATATTTCCATCTATACACAGATGGCCGTGTAGATATTTCCATGTTTATACAGATGGCGGTGCAGTTATTTCCATGGATATGTACATGGTGGTGTAGATATTTCCATGTTTATACAGATAGCGGTGTAGTTATTTCCATGTTTATATAGATAGCGGTGTAGACATTTCCATGTATATACCCATGGCTTTGTAGATATTTCCATGTTTATACAGATGGCAGTGTAGATATTTCCATGTTTATACAGATAACTTTGTAAGTATTTCCATGTTTACACAGATGGCGGTGTAGATATTTCGATGTTTATAGAGATAGCATTGGAGATATTTCCATGTTTATACAGTCAGCGGTGTAGATGTTTCCATGTTTATACTGATCGTGGTGTAGATATTTCCATGTTTATAGAGATGGCGGTGTAGATATTTCCATGTTCATAGAGATAGCGGTGTTGATTTTTCCACATTTATAGAGATAGCGGTGTGGATATTTCCATGCTTATACAGATAGGGGTGTAGATATTTCCATGTTTATAGAGATAGCGGTGTAGATATTTCCATTTTTTTACAGATCACGGTGTAGATATTTCCTTGTTTATACTAATAGCGGTGTAGATATTTCCATGTCTATACAGACGGCGGTGTAGATATTTCCTTGTATACACAGATGGCTGTGTAGATATTTCCATGTTTATACAGATGGCTGTGTAGATATTTCCATGTTTATACAGATGACTTTGTAGGTATTTCCATGTTTATACAGATGGCGGTGTAGATTCTCCATGTTTATATTGATAGCTGTGTAGATATTTCCATGTTTATACAGATAGCGGTGTAGATATTTCCATGTTTATACAGATCGCGGTGCAGATATTTCCATGTTTATACAGATCGCGGTGTAGTAATTTCCATGTTTATACAGATAGCGGTGTAAATATTTCCATGTGTTTACAGATAGCGGTGTAGATAGTTCCATGTTTACTCAGATTGCGGTGTAGATATTTCCATCTTTCTACAGATGGCATTGTAGATATTTCCATGTTTATACAGATGGCGGTGTAGATATTTCCATGTTTATATAGATGGTGGTGTAGATATTACCATGTTTATACAGGTAGCGGTGTAGTTATTTCCATGTTTATACAGATTGTGGTGAAGATATTTCCATGTTTATACAGATCGCGGTGTAGATATTTTCACGTTTACAGAGATTGCGATGTAGATATTTCCATCATTCTACAGATGGCATTGTAGATATTTCCATGTTTATACAGATAGCGGTGTAGATATTTCCATATTTATACAGATTACGGTGTAGAAATTTCCATGTTTATACAGATAGCAGTGTAAATTTTTCCATGTTTATACAGATCACGGTGTAGATATTTCCATGTTTATAGAGATAGCGGTGTAGATATTTCTATGTTTATACAGATAGCGGTGTAGATATTTCCATATTCATACAGACCGCGGTGTAGATATTTCCATGGTTATACAGATAGCGGTGCAGATATTTCCATGTTTGTACAAATGGCGGTGTTGATATTTCCATCTATACACAGATGACCGTGTAGATATTTCCATGTTTATACAGATGGCGGCGCAGTTATTTCCATGGATATGTAGATGGTGGTGTAGATATTTCCATGTTTATACAGATAGCGGTGTAGTTATTTCCATGTTTATATAGATAGCGGTGTAGATATTTCCATGTATATACACATGGCGGTGTAGATATTTCCATGTTTATACAGATCGCGGTGTAGATATTTCCATGTTTATACAGATAGCGGTGTAGATATTTCCATGTTTATACAGATCGCGGTGTAGATATTTCCATGTTTATAGAGATAGCGGTGTAGATATTTCCATGTTTTTACAGATATCGGTGTAGATATTTCCGTGTTTACACAGATTGCGGTGTAGATATTTCCATCTTTCTACAGATGGCATTGTAGATATTTCCATGTTTATACAGATGGTGGTGTAGATATTTCCATGTTTAGATAGATGGTGGTGTAGATATTACCATGTTTATACAGATAGCGGTGTAGATATTTCCACGTTTATACAGATAATGGTGTAGATATTTTCATGTTTATACAGATACCGGTGTAGATATTTCCATGTTTATACAGACCGCAGTGTAGATATTTCCATGTTTATAGAGATAGCAGTGTAGAAATTTCGATGTTTGTACAGATGGCGGTGTTGATGATTCCATGTATACACAGATTGCCGTGTAGGTATTTCCATGTGTATTCAGATGGCAGTGAAGTTATTTCCATGTTTATTCAGATGGTGGTGTAGATATTTCCATGTTTACACAGATGACTATATAGGTATTTCCATGTTTATACAGATGGCGGTGTAGATATTTCCATCTTTATAGAGATAGCGGAGTATATATTTCCATGTTTATACAGATAACGGTGTAGATATTTCCTTGTTTATTCAGATAGCGGTGTAGATATTTCCATGTTTATACAGATCGCGGTGTAGGTATTTCCATGTTTATAGAGATAACGGTTTAGATATTTTCATGTTTATAGAGATGGCGGTGTAGATATTTCCATCTTTCTACAGATGGCAGTGTAGATATTTCCATGTTTATACAGATGGCGGTGCAGATATTTCCATACTTATAGAGATGTCTGTGTAGATATTTCCATGTGTATACAGATGGTATTGTAGGTATTTCCATGTTTATACAGATGGTGGTGTAGATATTTCCATGTTTATTCAGATGAATGTGTAGATATTTCCATGTTTTACAGATTGCTGTGCAGATATTTCCATGTTTATAGAGATACCGGTGTAGATATTTCCATGTTTGTACAGATGGCGTTGTTGATATTTCCATCTATACACAGATGGCCGTGTAGATATTTCCATGTTTATACAGATGGCAGTGTAGGTATTTCCATGGACATGCAGATGGCGGTGTAGATATTTCCATGTTTATACAGATAGCGGTGTAGATATTTCCATGTTTTCACAGATGGTGGTGTAGATATTTCCGTGTTTATACACATGGCGGAGTAGATACTTCCATCTTTATGGAGATGGCAGTGTAGATATTTTCATGTTTATAGAGATGGCGGTGTAGATATTTCCATATTTATAGAGATAGCGGTGTAGATATTTCCATCTTTCTACAGATGGCAGTGTAGATATTTCCATGTTTATACAGATGGCGGTGTAGATATTTCCAAACTTATACAGATGTCTGTGTAGATATTTCCATGTGTATACAGATGGTATTGTAGGTATTTCCATGTTTATACAGATGGTGGTGTAGACATTTCCATGTTTATTCAGATGACTGTGTAGATATTTCCAGGTTTTTACAGATGGCAGTGTAGATATTTCAATGTTAATAGAGATGGCGCTGTAGATATCTCCATGTTTATACAGATCGCGGTGTAGATATTTCCATGTTTATACAGATTGCGGTGTAGATATTTCCATGTTTTTACAGATATCGGTGTAGATATTTCCATGTTTACACAGATTGCGGTGTAGATATTTCCATCTTTCTACAAATGGCATTGTAGATACTTCCATGTTTATGCAGATGGCGGTGTAGATATTTTCATGTTTATATAGATGGTGGTGTAGATATTACCATGTTTATACAGATAGCGGTGTAGATATTTCCATGTTTATACAGATCGTGGTGAAGATATTTCCATGTTTATACAGATCGCGGTGTAGATATTTCCAGGTTTATACAGATCGCGGTGTAGATATTTCCATGTTTATACAGATAGCGGTGTAGATATTTCCATGTTTATAGAGAGAGCGGTGTAGGTATTTCCATGTTTATAGACATAGCGGTGTAGATATTTCCATGTTTATATAGATGGCGTTGTAGGTATTTCCATGTTTATACAGCTCGCGGTGCAGATATTTATATCTTTATACAGATGGCATTGTAGATATTTCCTTATTCACACAGATGGCGGTGTAGATGTTTCCATGTTTATACAGACGGCGGAGTAGTTAGTTCCATGTCTATGGAGATGGCAGTGTAGATATTTTCATGTTTATAGAGATGGCGGTGTAGATATTTCCATGTGTATAGAGATGGCATTGTAGATATTTCCATGTTTATACAGATGACTGTAGAGGTATTTCCATGTTTTACAGATGGCTGTGCAGATATTTCCATGTTTATAGAGATAGCAGTGTAGATATTTCCATGTTTGTACAGATGGCGTTGTTGTTATTTCCATCTATACACAGATGGCCGTGTAGATATTTCCATGTTTATACAGATGGCAGGGTAGGTATTTCCATGGACATGCAGATGGCGGTGTAGATATTTCCATGTTTATACAGAGAGCGGTGTAGATATTTCCATGTTTTCACAGATTGTGGTGTAGATATTTCCGTGTTTATACACATGGCGGAGTAGATACTTCCATCTTTATGGAGATGGCAGTGTAGATATTTTCATGTTTATAGAGATGGCGGTGTAGATATTTCCATATTTATAGAGATAGCGGTGTAGATATTTCCATCTTTCTACAGATGGCAGTGTAGATATTTCCATGTTTATACAGATGGTGGTGTAGATATTTCCATACTTATACAGATGTCTGTGTAGATATTTCCATGTGTATACAGATGGTATTGTAGGTATTTCCATGTTTATACACATGGTGGTGAAGATATTTCCATGTTTATTCAGATGACTGTGTAGATATTTCCATGTTTTTACAGATGGCAGTGTAGATATTTCAATGTTTATAGAGATGGCGCTGTAGATATTTCCATGTTTATACAGATCGCGATGAAGATATTTCCATGTTTATACAGATAGCGGTGTAGATATTTCCATGTTTTTACAGATATCGGTGTAGATATTTCCATGTTTACACAGATTGCGGTGTAGGTATTTCCATCTTTCTACAGATGGCATTGTAGATATTTCCATGTTTATGCAGATGGCGTTGTATATATTTCCATGTTTATATAGATGGTGGTGTAGATATTACCATGTTTATACAGATAGCGGTGTAGATATTTCCATGTTTATACAGATCGTGGTGAAGATATTTCCATGTTTATACAGATCACGGTGTAGATATTTCCATGTTTATACAGATCGTGGTGTAGATATTTCCAGGTTTATACAGATAGCGTTGTAGATATTTCCATGTTTATATAGATAGCGGTGTAGATATTTCCATGTTTATAGAGATAGCGGTGTAGGTATTTCCATGTTTATAGAGATAGCGGTGTAGATATTTCCATGTTGTACAGATGGCGTTGTTGATATTTCCATCTATACACAGATGTCCGTGTAGATATTTCCATGTTTATACAGATGGCAGCGTAGATATTTCCATGGACATGCAGATGGCGGTGTAGATATTTCCATGTTTATACAGATAGCGGTGTAGATATTTCCATGTTTTCACAGATGGTGGTGTAGATATTTCCGTGTTTATACACATGGCGGAGTAGATAATTCCATCTTTATGGAGATGGCAGTGTAGATATTTTCATGTTTATAGAGATGGCGGTATAGATATTTCCATATTTATAGAGATAGCGGTGTAGATATTTCCATCTTTCTACAGATGGCAGTGTAGATATTTCCATGTTTATACAGATGGCGGTGTAGATATTTCCATACTTATAGAGATGTCTGTGTAGATATTTCCATGTGTATACAGATGGTATTGTAGGTATTTCCATGTTTATACAGATGTTGGTGTAGATATTTCCATGTTTATTCAGATGAATGTGTAGATATTTCCATGTTTTACAGATGGCAGTGTAGATATTTCAGTGTTTATAGAGATGGCGCTGTAGATATTTCCATGTTTGTACAGATCGCGGTGTAGATATTTCCATGTTTATACAGATAGCGGTGTAGATATTTCCATGTTTTTACAGATATCGGTGTAGATATTTCCATGTTTACACAGATTGTGGTGTAGATATTTCCATCTTTCTACAGATGGCATTGTAGATATTTCCATGTATATGCAGATGGCGGTGCAGATATTTCCATGTTTATATAGATGGTGGTGTAGATATTACCATGTTTATACAGATAGCGGTGTAGATATTTCCATGTTTATACAGATCGTGGTGAAGATATTTCCATGTTTATACAGATCGCGGTGTAGATATTTCCATGTTTATACAGATCGCGGTGTAGATATTTCCATGTTTATACAGATAGCGGTGTAGATATTTCCATGTTTATAGAGAGAGCGGTGTAGGTATTTCCATGTTTATAGACATAGCGGTGTAGATATTTCCATGTTTATATAGATGGCGTTGTAGATATTTCCATGTTTATACAGCTCGCGGTGCAGATATTTATATCTTTATACAGATGGCATTGTAGATATTTCCTTATTCACACAGATGGCGGTGTAGATGTTTCCATGTTTATACAGACGGCGGAGTAGTTAGTTCCATGTTTATGGAGATGGCAGTGTAGATATTTTCATGTTTATAGAGATGGCGGTGTAGATATTTCCATGTGTATAGAGATGGCATTGTAGATATTTCCATGTTTATTCAGATGACTGTAGAGGTATTTCCATGTTTTAAAGATGGCTGTGCAGATATTTCCATGTTTATAGAGATAGCGGTGTAGATATTTCCATGTTTGTACAGATGGCGTTGTTGATATTTCCATCTATACACAGATGGCCGTGTAGATATTTCCATGTTTATACAGATGGCAGCGTAGATATTTCCATGGACATGCAGATGGCGTTGTAGATATTTCCATGTTTATACAGATAGCGGTGTAGATATTTCCATGTTTTCACAGATTGTGGTGTAGATATTTCCGTGTTTATACACATGGCGGAGTATATACTTCCATCTTTATGGAGATGGCAGTGTAGATATTTTCATGTTTATAGAGATGGCGGTGTAGATATTTCCATATTTATAAAGATAGCGGTGTAGATATTTCCATCTTTCTACAGATGGCAGTGTAGATATTTCCATGTTTATACAGATGGCGGTGTAGATATTTCCATACTTATACACATGACTGTGTAGATATTTCCATGTGTATACAGATGGTATTGTAGGTATTTACATGTTTATACACATGGTGGTGAAGATATTTCCATGTTTATTCAGATGACTGGGTAGATATTTCCATGTTTTTACAGATGGCAGTCTAGATATTTCAATGTTTATAGAGATGGCGCTGTAGATATTTCCATGTTTATACAGATCGCGGTGTAGATATTTCCATGTTTATAGAGAGAGCGGTGTAGGTTTTTCCATGTTTATAGACATAGCAGTGTAGATATTTCCATGTTTATATAGATGGCGTTGTAGATATTTCCATGTTTATACCGATAGATGTGTTGGTAGTTCCACGTTTGTACAGATAGCGATGTAGATATCTCCATGTTTATACAGCTCGCGGTGCAGATATTTATATCTATATACAGATGGCATTGTAGATATTTCCTTATTCACACAGATGGCGGTGTAGATGTTTCCATGTTTATACAGATGGCGGAGTTGTTAGTTCCATGTTTATGGAGATGGCAGTGTAGATATTTTCATGTTTATAGAGATGGCGGTGTAGATATTTCCATGTTTATAGAGATAGCAGTGTAGATATTTACATGTTTATACAGATGGCTGTGTAGATATTTCCATGTGTATACAGATGGCATTGTAGATATTTCCATGTTTATACAGATGACTGTAGAGCTATTTCCATGTTTTACAGATGGCTGTGCAGTTATTACCATGTTTATAGAGATAGCGGTGTAGATATTTCCATGTTTGTACAGATGGCGTTGTTGATATTTCCATCTATACACAGATGGCCGTGTAGATATTTCCATGTTTATACAGATGGCAGCGTAGATATTTCCATGGACATGCAGATGGCGGTGTAGATATTTCCATGTTTATAGAGAGAGCGGTGTAGATATTTCCATGTTTTCACAGATGGTGGTGTAGATATTTCCGTGTTTATACACATGGCGGAGTAGATACTTCCATCTTTATGGAGATGGCAGTGTAGATATTTTCATGTTTATAGAGATGGCGGTGTAGATATTTCCATATTTATAGAGAGAGCGGTGTAGATATTTCCATCTTTCTACAGATGGCATTGTACGTAATTCCATGTTTATGCAGATGGCGGTGTAGATATTTCCATGTTTATATAGATGGTGGTGTAGATATTAGCATGTTTATACAGATAGCGTTGTAGATATTTCCATGTTTATACAGATCGTGGTGAAGATATTTCCATGTTTATACAGATCGTGGTGTAGATATTTCCATGTTTATACAGATAGCGTTGTAGATATTTTCATGTTTATATAGATAGCGGTGTAGATATTTCCATGTTTATAGAGACAGCGGTGTAGTTATTTCCATGTTTATAGACATAGCGGTGTAGATATTTCCATGTTTATATAGATGGCGTTGTAGATATTTGCATGTTTATACCGATAGATGTGTTGGTATTTCCACGTTTATACAGATAGCGATGTAGATATTTCCATGTTTATACAGCTCGCGGTGCAGATATATATATCTTTATACAAATGGCATTGTAGATATTTCCTTATTCACACAGATGGCGGTGTGGATGTTTCCATGTTTATACAGATGGCGGAGTAGTTAGTTCCATGTTTATGGAGATGGCAGTGTAGATATTATCATGTTTATAGAGATGGCGGTGTAGATATTTCCATGTTTATAGAGATAGCAGTGTAGATATTTACATGTTTATTCAGATGGCTGTGTAGGTATTTCCATGTGTATAATGATGGCATTGTAGATATTTCCGTGTTTATAGAGATAGCGGTGTAGGTATTTCCATGTGTATACAGATGGCATTGTGGATATTTCCATGTTTATACAGATAGCATTGTAGATATTTCCATGTTTATACAGATAGCGGTGTAGATATTTCCATGTTTATAGAGATAGCGGTGTAGGTATTTCCATGTTTATACAGATAGCGGTGTAGATATTTCCATGTTTATACAGATAGCGGTGTAGATATTTCCATGTTTTTACAGATAGCGGTGTAGATATTTCCATGTTTTCACAGATGGTGGTGTAGATATTTCCGTGTTAATACACATGGCGGAGTAGATACTTCCATCTTTATGGAGATGGCAGTGTAGATATTTTCATGTTCATAGAGATGGCGGTATAGATATTTCCATATTTATATAGATAGCGGTGTAGATATTTCCATCTTTCTACAGATGGCAGTGTAGATACTTCCATGTTTATACAGATGGCGGTGTAGATATTTCCATACTCATAGAGATGTCAGTGTAGATATATCCATGTGTATACAGATGGTATTGTAGCTATTTCCATGTTTATACAGATGGTGGTGTAGATATTTCCATGTTTATTCAGATGACTGTGTAGATATTTCCATGTTTTACAGATGGCAGTGTAGATATTTCAATGTTTATAGAGATGGCGCTGTAGGTATTTCCATGTTTATACAGATCGCGGTGTAGATATTTCCATGTTTATTCAGATAGCGGGGTAGATATTTCCATGTTTTTACAGATAGCGGTGTAGATATTTCCATGTTTACACAGATTGTGGTGTAGATATTTCCATCTTTCTACAGATGGCAATGTAGATATTTCCATGTTTATGCAGATGGCGGTGTAGATATTTCCATGTTTATATAGATGGTGGTGTAGATATTACCATGTTTATACAGATAGCGGTATAGATATTTCCATGTTTATACAGATCGTGGTGAAGGTATTTCCATGTATATACAGATCGCGGTGTAGATATTTCCATGTTTATACAGATTGCTGTGTAGATATTTCCATGTTTATACAGATCGCGGTGTAGATATTTCCATGTTTATACAGATAGCGTTGTAGATATTTCCATGTTTATATAGATAGCGGTGTCGATATTTCCATGTTTATAGAGATAGCGGTGTAGGTATTTCCATGCTTATAGAGATAGCGGTGTAGATATTTCCATGTTGTACAGATGGCGTTGTTGATATTTCCATCTATACACAGATGTCCGTGTAGATATTTCCATGTTTATACAGATGGCAGCGTAGATATTTCCATGGACATGCAGATGGCGGTGTAGATATTTCCATGTTTATACAGATAGCGGTGTAGATATTTCCATGTTTTCACAGATGGTGGTGTAGATATTTCCGTGTTTATACACGTGGCGGAGTAGATACTTCCATCTTTATGGAGATGGCAGTGTAGATATTTTCATGTTTATAGAGATGGCCGTATAGATATTTCCATATTTATAGAGATAGCGGTGTAGATATTTCCATCTTTCTACAGATGGCAGTGTAGATATTTCCATGTTTATACAGATGGCGGTGTAGATATTTCCATACTTATAGAGATGTCTGTGTAGATATTTCCATGTGTATACAGATGGTATTGTAGGTATTTCCATGTTTATACAGATGGTGGTGTAGATATTTCCATGTTTATTCAGATGAATGTGTAGGTATTTCCATGTTTTACAGATGGCAGTGTAGATATTTCAATGTTTATAGAGATGGCACTGTAGATATTTCCATGTTTATACAGATCGCGGTGTAGATATTTCCATGTTTATACAGATAGCGGTGTAGATATTTCCATGTTTTTACAGATATCAGTGTAGATATTTCCATGTTTACACAGATTGCGGTGTAGATATTTCCATCTTTCTACAAATGGCATTGTAGATACTTCCATGTTTATGCAGATGGCGGTGTAGATATTTCCATGTTTATATAGATGGTGGTGTAGATATTACCATGTTTATACAGATAGCGGTGTAGATATTTCCATGTTTATACATATCGTGGTGAAGATATTTCCATGTTTATACAGATCGCGGTGTAGATATTTCCATGTTTATACAGATCGCGGTGTAGATATTTCCATGTTTATACAGATAGCGGAGTAGATATTTCCATGTTTATAGAGAGAGCGGTGTAGGTATTTCCATGTTTATAGACATAGCGGTGTAGATATTTCCATGTTTATATAGATGGCGTTGTAGATATTTCCATCTTTATACAGCTCGCGGTGCAGATATTCATATCTTTATACAGATGGCATTGTAGATATTTCCTTATTCACACAGATGGCGGTGTAGATGTTTCCATGTTTATACAGACGGCGGAGTAGTTAGTTCCATGTTTATGGAGATGGCAGTGTAGATATTTTCATGTTTATAGAGATGGCGGTGTAGATATTCCCATGTGTATAGAGATGGCATTGTAGATATTTCCATGTTTATACAGATGACTGTAGAGGTATTTCCATGTTTTACAGATGGCTGTGCAGATATTTCCATCTTTATAGAGATAGCGGTGTAGATATTTCCATGTTTGTACAGATGGCGTTGTTGATATTTCCATCTATACACAGATGGCCGTGTAGATATTTCCATGTTTATACAGATAGCGGTGTAGATATTTCCATGTTTTTACAGATATCGTTGTAGATATTTCCATGTTTACACAGATTGCGGTGTAGGTATTTCCATCTTTCTACAGATGGCATTGTAGATATTTCCATGTTTATGCAGATGGCGGTGTATATATTTCCATGTTTATATAGATGGTGGTGTAGATATTACCATGTTTATACAGATAGCGGTGTAGATATTTCCATGTTTATACAGATCGTGGTGAAGATATTTCCATGTTTATACAGATCGCGGTGTAGATATTTCCATGTTTATACAGATCGCGGTGTAGATATTTCCATGTTTATACAGATAGCGTTGTAGATGTTTCCTTGTTTATACAGATAGCGGTGTAGGTATTTCCATGTTTATAGAGATAGCGGTGTAGGTATTTCCATGTTTATAGACATAGCGGTGTAGATATTTCCATGTTTATATAGATGGCGTTGTAGATATTTCCATGTTTATACCGATAGATGTGTTGGTATTTCCACGTTTATACAGAAAGCGATGTAGATATTTCCATGTTTATACAGCTCGCGGTGCAGATATTTATATCTTTATACAGATGGCATTGTAGATATTTCCTTATTCACACAGATGGCGGTGTAGATCTTTCCATGTTTATACAGATGGCGGAGTAGTTATTTCCATGTTTATGGAGATGGCAGTGTAGATATTTTCATGTTTATAGAGATGGCGGTGTAGATATTTCCATGTTTATAGAGATAGCAGTGTAGATATTTACATGTTTATACGGATGGCTGTGTAGATATTTCCATGTGTATACAGATGGCATTGTAGATATTTCCATGTTTATACAGATGACTGTAGAGGTATTTCCATGTTTTACAGATGGCTGTGCAGATATTTCCATGTTTATAGAGATAGCAGTGTAGATATTTCCATGTTTGTACGGATGGCGTTGATATTTCCATCTATACACAGATGGTCGTGTAGATATTTCCATGTTTATACAGATGGCAGCGTAGATATTTCCATGGACATGCAGATGGCGGTGTAGATATTTCCATGTTTATACAGATAGCGGTGTAGTTATTTCCATGTTTTCACAGATGGTGGTGTAGATATTTCCGTGTTTATACACATGCCGGAGTAGATACTTCCATCTTTATGGAGATGGCGGTGTAGATATTTCCATATTTATAGAGATAGCGGTGTAGATATTTCCATCTTTCTACAGATGGCAGTGTAGATATTTCCATGTTTATACAGATGGCGGTGTAGATATTTCCATACTTATAGAGATGTCTGTGTAGATATTTCCATGTGTATACAGATGGTATTGTAGGTATTTCCATGTTTATACAGATGGTGGTGTTGATATTTCCATGTTTATTCAGATGACTGTGTAGATATTTCCATGTTTTTACAGATGGCAGTGTAGATATTTCAATGTTAATAGAGATGGCGCTGTAGATATCTCCATGTTTATACAGATCGCGGTGTAGATATTTCCATGTTTATACAGATAGCGGTGTAGATATTTCCATGTTTTTACAGATATCGGTGTAGATATTTCCATGTTTACACAGATTGCGGTGTAGATATTTCCATCTTTCTACAGATGGCATTGTAGATATTTCCATGTTTATGCAGATGGCGGTGTACATATTTCCATGTTTATATAGATGGTGGTGTAGATATTACCATGTTTATACAGATAGCGGTGTAGATATTTCCATGTGTATACAGATCGTGGTGAAGATATTTCCATGTTCATACAGATCGTGGTGTAGATATTTCCATGTGTATACAGATCGCGGTGTAGATATTTCCATGTTTATACAGATAGCGTTGTAGATATTTCCATGTTTATACAGATGGTGGTGTAGATATTTCCATACATATACAGATGTCTGTGTAGATATTTCCATGTGTATACAGATGGTATTGTAGGTATTTCCATGCTTATACAGATGGTGGTGTAATTATTTCCATGTTTATTCAGATGACTGTGTAGATATTTCCATGTGTATACAGATGGCATTGTAGATATTTCCATGTTTATGCAGATGGCGGTGTAGATATTTCCATGTTAATACAGATAGCGGTGTAGATATTTCCATGTTTATACAGATCGTGGTGAAGATATTTCCATGTTTATACAGATCGCGGTGTAGATATTTCCATGTTTATACAGATCGCTGTGTAGATATTTCCATGTTTATACAGATAGCGGTGTAGATATTTCCATGTTTATAGAGATAGCGGTGTAGGTATTTCCATGTTTATAGACATAGCGGTGTAGATATTTCCATGTTTATATGGATGGCGTTGTAGATATTTCCATGTTTATACCGATAGATATGTTGGTATTTCCACGTTTATACAGATAGCGATGTAGATATTTCCAGGTTTATACAGCTCGCGGTGCAGATATTTATATCTTTATACAGATGGCATTGTAGATATATCCTTATTCACACAGATGGCGGTGTAGATGTTTCCATGTTTATACAGATGGCGGAGTAGTTAGTTCCATGTTTATGGAGATGGCAGTGTAGTTATTTTCATGTTTATAGAGATGGCGGTGTAGATATTTCCATGTTTAAAGAGATAGCAGTGTAGATATTTGCATGTTTATACAGATGGCTGTGTAGGTATTTCCATGTGTATACAGATGGCATTGTAGATATTTCCATGTTTATACAGATGACTGTAGAGGTATTTCCATGTTTTACAGATGGCTGTGCAGATATTTCCATGTTTATAGAGATAGCGGTGTAGATATTTCCATGTTTGTACAGTTGGCGTTGTTGATATTTCCATCTATACACAGATGGACGTGTAGATATTTCCATGTTTATACAGATGGCAGCATAGATATTTCCATGGACATGCAGATGGCGGTGTAGATATTTCCATGTTTTTACAGATAGCGGTGTAGATAGTTCCATGTTTTCACAGATGGTGGTGTAGGTATTTCCGTGTTTATACACATGGCGGAGTAGATACTTCCATATTTATAGAGATGGCAGTGTAGATATTTTCATGTTTATAGAGATGGCGATGTAGATATTTCCATATTTACAGAGATAGCGGGGTAGATATTTCCATCTTTCTACAGATGACAGTGTAGATATTTCCATGTTTATACAGATGGCGGTGTAGATATTTCCATACATATACAGATGTCTGTGTAGATATTTCCATGTGTATACAGATGGTATTGTAGGTATTTCCATGCTTATACAGATGGTGGTGTAATTATTTCCATGTTTATTCAGATGACTATGTAGATATTTCCATGTTTTTACAGATGGCATTGTAGATATTTCAATGTTTATAGAGATGGCGCTGTAGATATTTCCATGTTTATACAGATCGCGGTGTAGTTATTTCCATGTTTATACAGATCGCGGTGTAGATATTTCCATGTTTTTACAGAGATCGGTGTAGATATTTCCATGTTTACACAGATTGCGGTGTAGATATTTCCATCTTTCTACAGATGGCATTGTAGATATTTCCATGTTTATGCAGATGGCGGTGTAGATATTTCCATGTTTATATAGATGGTGGTGTAGATATAACCATGTTTATACAGATAGCGGTGTAGATATTTCCATGTTTATACAGATCGTGGTGAAGATATCTCCATGTTCATACAGATCGTGGTGTAGATATTTCCATGTGTATACAGATCGCGGTGTAGATATTTCCATGTTTATACAGATAGCGTTGTAGATATTTCTATGTTTATACAGATAGCGGTGTAGATATTTCCATGTTTATAGAGATAGTGGTGTAGGTATTTCCATGTTTACAGACATAGCGGTGTAGATATTTCCATGTTTATAGAGATAGTGGTGTAGGTATTTCCATGTTTACAGACATAGCGGTGTAGATATTTCCATGTTTATATAGATGGCGTTGTAGATATTTCCATGTTTATACCGATAGATGTGTTGGTATTTCCACGTTTATACAGATAGCGATGTAGATATTTCCAAGTTTATACAGCTCGCGGTGCAGATATTTATATCTTTATACAGATGGCATTGTAGATATTTCCTTATTCACACAGATGGCGGTGTAGATGTTTCCATGTTTATACAGATTGCGGAGTAGTTTGTTCCATGTTTATGGAGATGGCAGTGTAGATATTTTCATGTTTATAGAGATGGCGGTGTAGATATTTCCATGTTTATAGAGATACCAGTGTAGATATTTACATGTTTATACAGATGGCTGTGTAGATATTTCCATGTGTATACAGATGGCATTGTAGATATTTCCATGTTTATGCAGATCACTGTAGAGGTATTTCCATGTTTTACAGATGGCTGTGCAGATATTTCCATGTTTATGCAGATGGCGGTGTAGCTATTTCCATGTTTATAGAGATAGCGGTGTAGGTATTTCCATGTTTATAGACATAGCGGTGTAGATATTTCCATGTTTCTATAGATGGCGTTGTAGATATTTCCATGTTTATACTGATAGATGTGTTGGTATTTCCACGTTCATACAGATAGCGATGTAGATATTTCCATGTTTATACAGCTCGCGGTGCAGATATTTATATCTTTATACAGATGGCATTGTAGATATTTCCTTATTCACACAGATGTCGGTGTAGATGTTTCCATGTTTATACAGATGGCGGAGTAGTTAGTTCCATGTTTATGGAGATGGCAGTGTAGATATTTTCATGTTTATAGAGATGGTGGTGTAGATATTTCCATGTTTATACAGATAGCGGTGTAGATATTTCCATGTTTTTACAGATGGCGTTGTTGATATTTCCATCTATACACAGATGGCCGTGTAGATATTTCCATGTTTATACAGATGGCAGCGTAGACATTTAAATGGACATGCAGATGGCGGTGTAGATATTTCCATGTTTATACAGATAGCGGTGTAGATTTTCCATGTTTAAAGAGATAGTGGTGTAGGTATTTCCATGTTTACAGACATAGCGGTGTAGATATTTCCATGTTTATATAGATGGCGTTGTAGATATTTTCATGTTTATGCCGATAGATGTGTTGGTATTTCCACGTTTATACAGATAGCGATGTACATATTTCCATGTTTATAGAGCTCGCGGTGAAGGTATTTCCATGTTTATACAGATCGCGGTGTAGATATTTCCATGTTTATACAGATCGCGGTGTAGATATTTCCATGTTTATACAGATTGCGGTGTAGATATTTCCATGTTTATACAGATAGCGGTGTAGATATTTCCATGTTTGTACAGATGGCGTTGTTGAAATTTCCATCTATACACAGATGGCCGTGTAGATATTTCCATGTTTATACAGATGGCAGCGTAGATATTTCCATGGACATGCAGATGGCGGTGTAGATATTTCAATCTTTATACAGATAGCGCAGTAGATATTTCCATGTTTTCACAGATGGTGGTGTAGATATTTCCGTGTTTATTCACATGGCGGAGTAGATACTTCCATCTTTATGGAGATGGCAGTGTAGATATTTTCATGTCTATAGAGATGGCGGTGTAGATATTTCCATATTTATAGAGATAGCGGTGTAGATATTTCCATCTTTCTACAGATGGCAGTGTAGATATTTCCATGTTTATACAGATGGCGGTGTAGATATTTCCATACTTATAGAGATGTCTGTATAGATATTTCCATGTGTATACAGATGGTATTGTAGGTATTTCCATGTTTATACAGATGGTGGTGTAGATATTTCCATGTTTATTCAGATGACAGTGTAGATGTTTCCATGGTTTTACAGATGGCAGTGTAGATGTTTCCATGGTTTTACAGATGGCAGTGTAGATATTTCAACGTTTATAGAGATGGCGCTGTAGATATTTCCATGTTTATACAGATGGCGGTGTAGTTATTTCCATACTTATACAGATGTCTGTGTAGATATTTCCATGTGTATACAGATGGTATTGTAGGTATTTCCATGTTTATACAGATGTTGGTGTAGATATTTCCATATTTATTCAGATGACTGTGTAGATATTTCCATGTTTTTACAGATGGCAGTGTAGATATTTCAATGTTTATAGAGATGGCGCTGTAGATATCTCCATGTTTATACAGATCGCGGTGTAGATATTTCCATGTTTATACAGATAGCGGTGTAGATATTTCCATGTTTTTACAGATATCGGTGTAGATATTTCCATGTTTACACAGATTGCTGTGTAGATATTTCCATCTTTCTACAGATGGCATTGTAGATATTTCCATGTTTATGCAGATGGCGGTGTAGCTATTTCCATGTTTATATAGATGGTGGTGTAGATATTACCATGTTTATACAGATAGCGGTGTAGATATTTCCATGTTTATACAGATCGTGGTGAAGATATTTCCATATTTATACAGATCGCGGTGTAGATATTTCCATGTTTATACAGATCGCGGTGTAGATATTTCCATGTTTATATAGATTGCGGTGTAGATATTTCCATGTTTATACAGATAGCGGTGTAGATATTTCCATGTTTGTACAGATGGCGTTGTTGAAATTTCCATCTTTACACAGATGGCCGTGTAGATATTTCCATGTTTATACAGATGGCAGCGTAGATATTTCCATGGACATGCAGATGGCGGTGTAGATATTTCCATCTTTATACAGATAGCGCTGTAGATATTTCCATGTTTTCACAGATGGTGGTGTAGATATTTCCGTGTTTATTCCCATGGCGGAGTAGATACTTCCATCTTTATGGAGATGGCAGTGTAGATATTTTCATGTTTATAGAGATGGCGGTGTAGATATTTCCATATTTATAGAGATAGCGGTGTAGATATTTCCATCTTTCTACAGATGGCAGTGTAGATATTTCCATGTTTATACAGATGGCGTTGTAGATATTTCCATACTTATAGAGATGTCTGTGTAGATATTTCCATGTGTATACAGATGGTATTGTAGGTATTTCCATGTTTATACAGATGGTGGTGTAGATATTTCCATGTTTATTCAGATGACAGTGTAGATATTTCCATGGTTTTACAGATGGCAGTGTAGATATTTCAAAGTTTATAGAGATGGCGCTGTAGATATTTCCATGTTTATACAGATCGCGGTGTAGATATTTCCATGTTTATAGAGATAGCGGTGTAGGTATTTCCATGTTTATAGACATAGCGGTGTAGATATTTCCATGTTTCTATAGATGGCGTTGTAGATATTTCCATGTTTATACTGATAGATGTGTTGGTATTTCCACGTTCCTACAGATAGCGATGTAGATATTTCCATGTTTATACAGCTCACGGTGCAGATATTTATATCTTTATACAGATGGCATTGTAGATATTTCCTTATTCACACAGATGTCAGTGTAGATGTTTCCATGTTTATACAGATGGCAGAGTAGTTAGTTCCATGTTTATGGAGATGGCAGTGTAGTTATTTTCATGTTTATAGAGATGGTGGTGTAGATATTTCCATGTTTATACAGATAGAGGTGTAGATATTTCCATGTTTTTACAGATATCGGTGTAGATATTTCCATGTTTACACAGATTGCGGTGTAGATATTTCCATCTTTCTACAGATGGCATTGTAGATATTTCCATGTTTATGCAGATGGCGGTGTAGATATTTCCATGTTTATATAGATGGTGGTGTAGATATTACCATGTTTATACAGATAGCGGTGTAGATATTTCCATGTTTATACAGATCGTGGTGAAGATATTTCCATGTTTATACAGATTGCGGTGTAGATATTTCCATGTTTATACAGATCGCGGTGTAGATATTTCCATGTTTATACAGATAGCGGTGTAGATATTTCCATGTTTATAGAGATAGAGGTGTAGGTGTTTCCATGTTTACAGACATAGCGGTGTAGATATTTCCATGTTTATATAGATGGCGTTGTAGATACTTCCATGTTTATACCAATAGATGTGTTGGTATTTCCACGTTTATACAGATAGCGATGTAGATATTTCCATGTTTATACAGCTCGCGGTGCAGATATTTATATCTTTATACAGATGGCTTTGTAGATATTTCCTTATTCACACAGATGGCGGTGTAGATGTTTCCATGTTTATACAGATTGCGGAGTAGTTAGTTCCATGTTAATGGAGATGGCAGTGTAGATATTTTCATGTTTATAGAGTTGGCGGTGTAGATATTTCCATGTTTATAGAGATAGCAGTGTAGATATTTACATGGTTATACAGATGGCTGTGTAGGTATTTCCATGTGTATACAGATGGCATTGTAGATATTTCCATGTTTATACAGATGACTGTAGAGGTATTTCCATGTTTTACAGATGGCTGTGCAGATATTTCCATGTTTATAGAGATAGCGGTGTAGATATTTCCAAGTTTGTACAGATGGCGTTGTTGATATTTCCATTTATACACCGATGGCCGTGTAGATATTTCCATGTTTATACAGATGGCAGCGTAGATATTTCCATGGACATGCAGATGGCGGTGTAGATATTTCCATGTTTATACAGATAGCGGTGTAGATATTTCCATGTTTTCACAGATGGTGGTGTAGATATTTCCGTGCTTATACACATGGCGGAGTAGATACTTCCATCTTTATGGAGATGGTAGTGTAGATATTTTCATGTTTATAGAGATGGCGGTGTAGATATTTCCATATTTATAGAGATAGCGGTGTAGATATTTCCATCTTTCTACAGATGGCAGTGTAGATATTTCCATGTTTATACAGATGGCGGTGTAGTTATTTCCATACTTATACAGATGTCTGTGAAGATATTTCCATGTGTATACAGATGGTATTGTAAGTATTTCCATGTTTATACAGATGGTGGTGTAGATATTTCCATGTTTATTCAGATGACTGTGTAGATATTTCCATGTTTTTACAGATGGCAGTGTAGATATTTCAATGTTTATAGAGATGGCGCTGTAGATATCTCCATGTTTATACAGATCGCGGTGTAGATATTTCCATGTTAATACAGATAGCGGTGTAGATAAGTCCACGTTTTTACAGATATCGGTGTAGATATTTCCATGTTTACACAGATTGCGGTGTAGATATTTCCATCTTTCTACAGATGGCATTGTAGATATTTCCATGTTTATGCAGATGGCGGTGTATATATTTCCATGTTTATATAGACGGTGGTGTAGATATTTCCATCTTTCTACAGATGGCAGTGTAGATATTTCCATGTTTATACAGATGGCGGTGTAGAAATTTCCATACTTATACAGATGTCTGTGTAGATATTTCCATGTGTATACAGATGGTATTGAAGGTATTTCCATGTTTATACAGATGGTGGTGTAGATATTTCCATGTTTATTCTGATGACTGTGTAGATATTTCCATGTTTTTACAGATGGCAGTGTAGATATTTCAATGTTTATAGAGATGGCTCTGTAGATATTTCCATGTTTATACAGCTTGCGGTGTAGATATTTCCATGTTTATACAGATAGCGGTGTAGATATTTCCATGTTTATACAGATAGCGGTGTAGATATTTCCATGTGTATACAGATGGCGGTGTAGATATTTCCATACTTATACAGATGTCTGTGTAGATATTTCCATGTGTATTCAGATGGTATTGTAGGTATTTCCGTCTTCATACAGAAGGTGGTGTAGATATTTCCATGTTTATTCACATGACTGTGTAGATATTTCCATGTTTTTACAGACGGCAGTGTAGATATTTCAATGTTTATAGAGATGGCGCTGTAGTTATTTCCATGTTTATACAGAACGCGGTGTAGATATTTCCATGTTTATACAGATAGCGGTGTAGATATTTCCATGTTTTCACAGATGGTGGTGTAGATATTTCCGTGTTTATACACATGGCGGAGTAGATAGTTCCATCTTTATGGAGATGGCAGTGTAGATATTTTCATGTTTATAGAGATGGCGGTGTAGATATTTCCGTATTTATAGAGATAGCGGTGTAGATATTTCCATCTTTCTACAGATGGCAGTGTAGATATTTCCATGTTTATACAGATGGCGGTGTAGATATTTCCATACTTATACAGATGTCTGTGTAGATATTTCCATGTGAATACAGATGTTATAGTAGGTATTTCCATGTTTATACAGATGGTGGTGTATTTATTTCCATGTTTATTCAGATGACTGTGTATATATTTCCATGTTTTTACAGATGGCAGTGTAGATATTTCAATGTTTATAGAGATGGCGCTTTAGATATTTCCATGTTTATACAAATCGCCGTGTAGATATTTCCATGTTTATACAGATCGCAGTGTAGATATTTCCATGTTTATACATATCACGGTGTAGATATTTCCATGTTTATACAGATAGCAGTGTAGATATTTCCATGTTTATACAGATAGCGGTGTAGATATTTCCATGTTTATAGAGACAGCGGTGTAGGTATTTCCATGTTTATAGGCATAGCGGTGTAGATATTTACATGTTTATATAGATGGCGTTGTAGATATTTCCATGATTATACAGCTCGCGGTGCAGATATTTATATCTTTATACAGATGGCATTGTAGATATTTCCTTATTCACACAGACGGCGGTGTAGATGTTTCCATGTTTATACAGATAGCGGAGTAGTTAGTTCCATGTTTATGGAGATGGCATTGTAGATATTTTCATTTTTATAGAGATGGCGGTGTAGATATTTCCATGTTTATAGAGATAGCAGTGTAGATATTTACATGTTTATACAGATGGCTGTGTAGATATTTCCATGGACATGCAGATGGCGGTGTAGAAATTTCCATGTTTATACAGATAGCGGTGTAGATATTTCCATGTTTACACAGATTGCGGTGTAGATATTTCCATCTTTCTACAGATGGCATTGTAGATATTTCCATGTTTATGCAGATGGCGGTGTAGCTATTTCCATGTTTATATAGATGGTGGTGTAGATATTACCATGTTTATACAGATAGCGGTGTAGATACTTCCATGTTTATACAGATCGCGGTGAAGATATTTCCATGTTTATACAGATCGCGGTGTAGATATTTCCATGTTTATACAGATCGCGGTGTAGATATTTCCATGTTTATACAGATTGCGGTGTAGATATTTCCATGTTTATACAGATAGCGGTGTAGATATTTCCATGTTTGTACAGATGGCGTTGTTGAAATTTCCATCTATACACAGATGGCCGTGTAGATATTTCCATGTTTATACTGATGGCAGCGTAGATATTTCCATGTTTATTCACATGGCGGAGTAGATACTTCCATCTTTATGGAGATGGCAGTGTAGATATTTTCATGTCTATAGAGATGGCGGTGTAGATATTTCCATATTTATAGAGATAGCGGTGTAGATATTTCCATTTTTCTGCAGATGGCAGTGTAGATATTTCCATGTTTATACAGATAGCGCTGTAGATATTTCCATGTTTTCACAGATGGTGGTGTAGATATTTCCGTGTTTATTCACATGGCGGAGTAGATACTTCCATCTTTATGGAGATGGCAGTGTAGATATTTTCATGTTTATAGAGATGGCGGTGTAGATATTTCCATATTTATAGAGATAGCGGTGTAGATATTTCCATCTTTCTACAGATGGCAGTGTAGATATTTCCATGTTTATACAGATGGCGTTGTAGATATTTCCATACTTATAGAGATGTCTGGGTAGATATTTCCATGTGTATACAGATGGTATTGTAGGTAGTTCCATGTTTATACAGAGGGTGGTGTAGATATTTCCATGTTTATTCAGATGACAGTGTAGATATTTCCATGGTTTTACAGATGGCAGTGTAGATATTTCAAAGTTTATGGAGATTGCGCTGTAGATATTTCCATGTTTATACAGATCGCGGTGTAGATATTTCCATGTTTATAGAGATAGCGGTGTAGGTATTTCCATGTTTATAGACATAGCGGTGTAGATATTTCCATGTTTCTATAGATGGCGTTGTAGATATTTCCATGTTTATACTGATAGATGTGTTGGTATTTCCACGTTCATACAGATAGCGATGTAGATATTTCCATGTTTATACAGCTCGTGGTGCAGATATTTATATCTTTATACAGATGGCATTGTAGATATTTCCTTATTCACACAGATGTCGGTGTAGATGTTTCCATGTTTATACAGATGGCGGAGTAGTGAGTTCCATGTTTATGGAGATGGCAGTGTAGATATTTTCATGTTTATAGAGATGGCGGTGTAGATATTTCCATGTTTATACAGATAGCGGTGTAGATATTTCCATGTTTTTACAGATATCGGTGTAGATATTTCCATGTTTACACAGATTGCGGTGTAGATATTTCCATCTTTCTACAGATGGCATTGTAGATATTTCCATGTTTATGCAGATGGCGGTGTAGGTATTTCCATGTTTATATAGATGGTGGTGTAGATATTACCATGTTTATACAGATAGCGGTGTAGATATTTCCATGTTTATGCAGATCGTGGTGAAGATATTTCCATGTTTATACAGATCGCTGTGTAGATATTTCCATGTTTATACAGATAGCGGTGTAGATATTTCCATGTTTATAGAGATAGCGGTGTAGGTGTCTCCATGTTTACAGACATAGCGGTGTAGATATTTCCATGTTTATATAGATGGCGTTGTAGATATTTCCATGTTTATACCGATAGATGTGTTGGTATTTCCACGTTTATACAGATAGCGATGTAGATATTTCCATGTTTATACAGCTCGCGGTGCAGATATTTATATCTTCATACAGATGGCATTGTAGATATTTCCTTATTCACACAGATGGCGGTGTAGATGTTTCCATGTTTATACAGATGGCGGAGTAGTTAGTTCCATGTTTATGGAGATGGCAGTGTAGATATTTTCATGTTTATAGAGATGGCGGTGTAGATATATCCATGTTTATAGAGATAGCAGTGTAGATATTTCTATGTCTATACAGATGGCTGTGTAGATATTTCCATGTGAATACAGATGGCATTGTAGATATTTCCATGATTATACAGATGACTGTAGAGGTATTTCCATGTTTTACAGATGGCTGTGCAGATATTTCCATGTTTATAGAGATAGCGGTGTAGATATTTCCATGTTTGTACACATGGCGTTGTTGATATTTCCATCTATACACAGATGGCCGTGTAGATATTTCCATGTTTATACTGATGGCAGCGTAGATATTTCCATGTTTATTCACATGGCGGAGTAGATACTTCCATCTTTATGGAGATGGCAGTGTAGATATTTTCATGTCTATAGAGATGGCGGTGTAGATATTTCCATATTTATAGAGATAGCGGTGTAGATATTTCCATTTTTCTGCAGATGGCAGTGTAGATATTTCCATGTTTATACAGATAGCGCTGTAGATATTTCCATGTTTTCACAGATGGTGGTGTAGATATTTCCGTGTTTATTCACATGGCGGAGTAGATACTTCCATCTTTATGGAGATGGCAGTGTAGATAATTTCATGTTTATAGAGATGGCGGTGTAGATATTTCCATATTTATAGAGATAGCGGTGTAGATATTTCCACCTTTCTACAGATGGCAGTGTAGATATTTCCATGTTTATACAGATGGCGTTGTAGATATTTCCATACTTATAGAGATGTCTGTGTAGATATTTCCATGTGTATACAGATGGTATTGTAGGTAGTTCCATGTTTATACAGAGGGTGGTGTAGATATTTCCATGTTTATTCAGATGACAGTGTAGATATTTCCATGGTTTTACAGATGGCAGTGTAGATATTTCAAAGTTTATAGAGATGGCGCTGTAGATATTTCCATGTTTATACAGATCACGGTGTAGATATTTCCATGTTTATAGAGATAGCGGTGTAGGTATTTCCATGTTTATAGACATAGCGGTGTAGATATTTCCATGTTTCTATAGATGGCGTTGTAGATATTTCCATGTTTATACTGATAGATGTGTTGGTATTTCCACGTTCATACAGATAGCGATGTAGATATTTCCATGTTTATACAGCTCGTGGTGCAGATATTTATATCTTTATACAGATGGCATTGTAGATATTTCCTTATTCACACAGATGTCGGTGTAGATGTTTCCATGTTTATACATATGGCGGAGTAGTTAGTTCCATGTTTATGGAGATGGCAGTGTAGATATTTTCATGTTTATAGAGATGGTGGTGTAGATATTTCCATGTTTATACAGATAGCGGTGTAGATATTTCCATGTTTTTACAGATATCGGTGTAGATATTTCCATGTTTACACAGATTGCGGTGTAGATATTTCCATCTTTCTACAGATGGCATTGTAGATATTTCCATGTTTATGCAGATGGCGGTGTAGGTATTTCCATGTTTATATAGATGGTGGTGTAGATATTACCATGTTTATACAGATAGCGGTGTAGATATTTCCATGTTTATGCGGATCGTGGTGAAGATATTTCCATGTTTATACAGATTGCGGTGTAGATATTTCCATGTTTATACAGATCGCTGTGTAGATATTTCCATGTTTATACAGATAGCGGTGTAGATATTTCCATGTTTATAGAGATAGCGGTGTAGGTGTCTCCATGTTTACAGACATAGCGGTGTAGATATTTCCATGTTTATATAGATGGCGTTGTAGATATTTCCATGTTTATACCGATAGATGTGTTGGTATTTCCACGTTTATACAGATAGCGATGTAGATATTTCCATGTTTATACAGCTCGCGGTGCAGATATTTATATCTTCATACAGATGGCATTGTAGATACTTCCTTATTCACACAGATGGCGGTGTAGATGTTTCCATGTTTATACAGATGGCGGAGTAGTTAGTTCCATGTTTATGGAGATGGCAGTGTAGATATTTTCATGTTTATAGAGATGGCGGTGTAGATATATCCATGTTTATAGAGATAGCAGTGTAGATATTTCTATGTCTATACAGATGGCTGTGTAGATATTTCCATGTGAATACAGATGGCATTGTAGATATTTCCATGATTATACAGATGACTGTAGAGGTATTTCCATGTTTTACAGATGGCTGTGCAGATATTTCCATGTTTATAGAGATAGCGGTGTAGATATTTCCATGTTTGTACAAATGGCGTTGTTGATATTTCCATCTATACACAGATGGCCGTGTAGATATTTCCATGTTTATACTGATGGCAGCGTAGATATTTCCATGGACATGCAGATGGCGGTGTAGATATTTCCATGTTTATACAGAGAGCGGTGTAGATATTTCCATGTTTTCACAGATGGTGGTGTAGATGTTTCCGTGTTTATACACATGGTGGAGTAGATACTTCCATCTTTATGGAGATGGCAGTGTAGGTATTTTCATGTTTATAGAGATGGCGGTGTAGATATTTCGATATTTACAGAGATAGCGGTGTAGATATTTCCATCTTTGTACAGATGGCTGTGTAGATATTTCCATGTTTATACAGATGGCGGTGTAGATATTCCCATACTTATACAGATGTCTGTGTAGATAATTCCATGTGTATACAGATGGTATTGTAGGTGTTTCCATGTTTATACAGATGGTGGTGTAGATATTTCCATGTTTATTCAGATGACTGTGTAGATATTTCCATGTTTTTACAGATGGCAGTGTAGATATTTCAATGCTTATAGAGATGGCGCTGTAGATATTTCCATGTTTATACAGATAGCGGTGTAGATATTTCCATGTTTTTACAGATATCGGTGTAGATATTTCCATGTTTACACAGATTGCGGTGTAGGTATTTCCATCTTTCTACAGATGGCATTGTAGATATTTCCATGTGTATGCAGATGGCGGTGTATATATATCCATGTTTATATAGATGGTGGTGTAGATATTACCATGTTTATACAGATTGCGGTGTAGATATTTCCATGTTTATACAGATCGTGGTGAAGATATTTCCATGTTTATACCGATCGCGGTGTAGATATTTCCATGTTTATACAGATCGCGGTGTAGATATTTCCATGTTTATACAGATATTGTTGTAGATATTTCCATGTTTATACAGATAGCGTTGTAGATATTTCCATGTTTATAGAGATAGCGGTGTAGGTATTTCCATGTTTATAGACATAGCGGTGTAGATATTTCCATGTTTATATAGATGGCGTTGTAGATATTTCCATGTTCGTACCGATAGATGTGTTGTTATTTCCACGTTTATACAGATAGCGATGTAGATATTTCCATGTTTATACAGCTCGCGGTGCAGATATTTATATCTTTATATAGATGGTATTGTAGATATTTCCTTATTCACACAGATGGAGGTGTAGATGTTTCCATGTTTATACAGATGGCGGAGTAGTTAGTTCCATGTTTATGGAGATGGCAGTGTAGATATTTTCATGTTTATAGAGATGGCGGTGTAGATATTTCCATGTTTATAGAGATAGCAGTGTAGATATTTGCATGTTTATACAGATGGCTGTGTAGGTATTTCCATGTGTATACAGATGGCATTGTAGATATTTCCATGTTTATACAGATGACTGTAGAGGTATTTCCATGTTTTACAGATGGCTGTGCAGATATTTCCATCTTTATAGAGATAGCGGTGTAGATATTTCCATGTTTGTACAGATGGCGTTGTTGATATTTCCATCTATACACAGATGGCCATGTAGATATTTCCATGTTTATACAGATGGCAGCGTAGGTATTTCCATGGACATGCAGATGGCGGTGTAGGTATTTCCATGTTTATACAGATAGCGGTGTAGATAGTTCCATGTTTTCACAGATGGTGGTGTAGATATTTCCGTGTTTATACACATGGCGGAGTAGATACTTCCATATTTATAGAGATGGCAGTGTAGATATTTTCATGTTTATAGAGATGGCGGTGTAGATATTTCCATATTTATAGAGATAGCGGTGTAGATATTTCCATCTTTCTACAGATGGCAGTGTAGATATTTCCATGTTTATACAGATGGCGGTGTAGATATTTCCATACTTATACAGATGTCTGTGTAGATATTTCCATGTGTATACAGATGGTATTGTAGGTATTTCCATGTTTATACAGATGGTGGTGTATTTATTTCTATGTTTATTCAGATGACTGTGTAGATATTTCCATGTTTTTACAGATGGCAGTGTAGATATTTCAATGTTTACAGAGATGGCGCTGTAGATATTTCCATGTTTATACAGATCGCGGTGTAGATATTTCCATGTTTATACAGATAGCGATGTAGATATTTCCATGTTTATACAGCTCGCGGTGCAGATATTTATACCTTTATACAGATGGCATTGTAGATATTTCCTTATTCACACAGATGGCGGTGTAGATGTTTCCATGTTTATACAGATGGCGGAGTAGTTAGTTCCATGTTTATGGAGATGGCAGTGTAGATATTTTCATGTTCATAGAGATGGCGGTGTAGATATTTCCATGTTTATAGAGATAGCAGTGTAGATATTTACATGTTTAAACAGATGGCTGTGTAGATATTTCCATGTGTATACAGATGGCATTGTAGATATTTCCATGTTTATACAGATGACTGTAGAGGTATTTCCATGTTTTACAGATGGCTGTGCAGATATTTCCATGTTTATAGAGATAGCGGTGTAGATATTTCCATGTTGTACAGATGGCGTTGTTGATATTTCCATCGATACACAGATGGCCGTGTAGATATTTCCATGTTTATACAGATGGCAGCGAAAATATTTCCAAGGACATGCAGATGGCGGTGTAGATATTTCCATGTTTATACAGAGAGCGGTGTAGATATTTCCATGTTTTCACAGATGGTGGTGTAGATATTTCCGTGTTTAAACACATGGCGGAGTAGATACTTCCATCTTTATGGAGATGGCAGTGTAGATATTTTCATGTTTATAGAGATGGCGGTATAGATATTTCCATATTTATAGAGATAGCGGTGTAGATATTTCCATCTTTCTACAGATGGTAGTGTAGATATTTCCATGTTTATACAGATAGCGGTGTAGATATTTCCATGTTTTTACAGATAGCGGTGTAGATATTTCCATGTTTACACAGATTGTGGTGTAGATATTTCCAGCTTTCTACAGATGGCATTGTAGATATTTCCATGTTTATGCAGATGGCGGTGTAGATATTACCATGTTTATATAGATGGAGGTGTAGATATTACCATGTTTATACAGATAGTGGTGTAGATATTTCCATGTTTATACAGATCGTGGTGAAGATATTTCCATGTTCATACAGATCGTGGTGTAGATATTTCCATGTTTATACAGATCGCTGTGTAGATATTTCCATGTTTATACAGATAGCGGTGTAGATATTTCCATGTTTATAGAGATAGCGGTGTAGGTATTTCCATGTTTATAGACATAGCGGTGTAGATATTTCCATGTTTATATAGATGGCGTTGTAGATATTTCCATGTTTATACCGATAGATGTGTTGGTATTTCCACGTTTATACAGATAGCGATGTAGATATTTCCATGTTTATACAGCTCGCGGTGCAGATATTTATATCTTTATACAGATGTCATTGTAGATATATCCTTATTCACACAGATGGCGGTGTAGATGTTTCCATGTTTATACAGATGGCGGAGAAGATAGTTCCATGTTTATGGAGATGGCAGTGTAGATATTTTCATGTTTATAGAGATGGCGGTGTAGATATTTCCATGTTTAAAGAGATAGCAGTGTAGATATTTGCATGTTTATACAGATGGCTGTGTAGGTATTTCCATGTGTATACAGATGGCATTGTAGATATTTCCATGTTTATACAGATGACTGTAGAGGTATTTCCATGTTTTACAGATGGCTGTGCAGATATTTCCATGTTTATAGAGATAGCGGTGTAGATATTTCCATGTTTAAAGAGATAGCAGTGTAGATATTTGCATGTTTATACAGATGGCTGTGTAGGTATTTCCATGTGTATACAGATGGCATTGTAGATATTTCCATGTTTATACAGATGACTGTAGAGGTATTTCCATGTTTTACAGATGGCTGTGCAGATATTTCCATGTTTATAGAGATGGCGGTGTAGATATTTCCATGTTTGTACAGATGGCGTTGTTGATATTTCCATCTATACACAGATGGCCGTGTAGATATTTCCATGTTTATACAGATGGCAGCGTAGGTATTTCCATGGACATGCAGATGGCGGTGTAGATATTTCCATGTTTATACAGATAGCGGTGTAGATAGTTCCATGTTTTCACAGATGGTGGTGTAGGTATTTCCGTGTTTATACACATGGCGGAGTAGATACTTCCATCTTTATAGAGATGGCAGTGTAGATATTTTCATGTTTATAGAGATGGCGGTGTAGATATTTCCATATATATAGAGATAGCGGTGTAGATATTTCCATCTTTCTACAGATGGCAGTGTAGATATTTCCATGTTTATACAGATGGCGGTGTAGATATTTCCATACTTATACAGATGTCTGTGTAGATATTTCCATGTGTATACAGATGGTATTGTAGGTATTTCCATGTTTATACAGATGGTGGTGTATTTATTTCCATGTTTATTCAGATGACTGTGTAGATATTTCCATGTTTTTACAGATGGCAGTGTAGATATTTCAATGTTTATAAAGATGGCGCTGTAGATATTTCCATGTTTATACAGATCGCGGTGTAGATATTTCCATGTTTATACAGATCGCGGTGTAGATATTTCCATGTTTTTACAGATATTGGTGTAGATATTTCCATGTTTACACAGATTGCAGTGTAGATATTTCCATCTTTCTACAGATGGCATTGTAGATATTTCCATGTTTATGCAGATGGCGGTGTAGATATTTCCATGTTTATATAGATGGTGGTGTAGATATTACCATGTTTATACAGATAGCAGTGTAGATATTTCCATGTTTATACAGATCGTGGTGAAGATATTTCCATGTTCATACAGATCGTGGTGTAGATATTTCCATGTGTATACAGATCGCGGTGTAGATATTTCCATGTTTATACAGATAGCGGTGTAGATATTTCCATGTTTATACAGATAGCGGTGTAGATATTTCCATGTTTATAGAGATAGTGGTGTAGGTATTTCCATGTTTACAGACATAGCGGTGTAGATATTTCCATGTTTATATAGATGGCGTTGTAGATATTTCCATGTTTTCACAGATGGTGGTGTAGATATTTCCGTGTTTATACATATGGCGGAGTAGATAATTCCATCTTTATGGAGATGGCAGTGTAGATATTTTCATGTTTATAGAGATGGCGGTGTAGATATTTCGATATTTATAGAGATAGCGGTGTAGGTATTTCCATGTTTATAGACATAGCGGTGTAGATATTTCCATGTTTATATAGATGGCGTTGTAGAATTTCCATTTTTATACCGATAGATGTGTTGGTATTTCCACGTTTATACAGATAGCGATGTAGATATTTCCATGTTTATACAGCTTGCGGTGCAGATATTTATATCTTTATACAGATGGCATTGTAGATATTTCCTTATTCACACAGATGGCGGTGTAGATGTTTCCATGTTTATGCAGATGGCGGAGTAGTTAGTTCCATGTTTATGGAGATGGCAGTGTAGATATTTTCATGTTTATAGAGATGGCGGTGTAGATATTTCCATGTTTATAGAGATAGCAGTGTAGATATGTACATGTTTATACAGATGGCTGTGTAGATATTTCCATGTGTATACAGATGGCATTGTAGATATTTCCATATTTATACAGATGACTGTAGAGGTATTTCCATGTTTTACAGATGGCTGTGCAGATATTTCCATGTTTATAGAGATAGCGGTGTAGGTATTTCCATGTTTGTACAGATGGCGTTGTTGATATTTCCATCTATACACAGATGGCCGTGTAGATATTTCCATGTTTATTCAGATGGCAGCGTAGATATTTCCATGGACATGCAGATGGCGGTGTAGATATTTCCATGTTTATACAGAGAGCGGTGTAGATATTTCCATGTTTTCACAGATGGTGGTGTAGATATTTCCGTGTTTATACACATGGCGGAGTAGATACTTCCATCTTTATGGAGATGGCAGTGTAGATATTTTCATGTTTATAGAGATGGCGGTGTAGATATTTCCATATTTATGGAGATAGCGGTGTAGATATTTCCATCTTTCTACAGATGGCAGTGTAGATATTTCGATGTTTATACAGATGGCGGTGTACATATTTCCATGTTTATATAGATGGTGGTGTAGATATTACCATGTTTATACAGATAGCGGTGTAGATATTTCCATGTTTATACAGATCGTGGTGAAGATATTTCCATGTTCATACAGATCGTGGTGTAGATATTTCAATGTTTATCCAGATCGCGGTGTAGATATTTCCATGTTTATACAGATAGCGGTGTAGATATTTCCATGTTTATACAGATAGCGGTGTAGATATTTCCATGTTTATAGAGATAGCGGTGTAGGTATTTCCATGTTTATAGACATAGCGGTGTAGATATTTCCATGTTTATATAGATGGCGTTGTAGATATTTCCATGTTTATACCGATAGATGTGTTGGTATTTCCACGTTTATACAGATATCGATGTAGGTATTTCCATGTTTATACAGCTCGCGGTGCAGATATTTATACCTTTATACAGATGGCATTGTAGATATTTCCTTATTCACACAGATGGCGGTGTAGATGTTTCCATGTTTATACAGACGGCGGAGTAGTTAGTTCCATGTTTTTGGAGATGGCAGTGTAGATATTTTCATGTTTATAGAGATGGCGGTGTAGATATTTCCATGTTTATAGAGATAGCACTGTAGATATTTACATGTTTATACAGATGGCTGTGTAGATATTTCCATGTGTATACAGATGGCATTGTAGATATTTCCATGTTTATAAAGATGACTGTAGGGGTATTTCCATGTTTTACAGATGGCTGTGCAGATATTTCCATGTTTATAGAGATAGCGGTGTAGATATTTCCATGTTTGTACAGATGGCGTTGTTGATATTTCCATCTATACGCAGATGGCCGTGTAGATATTTCCATGTTTATACAGATGGCAGCGTAGATATTTCCATGGACATGCAGATGGCGGTGTAGATATTTCCATGTTTATACAGAGAGCGGTGTAGACAGTTCCATGTTTTCACAGATGGTGGTGTAGATATTTCCGTGTTTATACACATGGCGGAGTAGATACTTCCATATTTATAGAGATGGCAGTGTAGATATTTTCATGTTTATAGAGATGGCGGTGTAGATATTTCCATATTTATAGAGATAGCCGTGTAGATATTTCCATCTTTCTACAGATGGCAGTGTAGATATTTCCATGTTTATACAGATGGCGGTGTAGATATTTCCATACTTATACAGATGTCTGTGTAGATATATCCATGTGTATACAGATGGTATTGTAGGTATTTCCATGTTTATACAGATGGTGGTGTATTTATTTCCATGTTTATTCAGATGACTGTGTAGATATTTCCATGTTTTTACAGATTGGAGTGTAGATATTTCAATGTTTACAGAGATGGCGCTGTAGATATTTCCATGTTTATACAGATCGCGGTGTAGATATTTCCATGTTTATACAGATAGCGGTGTAGATATTTCCATGTTTTTACAGATATCGGTGTAGATATTTCCATGTTTACACAGATTGCGGTGTAGATATTTCCATCTTTCTACAGATGGCATTGTAGATATTTCCATGTTTATGCAGATGGCGGTGTACATATTTCCATGTTTATATAGATGGTGGTGTAGATATTACCATGTTTATACAGATAGCGGTGTAGATATTTCCATGTTTATATAGATCGTGGTGAAGGTATTTCCATGTTCATACAGATCGTGGTGTAGATATTTCCATGTGTATACAGATCGCGGTGTAGATATTTCCATGTTTATACAGATAGCGTTGTAGATATTTCCATGTTTATACAGATAGCGGTGTAGATATTTCCATGTTTATAGAGATAGCGGTGTAGGTATTTCCATGTTTACAGACATAGCGGTGTAGATATTTCCATCTTTATATAGATGGCGTTGTAGATATTTCCATGTTTATACTGATAGATGTGTTGGTATTTCCACGTTTATACAGATAGCGATGTAGATATTTCCATGTTTATACAGCTCGCGGTGCAGATATTTATATCTTTATACAGATGGCATTGTAGATATTTCCTTATTCACACAGATGGCGGTGTAGATGTTTCCATGTTTATACAGATGGCGGAGTAGTTAGTTCCATGTTTATGGAGATGGCAGTGTAGATATTTTCATGTTTATAGAGATGGCGGTGTAGATATTTCCATGTTTATAGAGATAGCAGTGTAGATATTTACATGTTTATACAGATGGCTGTGTAGTTATTTCCATGTGTATACAGATGGCATTGTAGATATTTCCATGTTTATACAGATGACTGTAGAGGTATTTCCATGTTTTACAGATGGCTGTGCAGATATTTCCATGTTTATAGAGATAGCGGTGTAGATATTTCCATGTTGTACAGATGGCGTTGTTGATATTTCCATCTATACACAGATGGCCGTGTAGATATTTCCATGTTTATACAGATGGCAGCGTAGATATTTCCATGGACATGCAGATGGCGGTGTAGATATTTCCATGTTTATACAGAGAGCGGTGTAGATATTTCCATGTTTTCACAGATGGTGGTGTAGATATTTCCGTGTTTATACACATGGCGGAGAAGATACTTCCATCTATATGGAGATGGCAGTGTAGATATTTTCATGTTTATAGAGATGGCGGTATAGATATTTCCATATTTATAGAGATAGCGGTGTAGATATTTCCATCTTTCTACAGATGGCAGTGTAGATATTTCCATGTTTATACAGATGGCGGTGTTGATATTTCCATACTTATAGAGATGTCTGTGTAGATATTTCCATGTGTATACAGATGGTATTTTAGGTATTTCCATGTTTATACAGATGGTGGTGTAGATATTTCCATGTTTATTCAGATGACTGTGTAGATATTTCCATGTTTTACAAATGGCAGTGTAGATATTTCAATGTTTATAGAGATGGCGCTGTAGATATTTCCATGTTTATACAGATCGCGGTGTAGATATTTCCATGTTTATACAGATAGCGGTGTAGATATTTCCATGTTTTTACAGATAGCGTTGTAGATATTTCCATGTTTACACAGATTGTGGTGTAGATATTTCCATCTTTCTACTGATGGCATTGTAGATATTTCCATGTTTATGCAGATGGCGGTGTAGATATTTCCATGTTAATACAGATAGCGGTGCAGATATTTCCATGTTTATACAGATCGTGGTGAAGATATTTCCATGTTTATACAGATCGCGGTGTAGATATTTCCATGTTTACCCAGATCGCTGTGTAGATATTTCCATGTTTATACAGATAGCGGTGTAGATATTTCCATGTTTATAGAGATAGCGGTGTAGGTATTTCCATGTTTATAGACATAGCGGTGTAGATATTTCCATGTTTATATAGATGGCGTTGTAGATATTTCCATGTTTATACCGATAGATGTGTTGGTATTTCCACGTTTATACAGATAGCGATGTAGATATTTCCAGGTTTATACAGCTCGCGGTGCAGATATTTATATCTTTATACAGATGGCATTGTAGATATATCCTTATTCACACAGATGGCGGTGTAGATGTTTCCATGTTTATACAGATGGCGGAGTAGTTAGTTCCATGTTTATGGAGATGGCAGTGTAGTTATTTTCATGTTTATAGAGATGGAGGTGTAGATATTTCCATGTTTAAAGAGATAGCAGTGTAGATATTTCTATGTCTATACAGATGGCTGTGTAGATATTTCCATGTGAATACAGATGGCATTGTAGATATTTCCATGATTATACAGATGACTGTAGAGGTATTTCCATGTTTTACAGATGGCTGTGCAGATATTTCCATGTTTATAGAGATAGCGGTGTAGATATTTCCATGTTTGTACACATGGCGTTGTTGATATTTCCATCTATACACCGATGGCCGTGTAGATATTTCCATGTTTATACTGATGGCAGCGTAGATATTTCCATGGATATGCAGATGGCGGTGTAGATATTTCCATGTTTATACAGAGAGCGGTGTAGATATTTCCATGTTTTCACAGATGGTGGTGTAGATATTTCCGTGTTTATACACATGGTGGAGTAGATACTTCCATCTTTATGGAGATGGCAGTGTAGATATTTTTATGTTTATAGAGATGGCGGTGTAGATATTTCGATATTTACAGAGATAGCGGTGTAGATATTTCCATCTTTGTACAGATGGCTGTGTAGATATTTCCATGTTTATACAGATGGCGGTGTAGATATTCCCATACTTATACAGATGTCTGTGTAGATATTTCCATGTGTATACAGATGGTATTGTAGGTATTTCGATGTTTATACAGATGGTGGTGTAGATATTTCCATGTTTATTCAGATGACTGTGTAGATATTTCCATGTTTTTACAGATGGCAGTGTAGATATTTCAATGCTTATAGAGATGGCGCTGTAGATATTTCCATGTTTATACAGATCGTGGTGTAGATATTTCCATGTTTATACAGATAGCGGTGTAGATATTTCCATGTTTTTACAGATAACGGTGTAGATATTTCCGTGTTTACACAGATTGCGGTGTAGGTATTTCCATCTTTCTACAGATGGCATTGTAGATATTTCCATGTGTATGCAGATGGCGGTGTATATATATCCATGTTTATATAGATGGTGGTGTAGATATTACCATGTTTATACAGATTTTGGTGTAGATATTTCCATGTTTATACAGATCGTGGTGAAGATATTTCCATGTTTATACCCATCGCGGTGTAGATATTTCCATGTTTATACAGATCGCGGTGTAGATATTTCCATGTTTATACAGATATCGTTGTAGATATTTCCATGTTTATACAGATAGCGTTGTAGATATTTCCATGTTTATAGAGATAGCGGTGTAGGTATTTCCATGTTTATAGACATAGCGGTGTAGATATTTTCATGTTTATATAGATGGCGTTGTAGATATTTCCATGTTTATACCGATAGATGTGTTGTTATTTCCACGTTTATACAGATAGCGATGTAGATATTTCCATGTTTATACAGCTCGCGGTGCAGATATTTATATCTTTATACAGATGGTATTGTAGATATTTCCTTATTCACACAGATGGAGGTGTAGATGTTTCCATGTTTATACAGATGGCGGAGTAGTTAGTTCCATGTTTATGGAGATGGCAGTGTAGATATTTTCATGTTTATAGAGATGGCGGTGTAGATATTTCCATGTTTATAGAGATAGCAGTGTAGATATTTGCATGTTTATACAGATGGCTGTGTAGGTATTTCCATGTGTATACAGATGGCATTGTAGATATTTCCATGTTTATACAGATGACTGTAGAGGTATTTCCATGTTTTACAGATGGCTGTGCAGATATTTCCATGTTTATAGAGATAGCGGTGTAGATATTTCCATGTTTAAAGAGATAGCAGTGTAGATATTTGCATGTTTATACAGATGGCTGTGTAGGTATTTCCATGTGTATACAGATGGCATTGTAGATATTTCCATGTTTATACAGATGACTGTAGAGGTATTTCCATGTTTTACAGATGGCTGTGCAGATATTTCCATGTTTATAGAGATAGCGGTGTAGATATTTCCATGTTTGTACAGATGGCGTTGTTGATATTTCCATCTATACACAGATGGCCGTGTAGATATTTCCATGTTTATACAGATGGCAGCGTAGATATTTCCATGGACATGCAGATGGCGGTGTAGATATTTCCACGTTTATACAGATAGCGGTGTAGATAGTTCCATGTTTTCACAGATGGTGGTGTAGGTATTTCCGTGTTTATACACATGGCGGAGTAGATACTTCCATCTTTATAGAGATGGCAGTGTAGATATTTTCATGTTTATAGAGATGGCGGTGTAGATATTTCCATATATATAGAGATAGCGGTGTAGATATTTCCATCTTTCTACAGATGGCAGTGTAGATATTTCCATGTTTATACAGATGGCTGTGTAGATATTTCCATACTTATACAGATGTCTGTGTAGATATTTCCATGTGTATACAGATGGTATTGTAGGTATTTCCATGTTTATACAGATGGTGGTGTATTTATTTCCATGTTTATTCAGATGACTGTGTAGATATTTCCATGTTTTTACAGATGGCAGTGTAGATATTTCAATGTTTATAAAGATGGCGCTGTAGATATTTCCATGTTTATACAGATCGCGGTGTAGATATTTCCATGTTTATACAGATCGCGGTGTAGATATTTCCATGTTTTTACAGATATTGGTGTAGATATTTCCATGTTTACACAGATTGCAGTGTAGATATTTCCATCTTTCTACAGATGGCATTGTAGATATTTCCATGTTTATGCAGATGGCGGTGTAGATATTTCCATGTTTATATAGATGGTGGTGTAGATATTACCATGTTTATACAGATAGCGGTGTAGATATTTCCATGTTTATACAGATCGTGGTGAAGATATTTCCATGTTCATACAGATCGTGGTGTAGATATTTCCATGTGTATACAGATCGCGGTGTAGATATTTCCATGTTTATACAGATAGCGTTGTAGATATTTCCATGTTTATACAGATAGCGGTGTAGATATTTCCATGTTTATAGAGATAGTGGTGTAGGTATTTCCATGTTTACAGACATAGCGGTGTAGATATTTCCATGTTTATATAGATGGCGTTGTAGATATTTCCATGTTTTCACAGATGGTGGTGTAGTTATTTCCGTGTTTATACATATGGCGGAGTAGATAATTCCATCTTTATGGAGATGGCAGTGTAGATATTTTCATGTTTATAGAGATGGCGGTGTAGATATTTCGATATTTATAGAGATAGCGGTGTAGGTATTTCCATGTTTATAGACATAGCGGTGTAGATATTTCCATGTTTATATAGATGGCGTTGTAGAATTTCCATGTTTATACCGATAGATGTGTTGGTATTTCCACGTTTATACAGATAGCGATGTAGATATTTCCATGTTTATACAGCTTGCGGTGCAGATATTTATATCTTTATACAGATGGCATTGTAGATATTTCCTTATTCACACAGATGGCGGTGTAGATGTTTCCATGTTTATACAGATGGCGGAGTAGTTAGTTCCATGTTTATGGAGATGGCAGTGTAGATATTTTCATGTTTATAGAGATGGCGGTGTAGATATTTCCATGTTTATAGAGATAGCAGTGTAGATATGTACATGTTTATACAGATGGCTGTGTAGATATTTCCATGTGTATACAGATGGCATTGTAGATATTTCCATATTTATACAGATGACTGTAGAGGTATTTCCATGTTTTACAGATGGCTGTGCAGATATTTCCATGTTTATAGAGATAGCGGTGTAGGTATTTCCATGTTTGTACAGATGGCGTTGTTGATATTTCCATCTATACACAGATGGCCGTGTAGATATTTCCATGTTTATTCAGATGGCAGCGTAGATATTTCCATGGACATGCAGATGGCGGTGTAGATATTTCCATGTTTATACAGAGAGCGGTGTAGATATTTCCATGTTTTCACAGATGGTGGTGTAGATATTTCCGTGTTTATACACATGGCGGAGCAGATACTTCCATCTTTATGGAGATGGCAGTGTAGATATTTTCATGTTTATAGAGATGGCAGAGTAGATATTTCCATATTTATAGAGATAGCAGTGTAGATATTTCCATCATTCTACAGATGGCAGTGTAGATATTTCCATGTTTATACAGATGGCGGTGTAGATATTTCCATGTTTATACAGATAGCGGTGTAGATATTTCCATGTTTATATAGATGGTGGTGTAGATATTACCATGTTTATACAGATAGCGGTGTAGATATTTCCATGTTTATACAGATCGTGGTGAAGATATTTCCATGTTCATACAGATCGTGGTGTAGATATTTCAATGTTTATACAGATCACGGTGTAGATATTTCCATGTTTATACAGATAGCGGTGTAGATATTTCCATGTTTATACAGATAGCGGTGTAGATATTTCCATGTTTATAGAGATAGCGGTGTAGGTATTTCCATGTTTATAGACATAGCGGTGTAGATATTTCCATGTTTATATAGATGGCGTTGTAGATATTTCCATGTTTATACCGATAGATGTGTTGGTATTTCCACGTTTATACAGATATCGATGTAGGTATTTCCATGTTTATACAGCTCGCGGTGCAGATATTTCTACCTTTATACAGATGGCATTGTAGATATTTCCTTATTCACACAGATGGCGGTGTAGATGTTTCCATGTTTATACAGACGGCGGAGTAGTTAGTTCCATGTTTTTGTAGATGGCAGTGTAGATATTTTCATGTTTATAGAGATGGCGGTGTAGATATTTCCATGTTTATAGAGATAGCACTGTAGATATTTACATGTTTATACAGATGGCTGTGTAGATATTTCCATGTGTATACAGATGGCATTGTAGATATTTCCATGTTTATAAAGATGACTGTAGAGGTATTTCCATGTTTTACAGATGGCTGTGCAGATATTTCCATGTTTATAGAGATAGCGGTGTAGATATTTCCATGTTTGTACAGATGGCGTTGTTGATATTTCCATCTATACACAGATGGCCGTGTAGATATTTCCATGTTTATACAGATGGCAGCGTAGATATTTCCATGGACATGCAGATGGCGGTGTAGATATTTCCATGTTTATACAGAGAGCGGTGTAGATAGTTCCATGTTTTCACAGATGGTGGTGTAGATATTTCCGTGTTTATACACATGGCGGAGTAGATACTTCCATATTTATAGAGATGGCAGTGTAGATATTTTCATGTTTATAGAGATGGCGGTGTAGATATTTCCATATTTATAGAGATAGCGGTGTAGATATTTCCATCTTTCTACAGATGGCAGTGTAGATATTTCCATGTTTACAGATGGCGGTGTAGATATTTCCATACTTATACAGATGTCTGTGTAGATATATCCATGTGTATACAGATGGTATTGTAGGTATTTCCATGTTTATACAGATGGTGGTGTATTTATTTCCATGTTTATTCAGATGACTGTGTAGATATTTCCATGTTTTTACAGATTGGAGTGTAGATATTTCAATGTTTACAGAGATGGCGCTGTAGTTATTTCCATGTTTATACAGATCGCGGTGTAGATATTTCCATGTTTATACAGATAGCGGTGTAGATATTTCCATGTTTTTACAGATATCGGTGTAGATATTTCCATGTTTACACAGATTTCGGTGTAGATATTTCCATCTTTCTACAGATGGCATTGTAGATATTTCCATGTTTATGCAGATGGCGGTGTACATATTTCCATGTTTATATAGATGGTGGTGTAGATATTACCATGTTTATACAGATAGCGGTGTAGATATTTCCATGTTTACATAGATCGTGGTGAAGATATTTCCATGTTCATACAGATCGTGGTGTAGATATTTCCATGTGTATACAGATCGCGGTGTAGATATTTCCATGTTTATACAGATAGCGTTGTAGATATTTCCATGTTTATACAGATAGCGGTGTAGATATTTCCATGTTTATAGAGATAGCGGTGTAGGTATTTCCATGTTTACAGACATAGCGGTGTAGATATTTCCATCTTTATATTGATGGCGTTGTAGATATTTCCATGTTTATACTGATAGATGTGTTGGTATTTCCACGTTTATACAGATAGCGATGTAGATATTTCCATGTTTATACAGCTCGCGGTGCAGATACTTATATCTTTATACAGATGGCATTGTAGATATTTCCTTATTCACACAGATGGCGGTGTAGATGTTTCCATGTTTATACAGATGGCGGAGTAGTTAGTTCCATGTTTATGGAGATGGCAGTGTAGATATTTTCATGTTTATAGAGATGGCGGTGTAGATATTTCCATGTTTATAGAGATAGCAGTGTAGATATTTACATGTTCATACAGATGGCTGTGTAGTTATTTCCATGTGTATACAGATGGCATTGTAGATATTTCCATGTTTATACAGATGACTGTAGAGGTATTTCCATGTTTTACAGATGGCTGTGCAGATATTTCCATGTTTATAGAGATAGCGGTGTAGATATTTCCATGTTGTACAGATGGCGTTGTTGATATTTCCATCTATACACAGATGGCCGTGTAGATATTTCCATGTTTATACAGATGGCAGCGTAGATATTTCCATGGACATGCAGATGGCGGTGTAGATATTTCCATGTTTATACAGAGAGCGGTGTAGATATTTCCATGTTTTCACAGATGGTGGTGTAGATATTTCCGTGTTTATACACATGGCGGAGCAGATACTTCCATCTTTATGGAGATGGCAGTGTAGATATTTTCATGTTTATAGAGATGGCGGTATAGATATTTCCATATTTATAGAGATAGCGGTGTAGATATTTCCATCTTTCTACAGATGGCAGTGTAGATATTTCCATGTGTATACAGATGGTATTGTAGGTATTTCCATGTTTATACAGATGGTGGTGTAGATATTTCCATGTTTATTCAGATGACTGTGTAGATATTTCCATGTTTTACAGATGGCAGTGTAGATATTTCAATGTTTATAGAGATGGCGCTGTAGATATTTCCATGTTTATACAGATCGCGGTGTAGATATTTCCATGTTTATACAGATAGCGGTGTAGATATTTCCATGTTTTTACAGATAGCGTTGTAGATATTTCCATGTTTACACAGATTGTGGTGTAGATATTTCCATCTTTCTACTGATGGCATTGTAGATATTTCCATGTTTATGCAGATGGCGGTGTAGATATTTCCATGTTAATACAGATAGCTGTGTAGATATTTCCATGTTTATACAGATCGTGGTGAAGATATTTCCATGTTTATACAGATCGCGGTGTAGATATTTCCATGTTTACACAGATCGCTGTGTAGATATTTCCATGTTTATACAGATAGCGGTGTAGATATTTCCATGTTTATAGAGATAGCGGTGTAGGTATTTCCATGTTTATAGACATAGCGGTGTAGATATTTCCATGTTTATATAGATGGCGTTGTAGATATTTCCATGTTTATACCGATAGATGTGTTGGTATTTCCACGTTTATACAGATAGCGATGTAGATATTTCCAGGTTTATACAGCTTGCGGTGCAGATATTTATATCTTTATACAGATGGCATTGTAGATATTTCCTTATTCACACAGATGGCGGTGTAGATGTTTCCATGTTTATACAGATGGCGGAGTAGTTAGTTCCATGTTTATGGAGATGGCAGTGTAGATATTTTCATGTTTATAGAGATGGCGGTGTAGATATTTCCATGTTTATAGAGATAGCAGTGTAGATATGTACATGTTTATACAGATGGCTGTGTAGATATTTCCATGTGTATACAGATGGCATTGTAGATATTTCCATATTTATACAGATGACTGTAGAGGTATTTCCATGTTTTACAGATGGCTGTGCAGATATTTCCATGTTTATAGAGATAGCGGTGTAGGTATTTCCATGTTTGTACAGATGGCGTTGTTGATATTTCCATCTATACACAGATGGCCGTGTAGATATTTCCATGTTTATTCAGATGGCAGCGTAGATATTTCCATGGACATGCAGATGGCGGTGTAGATATTTCCATGTTTATACAGAGAGCGGTGTAGATATTTCCATGTTTTCACAGATGGTGGTGTAGATATTTCCGTGTTTATACACATGGCGGAGCAGATACTTCCATCTTTATGGAGATGGCAGTGTAGATATTTTCATGTTTATAGAGATGGCAGAGTAGATATTTCCATATTTATAGAGATAGCAGTGTAGATATTTCCATCTTTCTACAGATGGCAGTGTAGATATTTCCATGTTTATACAGATGGCGGTGTAGATATTTCCATGTTTATACAGATAGCGGTGTAGATATTTCCATGTTTATATAGATGGTGGTGTAGATATTACCATGTTTATACAGATAGCGGTGTAGATATTTCCATGTTTATACAGATCGTGGTGAAGATATTTCCATGTTCATACAGATCGTGGTGTAGATATTTCAATGTTTATACAGATCGCGGTGTAGATATTTCCATGTTTATACAGATAGCGGTGTAGATATTTCCATGTTTATACAGATAGCGGTGTAGATATTTCCATGTTTATAGAGATAGCGGTGTAGGTATTTCCATGTTTATAGACATAGCGGTGTAGATATTTCCATGTTTATATAGATGGCGTTGTAGATATTTCCATGTTTATACCGATAGATGTGTTGGTATTTCCACGTTTATACAGATATCGATGTAGGTATTTCCATGTTTATACAGCTCGCGGTGCAGATATTTCTACCTTTATACAGATGGCATTGTAGATATTTCCTTATTCACACAGATGGCGGTGTAGATGTTTCCATGTTTATACAGACGGCGGAGTAGTTAGTTCCATGTTTTTGTAGATGGCAGTGTAGATATTTTCATGTTTATAGAGATGGCGGTGTAGATATTTCCATGTTTATAGAGATAGCACTGTAGATATTTACATGTTTATACAGATGGCTGTGTAGATATTTCCATGTGTATACAGATGGCATTGTAGATATTTCCATGTTTATAAAGATGACTGTAGAGGTATTTCCATGTTTTACAGATGGCTGTGCAGATATTTCCATGTTTATAGAGATAGCGGTGTAGATATTTCCATGTTTGTACAGATGGCGTTGTTGATATTTCCATCTATACACAGATGGCCGTGTAGATATTTCCATGTTTATACAGATGGCAGCGTAGATATTTCCATGGACATGCAGATGGCGGTGTAGATATTTCCATGTTTATACAGAGAGCGGTGTAGATAGTTCCATGTTTTCACAGATGGTGGTGTAGATATTTCCGTGTTTATACACATGGCGGAGTAGATACTTCCATATTTATAGAGATGGCAGTGTAGATATTTTCATGTTTATAGAGATGGCGGTGTAGATATTTCCATATTTATAGAGATAGCGGTGTAGATATTTCCATCTTTCTACAGATGGCAGTGTAGATATTTCCATGTTTACAGATGGCGGTGTAGATATTTCCATACTTATACAGATATCTGTGTAGATATATCCATGTGTATACAGATGGTATTGTAGGTATTTCCATGTTTATACAGATGGTGGTGTATTTATTTCCATGTTTATTCAGATGACTGTGTAGATATTTCCATGTTTTTACAGATTGGAGTGTAGATATTTCAATGTTTACAGAGATGGCGCTGTAGATATTTCCATGTTTATACAGATCGCGGTGTAGATATTTCCATGTTTATACAGATAGCGGTGTAGATATTTCCATGTTTTTACAGATATCGGTGTAGATATTTCCATGTTTACACAGATTTCGGTGTAGATATTTCCATCTTTCTACAGATGGCATTGTAGATATTTCCATGTTTATGCAGATGGCGGTGTACATATTTCCATGTTTATATAGATGGTGGTGTAGATATTACCATGTTTATACAGATAGCGGTGTAGATATTTCCATGTTTATATAGATCGTGGTGAAGATATTTCCATGTTCATACAGATCGTGGTGTAGATATTTCCATGTGTATACAGATCGCGGTGTAGATATTTCCATGTTTATACAGATAGCGTTGTAGATATTTCCATGTTTATACAGATAGCGGTGTAGATATTTCCATGTTTATAGAGATAGCGGTGTAGGTATTTCCATGTTTACAGACATAGCGGTGTAGATATTTCCATCTTTATATTGATGGCGTTGTAGATATTTCCATGTTTATACTGATAGATGTGTTGGTATTTCCACGTTTATACAGATAGCGATGTAGATATTTCCATGTTTATACAGCTCGCGGTGCAGATATTTATATCTTTATACAGATGGCATTGTAGATATTTCCTTATTCACACAGATGGCGGTGTAGATGTTTCCATGTTTATACAGATGGCGGAGTAGTTAGTTCCATGTTTATGGAGATGGCAGTGTAGATATTTTCATGTTTATAGAGATGGCGGTGTAGATATTTCCATGTTTATAGAGATAGCAGTGTAGATATTTACATGTTCATACAGATGGCTGTGTAGTTATTTCCATGTGTATACAGATGGCATTGTAGATATTTCCATGTTTATACAGATGACTGTAGAGGTATTTCCATGTTTTACAGATGGCTGTGCAGATATTTCCATGTTTATAGAGATAGCGGTGTAGATATTTCCATGTTGTACAGATGGCGTTGTTGATATTTCCATCTATACACAGATGGCCGTGTAGATATTTCCATGTTTATACAGATGGCAGCGTAGATATTTCCATGGACATGCAGATGGCGGTGTAGATATTTCCATGTTTATACAGAGAGCGGTGTAGATATTTCCATGTTTTCACAGATGGTGGTGTAGATATTTCTGTGTTTATACACATGGCGGAGCAGATACTTCCATCTTATGGAGATGGCAGTGTAGATATTTTCATGTTTATAGAGATGGCGGTATAGATATTTCCATATTTATAGAGATAGCGGTGTAGATATTTCCATCTTTCTACAGATGGCAGTGTAGATATTTCCATGTGTATACAGATGGTATTGTAGGTATTTCCATGTTTATACAGATGGTGGTGTAGATATTTCCATGTTTATTCAGATGACTGTGTAGATATTTCCATGTTTTACAGATGGCAGTGTAGATATTTCAATGTTTATAGAGATGGCGCTGTAGATATTTCCATGTTTATACAGATCGCGGTGTAGATATTTCCATGTTTATACAGATAGCGGTGTAGATATTTCCATGTTTTTACAGATAGCGTTGTAGATATTTCCATGTTTACACAGATTGTGGTGTAGATATTTCCATCTTTCTACTGATGGCATTGTAGATATTTCCATGTTTATGCAGATGGCGGTGTAGATATTTCCATGTTAATACAGATAGCTGTGTAGATATTTCCATGTTTATACAGATCGTGGTGAAGATATTTCCATGTTTATACAGATCGCGGTGTAGATATTTCCATGTTTACACAGATCGCTGTGTAGATATTTCCATGTTTATACAGATAGCGGTGTAGATATTTCCATGTTTATAGAGATAGCGGTGTAGGTATTTCCATGTTTATAGACATAGCGGTGTAGATATTTCCATGTTTATATAGATGGCGTTGTAGATATTTCCATGTTTATACCGATAGATGTGTTGGTATTTCCACGTTTATACAGATAGCGATGTAGATATTTCCAGGTTTATACAGCTCGCGGTGCAGATATTTATATCTTTATACAGATGGCATTGTAGATATATCCTTATTCACACAGATGGCGGTGTAGATGTTTCCATGTTTATACAGATGGCGGAGTAGTTAGTTCCATGTTTATGGAGATGGCAGTGTAGTTATTTTCATGTTTATAGAGATGGCGGTGTAGATATTTCCATGTTTAAAGAGATAGCAGTGTAGATATTTGCATGTTTATACAGATGGCTGTGTAGGTATTTCCATGTGTATACAGATGGCATTGTAGATATTTCCATGTTTATACAGATGACTGTAGAGGTATTTCCATGTTTTACAGATGGCTGTGCAGATATTTCCATGTTTATAGAGATAGCGGTGTAGATTTTTCCATGTTTGTACAGTTGGCGTTGTTGATATTTCAATCTATTCACAGATGGCCGTGTAGATATTTCCATGTTTATACAGATGGCAGCGTAGATAGTTCCATGGACATGCAGATGGCGGTGTAGATATTTCCATGTTTATACAGAGAGCGGTGTAGATAGTTCCATGTTTTCACAGATGGTGGTGTAGATATTTCCGTGTTTATACACATGGCGGAGTAGATACTTCCATATTTATAGAGATGGCAGTGTAGATATTTTCATGTTTATAGAGATGGCGGTGTAGATATTTCCATATTTATAGAGATAGCGGTGTAGATATTTCCATCTTTCTACAGATGACAGTGTAGATATTTCCATGTTTATACAGATGGCGGTGTAGATATTTCCATACATATACAGATGTCTGTGTAGATATTTCCATGTGTATACAGATGGTATTGTAGGTATTTCCATGTTTATACAGATGGTGGTGTAATTATTTCCATGTTTATTCAGATGACTGTGTAGATATTTCCATGTTTTTACAGATGGCATTGTAGATATTTCAATGTTTATAGAGATGGCGCTGTAGATATTTCCATGTTTACACAGATTGCGGTGTAGATATTTCCATCTTTCTACAGATGGCATTGTAGATATTTCCATGTTTATGCAGATGGCGGTGTAGATATTTCCATGTTTATATAGATGGTGGTGTAGATATTACCATGTTTATACAGATAGCGGTGTAGATATTTCCATGTTTATACAGATCGTGGTGAAGATATCTCCATGTTCATACAGATCGTGGTGTAGATATTTCCATGTGTATACAGATCGCGGTGTAGATATTTCCATGTTTATACAGATAGCGTTGTAGATATTTCCATGTTTATACAGATAGCGGTGTAGATATTTCCATGTTTATAGAGATAGTGGTGTAGGTATTTCCATGTTTACAGACATAGCGGTGTAGATATTTCCATGTTTATATAGATGGCGTTGTAGATATTTCCATGTTTATACCGATAGATGTGTTGGTATTTCCACGTTTATACAGATAGCGATGTAGATATTTCCAAGTTTATACAGCTCGCGGTGCAGATATTTATATCTTTATACAGATGGCATTGTAGATATTTCCTTATTCACACAGATGGCGGTGTAGATGTTTCCATGTTTATACAGATGGCGGAGTAGTTAGTTCCATGTTTATGGAGATGGCAGTGTAGATATTTTCATGTTTATAGAGATGGCGGTGTAGATATTTCCATATTTATAGAGATAGCGGTGTAGATATTTCCATCTTTCTACAGATGGCAGTGTAGATATTTCCATGTTTATACAGATGGCGGTGTAGATATTTCCATACTTATACAGATGTCTGTGTAGATATTTCCATGTGTATACAGATGGTATTGTAGGTATTTCCATGTTTATACAGATGGTGGTGTATTTATTTCTATGTTTATTCAGATGACTGTGTAGATATTTCCATGTTTTTACAGATGGCAGTGTAGATATTTCAATGTTTAGAGAGATGGCGCTGTAGATATTTCCATGTTTATACAGATCGCGGTGTAGATATTTCCATGTTTATACAGCTCGCGGTGCAGATATTTATACCTTTATACAGATGGCATTGTAGATATTTCCTTATTCACACAGATGGCGGTGTAGATGTTTCCATGTTTATACAGATGGCGGAGTAGTTAGTTCCATGTTTATGGAGATGGCAGTGTAGATATTTTCATGTTCATAGAGATGGCGGTGTAGATATTTCCATGTTTATAGAGATAGCAGTGTAGATATTTACATGTTTAAACAGATGGCTGTGTAGATATTTCCATGTGTATACAGATGGCATTGTAGATATTTCCATGTTTATACAGATGACTGTAGAGGTATTTCCATGTTTTACAGATGGCTGTGCAGATATTTCCATGTTTATAGAGATAGCGGTGTAGATATTTCCATGTTGTACAGATGGCGTTGTTGATATTTCCATCTATACACAGATGGCCGTGTAGATATTTCCATGTTTATACAGATGGCAGCGTAAATATTTCCAAGGACATGCAGATGGCGGTGTAGATATTTCCATGTTTATACAGAGAGCGGTGTAGATATTTCCATGTTTTCACAGATGGTGGTGTAGATATTTCCGTGTTTAAACACATGGCGGAGTAGATACTTCCATCTTTATGGAGATGGCAGTGTAGACATTTTCATGTTTATAGAGATGGCGGTATAGATATTTCCATATTTATAGAGATAGCGGTGTAGATATTTCCATCTTTCTACAGATGGTAGTGTAGATATTTCCATGTTTATACAGATAGCGGTGTTGATATTTCCATGTTTTTACAGATAGCGGTGTAGATATTTCCATGTTTACACAGATTGTGGTGTAGATATTTCCATCTTTCTACAGATGGCATTGTAGATATTTCCATGTTTATGCAGATGGCGGTGTAGATATTTCCATGTTTATATAGATGGTGGTGTAGATATTACCATGTTTATACAGATAGCGGTGTAGATATTTCCATGTTTATACAGATCGTGGTGAAGATATTTCCATGTTCATACAGATCGTGGTGTAGATATTTCCATGTTTATACAGATCGCTGTGTAGATATTTCCATGTTTATACAGATAGCGGTGTAGATATTTCCATGTTTATAGAGATAGCGGTGTAGGTATTTCCATGTTTATAGACATAGCGGTGTAGGTATTTCCATGTTTATATAGATGGCGTTGTAGATATTTCCATGTTTATACCGATAGATGTGTTGGTATTTCCACGTTTATACAGATAGCGATGTAGATATTTCCATGTTTATACAGCTCGCGGTGCAGATATTTATATCTTTATACAGATGGCATTGTAGATATATCCTTATTCACACAGATGGCGGTGTAGATGTTTCCATGTTTATACAGATGGCGGAGAAGATAGTTCCATGTTTATGGAGATGGCAGTGTAGATATTTTCATGTTTATAGAGATGGCGGTGTAGATATTTCCATGTTTAAAGAGATAGCAGTGTAGATATTTGCATGTTTATACAGATGGCTGTGTAGGTATTTCTATGTGTATACAGATGGCATTGTAGATATTTCCATGTTTATACAGATGACTGTAGAGGTATTTCCATGTTTTACAGATGGCTGTGCAGATATTTCCATGTTTATAGAGATAGCGGTGTAGATATTTCCATGTTTAAAGAGATAGCAGTGTAGATATTTGCATGTTTATACAGATGGCTGTGTAGGTATTTCCATGTGTATACAGATGGCATTGTAGATATTTCCATGTTTATACAGATGACTGTAGAGATATTTCCATGTTTTACAGATGGCTGTGCAGATATTTCCATGTTTATAGAGATAGCGGTGTAGATATTTCCATGTTTGTACAGATGGCGTTGTTGATATTTCCATCTATACACAGATGGCCGTGTAGATATTTCCATGTTTATACAGATGGCAGCGTAGATATTTCCATGGACATGCAGATGGCGGTGTAGATATTTCCATGTTTATAGAGATAGCGGTGTAGATAGTTCCATGTTTTCACAGATGGTGGTGTAGGTATTTCCGTGTTTATACACATGGCGGAGTAGATACTTCCATCTTTATAGAGATGGCAGTGTAGATATTTTCATGTTTATAGAGATGGCGGTGTAGATATTTCCATATATATAGAGATAGCGGTGTAGATATTTCCATCTTTCTACAGATGGCAGTGTAGATATTTCCATGTTTATACAGATGGCGGTGTAGATATTTCCATACTTATACAGATGTCTGTGTAGATATTTCCATGTGTATACAGATGGTATTGTAGGTATTTCCATGTTTATACAGATGGTGGTGTATTTATTTCCATGTTTATTCAGATGACTGTGTAGATATTTCCATGTTTTTACAGATGGCAGTGTAGATATTTCAATGTTTATAAAGATGGCGCTGTAGATATTTCCATGTTTATACAGATCGCGGTGTAGATATTTCCATGTTTATACAGATCGCGGTGTAGATATTTCCATGTTTTTACAGATATTGGTGTAGATATTTCCATGTTTACACAGATTGCAGTGTAGATATATCCATCTTTCTACAGATGGCATTGTAGATATTTCCATGTTTATGCAGATGGCGGTGTAGATATTACCATGTTTATACAGATAGCGGTGTAGATATTTCCATGTTTATACAGATCGTGGTGAAGATATTTCCATGTTCATACAGATCGTGGTATAGATATTTCCATGTGTATACAGATCGCGGTGTAGATATTTCCATGTTTATACAGATAGCGTTGTAGATATTTCCATGTTTATACAGATAGCGGTGTAGATATTTCCATGTTTATAGAGATAGTGGTGTAGGTATTTCCATGTTTACAGACATAGCGGTGTAGATATTTCCATGTTTATATAGATGGCGTTGTAGATATTTCCATGTTTTCACAGATGGTGGTGTAGATATTTCCGTGTTTATACATATGGCGGAGTAGGTAATTCCATCTTTATGGAGATGGCAGTGTAGATATTTTCATGTTTATAGAGATGGCGGTGTAGATATTTCGATATTTATAGAGATAGCGGTGTAGGTATTTCCATGTTTATAGACATAGCGGTGTAGATATTTCCATGTTTATATAGATGGCGTTGTAGAATTTCCATGTTTATACCGATAGATGTGTTGGTATTTCCACGTTTATACAGATAGCGATGTAGATATTTCCATGTTTATACAGCTTGCGGTGCAGATATTTATATCTTTATACAGATGGCATTGTAGATATTTCTTATTCACACAGATGGCGGTGTAGATGTTTCCATGTTTATACAGATGGCAGAGTAGTTAGTTCCATGTTTATGGAGATGGCAGTGTAGATATTTTCATGTTTATAGAGATGGCGGTGTAGATATTTCCATGTTTATAGAGATAGCAGTGTAGATATGTACATGTTTATACAGATGGCTGTGTAGATATTTCCATGTGTATACAGATGGCATTGTAGATATTTCCATATTTATACAGATGACTGTAGAGGTATTTCCATGTTTTACAGATGGCTGTGCAGATATTTCCATGTTTATAGAGATAGCGGTGTAGGTATTTCCATGTTTGTACAGATGGCGTTGTTGATATTTCCATCTATACACAGATGGCCGTGTAGATATTTCCATGTTTATTCAGATGGCAGCGTAGATATTTCCATGGACATGCAGATGGCGGTGTAGATATTTCCATGTTTATACAGAGAGCGGTGTAGATATTTCCATGTTTTCACAGATGGTGGTGTAGATATTTCCGTGTTTATACACATGGCGGAGTAGATACTTCCATCTTTATGGAGATGGCAGTGTAGATATTTTCATGTTTATAGAGATGGCGGTGTAGATATTTCCATATTTATAGAGATAGCGGTGTAGGTATTTCCATCTTTCTACAGATGGCAGTGTAGATATTTCCATGTTTATACAGATGGCGGTGTACATATTTCCATGTTTATATAGATGGTGGTGTAGATATTACCATGTTTATACAGATAGCGGTGTAGATATTTCCATGTTTATACAGATCGTGGTGAAGATATTTCCATGTTCATACAGATCGTGGTGTAGATATTTCAATGTTTATACAGATCGCGGTGTAGATATTTCCATGTTTATAGAGATAGAGGTGTAGATATTTCCATGTTTGTACAGGTGGCGTTGTTGATATTTCCATCTATACACAGATGGCCGTGTAGATATTTCCAAGTTTATACAGATGGCAGCATAGCTATTTCCATGGACATGCAGATGGCGGTGTAGATATTTCCATGTTTATACAGATAGCGGTGTAGAAATTTCCATGTTTACTCAGATGGTGGTGTAGATATTTCCGTGTTTATAATCATGGCGGAGTAGATACTTCCATCTTTATGGAGATGGCAGTGTAGATATTTTCATGTTTATAGAGATGGCGGTGTAGATATTTCCATATTTATAGAGATAGCGGTGTAGATATTTCCATCTTTCTACAGATGGCAGTGTATATATTTCCATGTTTATTCAGATGGCGGTGTAGGTATTTCCATACTTATACAGATGTCTGTGTAGATATTTCCATGTGTATACAGATGGTATTGTAGGTATTTCCATGTTTATACAGATGGTGGTGTATATATTTCCATGTTTATTCTGATGACTGTGTAGATATTTCCATGTTACTACAGATGGCAGTGTAGATATTTCAATGTTTATAGAGATGGCGCTGTAGATATTTCCATGTTTATACAGATCGCGGTGTAGATATTTCCATGTTTATACAGATAGCGGTGTAGATATTTCCATGTTTTTACAGATATCGGTGTAGATATTTCCATGTTTACAAAGATTGCGGTGTAGATGTTTCCATCTTTCTACAGATGGCACTGTAGATATTTCCATGTTCATACAGATCGTGGTGTAGATATTTCCATGTTTATACAGATAACGGTGTAGAAATTTCCATGTTTTTACAGATATAGGTGTAGATATTTCCATGTTTACACAGATTGCGGTGTAGATATTTCCATCTTTCTACAGATGGCATTGTAGATATTTCCATGTTTATGCAGATGGCGGTGTAGATATTTCCATGTTTATATAGATGGTGGTGTAGATATTACCATGTTTATACAGATAGCGGTGTAGTTATTTCCATGTTTATACAGATCGTGGTGAAGATATTTCCATGTTTATACAGATCGCGGTGTAGATATTTCCATGTTGATACAGATAGCGGTGTAGATATTTCCATGTTTATAGAGATAAGGGTGTAGGTATTTCCATGTTTATAGACATAGCGGTGTAGATATTTCCATGTTTATACAGATGGCGTTGTAGATATTTCCATGTTTATACCGATAGATGTGTTGTTATTTCCACGTTTATACAGATAGCGATGTAGATATTTCCATGTTTATACAGCTCGCGGTGCAGATATTTATATCTTTATACAGATGGCATTGTAGATATTTCCTTATTCACACAGATGGCGGTGTAGATGTTTCCATGTTTATACAGATGGCGGAGTAGTTAGCTCCAAGTTTATGGAGGTGGCAGTGTAGATATTTTCATGTTTATAGAGATGGCGGTGTAGATATTTACATGTTTATAGAGATAGCAGTGTAGATATTTACATGTTTATACAGATGGCTGTGTAGATATTTCCATGTGTATAGAGATGGAATTGTAGATATTTCCATGTTTATACAGATGACTGTAGAGGTATTTCCATGTTTTACAGATGGCTCTGCAGATATTTCCATGTATATAGAGATAGCGGTGTAGATATTTCCATGTTTATAGAGATAGCAGTGTAGATAATTCCATGTTTGTTCAGATGGCGTTGTTGATATTTCCATCTATACACAGATGGCCGTGTAGATATTTCCATGTTTATACAGATGGCAGCGTAGATATTTCCATGGACATGCAGATGGCGGTGTAGATATTTCCATGTTTATACAGATAGCGGTGTAGATATTACCATGTTTACACAGATGGTGGTGTAGATATTTCCTTGTTTATACTCATGGCGGAGTAGATACTTCCATCTTTATGTAGATGGCAGTGTAGTTATTTTCATGTTTATAGAGATGGTGGTGTAGATATTTCCATATTTATAGAGATAGCGGTGTAGATATTTCCATCTTTCTACAGATGGCAGTGTAGATATTTCCATGTTTATACAGATGGCGGTGTAGGTATTTCCATACTTATACAGATGTCTCTGTAGATATTTGCATGTGTATACAGACGGTATTGTAGGTATTTCCATGTTTATACAGATGGTGGTGTAGATATTTCCATGTTTATTCTGATGACTGTGTAGATATTTCCATGTTTCTACAGATGGCAGTGTAGATATTTCAATGTTTATAGAGATTGCGCTGTAGATATTTCCATATTTATACAGATCGCGGTGTAGATATTTCCATGTTTATACAGATAGCGGTGTAGATATTTCCATGTTTTTACAGATATCGGTGTAGATATTTCCATCTTTACACAGATTGCGGTGTAGATATTTCCATCTTTCTACAGATGGCACTGTAGATATTTCCATGTTCATACAGATCGCGGTGTAGATATTTCCATGTTTATACAGATAGCGGTGTAGATATTTACATGTTTTTACAGATATCGGTGTAGATATTTCCATGTTTACACAGATAGCGGTGTAGGTATTTCCATCTTTCTACAGATGGCATTGTAGATATTTCCATGTGTATGCAGATGGCGGTGTATATATTTCCATGTTTATATAGATGGTGGTGTAGATATTACCATGTTTATACAGATAGCGGAGTAGATATTTCCATGTTTATACAGATCGTGGTGAAGATATTTCCATGTTCATACAGATCGTGGTGTAGATATTTCCATGTGTATACAGATCGCGGTGTAGATATTTCCATGTTTATACAGATAGCGGTGTAGATATTTCCATGTTTGTACAGATAGCAGTGTAGATATTTCCATGTTTATAGAGATAGTGGTGTAGGTATTTCCATGTTTACAGACATAGCGGTGTAGATATTTCCATGTTTATATAGATGGCGTTGTAGATATTTCCATGTTTATACCGATAGATGTGTTGGTATTTCCACTTTTATACAGATAGCGATGCAGATATTTCCATGTTTATACAGCTCGCGGTGCAGATATTTATATCTTTATACAGATGGCATTGTAGATATTTCCTTATTCACACAGATGGCGGTGTAGATGTTTCCATGTTTATACAGAAGGCGGAGTAGTTAGTTCCATGTTTATGGAGATGGCAGTGTAGATATTTTCATGTTTATAGAGATGGCGGTTTAGATATTTCCATGTTTATAGAGATAGCAGTGTAGATATTTACATGTTTATACAGATGGCTGTGTAGATATTTCCATGTGTATACAGATGGCATTGTAGATATTTCCATGTTTATACAGATGACTGTAGAGTTATTTCCATGTTTTACCGATGGCTCTGCAGATATTTCCATGTTTATAGAGATAGCGGTGTAGATATTTCCATGTTTGTACAGATGGCGTTGTTGATATTTCCATCTATACACAGATGGCCGTGTAGATATTTCCATGTTTATACAGATGGCAGCGTAGATATTTCCATGGACATGCAGATGGCGGTGTAGATATTTCCATGTTTATACAGAGAGCGGTGTAGATATTTCCATGTTTTCACAGATGGTGGTGTAGATATTTCCGTGTTTATACACATGGCGGAGTAGATACGTCCATCTTTATGGAGATGGCAGTGTAGATATTTTCATGTTTATAGAGATGGCGGTGTAGATATTTCCATATTTATAGAGATAGCGGTGTAGATATTTCCATCTTTCTACAGATGGCAGTGTAGATATTTCCATGTTTATACAGATGGCGGTGTCGATATTTCCATACTTATACAGATGTCTGTGTAGATATTTCCATATGTATACAGATAGTATTGTAGGTATTTCCATGTTTATACATATGGTGGTGTAGATATTTCCATGTTTATTGTGATGACTTTGTAGATATTTCCATGTTTTTACAGATGGCAGTGTAGATATTTCAATGTTTATAGAGATGGCGCTGTAGATATTTCCATGTTTATACAGATCGCGGTGTAGATGTTTCCATGTTTATACAGATAGCGGTGTAGATATTTCCATGTTTATACAGATCGCGGTGTAGATATTTCCATGTTTATACAGATCGCGGTGTAGATATTTCCATGTTTATACAGCTCGTGGTGAAGATATTTCCATGTTTATACAGATAGCGGTGAAGATATTTCCATGTGTATACAGATGGCGGTGTAGATATTTCCAAACTTATACAGATGTCTGTGTAGATATTTCCATGTGTATACAGATGGTATTGTAGGTATTTCCATGTTTATACAGAAGGTGGTGTAGATATTTCCATGTTTATTCAGATGACTGTGTAGATATTTCCATGTTTTTACAGACGGCAGTGTAGATATTTCAATGTTTATAGAGATGGCGCTGTAGTTATTTCCATGTTTATACAGAACGCGTTGTAGATATTTCCATGTTTATACAGATAGCGGTGTAGATATTTCCATGTTTTCACAGATGGTGGTGTAGATATTTCCGTGTTTACACACATGGCGGAGTAGATAGTTCCATCTTTCTGGAGATGGCAGTGTAGATATTTTCATGTTTATAGAGATGGCGGTGTAGTTATTTCCGTATTTATAGAGATAGCGGAGTAGATATTTCCATCTTTGTACAGATGGCAGTGTAGATATTTCCATGTTTATACAGATGGCGGTGTAGATATTTCCATACTTATACAGATGTCTGTGTAGATATTTCCATGTGTATACAGACGGTATAGTAGGTATTTCCATGTTTATACAGATGGTGGTGTATTTATTTCCATGTTTATTCAGATGACTGTGTATATATTTCCATGTTTTTACAGATGGCAGTGTAGATATTTCAATGTTTATAGAGATGGCGCTTTAGATATTTCCATGTTTATACAAATCGCAGGGTAGATATTTCCATGTTTATACAGATAGCGGTGTAGATATTCCCATCTTTGTACAGATGGCTGTGAAGATATTTCCATGTTTATACAGATGGCGGTGTAGATATTCCCATACTTATACAGATGTCTGTGTAGATATTTCCATATGTATACAGATAGTATTGTAGGTATTTCCATGTTTATACATATGGTGGTGTAGATATTTCCATGTTTATTCTGATGACTGTGTAGATATTTCCATGTTTTTACAGATGGCAGTGTAGATATTTCAATGTTTATAGAGAAGGCGCTGTAGATATTTCCATGTTTGTACAGATCGCGGTGTACATATTTCCATGTTTATACAGATAGCGGTGTAGATATTTCCATGTTTTTACAGATATCAGTGTAGATATTTCCATGTTTACACAGATTGCGGTGTAGATATTTCCATCTTTCTACAGATGGCATTGTAGATATTTCCATGTTTATGCAGATGGCGGTGTAGATATTTCCATGTTTATATATATGGTGGTGTAGATATTACCATGTTTATACAGATAGCGGTGTAGATATTTCCATGTTTATACAGATCGTGGTGAAGGTATTTCCATGTTCATACAGATCGTGGTGTAGATATTTCCATGTGTATACAAATCGCGGTGTAGATATTTCCATGTTTATACAGATAGAGGTGTAGATATTTCCATGTTTGTACAGATAGCGGTGTAGATATTTCCATGTTTATAGAGATAGCGGTGTAGGTATTTCCATGTTTACAGACATACCGGTGTAGATATTTCCATGTTTATATAGATGGCGTTGTAGATATTTCCATGTTTATACCGATAGATGTGTTGGTATTTCCACGTTTATACAGATAGCGATGTAGATATTTCCATGTTTATAGAGATAGCGGTGTAGGTATTTCCATGTTTATAGACATAGCGGTGTAAATATTTCCATGTTTATATAGATGGCGTTGTAGATATTTCCATGTTTATACCGATAGATGTGTTGTTATTTCCACGTTTATACAGATAGCGATGTAGATATTTCCATGTTTATACACCTCGCGGTGCAGATATTTATGTCTTTATACAGATGGCATTGTAGATATTTCCTTATTCACACAGATGGCGGTGTGGATGTTTCCATGTTTATACAGATGGCGGAGTAGTTAGTTCCATGCTTATGGAGATGGCGGTGTAGATATTTCCATGTTTATAGAGATAGCAGTGTAGATATTTGCATGTTTATACAGATGGCTGTTTATGTATTTCCATGTGTATACAGATGGCATTGTAGATATTTCCATGTTTATACAGATGACTGTAGAGGTATTTCCATGTTTTACAGATGGCTGTGCAGATATTTCCATGTTTATATAGATAGCGGTGTAGGTATTTCCATGTTTGTACATATGGCGTTGTTGATATTTCCATCTATACACAGATGGCCGTGTAGATATTTCCATGTTTATACAGATGGCAGCGTAAATATTTCCATGGACATGCAGATGGCGGTGTAGATATTTCCATGTTTATGCAGATTGCGGTGTAGATAGTTCCATGTTTTCACAGATGGTGGTGTAGATATTTCCGTGTTTATACACATGGCGGAGAAGATACTTCCATCTTTATAGAGATGGCAGTGTAGATATTTTCATGTTTATAGAGATGGCGGTGTAGATATTTCCATATTTATAGAGATAGCGGTGTAGATCTTTCCATCTTTCTACAGATGGCAGTGTAGATATTTCCATGTTTATACAGATGGCGGTGTAGATATTTCCATACTTATACAGATGTCTGTGTTGGTATTTCCATGTGTATACAGATGGTATTGTAGGTATTTCCATGTTTACACAGATGGTGGTGTATTTATTTCCATGTTTATTCAGATGACTGTGTAGATATTTCCATGTTTTTACAGATGGCAGTGTAGATATTTCAATGTTTATAGAGATGGCGCTGTAGATATTTCCAAGTTTATGCAGATCGCGGTGTAGATATTTCCATGTTTATACAGATAGCGGTGTAGATATTTCCATGTTTTTACAGATATCGGTGTAGATATTTCCATGTTTACACAGATTGCGGTGTAGATATTTCCATCTTTCTACAGATGGCATTGTAGATATTTCCATGTTTATGCAGATGGCGGTGTAGATATTTCCATGTTTATATAGATGGTGGTGTAGATATTACCATGTTTATACAGATAGCGGAGTAGATATTTCCATGTTTATACAGATCGTGGTGAAGATATTTCCATGTTCATACAGATCATGGTGTAGATATTTCCATGTGTATACAGATCGCGGTGTAGATATTTCCATGTTTATACAGATAGCGGTGTAGATATTTCCATGTTTGTACAGATAGCAGTGTAGATATTTCCAGGTTTATAGAGATAGTGGTGTAGGTATTTCCATGTTTACAGACATAGCGGTGTAGATATTTCCATGTTTATATAGATGGCGTTGTAGATATTTCCATGTTTATACCGATAGATGTGTTGGTATTTCCACGTTTATACAGATAGCGATGTAGATATTTCCATGTTTATACAGCTCGCGGTGCAGATATTTATATCTTTATACAGATGGCACTGTAGATATTTCCTTATTCACACAGATGGCGGTGTAGATGTTTCCATGTTTATACAGAAGGCGGAGTAGTTAGTTCCATGTTTATGGAGATGGCAGTGTAGATATTTTCATGTTTATAGAGATGGCGGTGTAGATATTTCCATGTTTATAGAGATAGCAGTGTAGATATTTACATGTTTATACAGATGGCTGTGTAGATATTTCCATGTGTATACAGATGGCATTGTAGATATTTCCATGTTTATACAGATGACTGTAGAGTTATTTCCATGTTTTACCGATGGCTCTGCAGATATTTCCATGTTTATAGAGATAGCGGTGTAGATATTTCCATGTTTGTACAGATGGCGTTGTTGATATTTCCATCTATACACAGATGGCCGTGTAGATATTTCCATGTTTATACAGATGGCAGCGTAGATATTTCCATGGACATGCAGATGGCGGTGTAGATATTTCCATGTTTATACAGAGAGCGGTGTAGATATTTCCATGTTTTCACAGATGGTGGTGTAGATATTTCCGTGTTTATACACATGGCGGAGTAGATACGTCCATCTTTACGGAGATGGCAGTGTAGATATTTTCATGTTTATAGAGATGGCGGTATAGATATTTCCATATTTATAGAGATAGCGGTGTAGATATTTCCATCTTTCTACAGATGGCAGTGTAGATATTTCCATGTTTATACAGATGGCGGTGTCGATATTTCCATACTTATACAGATGTCTGTGTAGATATTTCCATATGTATACAGATAGTATTGTATGTATTTCCATGTTTATACATATGGTGGTGTAGATATTTCCATGTTTATTGTGATGACTGTGTAGATATTTCCATGTTTTTACAGATGGCAGTGTAGATATTTCAATGTTTATTGAGATGGCGCTGTAGATTTTTCCATGTTTATACAGATCGCGGTGTAGATGTTTCCATGTTTATACAGATAGCGGTGTAGATATTTCCATGTTTATACAGATCGCGGTGTAGATATTTCCATGTTTATACAGATCGCGGTGTAGATATTTCCATGTTTATACAGCTCGTGGTGAAGATATTTCCATGTTTATACAGATAGCGGTGAAGATATTTCCATGTGTATACAGATGGCGGTGTAGATATTTCCAAACTTATACAGATGTCTGTGTAGATATTTCCATGTGTATACAGATGGTATTGTAGGTATTTCCATGTTTATACAGAAGGTGGTGTAGATATTTCCATGTTTATTCAGATGACTGTGTAGATATTTCCATGTTTTTACAGACGGCAGTGTGGATATTTCAATGTTTATAGAGATGGCGCTGTAGTTATTTCCATGTTTATACAGAACGCGTTGTAGATATTTCCATGTTTATACAGATAGCGGTGTAGATATTTCCATGTTTTCACAGATGGTGGTGTAGATATTTCCGTGTTTATACACATGGCGGAGTAGATAGTTCCATCTTTCTGGAGATGGCAGTGTAGATATTTTCATGTTTATAGAGATGGCGGTGTAGTTATTTCCGTATTTATAGAGATAGCGGAGTAGATATTTCCATCTTTGTACAGATGGCAGTGTAGATATTTCCATGTTTATACAGATGGCGGTGTAGATATTTCCATACTTATACTGATGTCTGTGTAGATATTTCCATGTGTATACCGATGGTATAGTAGGTATTTCCATGTTTATACAGATGGTGGTGTATTTATTTCCATGTTTATTCAGATGACTGTGTATATATTTCCATGTTTTTACAGATGGCAGTGTAGATAATTCAATGTTTATAGAGATGGCGCTTTAGATATTTCCATGTTTATACAAATCGCAGTGTAGATATTTCCATGTTTATACAGATAGCGGTGTAGATATTTCCATGTTTATACAGATTGTGGTGTAGATATTTCCATCTTTCTACAGATGGCATTGTAGATATTTCCATGTGAATGCAGATGGCGGTGTATATATTTCCACGTTTATATTGATGGTGGTGTAGATATTAACATGTTTATACAGATAGCGGTGTAGATATTTCCATGTTTATACAGATCGTGGTGAAGATATTTCCATGTTTATACAGATCGCGGTGTAGATATTTCCATGTTTATACAGATCACGGTGTAGATATTTCCATGTTTATAGAGATAGCGGTGTAGGTATTTCCATGTTTATAGGCATAGCGGTGCAGATATTTCCATGTTTATATAGATGGCGTTGTAGATATTTCCATGTTTATAGAGATAGCGGTGTAGGTATTTCCATGTTTATAGGCATAGCGGTGTAGATATTTCCATGTTTATATAGATGGCGTTGTAGATATTTCCATGTTTATACCGATAGATGTGTTGGTATTTCCACGTTTATAAAGATAGCGATGTAGATATTTCCATGTTTATACAGCTCGCGGTGCAGATATTTATATCTTTATACAGATGGCATTGTAGATATTTCCTTATTCACACAGACAGCGGTGTAGATGTTTCCATGTTTATACAGATGGCGGAGTAGTTAGTTCCATGTTTATGGAGATGGCATTGTAGATATTTTCATTTTTATATAGATGGCGGTGTAGATATTTCCATGTTTATAGAGATAGCAGTGTAGATATTTACATGTTTATACAGATGGCTGTGTAGATATTTCCATGTGTATACAGATGGCATTGTAGATATTTCCATGTTTATACAGATGACTGTAGATGTATTTCCATGTTTTACAGATGGCTGTGCAGATATTTCCATCTTTATAGAGATAGCGGTGTAGATATTTCCATATTTGTACAGATGGGGTTGTTGATATTTCCATCTATACACAGATGTCCGTGTAGATATTTCCATGTTTATACAGATGGCAGCGTAGATATTTCCATGGACATGCAGATGGCGGTGTATATATTTCCATGTTTATACAGATAGCGGTGTAGATATTTCCATGTTTATACAGATCGTGCTGAAGATATTTCCATGTTTATACAGATCGTGGTGAAGATATTTCCATGTTTATACAGATAGCGGTGTAGATATTTCCATGTTTTTACAGATATCGGTGTAGATATTTCCATGTTTACACAGATTGCGGTGTAGATATTTCCATCTTTCTACAGATGGCATTGTAGATATTTCCATGTTTATGCAGATGGCGGTGTATATATTTCCATGTTTTTATAGATGGTGGTGAAGATATTACCATGTTTATACAGATAGCGGTGTAGATATTTCCATGTTTATACAGATCGTGGTTAAGATATTGCCATGTTTATACAAATCGCGGTGTCGATATTTCCATGTTTATACAGATCACGGTATAGATATTTCCATGTTTATACAGATAGCGGTGTAGATATTTCCATGTTTATACAGATAGCGGTGTAGATATTTCCATGTTTATAGAGATAGCGGTGTAGGTATTTCCATGTTTATAGACATAGCGGTGTAGATATTTCCATGATTATATAGATGGCGTTGTAGATATTTCCATGTTTATACCGATAGATGTGCTGGTATTTCCACGTTTATAAAGATAGCGATGTAGATATTTCCATGTTTATACAGCCCGCGGTGCAGATATTTATATCTTTATACAGATGGCATTGTAGATATTTACTTATTCACACAGATGGCGCTGTAGATGTTTCCATGTTTATACAGATGGCGGAGTAGTTAGTTCCATGTTTATGGAGATGGCAGTGTAGATATTTTCATGTTTATAGAGATGGCGGTGTAGATATTTCCATGAGTATACAGATGGCATTGTAGATATTTCCATGTTTATACAGATAACTGTAGAGATATTTCCATGTTTTACAGATGGCTGTGCAGATATTTCCATATTTATAGAGATAACGGTGTAGATATTTCCATGTTTGTACAGATGGTGTTGTTGATATTTCCATCTATACACAGATGGCCGTGTAGATATTTCCATGTTTATACAGATGGCAGCGTAGATATTTTCATGGACATGCAGATGGCGGTGTAGATATTTCCATGTTTATACAGATAGCGGTGTAGATATTTCCATGTTTATACAGATCGTGGTGAAGATATTTCCATGTTTATACAAATCGTGGTGAAGAAATGTCCATGTTTATACAGATAGCGGTGTAGATATTTCCATGTTTTTACAGATATCGGTGTAGATATTTCCATGTTTACACAGACTGCGGTGTAGATATTTCCATCTTTCTACAGATGGCATTGTAGATATTTCCATGTTTATGCAGATGGCGGTGTATATATTTCCATGTTTATATAGATGGTGGTGTAGATATTACCATGTTTATACAGATAGCGGCGTAGATATTTCCATGTTTATAGAGATCGCGGTGAAGATATTTCCATGTTTATACAGATCGCGGTGTAGATATTTCCATGTTTATACAGATCACGGTGTAGTTATTTCCATGTTTATACAGATAGCGGTGTTGATATTTCCATGTTTATACAGATAGCGGTGTAGATATTTCCATGTTTATAGAGATAGCGGTGTAGGTATTTCCATGTTTATAGACATAGCGGTGTAGATATTTCCACGTTTATATAGATGGCGTTGTAGATATTTCCATGTTTATACCGATAGATGTGTTGGTATTTCCACGTTTATAAAGATAGCGATGTAGATATTTCCATGTTTATACAGCTCGCGGTGCAGATATTTATGTCTTTATAGAGATGGCATTGTAGATATTTCCTTATTCACACAGATGGCGGTGTAGATGTTTCCATGTTTATACAGATGGCGGAGTAGTTAGTTCCATGTTTATGGAGATGGCAGTGTAGATATTTTCATGTTTATAGAGATGGCGGTGTAGATATTTCCATGTTTATAGAGATGGCGGTGTAGATATTTCCATGTTTATAGAGATAGCAGTGTAGATATTTCTATGTCTATACAGATGGCTGTGTAGATATTTCCATGTGAATACAGATGGCATTGTAGATATTTCCATGTTTATACAGATGACTGTAGAGGTATTTCCATGTTTTACAGATGGCTGTGCAGATATTTCCATCTTTATAGAGATAGCGGTGTAGATATTTCCATGTTTGTACAGATGGGGTTATTGATATTTCCATCTATACACAGATGGCCGTGTACATATTTCCATGTTTATACAGATGGCAGCGTAGATATTTCCATGGACATGCAGATGGCGGTGTAGATATTTCCATGTTTATACAGAGAGCGGTGTAGATATTTCCATTATTATACAGATCGTGGTGAAGATATTTCCATGTTTATACAGATCGTGGTGAAGATATTTCCATGTTTATACAGATAGCGGTGTAGATATTTTCATGTTTATACAGATAGCGGTGTAGATATTTGCATGTTTATAGAGATTGCGGTGTAGGTATTTCCAAGTTTATAGACATAGCGGTGTAGATATTTCCATGTTTATAGAGATAGCAGTGTAGATATTTACAGGTTTATACAGATGGCTGTGTAGATATTTCCATGTGTATACAGATGGCATTGTAGATATTTCCATGTTTATACAGATGACTGTAGAGGTATTTCCATGTTTTACAGATGGCTGTGCAGATATTTCCATGTTTATAGAGGTTTTTCCATGTTTTACAGATGGCTGTGCAGATATTTCCATGTTTATAGAGATAGCGGTGTAGATATTTCCATGTTTGTACAGATGGCGTTGTTGATATTTCCATCCATACACAGATGGCCATGTAGATATTTCCATGTTTATACAGATGGCACAGTAGATTTTTCCATGGACATGCAGATGGCGGTGTAGATATTTCCATGTTTGTACAGATAGCGGTATAGATATTTCCATTTTTTCACAGATGGTGGTGTAGATATTTCCGTGTTTATACACATGGCGGAGTAGATAGTTCCATCTTTATGGAGATGGCAGTGTAGATATTTTCATGTTTATAGAGATGGCGGTGTAGATATTTCCATATTTATAGAGATAGCGGTGTAGATATTTCCATGTTTCTACAGATGGCAGTGTAGATATTTCCATGTTTATGCAGATGGCGGTGTAGATATTTCCATGTTTATATAGATGGTGGTGTAGATATTACCATGTTTATACAGATAGCGGTGTAGATATTTCCATGTTTATATAGATGGCGTTGTAGATATTTCCATGTTTATACCGATAGATGTGTTGGTATTTCCACGTTTATACAGATAGCAATGTAGGTATTTCCATGTTTATACAGCTCGCGGTGCAGATATTTATACCTTTATACAGATGGCATTGTAGATATTTCCTTATTCACACAGATGGCGGTGTAGATGTTTCCATGTTTATACAGACGGCGGAGTAGTTAGTTCCATGTTTTTGGAGATGGCAGTGTAGAGATTTTCATGTTTATAGAGATGGCGGTGTAGATATTTCCATGTTTATAGAGATAGCACTGTAGATATTTACATGTTTATACAGATGGCTGTGTAGATATTTCCATGTGTATACAGATGGCATTGTAGATATTTCCATGTTTATAAAGATGACTGTAGAGGTATTTCCATGTTTTACAGATGGCTGTGCAGATATTTCCATGTTTATAGAGATAGCGGTGTAGATATTTCCATGTTTGTACAGATGGCGTTGATATTTCCATCTATACACAGATGGCCGTGTAGATATTTCCATGTTTATACAGATGGCAGCGTAGATATTTCCATGGACATGCAGATGGCGGTGTAGATATTTCCATGTTTATACAGAGAGCGGTGTAGATATTTCCATGTTTTCACAGATGGTGGTGTAGATATTTCCGTGTTTATACACATGGTGGTGTAGATACTTCCATCTTTATGGAGATGGCAGTGTAGATATTTTCATGTTTATAGAGATGGCGGTGTAGATATTTCGATATTTACAGAGATAGCGGTGTAGATATTCCCATCTTTGTACAGATGGCTGTGTAGATAATTCCATGTTTATGCAGATGGCGGTGTAGATATTCCCATACTTTTAGAGATGTCTGTGTAGATATTTCCATGTGTATACAGATGGTATTGTAGGTATTTCCATGTTTATACAGATGGTGGTGTAGATATTTCCATGTTTATTCAGATGACTGTGTAGATATTTCCATGTTTTTACAGATGGCAGTGTAGATATTTCAATGCTTATAGAGATGGCGCTGTAGATATTTCCATGTTTATACACACCGCGGTGTAGATATTTCCATGTTTATGCAGATAGCAGTGTAGATATTTCCATGTTTTTACAGATATCGGTGTAGATATTTCCATGTTTACACAGATTGCGGTGTAGGTATTTCCATCTTTCTACAGATGGCATTGTAGATATTTCCATGTGTATGCAGATGGCGGTGTATATATATCCATGTTTATATAGATGGTGGTGTAGATATTACCATGTTTATACAGATTGCGGTGTAGATATTTCCATGTTTATACAGATCGTGGTGAAGATATTTCCATGTTTATACCGATCGCGGTGTAGATATTTCCATGTTTATACAGATCGCGGTGTAGATATTTCCATGTTTATACAGATATCGTTGTAGATATTTCCATGTTTATACAGATAGCGGTGTAGATATTTCCATGTTTATAGAGATAGCGGTGTAGGTATTTCCATGTTTATAGACATAGCGGTGTAGATATTTCCATGTTTATATAGATGGCGTTGTAGATATTTCCATGTTTATACCGATAGATGTGTTGGTATTTCCACGTTTATACAGATAGCGATGTAGGTATTTCCATGTTTATACAGCTCGCGGTGCAGATATTTATACCTTTATACAGATGGCATTGTAGATATTTCCTTATTCACACAGATGGCGGTGTAGATGTTTCCATGTTTATACAGACGGCGGAGTAGTTAGTTCCATGTTTTTGGAGATGGCAGTGTAGAGATTTTCATGTTTATAGAGATGGCGGTGTAGATATTTCCATGTTTATAGAGATAGCACTGTAGATATTTACATGTTTATACAGATGGCTGTGTAGATATTTCCATGTGTATACAGATGGCATTGTAGATATTTCCATGTTTATAAAGATGACTGTAGAGGTATTTCCATGTTTTACAGATGGCTGTGCAGATATTTCCATGTTTATAGAGATAGCGGTGTAGATATTTCCATGTTTGTACAGATGGCGTTGATATTTCCATCTATACACAGATGGCCGTGTAGATATTTCCATGTTTATACAGATGGCAGCGTAGATATTTCCATGGACATGCAGATGGCGGTGTAGATATTTCCATGTTTATACAGAGAGCGGTGTAGATATTTCCATGTTTTCACAGATGGTGGTGTAGATATTTCCGTGTTTATACACATGGTGGTGTAGATACTTCCATCTTTATGGAGATGGCAGTGTAGATATTTTCATGTTTATAGAGATGGTGGTGTAGATATTTCGATATTTACAGAGATAGCGGTGTAGATATTCCCATCTTTGTACAGATGGCTGTGTAGATATTTCCATGTTTATACAGATGGCGGTGTAGGTATTCCCATACTTATACAGATGTCTGTGTAGATATTTCCATGTGTATACAGATGGTATTGTAGGTATTTCCATGTTTATACAGATGGTGGTGTAGATATTTCCATGTTTATTCAGATGACTGTGTAGATATTTCCATGTTTTTACAGATGGCAGTGTAGATATTTCAATGCTTATAGAGATGGCGCTGTAGATATTTCCATGTTTATACACACCGCGGTGTAGATATTTCCATGTTTATGCAGATAGCGGTGTAGATATTTCCATGTTTTTACAGATATCGGTGTAGATATTTCCATGTTTACACAGATTGCGGTGTAGGTATTTCCATCTTTCTACAGATGGCATTGTAGATATTTCCATGTGTATGCAGATGGCGGTGTATATATATCCATGTTTATATAGATGGTGGTGTAGATATTACCATGTTTATACAGATTGCGGTGTAGATATTTCCATGTTTATACAGATCGTGGTGAAGATATTTCCATGTTTATACCGATCGCGGTGTAGATATTTCCATGTTTATACAGATCGCGGTGTAGATATTTCCATGTTTATACAGATATCGTTGTAGATATTTCCATGTTTATACAGATAGCGGTGTAGATATTTCCATGTTTATAGAGATAGCGGTGTAGGTATTTCCATGTTTACAGACATAGCGGTGTAGATATTTCCATCTTTATATAGATGGCGTTGTAGATATTTCCATGTTTATACTGATAGATGTGTTGGTATTTCCACGTTTATACAGATAGCGATATAGATATTTCCATGTTTATACAGCTCGCGGTGCAGATATTTATATCTTTATACAGATGGCATTGTAGATATTTCCTTATTCACACAGATGGCGGTGTAGATGTTTCCATGTTTATACAGATGGCGGAGTAGTTAGTTCCATGTTTATGGAGATGGCAGTGTAGATATTTTCATGTTTATAGAGATGGCGGTGTAGATATTTCCATGTTTATAGAGATAGCAGTGTAGATATTTACATGTTTATTCAGATGGCTGTGTAGATATTTCCATGTGTATACAGATGGCATTGTAGATATTTCCATGTTTATACAGATGACTGTAGAGGTTTTTCCATGTTTTACAGATGGCTGTGCAGATATTTCCATGTTTATAGAGATAGCGGTGTAGATATTTCCATGTTGTACAGATGGCGTTGTTGATATTTCCATCTATACACAGATGGCCGTGTAGATATTTCCATGTTTATACATATGGCAGCGTAGATATTTCCATGGACATGCAGATGGCGGTGTAGATATTTCCTTGTTTATACAGAGAGCGGTGTAGATATTTCCATGTTTTCACAGATGGTGCTGTAGATATTTCCGTGTTTATACACATGGCGGAGTAGATACTTCCATCTTTATGGAGATGGCAGTGTAGATATTTTCATGTTTATAGAGATGGCGGTATAGATATTTCCATATTTATAAGGAGAGCGGTGTAGATATTTCCATCTTTCTACAGATGGCAGTGTAGATATTTCCATGTTTATACAGAAGGCGGTGTTGATATTTCCATACTTATAGAGATGTCTGTGTAGATATTTCCATTTGTATACAGATGGTATTGTAGGTATTTCCATGTTTATACAGATGGTGGTGTATTTATTTCCATGTTTATTCAGATGACTGTGTAGATATTTCCATGTTTTACAGATGGCAGTGTAGATATTTCAATGTTTATAGAGATGGCGCTTTAGATATTTCCATGTTTATACAGATCGCGGTGTAGATATTTCCATGTTTATACAGATAGCGGTGTAGATATTTCCATGTTTTTACAGATATCGGTGTAGTTATTTCCATGTTTACACAGATTGCGGTGTAGATATTTCCATCTATCTACAGATGGCATTGTAGATATTTCCATGTTTATGCTGATGGCGGTGTAGATATTTCCATGTTTATATAGATGGCGTTGTAGATATTTCCATGTTTATACCGATAGATGTGTTGGTATTTCCACGTTTATAAAGATAGCGATGTAGATATTTCCATGTTTATACAGCTCGCGGTGCAGATATTTATATCTTTATACAGATGGCATTGTAGATATTTCCTTATTCACACAGATGGCGGTGTAGATGTTTCCATGTTTATACAGATGGCGGAGTAGTTAGTTCCATGTTTATGGAGATGGCAGTGTAGATATTTTCATGTTTATAGAGACGGCGGTGTAGATATTTCCATGTTTATAGAGATAGCAGTGTAGATATTTCTATGTCTATACAGATGGCTGTGTAGATATTTCCATGTGAATACAGATGGCATTGTAGATATTTCCATGTTTATACAGATGACTGTAGAGGTATTTCCATGTTTTACAGATGGCTGTGCAGATATTTCCATCTTTATAGAGATAGCGGTGTAGATATTTCCATGTTTGTACAGATGGGGTTGTTGATATTTCCATCTATACACAGATGGCCGTGTAGATATTTCCATGTTTATACAGATGGCAGCGTAGATATTTCCATGGACATGCAGATGGCGGTGTAGATATTTCCATGTTTATACAGAGAGCGGTGTAGATATATCCATTATTATACAGATCGTGGTGAAGATATTTCCATGTTTATACAGATCGTGGTGAAGATATTTCCATGTTTATACAGATAGCGGTGTAGATATTTTCATGTTTATACAGACAGCGGTGTAGATATTTGCATGTTTATAGAGATTGCGGTGTAGGTATTTCCAAGTTTATAGACATAGCGGTGTAGATATTTCCATGTTTATAGAGATAGCAGTGTAGATATTTACAGGTTTATACAGAAGGCTGTGTAGATATTTCCATGTGTATACAGATGGCATTGTAGATATTTCCATGTTTATACAGATGACTGTAGAGGTATTTCCATGTTTTACAGATGGCTGTGCAGATATTTCCATGTTTATAGAGATAGCGGTGTAGATATTTCCATGTTTGTACAGATGGCGTTGTTGATATTTCCATCCATACACAGATGGCCGTGTAGATATTTCCATGTTTATACAGATGGCACTTTAGATTTTTCCATGGACATGCAGATGGCGGTATAGATATTTCCATGTTTTCACAGATGGTGGTGTAGATATTTCCGTGTTTATACACATGGCGGAGTAGATAGTTCCATCTTTATGGAGATGGCAGTGTAGATATTTTCATGTTTATAGAGATGGCGGTGTAGATATTTCCATATTTATAGAGATAGCGGTGTAGATATTTCCATCTTTCTACAGATGGCAGTGTAGATATTTCCATGTTTATGCAGATATCGGTGTAGATATTTCCATGTTTATATAGATGGTGGTGTAGATATTACCATGTTTATACAGATAGCGGTGTAGATATTTCCAAGTTTATACAGATCGTGGTGAAATTATTTCCATGTTCATACAGATCGTGGTGTAGATATTTCAATGTTTATACAGATCGCGGTGTAGATATTTCCATGTTTATACAGATAGCGGTGTAGATATTTCCATGTTTATACAGATAGCGGTGTAGATATTTCCATGTTTATAGAGATAGCGGTGTAGGTATTTCCATGTTTATAGACATAGCGGTGTAGATATTTCCATGTTTATATAGATGGCGTTGTAGATATTTCCATGTTTATACCGATAGATGTGTTGGTATTTCCACGTTTATACAGATAGCGATGTAGGTATTTCCATGTTTATACAGCTCGCGGTGCAGATATTTATACCTTTATACAGATGGCATTGTAGATATTTCCTTATTCACACAGATGGCGGTGTAGATGTTTCCATGTTTATACAGGCGGCGGAGTAGTTAGTTCCATGTTTTTGGAGATGGCAGTGTAGATATTTTCATGTTTATAGAGATGGCGGTGTAGATATTTCCATGTTTATAGAGATAGCACTGTAGATATTTACATGTTTATACAGATGGCTGTGTAGATATTTCCATGTGTATACAGATGGCATTGTAGATATTTCCATGTTTATAAAGATGACTGTAGAGGTATTTCCATGTTTTACAGATGGCTGTGCAGATATTTCCATGTGTATAGAGATAGCGGTGTAGATATTTCCATGTTTGCACAGATGGCGTTGATATTTCCATCTATACACAGATGGCCGTGTAGATATTTCCATGTTTATACAGATGGCAGCGTAGATATTTCCATGGACATGCAGATGGCGGTGTAGATATTTCCATGTTTATACAGAGAGCGGTGTAGATATTTCCATGTTTTCACAGATGGTGGTGTAGATATTTCCGTGTTTATACACATGGTGGTGTAGATACTTCCATCTTTATGGAGATGGCAGTGTAGATATTTTCATGTTTATAGAGATGGCGGTGTAGATATTTCGATATTTACAGAGATAGCGGTGTAGATATTCCCATCTTTGTACAGATGGCTGTGTAGATATTTCCATGTTTATACAGATGGCGGTGTAGGTATTCCCATACTTATACAGATGTCTGTGTAGATATTTCCATGTGTATACAGATGGTATTGTAGGTATTTCCATGTTTATACAGATGGTGGTGTAGATATTTCCATGTTTATTCAGATGACTGTGTAGATATTTCCATGTTTTTACAGATGGCAGTGTAGATATTTCAATGCTTATAGAGATGGCGCTGTAGATATTTCCATGTTTATACACACCGCGGTGTAGATATTTCCATGTTTATGCAGATAGCGGTGTAGATATTTCCATGTTTTTACAGATATCGGTGTAGATATTTCCATGTTTACACAGATTGCGGTGTAGGTATTTCCATCTTTCTACAGATGGCATTGTAGATATTTCCATGTGTATGCAGATGGCGGTGTATATATATCCATGTTTATATAGATGGTGGTGTAGATATTACCATGTTTATACAGATTGCGGTGTAGATATTTCCATGTTTATACAGATCGTGGTGAAGATATTTCCATGTTTATACCGATCGCGGTGTAGATATTTCCATGTTTATACAGATCGCGGTGTAGATATTTCCATGTTTATACAGATATCGTTGTAGATATTTCCATGTTTATACAGATAGCGGTGTAGATATTTCCATGTTTATAGAGATAGCGGTGTAGGTATTTCCATGTTTACAGACATAGCGGTGTAGATATTTCCATCTTTATATAGATGGCGTTGTAGATATTTCCATGTTTATACTGATAGATGTGTTGGTATTTCCACGTTTATACAGATAGCGATGTAGATATTTTCATGTTTATACAGCTCGCGGTGCAGATATTTATATCTTTATACAGATGGCATTGTAGATATTTCCTTATTCACACAGATGGCGGTGTAGATGTTTCCATGTTTATACAGATGGCGGAGTAGTTAGTTCCATGTTTATGGAGATGGCAGTGTAGATATTTTCATGTTTATAGAGATGGCGGTGTAGATATTTCCATGTTTATAGAGATAGCAGTGTAGATATTTACATGTTTATTCAGATGGCTGTGTAGATATTTCCATGTGTATACAGATGGCATTGTAGATATTTCCATGTTTATACAGATGACTGTAGAGGTATTTCCATGTTTTACAGATGGCTGTGCAGATATTTCCATGTTTATAGAGATAGCGGTGTAGATATTTCCATGTTGTACAGATGGCGTTGTTGATTTTTCCATCTATACACAGATGGCCGTGTTGATATTTCCATGTTTATACATATGGCAGCGTAGATATTTCCATGGACATGCAGATGGCGGTGTAGATATTTCCTTGTTTATACAGAGAGCGGTGTAGATATTTCCATGTTTTCACAGATGGTGCTGTAGATATTTCCGTGTTTATACACATGGCGGAGTAGATACTTCCATCTTTATGGAGACGGCAGTGTAGATATTTTCATGTTTATAGAGATGGCGGTATAGATATTTCCATATTTATAAGGAGAGCGGTGTAGATATTTCCATCTTTCTACAGATGGCAGTGTAGATATTTCCATGTTTATACAGAAGGCGGTGTTGATATTTCCATACTTATAGAGATGTCTGTGTAGATATTTCCATTTGTATACAGATGGTATTGTAGGTATTTCCATGTTTATACAGATGGTGGTGTATTTATTTCCATGTTTATTCAGATGACTGTGTAGATATTTCCATGTTTTACAGATGGCAGTGTAGATATTTCAATGTTTATAGAGATGGCGCTTTAGATATTTCCATGTTTATGCAGATCGCGGTGTAGATATTTCCATGTTTATAGAGATGGCGGTGTAGATATTTCCATATTTATAGAGATAGCGGTGTAGATATTTCCATCTTTCTACAGATGGCAGTGTAGATATTTCCATGTTTATGCAGATATCGGTGTAGATATTTCCATGTTTATATAGATGGTGGTGTAGATATTACCATGTTTATACAGATAGCGGTGTAGATATTTCCAAGTTTATACAGATCGTGGTGAAATTATTTCCATGTTCATACAGATCGTGGTGTAGATATTTCAATGTTTATACAGAACGCGGTGTAGATATTTCCATGTTTATACAGATAGCGGTGTAGATATTTCCATGTTTATACAGATAGCGGTGTAGATATTTCCATGTTTATAGAGATAGCGGTGTAGGTATTTCCATGTTTATAGACATAGCGGTGTAGATATTTCCATGTTTATATAGATGGCGTTGTAGATATTTCCATGTTTATACCGATAGATGTGTTGGTATTTCCACGTTTATACAGATAGCGATGTAGGTATTTCCATGTTTATACAGCTCGCGGTGCAGATATTTATACCTTTATACAGATGGCATTGTAGATATTTCCTTATTCACACAGATGGCGGTGTAGATGTTTCCATGTTTATACAGGCGGCGGAGTAGTTAGTTCCATGTTTTTGGAGATGGCAGTGTAGATATTTTCATGTTTATAGAGATGGCGGTGTAGATATTTCCATGTTTATAGAGATAGCACTGTAGATATTTACATGTTTATACAGATGGCTGTGTAGATATTTCCATGTGTATACAGATGGCATTGTAGATATTTCCATGTTTATAAAGATGACTGTAGAGGTATTTCCATGTTTTACAGATGGCTGTGCAGATATTTCCATGTGTATAGAGATAGCGGTGTAGATATTTCCATGTTTGCACAGATGGCGTTGATATTTCCATCTATACACAGATGGCCGTGTAGATATTTCCATGTTTATACAGATGGCAGCGTAGATATTTCCATGGACATGCAGATGGCGGTGTAGATATTTCCATGTTTATACAGAGAGCGGTGTAGATATTTCCATGTTTTCACAGATGGTGGTGTAGATATTTCCGTGTTTATACACATGGTGGTGTAGATACTTCCATCTTTATGGAGATGGCAGTGTAGATATTTTCATGTTTATAGAGATGGCGGTGTAGATATTTCGATATTTACAGAGATAGCGGTGTAGATATTCCCATCTTTGTACAGATGGCTGTGTAGATATTTCCATGTTTATACAGATGGCGGTGTAGGTATTCCCATACTTATACAGATGTCTGTGTAGATATTTCCATGTGTATACAGATGGTATTGTAGGTATTTCCATGTTTATACAGATGGTGGTGTAGATATTTCCATGTTTATTCAGATGACTGTGTAGATATTTCCATGTTTTTACAGATGGCAGTGTAGATATTTCAATGCTTATAGAGATGGCGCTGTAGATATTTCCATGTTTATACACACCGCGGTGTAGATATTTCCATGTTTATGCAGATAGCGGTGTAGATATTTCCATGTTTTTACAGATATCGGTGTAGATATTTCCATGTTTACACAGATTGCGGTGTAGGTATTTCCATCTTTCTACAGATGGCATTGTAGATATTTCCATGTGTATGCAGATGGCGGTGTATATATATCCATGTTTATATAGATGGTGGTGTAGATATTACCATGTTTATACAGATTGCGGTGTAGATATTTCCATGTTTATACAGATCGTGGTGAAGATATTTCCATGTTTATACCGATCGCGGTGTAGATATTTCCATGTTTATACAGATCGCGGTGTAGATATTTCCATGTTTATACAGATATCGTTGTAGATATTTCCATGTTTATACAGATAGCGGTGTAGATATTTCCATGTTTATAGAGATAGCGGTGTAGGTATTTCCATGTTTACAGACATAGCGGTGTAGATATTTCCATCTTTATATAGATGGCGTTGTAGATATTTCCATGTTTATACTGATAGATGTGTTGGTATTTCCACGTTTATACAGATAGCGATGTAGATATTTTCATGTTTATACAGCTCGCGGTGCAGATATTTATATCTTTATACAGATGGCATTGTAGATATTTCCTTATTCACACAGATGGCGGTGTAGATGTTTCCATGTTTATACAGATGGCGGAGTAGTTAGTTCCATGTTTATGGAGATGGCAGTGTAGATATTTTCATGTTTATAGAGATGGCGGTGTAGATATTTCCATGTTTATAGAGATAGCAGTGTAGATATTTACATGTTTATTCAGATGGCTGTGTAGATATTTCCATGTGTATACAGATGGCATTGTAGATATTTCCATGTTTATACAGATGACTGTAGAGGTATTTCCATGTTTTACAGATGGCTGTGCAGATATTTCCATGTTTATAGAGATAGCGGTGTAGATATTTCCATGTTGTACAGATGGCGTTGTTGATTTTTCCATCTATACACAGATGGCCGTGTTGATATTTCCATGTTTATACATATGGCAGCGTAGATATTTCCATGGACATGCAGATGGCGGTGTAGATATTTCCTTGTTTATACAGAGAGCGGTGTAGATATTTCCATGTTTTCACAGATGGTGCTGTAGATATTTCCGTGTTTATACACATGGCGGAGTAGATACTTCCATCTTTATGGAGACGGCAGTGTAGATATTTTCATGTTTATAGAGATGGCGGTATAGATATTTCCATATTTATAAGGAGAGCGGTGTAGATATTTCCATCTTTCTACAGATGGCAGTGTAGATATTTCCATGTTTATACAGAAGGCGGTGTTGATATTTCCATACTTATAGAGATGTCTGTGTAGATATTTCCATTTGTATACAGATGGTATTGTAGGTATTTCCATGTTTATACAGATGGTGGTGTATTTATTTCCATGTTTATTCAGATGACTGTGTAGATATTTCCATGTTTTACAGATGGCAGTGTAGATATTTCAATGTTTATAGAGATGGCGCTTTAGATATTTCCATGTTTATGCAGATCGCGGTGTAGATATTTCCATGTTTATACAGATAGCGGTGTAGATATTTCCATGTTTTTACAGATATCGGTGTAGTTATTTCCATGTTTACACAGATTGCGGTGTAGATATTTCCATCTATCTACAGATGGCATTGTAGATATTTCCATGTTTATGCTGATGGCGGTATAGATATTTCCATGTTTATATAGATGGCGTTGTAGATATTTCCATGTTTATACCGATAGATGTGTTGGTATTTCCACGTTTATAAAGATAGCGATGTAGATATTTCCATGTTTATACAGCTCGCGGTGCAGATATTTATATCTTTATACAGATGGCATTGTAGATATTTCCTTATTCACACAGATGGCGGTGTAGATGTTTCCATGTTTATACAGATGGCGGAGTAGTTAGTTCCATGTTTATGGAGATGGCAGTGTAGATATTTTCATGTTTATAGAGACGGCAGTGTAGATATTTCCATGTTTATAGAGATAGCAGTGTAGATATTTCTATGTCTATACAGATGGCTGTGTAGATATTTCCATGTGAATACAGATGGCATTGTAGATATTTCCATGTTTATACAGATGACTGTAGAGGTATTTCCATGTTTTACAGATGGCTGTGCAGATATTTCCATCTTTATAGAGATAGCGGTGTAGATATTTCCATGTTTGTACAGATGGGGTTGTTGATATTTCCATCTATACACAGATGGCCGTGTACATATTTCCATGTTTATACAGATGGCAGCGTAGATATTTCCATGGACATGCAGATGGCGGTGTAGATATTTCCATGTTTATACAGAGAGCGGTGTAGATATTTCCATTATTATACAGATCGTGGTGAAGATATTTCCATGTTTATACAGATCGTGGTGAAGATATTTCCATGTTTATACTGATAGCGGTGTAGATATTTTCATGTTTATACAGACAGCGGTGTAGATATTTGCATGTTTATAGAGATTGCGGTGTAGGTATTTCCAAGTTTATAGACATAGCGGTGTAGATATTTCCATGTTTATAGAGATAGCAGTGTAGATATTTACAGGTTTATACAGATGGCTGTGTAGATATTTCCATGTGTATACAGATGGCATTGTAGATATTTCCATGTTTATACAGATGACTGTAGAGGTATTTCCATGTTTTACAGATGGCTGTGCAGATATTTCCATGTTTATAGAGATAGCGGTGTAGATATTTCCATGTTTGTACAGATGGCGTTGTTGATATTTCCATCCATACACAGATGGCCGTGTAGATATTTCCATGTTTATACAGATGGCACTTTAGATTTTTCCATGGACATGCAGATGGCGGTATAGATATTTCCATGTTTTCACAGATGGTGGTGTAGATATTTCCGTGTTTATACACATGGCGGAGTAGATAGTTCCATCTTTATGGAGATGGCAGTGTAGATATTTTCATGTTTATAGAGATGGCGGTGTAGATATTTCCATATTTATAGAGATAGCGGTGTAGATATTTCCATCTTTCTACAGATGGCAGTGTAGATATTTCCATGTTTATGCAGATATCGGTGTAGATATTTCCATGTTTATATAGATGGTGGTGTAGATATTACCATGTTTATACAGAAAGCGGTGTAGATATTTCCAAGTTTATACAGATCGTGGTGAAATTATTTCCATGTTCATACAGATCGTGGTGTAGATATTTCAATGTTTATACAGATCACGGTGTAGATATTTCCATGTTTATACAGATAGCGGTGTAGATATTTCCATGTTTATACAGATAGCGGTGTAGATATTTCCATGTTTATAGAGATAGCGGTGTAGGTATTTCCATGTTTATAGACATAGCGGTGTAGATATTTCCATGTTTATATAGATGGCGTTGTAGATATTTCCATGTTTATACCGATAGATGTGTTGGTATTTCCACGTTTATACAGATAGCGATGTAGGTATTTCCATGTTTATACAGCTCGCGGTGCAGATATTTATACCTTTATACAGATGGCATTGTAGATATTTCCTTATTCACACAGATGGCGGTGTAGATGTTTCCATGTTTATACAGGCGGCGGAGTAGTTAGTTCCATGTTTTTGGAGATGGCAGTGTAGATATTTTCATGTTTATAGAGATGGCGGTGTAGATATTTCCATGTTTATAGAGATAGCACTGTAGATATTTACATGTTTATACAGATGGCTGTGTAGATATTTCCATGTGTATACAGATGGCATTGTAGATATTTCCATGTTTATAAAGATGACTGTAGAGGTATTTCCATGTTTTACAGATGGCTGTGCAGATATTTCCATGTGTATAGAGATAGCGGTGTAGATATTTCCATGTTTGTACAGATGGCGTTGATATTTCCATCTATACACAGATGGCCGTGTAGATATTTCCATGTTTATACAGATGGCAGCGTAGATATTTCCATGGACATGCAGATGGCGGTGTAGATATTTCCATGTTTATACAGAGAGCGGTGTAGATATTTCCATGTTTTCACAGATGGTGGTGTAGATATTTCCGTGTTTATACACATGGTGGTGTAGATACTTCCATCTTTATGGAGATGGCAGTGTAGATATTTTCATGTTTATAGAGATGGCGGTGTAGATATTTCGATATTTACAGAGATAGCGGTGTAGATATTCCCATCTTTGTACAGATGGCTGTGTAGATATTCCATGTTTATACAGATGGCGGTGTAGGTATTCCCATACTTATACAGATGTCTGTGTAGATATTTCCATGTGTATACAGATGGTATTGTAGGTATTTCCATGTTTATACAGATGGTGGTGTAGATATTTCCATGTTTATTCAGATGACTGTGTAGATATTTCCATGTTTTTACAGATGGCAGTGTAGATATTTCAATGCTTATAGAGATGGCGCTGTAGATATTTCCATGTTTATACACACCGCGGTGTAGATATTTCCATGTTTATGCAGATAGCGGTGTAGATATTTCCATGTTTTTACAGATATCGGTGTAGATATTTCCATGTTTACACAGATTGCGGTGTAGGTATTTCCATCTTTCTACAGATGGCATTGTAGATATTTCCATGTGTATGCAGATGGCGGTGTATATATATCCATGTTTATATAGATGGTGGTGTAGATATTACCATGTTTATACAGATTGCGGTGTAGATATTTCCATGTTTATACAGATCGTGGTGAAGATATTTCCATGTTTATACCGATCGCGGTGTAGATATTTCCATGTTTATACAGATCGCGGTGTAGATATTTCCATGTTTATACAGATATCGTTGTAGATATTTCCATGTTTATACAGATAGCGGTGTAGATATTTCCATGTTTATAGAGATAGCGGTGTAGGTATTTCCATGTTTACAGACATAGCGGTGTAGATATTTCCATCTTTATTTAGATGGCGTTGTAGATATTTCCATGTTTATACTGATAGATGTGTTGGTATTTCCACGTTTATACAGATAGCGATGTAGATATTTTCATGTTTATACAGCTCGCGGTGCAGATATTTATATCTTTATACAGATGGCATTGTAGATATTTCCTTATTCACACAGATGGCGGTGTAGATGTTTCCATGTTTAAACAGATGGCGGAGTAGTTAGTTCCATGTTTATGGAGATGGCAGTGTAGATATTTTCATGTTTATAGAGATGGCGGTGTAGATATTTCCATGTTTATAGAGATAGCAGTGTAGATATTTACATGTTTATTCAGATGGCTGTGTAGATATTTCCATGTGTATACAGATGGCATTGTAGATATTTCCATGTTTATACAGATGACTGTAGAGGTATTTCCATGTTTTACAGATGGCTGTGCAGATATTTCCATGTTTATAGAGATAGCGGTGTAGATATTTCCATGTTGTACAGATGGCGTTGTTGATATTTCCATCTATACACAGATGGCCGTGTAGATATTTCCATGTTTATACATATGGCAGCGTAGATATTTCCATGGACATGCAGATGGCGGTGTAGATATTTCCTTGTTTATACAGAGAGCGGTGTAGATATTTCCATGTTTTCACAGATGGTGCTGTAGATATTTCCGTGTTTATACACATGGCAGAGTAGATACTTCCATCTTTATGGAGATGGCAGTGTAGATATTTTCATGTTTATAGAGATGGCGGTATAGATATTTCCATATTTATAAGGAGAGCGGTGTAGATATTTCCATCTTTCTACAGATGGCAGTGTAGATATTTCCATGTTTATACAGAAGGCGGTGTTGATATTTCCATACTTATAGAGATGTCTGTGTAGATATTTCCATTTGTATACAGATGGTATTGTAGGTATTTCCATGTTTATACAGATGGTGGTGTATTTATTTCCATGTTTATTCAGATGACTGTGTAGATATTTCCATGTTTTACAGATGGCAGTGTAGATATTTCAATGTTTATAGAGATGGCGCTTTAGATATTTCCATGTTTATGCAGATCGCGGTGTAGATATTTCCATGTTTATACAGATAGCGGTGTAGATATTTCCATGTTTTTACAGATATCGGTGTAGTTATTTCCATGTTTACACAGATTGCGGTGTAGATATTTCCATCTATCTACAGATGGCATTGTAGATATTTCCATGTTTATGCTGATGGCGGTGTAGATATTTCCATGTTTATATAGATGGCGTTGTAGATATTTCCATGTTTATACCGATAGATGTGTTGGTATTTCCACGTTTATAAAGATAGCGATGTAGATATTTCCATGTCTATACAGCTCGCGGTGCAGATATTTATATCTTTATACAGATGGCATTGTAGAAATTTCCTTATTCACACAGATGGCGGTGTAGATGTTTCCATGTTTATACAGATGGCGGAGTAGTTAGTTCCATGTTTATGGAGATGGCAGTGTAGATATTTTCATGTTTATAGAGACGGCGGTGTAGATATTTCCATGTTTATAGAGATAGCAGTGTAGATATTTCTATGTCTATACAGATGGCTGTGTAGATATTTCCATGTGAATACAGATGGCATTGTAGATATTTCCATGTTTATACAGATGACTGTAGAGGTATTTCCATGTTTTACAGATGGCTGTGCAGATATTTCCATCTTTATAGAGATAGCGGTGTAGATATTTCCATGTTTGTACAGATGGGGTTGTTGATATTTCCATCTATACACAGATGGCCGTGTACATATTTCCATGTTTATACAGATGGCAGCGTAGATATTTCCATGGACATGCAGATGGCGGTGTAGATATTTCCATGTTTATACAGAGAGCGGTGTAGATATTTCCATTATTATACAGATCGTGGTGAAGATATTTCCAAGTTTATACAGATCGTGGTGAAGATATTTCCATGTTTATACTGATAGCGGTGTAGATATTTTCATGTTTATACAGATAGCGGTGTAGATATTTGCATGTTTATAGAGATTGCGGTGTAGGTATTTCCAAGTTTATAGACATAGCGGTGTAGATATTTCCATGTTTATAGAGATAGCAGTGTAGATATTTACAGGTTTATACAGATGGCTGTGTAGATATTTCCATGTGTATACAGATGGCATTGTAGATATTTCCATGTTTATACAGATGACTGTAGAGGTATTTCCATGTTTTACAGATGGCTGTGCAGATATTTCCATGTTTATAGAGATAGCGGTGTAGATATTTCCATGTTTGTACAGATGGCGTTGTTGATATTTCCATCCATACACAGATGGCCGTGTAGATATTTCCATGTTTATACAGATGGCACTTTAGATTTTTCCATGGACATGCAGATGGCGGTATAGATATTTCCATGTTTTCACAGATGGTGGTGTAGATATTTCCGTGTTTATACACATGGCGGAGTAGATAGTTCCATCTTTATGGAGATGGCAGTGTAGATATTTTCATGTTTATAGAGATGGCGGTGTAGATATTTCCATATTTATAGAGATAGCGGTGTAGATATTTCCATCTTTCTACAGATGGCAGTGTAGATATTTCCATGTTTATGCAGATATCGGTGTAGATATTTCCATGTTTATATAGATGGTGGTGTAGATATTACCATGTTTATACAGATAGCGGTGTAGATATTTCCAAGTTTATACAGATCGTGGTGAAATTATTTCCATGTTCATACACATCGTGGTGTAGATATTTCAATGTTTATACAGATCGCGGTGTAGATATTTCCATGTTTATACAGATAGCGGTGTAGATATTTCCATGTTTATACAGATAGCGGTGTAGATATGTCCATGTTTATAGAGATAGCGGTGTAGGTATTTCCATGTTTATAGACATAGCGGTGTAGATATTTCCATGTTTATATAGATGGCGTTGTAGATATTTCCATGTTTATACCGATAGATGTGTTGGTATTTCCACGTTTATACAGATAGCGATGTAGGTATTTCCATGTTTATACAGCTCGCGGTGCAGATATTTATACCTTTATACAGATGGCATTGTAGATATTTCCTTATTCACACAGATGGCGGTGTAGATGTTTCCATGTTTATACAGGCGGCGGAGTAGTTAGTTCCATGTTTTTGGAGATGGCAGTGTAGATATTTTCATGTTTATAGAGATGGCGGTGTAGATATTTCCATGTTTATAGAGATAGCACTGTAGATATTTACATGTTTATACAGATGGCTGTGTAGATATTTCCATGTGTATACAGATGGCATTGTAGATATTTCCATGTTTATAAAGATGACTGTAGAGGTATTTCCATGTTTTACAGATGGCTGTGCAGATATTTCCATGTGTATAGAGATAGCGGTGTAGATATTTCCATGTTTGTACAGATGGCGTTGATATTTCCATCTATACACAGATGGCCGTGTAGATATTTCCATGTTTATACAGATGGCAGCGTAGATATTTCCTTGGACATGCAGATGGCGGTGTAGATATTTCCATGTTTATACAGAGAGCGGTGTAGATATTTCCATGTTTTCACAGATGGTGGTGTAGATATTTCCGTGTTTATACACATGGTGGTGTAGATACTTCCATCTTTATGGAGATGGCAGTGTAGATATTTTCATGTTTATAGAGATGGCGGTGTAGATATTTCGATATTTACAGAGATAGCGGTGTAGATATTTCCATCTTTGTACAGATGGCTGTGTAGATATTTCCATGTTTATACAGATGGCGGTGTAGATATTCCCATACTTATACAGATGTCTGTGTAGATATTTCCATGTGTATACAGATGGTATTGTAGGTATTTCCATGTTTATACAGATGGTGGTGTAGATATTTCCATGTTTATTCAGATGACTGTGTAGATATTTCCATGTTTTTACAGATGGCAGTGTAGGTATTTCAATGCTTATAGAGATGGCGCTGTAGATATTTCCATGTTTATACACATCGCGGTGTAGATATTTCCATGTTTATGCAGATAGCGGTGTAGATATTTCCATGTTTTTACAGATATCGGTGTAGATATTTCCATGTTTACACAGATTGCGGTGTAGGTATTTCCATCTTTCTACAGATGGCATTGTAGATATTTCCATGTTTATGCTGATGGCGGTGTAGATATTTCCATGTTTATATAGATGGTGGTGTAGATATTACCATGTTTATACAGATAGCGGTGTAGATATTTCCATGTTTATACAGATCGTGGTGAAGATATCTCCATGTTCATACAGATCGTGGTGTAGATATTTCCATGTGTATACAGATCGCGGTGTAGATATTTCCATGTTTATACAGATAGCGTTGTAGATATTTCTATGTTTATACAGATAGCGGTGTAGATATTTCCATGTTTATAGAGATAGTGGTGTAGGTATTTCCATGTTTACAGACATAGCGGTGGAGATATTTCCATGTTTATATTGATGGCGTTGTAGATATTTCCATGTTTATACCGATAGATGTGTTGGTATTTCCACGTTTATACAGATAGCGATGTAGATATTTCCAAGTTTATACAGCTCGCGGTGCAGATATTTATATCTTTATACAAATGACATTGTAGATATTTCCTTATTCACACAGATGGCGGTGTAGATGTTTCCATGTTTATACAGAAGGCGGAGTAGTTAGTTCCATGTTTATGGAGATGGCAGTGTAGATATTTTCATGTTTATAGAGATGGCGGTGTAGATATTTCCATGTTTATAGAGATAGCAGTGTAGATATTTACATGTTTATTCAGATGGCTGTGTAGATATTTCCATGTGTATACAGATGGCATTGTAGATATTTCCATGTTTATACAGATGACTGTAGAGGTATTTCCATGTTTTACAGATGGCTGTGCAGATATTTCCATGTTTATAGAGATAGCGGTGTAGATATTTCCATGTTGTACAGATGGCGTTGTTGATATTTCCATCTATACACAGATGGCCGTGTAGATATTTCCATGTTTATACATATGGCAGCGTAGATATTTCCATGGACATGCAGATGGCGGTGTAGATATTTCCTTGTTTATACAGAGAGCGGTGTAGATATTTCCATGTTTTCACAGATGGTGCTGTAGATATTTCCGTGTTTATACACATGGCGGAGTAGATACTTCCATCTTTATGGAGATGGCAGTGTAGATATTTTCATGTTTATAGAGATGGCGGTATAGATATTTCCATATTTATAAGGAGAGCGGTGTAGATATTTCCATCTTTCTACAGATGGCAGTGTAGATATTTCCATGTTTATACAGAAGGCGGTGTTGATATTTCCATACTTATAGAGATGTCTGTGTAGATATTTCCATTTGTATACAGATGGTATTGTAGGTATTTCCATGTTTATACAGATGGTGGTGTATTTATTTCCATGTTTATTCAGATGACTGTGTAGATATTTCCATGTTTTACAGATGGCAGTGTAGATATTTCAATGTTTATAGAGATGGCGCTTTAGATATTTCCATGTTTATGCAGATCGCGGTGTAGATATTTCCATGTTTATACAGATAGCGGTGTGGATATTTCCATGTTTTTACAGATATCGGTGTAGTTATTTCCATGTTTACACAGATTGCGGTGTAGATATTTCCATCTATCTACAGATGGCATTGTAGATATTTCCATGTTTATGCTGATGGCGGTGTAGATATTTCCATGTTTATATAGATGGCGTTGTAGATATTTCCATGTTTATACCGATAGATGTGTTGGTATTTCCACGTTTATAAAGATAGCGATGTAGATATTTCCATGTTTATACAGCTCGCGGTGCAGATATTTATATCTTTATACAGATGGCATTGTAGATATTTCCTTATTCACACAGATGGCGGTGTAGATGTTTCCATGTTTATACAGATGGCGGAGTAGTTAGTTCCATGTTTATGGAGATGGCAGTGTAGATATTTTCATGTTTATAGAGACGGCGGTGTAGATATTTCCATGTTTATAGAGATAGCAGTGTAGATATTTCTATGTCTATACAGATGGCTGTGTAGATATTTCCATGTGAATACAGAGGGCATTGTAGATATTTCCATGTTTATACAGATGACTGTAGAGGTATTTCCATGTTTTACAGATGGCTGTGCAGATATTTCCATCTTTATAGAGATAGCGGTGTAGATATTTCCATGTTTGTACAGATGGGGTTGTTGATATTTCCATCTATACACAGATGGCCGTGTAGATATTTCCATGTTTATACAGATGGCAGCGTAGATATTTCCATGGACATGCAGATGGCGGTGTAGATATTTCCATGTTTATACAGAGAGCGGTGTAGATATTTCCATTATTATACAGATCGTGGTGAAGATATTTCCATGTTTATACAGATCGTGGTGAAGATATTTCCATGTTTATACTGATAGCGGTGTAGATATTTTCATGTTTATACAGATAGCGGTGTAGATATTTGCATGTTTATAGAGATTGCGGTGTAGGTATTTCCAAGTTTATAGACATAGCGGTGTAGATATTTCCATGTTTATAGAGATAGCAGTGTAGATATTTACAGGTTTATACAGATGGCTGTGTAGATATTTCCATGTGTATACAGATGGCATTGTAGATATTTCCATGTTTATACAGATGACTGTAGAGGTATTTCCATGTTTTACAGATGGCTGTGCAGATATTTCCATGTTTATAGAGATAGCGGTGTAGATATTTCCATGTTTGTACAGATGGCGTTGTTGATATTTCCATCCATACACAGATGGCCGTGTAGATATTTCCATGTTTATACAGATGGCACTTTAGATTTTTCCATGGACATGCAGATGGCGGTATAGATATTTCCATGTTTTCACAGATGGTGGTGTAGATATTTCCGTGTTTATACACATGGCGGAGTAGATAGTTCCATCTTTATGGAGATGGCAGTGTAGATATTTTCATGTTTATAGAGATGGCGGTGTAGATATTTCCATATTTATAGAGATAGCGGTGTAGATATTTCCATCTTTCTACAGATGGCAGTGTAGATATTTCCATGTTTATGCAGATATCGGTGTAGATATTTCCATGTTTATATAGATGGTGGTGTAGATATTACCATGTTTATACAGATAGCGGTGTAGATATTTCCAAGTTTATACAGATCGTGGTGAAATTATTTCCATGTTCATACAGATCGTGGTGTAGATATTTCAATGTTTATACAGATCGCGGTGTAGATATTTCCATGTTTATACAGATAGCGGTGTAGATATTTCCATGTTTATACAGATAGCGGTGTAGATATGTCCATGTTTATAGAGATAGCGGTGTAGGTATTTCCATGTTTATAGACATAGCGGTGTCGATATTTCCATGTTTATATAGATGGCGTTGTAGATATTTCCATGTTTATACCGATAGATGTGTTGGTATTTCCACGTTTATACAGATAACGATGTAGGTATTTCCATGTTTATACAGCTCGCGGTGCAGATATTTATACCTTTATACAGATGGCATTGTAGATATTTCCTTATTCACACAGATGGCGGTGTAGATGTTTCCATGTTTATACAGGCTGCGGAGTAGTTAGTTCCATGTTTTTGGAGATGGCAGTGTAGATATTTTCATGTTTATAGAGATGGCGGTGTAGATATTTCCATGTTTATAGAGATAGCACTGTAGATATTTACATGTTTATACAGATGGCTGTGTAGATATTTCCATGTGTATACAGATGGCATTGTAGATATTTCCATGTTTATAAAGATGACTGTAGAGGTATTTCCATGTTTTACAGATGGCTGTGCAGATATTTCCATGTGTATAGAGATAGCGGTGTAGATATTTCCATGTTTGTACAGATGGCGTTGATATTTCCATCTATACACAGATGGCCGTGTAGATATTTCCATGTTTATACAGATGGCAGCGTAGATATTTCCTTGGACATGCAGATGGCGGTGTAGATATTTCCATGTTTATACAGAGAGCGGTGTAGATATTTCCATGTTTTCACAGATGGTGGTGTAGATATTTCCGTGTTTATACACATGGTGGTGTAGATACTTCCATCTTTATGGAGATGGCAGTGTAGATATTTTCATGTTTATAGAGATGGCGGTGTAGATATTTCGATATTTACAGAGATAGCGGTGTAGATATTTCCATCTTTGTACAGATGGCTGTGTAGATATTTCCATGTTTATACAGATGGCGGTGTAGATATTCCCATACTTATACAGATGTCTGTGTAGATATTTCCATGTGTATACAGATGGTATTGTAGGTATTTCCATGTTTATACAGATGGTGGTGTAGATATTTCCATGTTTATTCAGATGACTGTGTAGATATTTCCATGTTTTTACAGATGGCAGTGTAGGTATTTCAATGCTTATAGAGATGGCGCTGTAGATATTTCCATGTTTATACACATCGCGGTGTAGATATTTCCATGTTTATGCAGATAGCGGTGTAGATATTTCCATGTTTTTACAGATATCGGTGTAGATATTTCCATGTTTACACAGATTGCGGTGTAGGTATTTCCATCTTTCTACAGATGGCATTGTAGATATTTCCATGTGTATGCAGATGGCGGTGTATATATATCCATGTTTATATAGATGGTGGTGTAGATATTACCATGTTTATACAGATTGCGGTGTAGATATTTCCATGTTTATACAGATCGTGGTGAAGATATTTCCATGTTTATACCGATCGCGGTGTAGATATTTCCATGTTTATACAGATCGCGGTGTAGATATTTCCATGTTTATACAGATATCGTTGTAGATATTTCCATGTTTATACAGATAGCGGTGTAGATATTTCCATGTTTATAGAGATAGCGGTGTAGGTATTTCCATGTTTACAGACATAGCGGTGTAGATATTTCCATCTTTATTTAGATGGCGTTGTAGATATTTCCATGTTTATACTGATAGATGTGTTGGTATTTCCACGTTTATACAGATAGCGATGTAGATATTTTCATGTTTATACAGCTCGCGGTGCAGATATTTATATCTTTATACAGATGGCATTGTAGATATTTCCTTATTCACACAGATGGCGGTGTAGATGTTTCCATGTTTAAACAGATGGCGGAGTAGTTAGTTCCATGTTTATGGAGATGGCAGTGTAGATATTTTCATGTTTATAGAGATGGCGGTGTAGATATTTCCATGTTTATAGAGATAGCAGTGTAGATATTTACATGTTTATTCAGATGGCTGTGTAGATATTTCCATGTGTATACAGATGGCATTGTAGATATTTCCATGTTTATACAGATGACTGTAGAGGTATTTCCATGTTTTACAGATGGCTGTGCAGATATTTCCATGTTTATAGAGATAGCGGTGTAGATATTTCCATGTTGTACAGATGGCGTTGTTGATATTTCCATCTATACACAGATGGCCGTGTAGATATTTCCATGTTTATACATATGGCAGCGTAGATATTTCCATGGACATGCAGATGGCGGTGTAGATATTTCCTTGTTTATACAGAGAGCGGTGTAGATATTTCCATGTTTTCACAGATGGTGCTGTAGATATTTCCGTGTTTATACACATGGCAGAGTAGATACTTCCATCTTTATGGAGATGGCAGTGTAGATATTTTCATGTTTATAGAGATGGCGGTATAGATATTTCCATATTTATAAGGAGAGCGGTGTAGATATTTCCATCTTTCTACAGATGGCAGTGTAGATATTTCCATGTTTATACAGAAGGCGGTGTTGATATTTCCATACTTATAGAGATGTCTGTGTAGATATTTCCATTTGTATACAGATGGTATTGTAGGTATTTCCATGTTTATACAGATGGTGGTGTATTTATTTCCATGTTTATTCAGATGACTGTGTAGATATTTCCATGTTTTACAGATGGCAGTGTAGATATTTCAATGTTTATAGAGATGGCGCTTTAGATATTTCCATGTTTATGCAGATCGCGGTGTAGATATTTCCATGTTTATACAGATAGCGGTGTAGATATTTCCATGTTTTTACAGATATCGGTGTAGTTATTTCCATGTTTACACAGATTGCGGTGTAGATATTTCCATCTATCTACAGATGGCATTGTAGATATTTCCATGTTTATGCTGATGGCGGTGTAGATATTTCCATGTTTATATAGATGGCGTTGTAGATATTTCCATGTTTATACCGATAGATGTGTTGGTATTTCCACGTTTATAAAGATAGCGATGTAGATATTTCCATGTCTATACAGCTCGCGGTGCAGATATTTATATCTTTATACAGATGGCATTGTAGAAATTTCCTTATTCACACAGATGGCGGTGTAGATGTTTCCATGTTTATACAGATGGCGGAGTAGTTAGTTCCATGTTTATGGAGATGGCAGTGTAGATATTTTCATGTTTATAGAGACGGCGGTGTAGATATTTCCATGTTTATAGAGATAGCAGTGTAGATATTTCTATGTCTATACAGATGGCTGTGTAGATATTTCCATGTGAATACAGATGGCATTGTAGATATTTCCATGTTTATACAGATGACTGTAGAGGTATTTCCATGTTTTACAGATGGCTGTGCAGATATTTCCATCTTTATAGAGATAGCGGTGTAGATATTTCCATGTTTGTACAGATGGGGTTGTTGATATTTCCATCTATACACAGATGGCCGTGTACATATTTCCATGTTTATACAGATGGCAGCGTAGATATTTCCATGGACATGCAGATGGCGGTGTAGATATTTCCATGTTTATACAGAGAGCGGTGTAGATATTTCCATTATTATACAGATCGTGGTGAAGATATTTCCAAGTTTATACAGATCGTGGTGAAGATATTTCCATGTTTATACTGATAGCGGTGTAGATATTTTCATGTTTATACAGATAGCGGTGTAGATATTTGCATGTTTATAGAGATTGCGGTGTAGGTATTTCCAAGTTTATAGACATAGCGGTGTAGATATTTCCATGTTTATAGAGATAGCAGTGTAGATATTTACAGGTTTATACAGATGGCTGTGTAGATATTTCCATGTGTATACAGATGGCATTGTAGATATTTCCATGTTTATACAGATGACTGTAGAGGTATTTCCATGTTTTACAGATGGCTGTGCAGATATTTCCATGTTTATAGAGATAGCGGTGTAGATATTTCCATGTTTGTACAGATGGCGTTGTTGATATTTCCATCCATACACAGATGGCCGTGTAGATATTTCCATGTTTATACAGATGGCACTTTAGATTTTTCCATGGACATGCAGATGGCGGTATAGATATTTCCATGTTTTCACAGATGGTGGTGTAGATATTTCCGTGTTTATACACATGGCGGAGTAGATAGTTCCATCTTTATGGAGATGGCAGTGTAGATATTTTCATGTTTATAGAGATGGCGGTGTAGATATTTCCATATTTATAGAGATAGCGGTGTAGATATTTCCATCTTTCTACAGATGGCAGTGTAGATATTTCCATGTTTATGCAGATATCGGTGTAGATATTTCCATGTTTATATAGATGGTGGTGTAGATATTACCATGTTTATACAGATAGCGGTGTAGATATTTCCAAGTTTATACAGATCGTGGTGAAATTATTTCCATGTTCATACACATCGTGGTGTAGATATTTCAATGTTTATACAGATCGCGGTGTAGATATTTCCATGTTTATACAGATAGCGGTGTAGATATTTCCATGTTTATACAGATAGCGGTGTAGATATGTCCATGTTTATAGAGATAGCGGTGTAGGTATTTCCATGTTTATAGACATAGCGGTGTAGATATTTCCATGTTTATATAGATGGCGTTGTAGATATTTCCATGTTTATACCGATAGATGTGTTGGTATTTCCACGTTTATACAGATAGCGATGTAGGTATTTCCATGTTTATACAGCTCGCGGTGCAGATATTTATACCTTTATACAGATGGCATTGTAGATATTTCCTTATTCACACAGATGGCGGTGTAGATGTTTCCATGTTTATACAGGCGGCGGAGTAGTTAGTTCCATGTTTTTGGAGATGGCAGTGTAGATATTTTCATGTTTATAGAGATGGCGGTGTAGATATTTCCATGTTTATAGAGATAGCACTGTAGATATTTACATGTTTATACAGATGGCTGTGTAGATATTTCCATGTGTATACAGATGGCATTGTAGATATTTCCATGTTTATAAAGATGACTGTAGAGGTATTTCCATGTTTTACAGATGGCTGTGCAGATATTTCCATGTGTATAGAGATAGCGGTGTAGATATTTCCATGTTTGTACAGATGGCGTTGATATTTCCATCTATACACAGATGGCCGTGTAGATATTTCCATGTTTATACAGATGGCAGCGTAGATATTTCCTTGGACATGCAGATGGCGGTGTAGATATTTCCATGTTTATACAGAGAGCGGTGTAGATATTTCCATGTTTTCACAGATGGTGGTGTAGATATTTCCGTGTTTATACACATGGTGGTGTAGATACTTCCATCTTTATGGAGATGGCAGTGTAGATATTTTCATGTTTATAGAGATGGCGGTGTAGATATTTCGATATTTACAGAGATAGCGGTGTAGATATTTCCATCTTTGTACAGATGGCTGTGTAGATATTTCCATGTTTATACAGATGGCGGTGTAGATATTCCCATACTTATACAGATGTCTGTGTAGATATTTCCATGTGTATACAGATGGTATTGTAGGTATTTCCATGTTTATACAGATGGTGGTGTAGATATTTCCATGTTTATTCAGATGACTGTGTAGATATTTCCATGTTTTTACAGATGGCAGTGTAGGTATTTCAATGCTTATAGAGATGGCGCTGTAGATATTTCCATGTTTATACACATCGCGGTGTAGATATTTCCATGTTTATGCAGATAGCGGTGTAGATATTTCCATGTTTTTACAGATATCGGTGTAGATATTTCCATGTTTACACAGATTGCGGTGTAGGTATTTCCATCTTTCTACAGATGGCATTGTAGATATTTCCATGTTTATGCTGATGGCGGTGTAGATATTTCCATGTTTATATAGATGGTGGTGTAGATATTACCATGTTTATACAGATAGCGGTGTAGATATTTCCATGTTTATACAGATCGTGGTGAAGATATCTCCATGTTCATACAGATCGTGGTGTAGATATTTCCATGTGTATACAGATCGCGGTGTAGATATTTCCATGTTTATACAGATAGCGTTGTAGATATTTCTATGTTTATACAGATAGCGGTGTAGATATTTCCATGTTTATAGAGATAGTGGTGTAGGTATTTCCATGTTTACAGACATAGCGGTGGAGATATTTCCATGTTTATATTGATGGCGTTGTAGATATTTCCATGTTTATACCGATAGATGTGTTGGTATTTCCACGTTTATACAGATAGCGATGTAGATATTTCCAAGTTTATACAGCTCGCGGTGCAGATATTTATATCTTTATACAAATGACATTGTAGATATTTCCTTATTCACACAGATGGCGGTGTAGATGTTTCCATGTTTATACAGAAGGTGGAGTAGTTAGTTCCATGTTTATGGAGATGGCAGTGTAGATATTTTCATGTTTATAGAGATGGCGGTGTAGATATTTCCATGTTTATAGAGATAGCAGTGTAGATATTTACATGTTTATTCAGATGGCTGTGTAGATATTTCCATGTGTATACAGATGGCATTGTAGATATTTCCATGTTTATACAGATGACTGTAGAGGTATTTCCATGTTTTACAGATGGCTGTGCAGATATTTCCATGTTTATAGAGATAGCGGTGTAGATATTTCCATGTTGTACAGATGGCGTTGTTGATATTTCCATCTATACACAGATGGCCGTGTAGATATTTCCATGTTTATACATATGGCAGCGTAGATATTTCCATGGACATGCAGATGGCGGTGTAGATATTTCCTTGTTTATACAGAGAGCGGTGTAGATATTTCCATGTTTTCACAGATGGTGCTGTAGATATTTCCGTGTTTATACACATGGCGGAGTAGATACTTCCATCTTTATGGAGATGGCAGTGTAGATATTTTCATGTTTATAGAGATGGCGGTATAGATATTTCCATATTTATAAGGAGAGCGGTGTAGATATTTCCATCTTTCTACAGATGGCAGTGTAGATATTTCCATGTTTATACAGAAGGCGGTGTTGATATTTCCATACTTATAGAGATGTCTGTGTAGATATTTCCATTTGTATACAGATGGTATTGTAGGTATTTCCATGTTTATACAGATGGTGGTGTATTTATTTCCATGTTTATTCAGATGACTGTGTAGATATTTCCATGTTTTACAGATGGCAGTGTAGATATTTCAATGTTTATAGAGATGGCGCTTTAGATATTTCCATGTTTATGCAGATCGCGGTGTAGATATTTCCATGTTTATACAGATAGCGGTGTGGATATTTCCATGTTTTTACAGATATCGGTGTAGTTATTTCCATGTTTACACAGATTGCGGTGTAGATATTTCCATCTATCTACAGATGGCATTGTAGATATTTCCATGTTTATGCTGATGGCGGTGTAGATATTTCCATGTTTATATAGATGGCGTTGTAGATATTTCCATGTTTATACCGATAGATGTGTTGGTATTTCCACGTTTATAAAGATAGCGATGTAGATATTTCCATGTTTATACAGCTCGCGGTGCAGATATTTATATCTTTATACAGATGGCATTGTAGATATTTCCTTATTCACACAGATGGCGGTGTAGATGTTTCCATGTTTATACAGATGGCGGAGTAGTTAGTTCCATGTTTATGGAGATGGCAGTGTAGATATTTTCATGTTTATAGAGACGGCGGTGTAGATATTTCCATGTTTATAGAGATAGCAGTGTAGATATTTCTATGTCTATACAGATGGCTGTGTAGATATTTCCATGTGAATACAGATGGCATTGTAGATATTTCCATGTTTATACAGATGACTGTAGAGGTATTTCCATGTTTTACAGATGGCTGTGCAGATATTTCCATCTTTATAGAGATAGCGGTGTAGATATTTCCATGTTTGTACAGATGGGGTTGTTGATATTTCCATCTATACACAGATGGCCGTGTAGATATTTCCATGTTTATACAGATGGCAGCGTAGATATTTCCATGGACATGCAGATGGCGGTGTAGATATTTCCATGTTTATACAGAGAGCGGTGTAGATATTTCCATTATTATACAGATCGTGGTGAAGATATTTCCATGTTTATACAGATCGTGGTGAAGATATTTCCATGTTTATACTGATAGCGGTGTAGATATTTTCATGTTTATACAGATAGCGGTGTAGATATTTGCATGTTTATAGAGATTGCGGTGTAGGTATTTCCAAGTTTATAGACATAGCGGTGTAGATATTTCCATGTTTATAGAGATAGCAGTGTAGATATTTACAGGTTTATACAGATGGCTGTGTAGATATTTCCATGTGTATACAGATGGCATTGTAGATATTTCCATGTTTATACAGATGACTGTAGAGGTATTTCCATGTTTTACAGATGGCTGTGCAGATATTTCCATGTTTATAGAGATAGCGGTGTAGATATTTCCATGTTTGTACAGATGGCGTTGTTGATATTTCCATCCATACACAGATGGCCGTGTAGATATTTCCATGTTTATACAGATGGCACTTTAGATTTTTCCATGGACATGCAGATGGCGGTATAGATATTTCCATGTTTTCACAGATGGTGGTGTAGATATTTCCGTGTTTATACACATGGCGGAGTAGATAGTTCCATCTTTATGGAGATGGCAGTGTAGATATTTTCATGTTTATAGAGATGGCGGTGTAGATATTTCCATATTTATAGAGATAGCGGTGTAGATATTTCCATCTTTCTACAGATGGCAGTGTAGATATTTCCATGTTTATGCAGATATCGGTGTAGATATTTCCATGTTTATATAGATGGTGGTGTAGATATTACCATGTTTATACAGATAGCGGTGTAGATATTTCCAAGTTTATACAGATCGTGGTGAAATTATTTCCATGTTCATACAGATCGTGGTGTAGATATTTCAATGTTTATACAGATCGCGGTGTAGATATTTCCATGTTTATACAGATAGCGGTGTAGATATTTCCATGTTTATACAGATAGCGGTGTAGATATGTCCATGTTTATAGAGATAGCGGTGTAGGTATTTCCATGTTTATAGACATAGCGGTGTCGATATTTCCATGTTTATATAGATGGCGTTGTAGATATTTCCATGTTTATACCGATAGATGTGTTGGTATTTCCACGTTTATACAGATAACGATGTAGGTATTTCCATGTTTATACAGCTCGCGGTGCAGATATTTATACCTTTATACAGATGGCATTGTAGATATTTCCTTATTCACACAGATGGCGGTGTAGATGTTTCCATGTTTATACAGGCGGCGGAGTAGTTAGTTCCATGTTTTTGGAGATGGCAGTGTAGATATTTTCATGTTTATAGAGATGGCGGTGTAGATATTTCCATGTTTATAGAGATAGCACTGTAGATATTTACATGTTTATACAGATGGCTGTGTAGATATTTCCATGTGTATACAGATGGCATTGTAGATATTTCCATGTTTATAAAGATGACTGTAGAGGTATTTCCATGTTTTACAGATGGCTGTGCAGATATTTCCATGTGTATAGAGATAGCGGTGTAGATATTTCCATGTTTGTACAGATGGCGTTGATATTTCCATCTATACACAGATGGCCGTGTAGATATTTCCATGTTTATACAGATGGCAGCGTAGATATTTCCTTGGACATGCAGATGGCGGTGTAGATATTTCCATGTTTATACAGAGAGCGGTGTAGATATTTCCATGTTTTCACAGATGGTGGTGTAGATATTTCCGTGTTTATACACATGGTGGTGTAGATACTTCCATCTTTATGGAGATGGCAGTGTAGATATTTTCATGTTTATAGAGATGGCGGTGTAGATATTTCGATATTTACAGAGATAGCGGTGTAGATATTTCCATCTTTGTACAGATGGCTGTGTAGATATTTCCATGTTTATACAGATGGCGGTGTAGATATTCCCATACTTATACAGATGTCTGTGTAGATATTTCCATGTGTATACAGATGGTATTGTAGGTATTTCCATGTTTATACAGATGGTGGTGTAGATATTTCCATGTTTATTCAGATGACTGTGTAGATATTTCCATGTTTTTACAGATGGCAGTGTAGGTATTTCAATGCTTATAGAGATGGCGCTGTAGATATTTCCATGTTTATACACATCGCGGTGTAGATATTTCCATGTTTATGCAGATAGCGGTGTAGATATTTCCATGTTTTTACAGATATCGGTGTAGATATTTCCATGTTTACACAGATTGCGGTGTAGGTATTTCCATCTTTCTACAGATGGCATTGTAGATATTTCCATGTTTATGCTGATGGCGGTGTAGATATTTCCATGTTTATATAGATGGTGGTGTAGATATTACCATGTTTATACAGATAGCGGTGTAGATATTTCCATGTTTATACAGATCGTGGTGAAGATATCTCCATGTTCATACAGATCGTGGTGTAGATATTTCCATGTGTATACAGATCGCGGTGTAGATATTTCCATGTTTATACAGATAGCGTTGTAGATATTTCTATGTTTATACAGATAGCGGTGTAGATATTTCCATGTTTATAGAGATAGTGGTGTAGGTATTTCCATGTTTACAGACATAGCGGTGGAGATATTTCCATGTTTATATAGATGGCGTTGTAGATATTTCCAGGTTTATACCGATAGATGTGTTGGTATTTCCACGTTTATACAGATAGCGATGTAGATATTTCCAAGTTTATACAGCTCGCGGTGCAGATATTTATATCTTTATACAAATGACATTGTAGATATTTCCTTATTCACACAGATGGCGGTGTAGATGTTTCCATGTTTATACAGATGGCGGAGTAGTTAGTTCCATGTTTATGGAGATGGCAGTGTAGATATTTTCATGTTTATAGAGATGGCGGTGTAGATATTTCCATGTTTATAGAGATAGCAGTGTAGATATTTACATGTTTATACAGATGGCTGTGTAGATATTTCCATGTGTATACAGATGGCATTGTAGATATTTCCATGTTTATACAGATGACTGTAGAGGTATTTCCATGTTTTACAGATGGCTGCGCAGATATTTCCATGTTGATAGAGATAGCGGTGTAGATATTTCCATGTTGTACAGATGGCGTTGTTGATATTTCCATCTATACACAGATGGCCGTGTAGATATTTCCATGTTTATACAGATGGCAGCGTAGATATTTCCATGGACATGCAGATGGCGGTGTAGATATTTCCATGTTTTCACAGATGGTGGTGTAGATATTTCCGTGTTTATACACATGGTGGAGTAGATACTTCCATCTTTATGGAGATGGCAGTGTAGATATTTTCATGTTTATAGAGATGGCGGTATAGATATTTCCATATTTATAGAGATAGCGGTGTAGATATTTCCATCTTTCTACAGATGGCAGTGTAGATATTTCCATGTTTATACAGATGGCGGTGTAGATATTCCCATACTTATAGAGATGACTGTGTAGATATTTCCATGTGTATACAGATGGTATTGTAGTTATTTCCATGTTTATACAGATGGTGGTGTAGATATTTCCATGTTTATACAGATCGCGGTGTAGATATTTCCATGTTTATACAGATAGCGGTGTAGATATTTCCATGTTTTTACAGATAGCGGTGTAGATATTTCCATGTTTACACAGATTGTGGTGTAGATATTTCCATCTTTCTACAGATGGCATTGTAGATATTTCCATGTTTATGCAGATGGCGGTGTAGATATTTCCATGTTTATATAGATGGTGGTGTAGATATTACCATGTTTATACAGATAGCGGTGTAGATATTTCCATGTTTATACAGATCGTGGTGAAGATATTTCCATGTTTACACAGATAGCGGTGTAGATATTTCCATGTTTATACAGATCGCTGTGTAGATATTTCCATGTTTATACAGATAGTGGTGTAGATATTTCCATGTTTATAGAGAGAGCGGTGTAGGTATTTCCATGTTTATAGACATAGCTGTGTAGATATTTCCATGTTTATATAGATGGCGTAGTAGATATTTCCATGTTTATACCGATAGATGTGTTGGCATTTCCACGTTTATACAGATAGCGATGTAGATATTTACATATTTATACAGCTCGCGGTGCAGATATTTATATCTTTATAAAGATGGCATTGTAGATATATCCTTATTCACACAGATGGCGGTGTAGATGTTTCCATGTTTATACAGATGGCGGAGTAGTTAGTTCCATGTTTATGGAGATGGCAGTGTAGATATTTTCATGTTTATAGAGATGGCGGTGTAGATATTTCCATGTTTAAAGAGATAGCAGTGTAGATATTTATATGTTTATACAGATGGCTGTGTAGATATTTCCATGTGTATACAGAAGGCATTGTAGATATTTCCATGTTTATACAGATGACTGTAGAGGTGTTTCCATGTTTTACCGATGTCTCTGCAGATATTTCGATATTTATAGAGATAGCGGTGTAGATATTTCCATGTTTGTACAGATGGCGTTGTTGATATTTCCATCTATACACAGATGGCCGTGTAGATATTTCCATGTTTATACAGATGGCAGCGTAGATATTTCCATGGACATGCAGATGGCGGTGTAGATATTTCCATATTTATACAGAGAGCAGTGTAGATATTTCCATGTTTTCACAGATGGTGGTGTAGATATTTCCGTGTTTATACACATGGCGGAGTAGATACTTCCATCTGTATGGAGATGGCAGTGTAGATATTTTCATGTTTATAGAGATGGCGGTGTAGATATTTCCATATTTATAGAGATAGCGGTGTAGATATTTCCATCTTTCTACAGATGGCAGTGTAGATATTTCCATGTTTATTCAGATGGTGGTGTAGGTATTTCCATACTTATACAGATGTCTGTGTAGATATTTCCATGTGTATACAGATGGTATTGTAGGTATTTCCATGTTTATACATATGGTGGTGTAGATATTTCCATGTTTATTCTGATGACTGTGTAGATATTTCCACGTTTCTACAGATGGAAGTGTAGATATTTCAATGTTTATAGAGATGGCGCTGTAGATATTTCCATGTTTATACAGATCGCGGTGTAGATATTTCCATGTTTATACAGATAGCGGTGTAGATATTTCCATGTTTTTACAGATATCGGTGTAGATATTTCCATGTTTACACAGATTGCGGTGTAGATATTTCCATCTTTCTACAGATGGCACTGTAGATATTTCCATGTTCATACAGATCACGGTGTAGATATGTCCATGTTTATACAGATAGCGGTGCAGAAATTTCCATGTTTTCACAGATATAGGTGTAGATATTTCCATGTTTACACAGATTGCGGTGTAGATATTTCCATCTTTCTACAGATGGCATTGTAGATATTTCCATATTTATGCAGATGGCGGTGTAGATATTTCCATGTTTATATAGATGGTGGTGTAGATATTACCATGTTTACACAGATAGCGGTGTAGTTATTTCCATGTTTATACAGATGGTGGTGTAGATATTTCCATGTTTATACAGATCGCGGTGTAGATATTTCCATGTTTATACAGATAGCGGTGTAGATATTTCCATGTTTATAGAGATAGGGGTGTAGGTATTTCAATGTTTATAGACATAGCGGTGTAGATATTTCCATGTTTATACAGATGGCGTTGTAGATATTTCCATGTTTATACCGATAGATGTGTTGTTATTTCCACGTTTATACAGATAGCGATGTAGAAATTTCCATGTTTATACAGCTCGCGGTGCAGATATTCATATCTTTATACAGATGGCATTGTAGATATTTCCTTATTCACACAGATGGCGGTGTAGATGTTTCCATGTTTATACAGATGGCGGAGTAGTTAGCTCCATGTTTATGGAGGTGGCAGTGTAGATATTTTCATGTTTATAGAGATGGCGGTGTAGATATTTCCATGTTTATAGAGATAGCAGTGTAGATATTTACATGTTTATACAGATGGCTGTGTAGATATTTCCATGTATATACAGATGGAATTGTAGATATTTCCATGTTTATACAGATGACTGTAGAGGTATTTCCATGTTTTACAGATGGCTCTGCAGATATTTCCATGTATATAGAGATAGCGGTGTAGATATTTCCATGTTTATAAAGATAGAGGTGTAGATAATTCCATGTTTGTTCAGATGGCGTTGTTGATATTTCCATCTATACACAGATGGCCGTGTAGATATTTCCATGTTTATGCAGATGGCAGCGTAGATCTTTCCATGGACATGCAGATGGCGGTGTAGATATTTCCATGTTTATACAGATAGCGGTGTAGATATTTCCATGTTTACACAGATGGTGGTGTAGATATTTCCTTGTTTATACTCATGGCGGAGTAGATACTTCCATCTTTATGGAGATGGCAGTGTAGATATTTTCATGTTTATAGAGATGGCGGTGTAGATATTTCCATATTTATAGAGATAGCAGTGTAGATATTTCCATCTTTCTACAGATGGCAGTGTAGATATTTCCATGTTTATACAGATGGCGGTGTAGGTATTTCCATACTTATACAGATGTCTCTGTAGATATTTCCATGTGTATACAGACGGTATTGTAGGTATTTCCTTGTTTATACAGATGGTGGTGTAGATATTTCCATGTTTATTCTGATGACTGTGTAGATATTTCCATGTTTCTACAGATGGCAGTGTAGATATTTCAATGTTTATAGAGATGGCGCTGTAGATATTTCCATGTTTATACAGATCGCGGTGTAGATATTTCCATGTTTATACAGATAGCGGTGTAGATATTTCCATGTTTTTACAGATATCGGTGTAGATATTTCCATGTTTACACAGATTGCGGTGTAGATATTTCCATCTTTCTACAGATGGCATTGTAGATATTTCCATGTTCATACAGATCGCGGTGTAGATATTTCCATGTTTATACAGATAGCGGTGTAGATATTTACATGTTTTTACAGATATCGGTGTAGATATTTCCATGTTTACACAGATTGCGGTGTAGTTATTTCCATCTTTCTACAGATGGCATTGTAGATATTTCCATGTGTATGCAGATGGCGGTGTATATATTTCCATGTTTATATAGATGGTGGTGTAGATATTACCATGTTTATACAGATAGTGGTGTAGATATTTCCATGTTTATACAGATCGTGGTGAAGATATTTCCATGTTTATACCGATCGCGGTGTAGATATTTCCATGTTTAAACAGATCGCGGTGTAGATATTTCCATGTTTATACAGATATCGTTGTAGATATTTCCATGTTTATACAGATAGCGGTGTAGATATTTCCATGTTTATAGAGATAGCGGTGTAGGTATTTCCATGTTTATAGACATAGCGGTGTAAATATTTCCATGTTTATATAGATGGCGTTGTAGATATTTCCATGTTTATACCGAAAGAAGTGTTGGTATTTCCACGTTTATACAGATAGCGATGTAGATATTTCCATGTTTATACTGCTCGCGGTGCAGATATTTATATCTTTATACAGATGGCATTGTAGATATTTCCTGATTCACACAGATGGCGGTGTAGATGTTTCCATGTTTATACAGATGGCGGAGTAGTTAGTTCCATGTTTATGGAGATGGCGGTGTAGATATTTCCATGTTTATAGAGATAGCAGTGTAGATATTTGCATGTTTATACAGATGGCTGTTTATGTATTTCCATGTGTATACAGATGGCATTGTAGATATTTCCATGTTTGTACAGATGACTGTAGAGGTATTTCCATGTTTTACAGATGGCTGTGCAGATATTTCCATGTTTATATAGATAGCGGTGTAGATATTTCCATGTTTGTACAGATGGCGTTGTTGATATTTCCATCTATACACAGATGGCCGTGTAGATATTTCCATGTTTATACAGATGGCAGCGTAGATATTTCCATGGACATGCAGATGGCGGTGTAGATATTTCCATGTTTATACAGATAGCGGTGTAGATAGTTCCATGTTTTCACAGATGGTGGTGTAGATATTTCCGTGTTTATACACACGGCGGAGAAGATACTTCCATCTTTATAGAGATGGCAGTGTAGATATTTTCATGTTTATAGAGATGGCGGTGTAGATATTTCCATATTTATAGAGAAAGCGGTGTAGATATTTCCATCTTTCTACAGATGGCAGTGTAGATATATCCATGTTTATACAGATGGCGGTGTAGATATTTCCATACTTATACAGATGTCTGTGTAGGTATTTCCATGTGTATACAGATGGTATTGTAGGTATTTCCATGTTTATACAGATGGTGGTGTAGATATTTCCATGTTTATTCAGATGACTGTGTAGATATTTCCATGTTTTTACAGATGGCAGTGTAGATATTTCAATGCTTATAGAGATGGCGCTGTAGATATTTCCATGTTTATACACATCGCGGTGTAGATATTTCCATGTTTATGCAGATAGCAGTGTAGATATTTCCATGTTTTTACAGATATCGGTGTAGATATTTCCATGTTTACACAGATTGCGGTGTAGGTATTTCCATCTTTCTACAGATGGCATTGTAGATATTTCCATGTTTATGCTGATGGCGGTGTAGATATTTCCATGTTTATATAGATGGTGGTGTAGATATTACCATGTTTATACAGATAGCGGTGTAGATATTTCCATGTTTATACAGATCGTGGTGAAGATATCTCCATGTTCATACAGATCGTGGTGTAGTTATTTCCATGTGTATACTGATCGCGGTGTAGATATTTCCATGTTTATACAGATAGCGTTGTAGATATTTCTATGTTTATACAGATAGCGGTGTAGATATTTCCATGTTTATAGAGATAGTGGTGTAGGTATTTCCATGTTTACAGACATAGCGGTGGAGATATTTCCATGTTTATATAGATGGCGTTGTAGATATTTCCATGTTTATACCGATAGATGTGTTGGTATTTCCACGTTTATACAGATAGCGATGTATATATTTCCAAGTTTATACAGCTCGCGGTGCAGATATTTATATCTTTATACAGATGGCATTGTAGATATTTCCTTATTCACACAGATGGCGGTGTAGATGTTTCCATGTTTATACAGATGGCGGAGTAGTTAGTTCCATGTTTATGGAGATGGCAGTGTAGATATTTTCATGTTTATAGAGATGGCGGTGTAGATATTTCCATGTTTATAGAGATAGCAGTGTAGATATTTACATGTTTATACAGATGGCTGTGTAGATATTTCCATGTGTATACAGATGGCATTGTAGATATTTCCATGTTTATACAGATGACTGTAGAGGTATTTCCATGTTTTACAGATGGCTGCGCAGATATTTCCATGTTTATAGAGATAGCGGTGTAGATATTTCCATGTTGTACAGATGGCGCTGTTGATATTTCCATCTATACACAGATGGCCGTGTAGATATTTCCATGTTTATACAGATGGCAGCGTAGATATTTCCATGGACATGCAGATGGCGGTGTAGATATTTCCATGTTTTCACAGATGGTGGTTTAGATATTTCTGTGTTTATACACATGGCGGAATAGATACTTCCATCTTTATGGAGATGGCAGTGTAGATATTTCCATGTTTATAGAGATGGCGGTATAGATATTTCCATATTTATAGAGATAGCGGTGTAGATATTTCCATCTTTCTACAGATGGCAGTGTAGATATTTCCATGTTTATACAGATGGCGGTGTAGATATTTCCATACTTATAGAGATGACTGTGTAGATATTTCCATGTGTATACAGATGGTATTGTAGTTATTTCCATGTTTATACAGATGGTGGTGTAGATATTTCCATGTTTATACAGATCGCGGTGAAGATATTTCCATGTTTATACAGATAGCGGTGTAGATATTTCCATGTTTTTACAGATATCGGTGTAGATATTTCCATGTTTACACAGATTGTGGTGTAGATATTTCCATCTTTCTACAGATGGCATTGTACATATTTCCATGTTTATGCAGATGGCGGTGTAGATATTTCCATGTTTATATAGATGGTGGTGTAGATATTACCATGTTTATACAGATAGCGGTGTAGATATTTCCATGTTTATACAGATCGTGGTGAAGATATTTCCATGTTTACACAGATAGCGGTGTAGATATTTCCATGTTTATACAGATCGCTGTGTAGATATTTCCATGTTTATACAGATAGCGGTGTAGATATTTCCATGTTCATAGAGAGAGCGGTGTAGGTATTTCCATGTTTATAGACATAGCTCTGTAGATATTTCCATGTTTATATAGATGGCGTAGTAGATATTTCCATGTTTATACCGATAGATGTGTTGGCATTTCCACGTTTATACAGATAGCGATGTAGATATTTACATGTTTATACAGCTCGCGGTGCAGATATTTATATCTTTATACAGATGGCATTGTAGATATATCCTTATTCACACAGATGGCGGTGTAGATGTTTCCATGTTTATACAGATTGCGGAGTAGTTAGTTCCATGTTTATGGAGATGGCAGTGTAGATATTTTCATGTTTATAGAGATGGCGGTGTAGATATTTCCATGTTTAAAGAGATAGCAGTGTAGATATTTACATGTTTATACAGATGGCTGTGTAGATATTTCCATGTGTATACAGATGGCATTGTAGATATTTCCATGTTTATACAGATGACTGTAGAGGTGTTTCCATGTTTTACCGATGTCTCTGCAGATATTTCGATGTTTATAGAGATAGCGGTGTAGATATTTCCATGTTTGTACAGATGGCGTTGTTGATATTTCCATCTATACACAGATGGCCGTGTAGATATTTCCATGTTTATACAGATGGCAGCGTAGATATTTCCATGGACATGCAGATGGCGGTGTAGATATTTCCATATTTATACAGAGAGCGGTGTAGATATTTCCATGTTTTCACAGATGGTGGTGTAGATATTTCCGTGTTTATACACATGGCGGAGTAGATACTTCCATCTGTATGGAGATGGCAGTGTAGATATTTTCATGTTTATAGAGATGGCGGTGTAGATATTTCCATATTTATAGAGATAGCGGTGTAGATATTTCCATCTTTCTACAGATGGCAGTGTAGATATTTCCATGTTTATTCAGATGGCGGTGTAGGTATTTCCATACTTATACAGATGTCTGTGTAGATATTTCCATGTGTATACAGATGGTATTGTAGGTATTTCCATGTTTATACAGATGGTGGTGTAGATATTTCCATGTTTATTCTGATGACTGTGTACATATTTCCACGTTTCTACAGATGGAAGTGTAGATATTTCAATGTTTATAGAGATGGCGCTGTAGATATTTCCATGTTTATACAGATCGCGGTGTAGATATTTCCATGTTTATACAGATAGCGGTGTAGATATTTCCATGTTTTTACAGATATCGGTGTAGATATTTCCATGTTTACACAGATTGCGGTGTAGATATTTCCATCTTTCTACAGATGGCACTGTAGATATTTCCATGTTCATACAGATCGCGGTGTAGATATTTCCATGTTTATACAGATAGCGGTGTAGAAATTTCCATGTTTTTACAGATATAGGTGTAGATATTTCCATGTTTACACAGATTGCGGTGTAGATATTTCCATCTTTCTACAGATGGCATTGTAGATATTTCCATCTTTCTACAGATGGCATTGTAGATATTTCCATGTTTATGCAGATGGCGGTGTAGATATTTCCATGTTTATATAGATGGTGGTGTAGATATTACCATGTTTATACAGATAGCGGTGTAGTTATTTCCATGTTTATACAGATCGTGGTGAAGATATTTCCATGTTTATACAGATCGCGGTGTAGATATTTCCATGTTTATACAGATAGCGGTGTAGATATTTCCAGGTTTATAGAGATAGGGGTGTAGGTATTTCCATGTTTATAGACATAGCGGTGTAGATATTTCCATGTTTATACAGATGGCGTTGTAGATATTTCCATGTTTATACCGATAGATGTGTTGTTATTTCCACGTTTATACAGATAGCGATGTAGAAATTTCCATGTTTATACAGCTCGCTGTGCAGATATTTATATCTTTATACAGATGGCATTGTAGATATTTCCTTATTCACACAGATGGCGGTGTAGATGTTTCCATGTTTATACAGATGGCGGAGTAGTTAGCTCCATGTTTATGGAGGTGGCAGTGTAGATATTTTCATGTTTATAGAGATGGCGGTGTGGATATTTCCATGTTTATAGAGATAGCAGTGTAGATATTTACATGTTTATACAGATGGCTGTGTAGATATTTCCATGTGTATACAGATGGAATTGTAGATATTTCCATGTTTATACAGATGACTGTAGAGGTATTTCCATGTTTTACAGATGGCTCTGCAGATATTTCCATGTATATAGAGATAGCGGTGTGGATATTTCCATGTTTATAGAGATAGCGGTGTAGATAATTCCATGTTTGTTCAGATGGCGTTGTTGATATTTCCATCTATACACAGATGGCCGTGTAGATATTTCCATGTTTATACAGATGGCAGCGTAGATATTTCCATGGACATGCAGATGGCAGTGTAGATATTTCCATGTTTATACAGATAGCGGTGTAGATATTTCCATGTTTACACAGATGGTGGTGTAGATATTTCCTTGTTTATACTCATGGCGGAGTAGATACTTCCATCTTTGTGGAGATGGCAGTGTAGATATTTTCATGTTTATAGAGATGGCGGTGTAGATATTTCCATATTTATAGAGATAGCGGTGTAGATATTTCCATCTTTCTACAGATGGCAGTGTAGATATTTCCATGTTTATACAGATGGCGGTGTAGGTATTTCCATACTTATACAGATGTCTCTGTAGATATTTCCATGTGTATACAGACGGTATTGTAGTTATTTCCATGTTTATACAGATGGTGGTGTAGATATTTCCATGTTTATTCTGATGACTGTGTAGATATTTCCATGTTTCTACAGATGGCAGTGTAGATATTTCAATGTTTATAGAGATGGCGCTGTAGATATTTCCATGTTTATACAGATCGCAGTGTAGATATTTCCATGTTTATACAGATAGCGGTGTAGATATTTACATGTTTTTACAGATATCGGTGTAGATATTTCCATGTTTACACAGATTGCGCTGTAGTTATTTCCATCTTTCTACAGATGGCATTGTAAATATTTCCATGTGTATGCAGATGGCGGTGTATATATTTCCATGTTTATATAGATGGTGGTGTAGATATTACCATGTTTATACAGATAGTGGTGTAGATATTTCCATGTTTATACAGATCGTTGTGAAGATATTTCCATGTTTATACCGATCGCGGTGTAGATATTTCCATGTTTAAACAGATCGCGGTGTAGATATTTCCATGTTTATACAGATATCGTTGTAGATATTTCCATGTTTATACAGATAGCGGTGTAGATATTTCCATGTTTATAGAGATAGCGGTGTAGGTATTTCCATGTTTATAGACATAGCGGTGTAAATATTTCCATGTTTATATAGATGGCGTTGTAGATATTTCCATGTTTATACCGATAGATGTGTTGTTATTTCCACGTTTATACAGATAGCGATGTAGATATTTCCATGTTTATACAGCTCGCGGTGCAGATATTTATATCTTTATACAGATGGCATTGTAGATATTTCCTTATTCACACAGATGGCGGTGTAGATGTTTCCATGTTTATACAGATGGCGGAGTAGTTAGTTCCATGTTTATGGAGATGGCGGTGTAGATATTTCCATGTTTATAGAGATAGCAGTGTAGATATTTGCATGTTTATACAGATGGCTGTTTATGTATTTCCATGTGTATACAGATGGCATTGTAGATATTTCCATGTTTATACAGATGACTGTAGAGGTATTTCCATGTTTTACAGTTGGCTGTGCAGATATTTCCATGTTTATATAGATCCGGTGTAGATATTTCCATGTTTGTACAGATGGCGTTGTTGATATTTCCATCTATACACAGATGGCCGTGTAGATATTTCCATGTTTATACAGATGGCAGCGTAGATATTTCCATGGACATGCCGATGGCGGTGTAGATATTTCCATGTTTATACTGATAGCGGTGTAGATAGTTCCATGTTTTCACAGATGGTGCTGTAGATATTTCCGTGTTTATACACATGGCGGAGAAGATACTTCCATCTTTATAGAGATGGCAGTGTAGATATTTTCATGTTTATAGAGATGGCGGTGTAGATATTTCCATATTTATAGAGATAGCGGTGTAGATATTTCCATCTTTCTACAGATGGCAGTGTAGATATTTCCATGTTTATACAGATGGCAGTGTAGATATTTCCATACTTATACAGATGTCTGTGTAGATATTTCCATGTGTATACAGATGGTATTGTAGGTATTTCCATGTTTATACAGATGGTGGTGTATTTATTACCATGTTTATTCAGATGACTGTGTAGATATTTCCATGTTTTACAGATGGCAGTGTAGATATTTCAATGTTTATAGAGATGGCGTTTTAGATATTTCCATGTTTATACAGATCGCGGTGTAGATATTTCCATGTTTATACAGATAGCGGTGTAGATATTTTCATGTTTTTACAGATATCGGTGTAGTTATTTCCATGTTTACACAGATTGCGGTGTAGATATTTCCATCTTTCTACAGATGGCATTGTAGATATTTCCATGTTTATGCTGATGGCGGTGTAGATATTTCCATGTTTATATAGATGGTGGTGTAGATATTACCATGTTTATACAGATAGCGGTGTAGATATTTCCATGTTTATACAGATCGTGGTGAAGATATCTCCATGTTCATACAGATCGTGGTGTAGATATTTCCATGTGTATACAGATCGCGGTGTAGATATTTCCATGCTTATACAGATAGCGTTGTAGATATTTCTATGTTTATACAGATAGCGGTGTAGATATTTCCACGTTTATAGAGATAGTGGTGTAGGTATTTCCATGTTTACAGACATAGCGGTGTAGATATTTCCATGTTTATATAGATGGCGTAGTAGATATTTCCATGTTTATACCGATAGATGTGTTGGCATTTCCACGTTTATACAGATAGCGATGTAGATATTTCCAAGTTTATACAGCTCGCGGTGCAGATATTTATATCTTTATACAGATGGCATTGTAGATATTTCCTTATTCACACAGATGGCGGTGTAGATGTTTCCATGTTTATACAGATGGCGGAGTAGTTAGTTCCATGTTTATGGAGATGGCAGTGTAGATATTTTCATGTTTATAGAGATGGCGGTGTAGATATTTCCATGTTTATAGAGATAGCAGTGTAGATATTTACATGTTTATACAGATGGCTGTGTAGATATTTCCATGTGTATACAGATGGCATTGTAGATATTTCCATGTTTATACAGATGACTGTAGAGGTATTTCCATGTTTTACAGATGGCTGCGCAGATATTTCCATGTTTATAGAGATAGCGGTGTAGATATTTGCATGTTGTACAGATGGCGTTGTTGATATTTCCATCTATACACAGATGGCCGTGTAGATATTTCCATGTTTATACAGATGGCAGCGTAGATATTTCCATGGACATGCAGATGGCGGTGAAGATATTTCCATGTTTATACAGAGAGCGGTGTAGATATTTCCATGTTTTCACAGATGGTGGTGTAGATATTTCCGTGTTTATACACATGGCGGAGTAGATACTTCCATCTTTATGGAGATGGCAGTGTAGATATTTTCATGTTTGTACAGATAGCGGTGTAGATATTTCCATCTTTCTACAGATGGCAGTGAAGATATTTCCATGTTTATACAGATGGCGGTGTCGATATTTCCATACTTATACAGATGTCTGTGTAGATATTCCCATGTGTATACAGATGGTATTGCAGGTATTTCCATGTTTATACATATGGTGGTGTAGATATTTCCATGTTTATTCCGATGACTGTGTAGATATTTCCATGTTTTTACATATGGCAGTGTAGATATTTCAATGTTTATAGAGATGGCGCTGTAGATATTTCCATGTTTATACAGATCGCGGTGTAGATATTTCCATGTTTATACAGATAGCGGTGTAGATATTACCATGTTTATACAGATCGCGGTGTAGATATTTCCATGTTTACACAGATTGCGGTGTAGATATTTCCATCTTTCTACAGATGGCATTGTAGGTATTTCCATGTTTATGCAGATGGCGGTGTAGATATTTCCATGTTTATATAGATGGTGGTGTAGATATTACCATGTTCATACAGATAGCGGTGTAGATATTTCCATGTTTATACAGATCGTGGTGAAGATATTTCCATGTTCATACAGATCGTGGTGTAGATATTTCCATGTGTATACAGATCGCGGTGTAGATATTTCCATGTTTATACAGATAACGGTGTAGATATTTCCATGTTTGTACAGATAGCGGTGTAGATATTTCCATGTTTATAGAGATAGCGGTGTAGGTATTTCCATGTTTACAGACATAGAGGTGTAGATATTTCCATGTTTATATAGATGTCGTTGTAGATATTTCCATGTTTATACCGATAGATGTGTTGGTATTTCCACGTTTATACAGATAGCGATGTAGATATTTCCATGTTTATACAGCTCGCGGTGCAGATATTTATATCTTTATGCAGATGGCATTGTAGATATTTCCTTATTCACACAGATGGCGGTGTAGATGTTTCCATGTTTATACAGATGGCGGAGTAGTTAGTTCCATGTTTATGGAGATGGCAGTGTAGATATTTTCATGTTTATAGAGATGGCGGTGTAGATATTTCCATGTTTATAGAGATAGCAGTGTAGATATTTACATGTTTATACAGATGGCTGTGTAGATATTTCCATGTGTATACAGATGGCATTGTAGATATTTCCATGTTTATACAGATGACTGTAGAGGTATTTCCATGTATTACCGATGGCTCTGCAGATATTTCCATGTTTATAGAGATAGCGGTGTAGATATTTCCATGTTTGTACAGATGGCGTTGTTGATATTTCCATCTATACACAGATGGCCGTGTAGATATTTCCATGTTTATACAGATGGCAGCGTAGATATTTCCATGGACATGCAGATGGCGGTGTAGATATTTCCATGTTTATACAGAGAGCGGTGTAGCTATTTCCATGTTTTCACAGATGGTGGTGTAGATATTTCCGTGTTTATACACATGGCGGAGTAGATACTTCCATCTTTATGGAGATGGCAGTGTAGATATTTTCATGTTTATAGAGATGGCGGTGTAGATATTTCCATATTTATAGAGATAGAGGTGTATATATTTCCATCTTTCTACAGATGGCAGTGTAGATATTTCCATGTTTATACAGATGGCGGTGTCGATATTTCCATACTTATACAGATGTCTGTGTAGATATTTCCATGTGTATACAGATGGTATTGTAGGTATTTCCATGTTTATACATATGGTGGTGTAGATATTTCCATGTTTATTCTGATGACTGTGTAGATCTTTCCATGTTTTTACAGATGGCAGTGTAGATATTTCAATGTTTATAGAGATGGCGCTGTAGATATTTCCATGTTTATACAGATCGCGGTGTAGATATTTCCATGTTTATACAGATAGCGGTGTAGATATTTCCATGTTTTTACTGATATCGGTGTAGATATTTCCATGTTTACACAGATTGCGGTGTAGATATTTCCATCTTTCTACAGATGGCATTGTAGATATTTCCATGTTTATGCAGATGGCGGTGTAGATATTTCCATGATTATATAGATGGTGGTGTAGATATTACCATGTTTATACAGATAGCGGTGTAGATATTTCCATGTTTATACAGATCGTGGTGAAGGCATTTCCATGTTCATACAGATCGTGGTGTAGATATTTCCATGTGTATACAGATCGCGGTGTAGATATTTCCATGTTTATAGAGATAGCGGTGTAGGTATTTCCATGTTTATATACATAGCGGTGTAGATATTTCCATGTTTATATAGATGGCGTTGTAGATATTTCCATCTTTATACCGATAGATGTGTTGGTATTTCAACGTTTAAACAGATAGCGATGTAGATATTTCCATGTTTATACAGCTCGCGGTGCAGATATTTATATCTTTATACAGATGGCATTGTAGATATTTCCTTATTCACACAGATGGCGGTGTAGATGTTTCCATGTTTATACAGATGGCGGAGTAGTTAGTTCCATATTTATGGAGATGGCAGTGTAGATATTTTCATGTTTATAGAGATGGCGGTGTAGATATTCCCATGTTCATAGAGATTGCAGTGTAGATATTTACATGTTTATACAGATGGCTGTGTAGATATTTCCATGTGTATACAGATGGCGTTGTAGATATTTCCATGTTTATACAGATGACTGTAGAGGTATTTCCATGTTTTACAGATGGCTGCGCAGATATTTCCATGTTTATAGAGATATCGGTGTAGATATTTCCATGTTTGTACAGATGGCGTTGTTGATATTTCCATCTATACACAGATGGCCATGTAGATATTTCCATGTTTATACAGATGGCAGCGTAGATATTTCCATGGACATGCAGATGGCGGTGTAGATATTTCCATGTTTATACAGATAGCGGTGTAGATATTTCCATGTTTTCACAGATGGTGGTGTAGATATTTCCGTGTTTATACACATGGTGGAGTAGATACTTCCATCTTTATGGAGATGGCAGTGTAGATATTTTCATGTTTATAGAGATGGCGGTGTAGATATTTCCATATTTATAGAGATAGCGGTGTAGATGTTTCCATCTTTCTACAGATGGCAGTGTAGATATTTCCATGTTTATACAGACGGCGGTGTCGATATTTCCATACTTATACAGATGTCTGTGTAGATATTTCCATGTGTATACAGATGGTATTGTAGGTATTTCCATGTTTATACATATGGTGGTGTAGATATTTCCATGTTTATTCTGATGACTGTGTAGATATTTCCATGTTTTTACAGATGGCAGTGTAGATATTTCAATGTTTATAGAGATGGCGCTGTAGATATTTCCATGTTTATACAGATCGCGGTGTAGATATTTCCATGTTTATACAGATAGCGGTGTAGATATTTCCATGTTTTTACTGAGATCGGTGTAGATATTTCCATGTTTACACAGATTGCGGTGTAGATATTTCCATCTTTCTACAGATGGCATTGTAGATATTTCCATGTTTATGCAGATGGCGGTGTATATATTTCCATGTTTATATAGATGGTGGTGTAGATTTTACCATGTTTATACAGATAGCGGTGTAGATATTTCCATGTTTATACAGATCGTGGTGAAGATATTTCGATGTTTATACAGATCGCGGTGTAGATATTTCCATGTTTATACAGATAGCGGTGTAGATATTTCCATGTTTATACAGATAGCGTTGTAGATATTTCCATGTTTATACAGATAGCGGTGTAGATATTTCCATGTTTATAGAGATAGCGGTGTAGGTATTTCCATGTTTATATACATAGCGGTGTAGATATTTCCATGTTTATATAGATGGCGTTGTTGATATTTCCATCTTTATACCGATAGATGTGTTGGTATTTCAACGTTTAAACAGATAGCGATGTAGATATTTCCATGTTTATACAGCTCGCGGTGCAGATATTTATATCTTTATACAGATGGCATTGTAGATATTTCCTTATTCACACAGATGGCGGTGTAGATGTTTCCATGTTTATACAGATGGCGGAGTAGTTAGTTCCATGTTTATGGAGATGGCAGTGTAGATATTTTCATGTTTATAGAGATGGCGGTGTAGACATTCCCATGTTCATAGAGATTGCAGTGTAGATATTTACATGTTTATACAGATGGCTGTGTAGATATTTCCATGTGTATACAGATGGCATTGTAGATATTTCCATGTTTATACAGATGACTGTAGAGGTATTTCCATGTTTTACAGATGGCTGCGCAGATATTTCCATGTTTATAGAGATAGCGGTGTAGATATTTCCATGTTTGTAGAGATGGCGTTGTTGATATTTCCATCTATACACAGATGGCCGTGTAGATATTTCCATGTTTATACAGATGGCAGCGTAGATATTTCCATGGACATGCAGATGGCGGTGTAGATATTTCCATGTTTATACAGATAGCGGTGTAGATAATTCCATGTTTTCACAGATGGTGGTGTAGATATTTCCGTGTTTATACACATGGCGGAGTAGATACTTCCATCTTTATGGAGACGGCAGTGTAGATATTTTCATGTTTATAGAGATGGCGGTGTAGATATTTCCATATTTATAGAGATAGCGGTGTAGATATTTCCATCTTTCTACAGATGGCAGTGTAGATATTTCCATGTTTATACAGATGGCGGTGTAGATATTTCCATACTTATACAGATGTCTGTGTAGATATGTCCATGTGTATACAGATGGTATTGTAGGTATTTCCATGTTTATACACATGGTGGTGTAGATATTTCCATGTTTATTCAGATGTCTGTGTAGACATTTCCATGTTTTTACAGATGGCAGTGTAGATAATTCAATGTTTATGGAGATGGCGCTGTAGATATTTGCATGTTCATACAGATCGCGGTGTAGATATTTCCATGTTTATACAGATAGTGGTGTAGATATTTCCATGTTTTTACAGATATCGGTGTAGATATTTCCATGTTTACACAGATAGCGCTGTAGGTATTTCCATCTTTCTACAGATGGCATTGTAGATATTTCCATGTTTATGCAGATGGCGTTGTATATATTTCCATGTTTATATAGATGGTGGTGTAGATATTACCATGTTTATATAGATAGCGGTGTAGATATTTCCATGTTTAAACAGATCGTGTTGAAGATATTTCCATGTTTATACAGACCACGGTGTAGATATTTCCATGTTTATACAGATCGCGGTGTAGTTATTTCCATGTTTATACAGATAGCGTTGTAGATATTTCCATGTTTATATAGATAGCGGTGTAGATATTTCCATGTTTATAGAGATAGCGTTGTAGGTATTTCCATGTTTATAGAGGTAGCGGTGTAGATATTTCCATGTTGTACAGATGGCGTTGTTGATATTTCCATCTATACACAGATGGCCGTGTAGATATTTCCATGTTTATACAGATGGCAGCGTAGATATTTCCATGGACATGCAGATGGCGGTGTAGATATTTCCATGTTTATACAGAGAGCGGTGTAGATATTTCCATGTTTTCACAGATGGTGATGTAGATATTTCCGTGTTTATACACATGGCGGAGTAGATATTTCCATCTTTATTGAGATGGCAGTGTAGATATTTTCAGGTTTATAGAGATGGCGGTATAGATATTTCCATATTTATAGAGATAGCGGTGTAGATATTTCCATCTTTCAACAGATGGCAGTGTAGATATTTCCATGTATATACAGATGGCGGTGTAGATATTTCCATGTGGATACAGATGACTGTAGAGGTTTTTCCATGTTTTACAGATGGCTGTGCAGATATTTCCATGTTTATAGAGATAGCGGTGTAGATATTTCCATGTTTGTACAGATGGCGTTGTTGATATTTCCATCTATACACAGATGGCCGTGTAGATATTTCCATGTTTATACAGATGGCAGCGTAGATATTTCCATGGACATGCAGATGGCGGTGTAGATATTTCCATGTTTATACAGAAAGCGGTGTAGATATTTCCATGTTTTCACAGATTGTGGTGTAGATATTTCCGTGTTTATACACATGGCGGAGTAGATACTTCCATCTTTATGGAGATGGCAGTGTAGATATTTCCATGTTTATAGAGATGGCGGTGTAGATATTTCCATATTTACAGAGATAGCGTTGTAGATATTTCCATCTTTCTACAGATGGCAGTGTAGATATTTCCATGTTTATACAGATGGCGGTGTAGATATTTCCATACTTATAGAGATGTCTGTGTAGATATCTCCATGTGTATACAGATGGTATTGTAGGTATTTCCATGTTTATACACATGGTGGTGAAGATATTTCCATGTTTATTCAGATGACTGTGTAGATTTTTCCATGTTTTTACGGATTTCAGTGTAGATATTTCAATGTTTATAGAGATGGCGCTGTAGATATTTCCATGTTTATACAGATCGTGGTGAAGATATTACCATGTATATACAGATAGCGGTGTAGATATTTCCATGTTTATACAGATCGCGGTGTAGATATTTCCATGTTTATACAGATAGCGTTGTAGATATTTCCATGTTTATATAGATAGCGGTGTAGATATTTCCATGTTTATAGAGATAGCGGTGTAGGTATTTCCATGTTTATAGAGATAGCGGTGTAGATATTTCCATGTTGTACAGATGGCGTTGTTGATATTTCCATCTATACACAGATGTCCGAGTAGATATTTCCATGTTTATACAGATGGCAGCGTAGATATTTCCATGGACATGCAGATGGCGGTGTAGATATTTCCATGTTTAGATAGAGAGCGGTGTAGATATTTCCATGTTTTCACAGATGGTGCTGTAGATATTTCCGTGTTTATACACATGGCGGAGTAGATACTTCCATCTTTATGGAGATGGCAGTGTAGATATTTTCATGTTTATAGAGATGGCGGTATAGATATTTCCATATTTATAGAGATAGCGGTGTAGATATTTCCATCTTTCTACAGATGGCAGTGTAGATATTTCCATGTTTATACAGATGGCGGTGTAGATATTTCCATACTTATAGAGATGTCTGTGTAGATATTTCCATGTGTATACAGATGGTATTGTAGGTATTTCAATGTTTATACAGATGGTGGTGTAGATATTTCCATGTTTATTCAGATGACTGTGTAGATATTTCCATGTTTTTCAGATGGCAGTGTAGATATTTCAATGTTTATAGAGATGGCGCTGTAGATATTTCCATGTTTATACAGATCGCAGTGTAGATATTTCCATGTTTATACAGATAGCGGTGTAGATATTTCCATGTTTTTACAGATATCAGTGTAGATATTTCCATGTTTACACAGATTGTGGTGTAGATATTTCCATCTTTCTACAGATGGCATTGTAGATATTTCCATGTTTATGCAGATGGCGGTGTAGATATTTCCATGTTTATATAGATGGTGGTGTAGATATTACCATGTTTATACAGATAGCGGTGTAGATATTTCCATGTTTATACAGATCGTGGTGAAGATATTTCCATGTTTATACAGATCGCTGTGTAGATGTTTCCATGTTTATACAGATGGCGGAGTTGTTAGTTCCATGTTTATGGAGATGGCAGTGTAGATATTTTCATGTTTATAGAGATGGCGGTGTAGATATTTCCATGTTTATAGAGATAGCAGTGTAGATATTTACATGTTTATACATATGGCTGTGTAGATAATTCCAAGTGTATACAGACGGCATTGTAGATATTTCCATGTTTATACAGATGACTGTAGAGGTATTTCCATGTTTTACAGATGGCTGTGCAGATACTTCCATGTTTATAGAGATAGCGGTGTAGATATTTCCATGTTTATACAGATCGCTGTGTAGATATTTCCATGTTTATACAGATAGTTGTGTAGATATTTCCATGTTTATAGAGATAGCGGTGTAGGTATTTCCATGTTTATAGACATAGCGGTGTAGATATTTCCATGTTTATATAGATGGCGTTGTAGATATTTCCATGTTTATACCGATAGATGTGTTGGTATTTCCACGTTTGTACAGATAGCGGTGTAGATATCTCCATGTTTATACAGATCGCAGTGCAGATATTTATATCTTTATACAGATGGCATTGTAGATATTTCGTTATTCACACAGATTGCGGTGTAGATGTTTCCATGTTTATAAAGACGGCGGAGTAGTTAGTTCCATGTTTATGGAGATGGCAGTGTAGATATTTTCATGTTTATAGAGATGGCGGTGTAGATATTTCCATGTGTATACAGATGGCATTGTAGATATTTCCATGTTTATACAGATGACTGTAGAGGTATTTCCATGTTTTACAGATGGCTGTGCAGATATTTCCATGTTTATAGAGATAGCGGTGTAGATATTTCCATGTTTGTACAGATGGCGTTGTTGATATTTCCATCTATAGACACATGGCCGTGTAGATATTTCCATGTTTGCACAGATGGCAGCGTAGATATTTCCATGGACATGCAGATGGCGGTGTAGATATTTCCATGTTTATACAGAGAGCGGTGTAGGTATTTCCATGTTTATAGAGATAGCGGTGTAGATATTTCCATGTTTATAGAGATAGCGGTGTAGGTATTTCCATGTTTATAGAGATAGCGGTGTAGATATTTCCATGTTGTACAGATGGCGTTGTTGATATTTCCATCTATACACAGATGTCCGTGTAGATATTTCCATGTTTATACAGATGGCAGCGTAGATATTTCCATGGACATGCATATGGCGGTGTAGATATTTCCATGTTTAGATAGAGAGCGGTGTAGATATTTCCATGTTTTCACAGATGGTGCTGTAGATATTTCCGTGTTTATACACATGGCGGAGTAGATACTTCCATCTTTATGGAGATGGCAGTGTAGATATTTTCATGTTTATAGAGATGGCGGTATAGATATTTCCATATTTATAGAGATAGCGGTGTAGATATTTCCATCTTTCTACAGATGGCAGTGTAGATATTTCCATGTTCATACAGATGGCGGTGTAGATATTTCCATACTTATAGAGATGTCTGTGTAGATATTTCCATGTGTATACAAATGGTATTGTAGGTATTTCCATGTTTATACAGATGGTGGTGTAGATATTTCCATGTTTATTCAGATGAATGTGCAGATATTTCCATGTTTTACAGATGGCAGTGTAGATATTTCAATGTTTATAGAGATTGCGCTGTAGATATTTCCATGTTTATACAGATCGCGGTGTAGATATTTCCATGTTTATACAGATAGCGGTGTAGATATTTCCATGTTTTTACAGATATCGGTGTAGATATTTCCATGTTTACACAGATTGTGGTGTAGATATTTCCATCTTTCTACAGATGGCATTGTAGATATTTCCATGTTTATGCTGATGGCGGTGTAGATATTTCCATGTTTAGATAGATGGTGGTGTAGATATTACCATGTTTATACAGATAGCGGTGTAGATATTTCCATGTTTATACAGATCGTGGTGAAGATATTTCCATGTTTATACAGATCGCTGTGTAGATATTTCCATGTTTATACAGATAGCGGTGTAGATATTTCCATGTTTATAGAGATAGCGGTGTAGGTGTTTCCATGTTTATAGACATAGCGGTGTAGATATTTCCATGTTTATATAGATGGCGTTGTAAATATTTCCATGTTTATACCGATAGATGTGTTGTTATTTCCACGTTTGTACAGATAGCGATGTAGATGTCTCCATGTTTATACAGCTCGCGGTGCAGATATTTATATCTTTATACAGATGGCATTGTAGATATTACCTTATTCACACAGATGGCGGTGTAGATGTTTCCATGTTTATACAGACGGCGGAGTAGTTAGTTCCATCTTTATGGAGATGGCAGTGTAGATATTTTCATGTTTATAGAGATGGCGGTGTAGATATTTCCATGTGTATACAGATGGCATTGTAGATATTTCCATGTTTATACAGATGACTGTAGAGGTATTTCCATGTTTTACAGATGGCTGTGCAGATATTTCCATGTTTATAGAGATAGCGGTGTAGATATTTCCATGTTTGTACAGATGGCGTTGTTGATATTTCCATCTATACACACATGGCCGTGTAGATATTTCCATGTTTATACAGATGGCAGCGTAGATATTTCCATGGACATGCAGATGGCGGTGTAGATATTTCCATGTTTATACAGAGAGCGGTGTAGATATTTCCATGTTTTCACAGATGTTGGTGTAGATATTTCCGTGTTTATACACATGGCGGAGTAGATACTTCCATCTTTATGGAGATGGCAGTGCAGATATTTTCATGTTTATAGAGATGGCGGTGTAGATATTTCCATATTTATAGAGATAGCGGTGTAGATATTTCCATCTTTCTACAGATGGCAGTGTAGATATTTCCATGTTTATACAGATGGCGGTGTAGATATTTCCATACTTATACAGATGTCTGTGTAGATATCTCCATGTGTATACAGATGGTATTGTAGGTATTTCCATGTTTATACACATGGTGGTGAAGATATTTCCATGTTTATTCAGATGACTGTGTAGATATTTCCATGTTTTTACGGATTTCAGTGTAGATATTTCAATGTTTATAGAGATGGCGCTGTAGATATTTCCATGTTTATAGAGATCGCGGTGTAGATATTTCCATGTTTATACAGATAGCGGTGTAGATATTTCCATGTTTTTACAGATATCGGTGTATATATTTCCATGTTAACACAGATTGCGGTGTAGGTATTTCCATCTTTCTACAGATGGCATTGTAGATATTTCCATGTTTATGCAGATGGCGCTGTATATATTTCCATGTTTATATAGATGGTGGTGTAGATATTACCATGTTTATACAGATAGCGGTGTAGATATTTCCATGTTTATACAGATCGTGGTAAAGATATTTCCATGTTTATACAGATCACGGTGTAGATATTTCCATGTTTATACAGATCGCGGTGTAGATATTTCCATGTTTATACAGATAGCGTTGTAGATATTTCCATGTTTATATAGATAGCGGTGTAGATATTTCCATGTTTATAGAGATAGCGGTGTAGGTATTTCCATGTTTATAGAGATAGCGGTGTAGATATTTCCATGTTGTACAGATGGCGTTCTTGATATTTCCATCTATACACAGATGTCCGTGTAGATATTTCCATGTTTATACAGATGGCGGCGTAGATATTTCCATGGACATGCAGATGGCGGTGTAGATATTTCCAAGTTTAGATAGAGAGCGGTGTAGATATTTCCATGTTTTCACAGATGTTGCTGTAGATATTTCCGTGTTTATACACATGGCGGAGTAGATACTTCCATCTTTATGGAGATGGCAGTGTAGATATTTTCATGTTTATAGAGATGGCGGTATAGATATTTCCATATTTATAGAGATAGCGGTGTAGATATTTCCATCTTCCTACAGATGGCAGTGTAGATATTTCCATGTTTATACAGATGGCGGTGTAGATATTTCCATACTTATACAGATGTCTGTGTAGATATCTCCATGTGTATACAGATGGTATTGTAGGTATTTCCATGTTTATACAGATGGTGGTGTAGATATTTCCATGTTTATTCAGATGAATGTGTAGATATTTCCATGTTTTACAGATGGCAGTGTAGATATTTCAATGTTTATAGAGATGGCGCTGTAGATATTTCCATGTTTATACAGATCGCGGTGTAGATATTTCCATGTTTATACAGATAGCGGTGTAGATATTTCCATGTTTTTACAGATATCGGTGTAGATATTTCCATGTTTACACAGATAGTGGTGTAGATATTTCCATCTTTCTACAGATGGCATTGTAGATATTTCCATGTTTATGCAGATGGCGGTGTAGATATTTCCATGTTTATATAGATGGTGATGTAGATATTACCATGTTTATACAGATAGCGGTGTAGATATTTCCATGTTTATACAGATCGTGGTGAAGATATTTCCATGTTTATACAGATCGCGGTGTAGATATTTCCATGTTTATACAGATAGCGGTGTAGATATTTCCATGTTTATAGAGAGAGCGGTGTAGGTATTTCCATGTTTATAGACATAGCGGTGTAGATATTTCCATGTTTATATAGATGGCGTTGTAGATATTTCCATGTTTATACCGATAGATGTGTTGGTATTTCCACGTTTATACAGATAGCGATGTAGATATTTCCATGTTTACACAGCTCGCGGTGCAGATATTTATATCTTTATACAGATGGCATTTTAGATATTTCCTTATTCACACAGATGGCGGTGTAGATGTTTCCATGTTTATACAGATGGCGGAGTAGTTAGTTCCATGTTTATGGAGATGGCAGTGTAGATATTTTCATGTTTATAGAGATGGCAGTGTAGATATTTCCATGTGTATACAGATGGCATTGTAGATATTTCCATGTTTATACAGATGACTGTAGAGGTATTTCCATGTTTTACAGATGGCTGTGCAGATATTTCCAAGTTTATAGGGATAGCGGTGTAGATATTTCCATGTTTGTACAGATGGCGTTGTTGATATTTCCATCTATACACACATGGCCGTGTAGATATTTCCATGTTTATACAGATGGCAGCGTAGATATTTCCATGGACATGCAGATGGCGGTGTAGATATTTCCATGTTTATACAGAGAGCGGTGTAGATATTTCCATGTTTTCACAGATTGTGGTGTAGATATTTCCGTGTTTGTACACATGGCGGAGTAGATACTTCCATCTTTATGGAGATGGCAGTGTAGATATTCTCATGTTTATAGAGATGGCGGTGTAGATATTTCCATATTGATAGAGATAGCGGTGTAGATATTTCCATCTTTCTACAGATGGCAGTGTGGATATTTCCATGTTTATACAGATGGCGGTGTAGATATTTCCATACTTATACAGATGACTGTGTAGATATTTCCATGTGTATACAGATGATATTGTAGGTATTTCCATGTTTATACACATGGTGGTGAAGATATTTCCATGTTTATTCAGATGACTGTGTAGATATTTCCATGTTTTTACAGATGGCAGTGTAGATATTTCAATGTTTATAGAGATGGCGCTGTAGATATTTCCATGTTTATACAGATCGCGGTGTAGATATTTCCATGTTTATACAGATAGCGGTGTAGATATTTCCATGTTTTTACAGATATCGGTGTAGATATTTCCATGTTTACACAGATTGCGGTGTAGGTATTTCCATCTTTCTACAGATGGCATTGTAGATATTTCCATGTTTAGGCCGATGGCGGTGTATATATTTCCATGTTTATATAGATGGTGGTGTAGATATTACCATGTTTATACAGATAGTGGTGTAGATATTTCCATGTTTATACAGATCGTGGTGAAGATATTTCCATGTTTATACAGATCACGGTGTAGATATTTCCATGATTATACAGATCGCGGTGTAGATATTTCCATGTTGTACAGATGGCGTTGTTGATATTTCCATCTATACACAGATATCCGTGTAGATATTTCCATGTTTATACAGATGGCAGCGTAGATATTCCCATGGACATGCAGATGGCGGTGTAGAGATTTCCATGTTTAGAGAGAGAGCGGTGTAGATATTTCCATGTTTTCACAGATGGTGGTGTAGATATTTCCGTGTTTATACACATGGCGGAGTAGATACTTCCATCTTTATGGAGATGGCAGTGTAGATATTTTCATGTTTATAGAGATGGCGGTATAGATATTTCCATATTTATAGAGATAGCGGTGTAGATATTTCCATCTTTCTACAGATGGCAGTGTAGATATTTCCATGTTTATACAGATGGCGGTGTAGGTATTTCCATACTTATAGAGATGTCTGTGTAGATATTTCCATGTGTATACAGATGGTATTGTAGGTGTTTCCATGTTTATACAGATGGTGGTGTAGATATTTCCATGTTTATTCAGATGACTGTGTAGATATTTCCATGTTTTACAGATGGCATTGTAGATATTTCAGTGTTTATAGAGATGGCGCTGTAGATATTTCCATGTTTACACAGATCGCGGTGTAGATATTTTCATGTTTATACAGAGAGCGGTGTAGATATTTCCATGTTTTTACAGATATCGGTGTAGATATTTCCATGTTTACACAGATTGTGGTGTAGATATTTCCATCTTTCTACAGATGGCATTGTAGATATTTCCATGTTTATGCAGATGGCGGTGTAGATATTTCCATGTTTATATAGATGGTGGTGTAGATATTACCATGTTTATACAGATAGCGGTGTAGATATTTCCATGTTTATACAGATCGTGGTGAAGATATTTCCATGTTTATACAGATCGCTGTGTAGATATTTCCATGTTTATACAGATAGCGGTGTAGATATTTCCATGTTTATAGAGATAGCGGTGTAGGTATTTCCATGTTTATAGACATAGCGGTGTAGATATTTCCATGTTTATATAGATGGCGTTGTAGATATTTCCATGTTTATACCGATAGATGTGTTGGTAGTTCCACGTTTATACAGATAGCGATGTAGATATTTCCATGTTTACACAGCTCGCGGTGCAGATAATTATATCTTTATACAGATGGCATTGTAGATATTTCCTTATTCACACAGATGGCTTTGTAGATGTTTCCATGTTTATGCAGATGGCGGAGTTCTTAGTTCCATGTTTATGGAGATGGCAGTGTAGATATTTTCAAGTTTATAGAGATGGCGGTGTAGATATTTCCATGTTTATAGAGATAGCAGTGTAGATATTTACGTGTTTATACAGATGGCTGTGTAGATATTTCCATGTGTATACAGATGGCATTGTAGATATTTCCATGTTTATACAGATGACTGTAGAGGTATTTCCATGTTTTACCGATGGCTCTGCAGATATTTCCATGTTTATAGAGATAGCGGTGTAGATATTTCCATGTTTGTACAGATGGCGTTGTTGATATTTCCATCTATACACAGATGGCCGTGTAGATATTTCCATGTTTATACAGATGGCAGCGTAGATATTTCCATGGACATGCTGATGGAGGTGTAGATATTTCCATGTTTATACAGATCGCGGTGTAGATATTTCCATGTTTATAGAGATAGCGGTGTAGGTATTTCCATGTTTATAGACATAGCGGTGTAGATATTTCCATGTTTATATAGATGGCGTTGCAGATATTTCCATGTTTATACCGATAGATGTGTTGGTATTTCCACGTTTATACAGATAGCGATGTAGATATTCCCATGTTTATACAGCTCACGGTGCAGATATTTATATCTTTATACAGATGGCATTGTAGATATTTCCTTTCTCACACAGATGGCGGTGTAGATGTTTCCATGTTTATACAGACGGCAGAGTAGTTAGTTCCATGTTTATGCAGATGGCAGTGTAGATATTTTCATGTTTACAGAGATGGCGGTGTAGATATTTCCATGTGTAGACAGATGGCATTGTAGATATTTCCATGTTTATATAGATGACTGTAGAGGTATTTCCATGTTTTACAGATGGCTGTGCAGATATTACCATGTTTATAGAGATAGCGGTGTAGATATTTCCATGTTTGTACAGATGGCGTTGTTGATATTTCCATCTATACACAGATGGCCGTGTAGATATTTCCATGTTTATACAGATGGCAGCGTAGATATTTCCATGGACATGCAGATGGCGGTGTAGATATTTCCATGTTTATAGAGAGAGCGGTGTAGATATTTCCATGTTTTCACAGATGGTGGTGTAGATATTTCCGTGTTTATACACATGGCGGAGTAGATACTTCCATCTTTATGGAGATGGCAGTGTAGATATTTTCATGTTTATACAGATGGCGGTGTAGATATTTCCATACTTATAGAGATAGCGGTGTAGATATTTCCATCTTTCTACAGATGGCAGTGTAGATATTTCCATGTTTATACAGATGGCGGTGTAGATATTTCCATACTTTTACAGATGTCTGTGTAGATATTTCCATGTGTATACAGATGATATTGTAGGTATTTCCATGTTTATACAGATGGTGGTGTAGATATTTCCATGTTTATTCAGATGACTGTGTAGATATTTCCATGTTTTTACAGATGGCAGTGTAGATATTTCAATGTTTATAGAGATGGCGCTGTAGATTTCTCCATGTTTATACAGATCGCGGTGTAGATATTTCCATGTTTATACAGATAGCAGTGTAGATATTTCCATGTTTTTACAGATATTGGTGTAGATATTTCCATGTTTACACAGATTGCGGTGTAGATATTTCCATCTTTCTACAGATGGCATTGTACATAATTCCATGTTTATGCAGATGGCGGTGTAGATATTTCCATGGTTATATAGATGGTGGTGTAGATATTTCCATGTTTATACAGATAGCGGTGTAGATATTTCCATGTTTATACAGAGAGCGGTGTAGATATTTCCATGTTTTCACAGATGTTGGTGTAGATATTTCCGTGTTTATACACATGGCGGAGTAGATACTTCCATCTTTATGGAGATGGCAGTGTAGATATTTTCATGTTTAAAGAGATGGCGGTGTAGATATTTCCATATTTATAGAGATAGCGGTGTAGATATATCCATCTTTCTACAGATGGCAGTGTAGATATTTCCATGTTTATACAGATGGCGGTGTAGATATTTCCATACTTATACAGATGTCTGTGTAGATATTTCCATGTGTATACAGATGGTATTGTAGGTATTTCCATGTTTATGCAGATGGCTGTGTAGACATTTCCATTTTTATATAGATGGTGGTGTAGATATTACCATGTTTATACATATGGCGGTGTAGATATTTCCATGTTTATACAGATCGCGGTGTAGATATTTCCATGTTTATACAGATAGCGGTGTAGGTATTTCCATGTTTATACAGATAGCGGTGTAGATATTTCCATGTTTATAGAGATAGCGGTGTAGGTATTTCCATGTTTACAGACATAGCGGTGTAGATATTTCCATGTTTATATAGATGGTGCTGTACATATTTCCATGTTTATACCGATAGATATGTTGGTATTTCCACGTTTATACAGATAGCGATGTAGATATTTCCATGTTTATACAGCTCGCGGTGCAGATATTTATATCTTTATACAGATGGCATTGTAGATATTTCCTTATTCACACAGATGGCGGTGTAGATGTTTCCATGTTTATACAGATGGCGGAGTAGTTAGTTCCATGTTTATGGAGATGGCAGTGTAGATATTTTCATGTTTATAGAGATGGCGGTGTAGATATTTCCATGTTTATAGAGATAGCAGTGTAGATATTTACATGTTTATACAGATGGCTGTGTAGATATTTCCATGTGTATGCAGATGGCATTGTAGATATTTCCATGTTTATACAGATGACTGTAGAGGTATTTCCATGTTTTACAGATGGCTGTGCAGATATTTCCATGTTTATAGAGAAAGCGGTGTAGATATTTCCATGTTTGTACAGATGTCGTTTTTGATATTTCCATCTACACAGATGGCCGTGTAGATATTTCCATGTTTATACAGATGGCAGCGTAGATATTTCCATGGACATGCAGATGGCGGTGTAGATATTTCCATGTTTATACAGAGAGCGGTGTAGATATTTCCATGTTTTCACAGATGTTGGTGTAGATATTTACGTGTTTATACACATGGCGGAGTAGATACTTCCATCTTTATGGAGATGGCAGTGTAGATATTTTCATGTTTAAAGAGATGGCGGTGTAGATATTTCCATATTTACAGAGATAGCGGTGTAGATATTTCCATCTTTCTACAGATGGCACTGTAGATATTTCCATGTTTATACAGATGGCGGTGTAGATATTTCCATACTTATACAGATGTCTGTGTAGATATTTCCATGTGTATACAGATGGTATTGTAGGTATTTCCATGTTTATACATATGGTGTTGTAGATATTTCCATGTTTATTCTGATGACTGTGTAGATATTTCCATGTTTTTACAGATGGCAGTGTAGATATTTCAATGTTTATAGAGATGGTGCTGTAGATATTTCCATGTTTATACAGATCGCGGTGTAGATATTTCCATGTTTATACAGATAGCGTTGTAGATATTTCCATGTTTTTACAGATATCGGTGTAGTTATTTCCATGTTTACACAGATTGCGGTGTGGATATTTCCATCTTTCTACAGATGGCATTGTAGATATTTCCATGTTTATGCAGATGGTGGTGCATATATTTCCATGTTTATATAGATGGTGGTGTAGATATTACCATGTTTATACAGATCGCGGTGTAGATATTTCCATGTTTATACAGATACCGGTGTAGATATTTCCATGTTTATACAGATACCGTTGTAGATATTTCCATGTTTATACAGATAGCGGTGTAGATATTTCCATGTTTATAGAGATAGTGGTGTAGGTATTTCCATGTTTATAGACATAGCAATGTAGATACTTCCATGTTTATATAGATGGTGTTGTAGATATTTCCAGGTTTATACCGATATATGTGTTGGTATTTCAACGTTTATACAGATAGCGATGTAGATATTTCCATGTTTATACAGCTCGCGGTGCAGATATTTATATCTTTATACAGATGGCATTGTAGATATTTCCTCATTCACACAGATGGCGGTGTAGATGTTTCCATGTTTATACAGATGGCGGAGTAGTTAGTTCCATGTTTATGGAGATGGCAGTGTAGATATTTTCATGTTTATAGAGATGGCGGTGTAGATATTTCCATGTGTAGACAGATGGCATTGTAGATATTTCCATGTTTATACAGATGACTGTAGAGGTATTTCCATGTTTTACAGATGGCTGTGCAGATATTTCCATGTTTATAGAGATAGCGGTGTAGATATTTCCATGTTTGTACAGATGGCGGAGTAGTTAGTTCCATGTTTATGGAGATGGCAGTGTAGATATTATCATGTTTATAGAGATGGCGGTGTAGATATTTCCATGTTTATAGAGATAGCAGTGTAGATATTTACATGTTTATACAGATGGCTGTGTAGGTATTTCCATGTGTATACAGATGGCATTGTAGATATTTCCATGTTTATAGAGATAGCGGTGTAGGTATTTCCATGTGTATACAGATGGCATTGTGGATATTTCCATGTTTATACAGATAGCGTTGTAGATATTTCCATGTTTATGCAGATGACGGTGTAGATATTTCCATGTTTATATAGATGGCGGTGTAGATATTACCATGTTTATACAGATAGCGGTGTAGATATTTCCATGTTTATACAGATCGTGGTGAAGATATTTCCATGTTTATACCGATCGCGGTGTAGATATTTCCATGTTTATACAGATCGTGGTGTAGATTTTCCATGTTTATACAGATAGCGGTGTAGGTATTTCCATGTTTATACAGATAGCGGTGTAGATATTTCCATGTTTATAGAGATAGCGGTGTAGGTATTTCCATGTTTACAGACATAGCGGTGTAGATATTTCCATGTTTATATAGATGGCGTTGTAGATATTTCCATGTTTATACCGATAGATGTGTTGGTATTTCCACGTTTATACAGATAGCGATGTAGATATTTCCATGTTTATACAGCTCGCGGTGCAGATATTTATATCTTTATACAGATGGCATTGTAGATATTTCCTTATTCACATAGATGGCGGTGTAGATGTTTCCATGTTTATACAGATGGCGGAGTAGTTAGTTCCATGTTTATGGAGATGGCAGTGTAGATATTTTCATGTTTATAGAGATGGCGGTGTAGATATTTCCATGTTTATAGAGATAGCAGTGTAGATATTTACATGTTTATACAGATGGCTGTGTAGGTATTTCCATGTGTATACAGATGGCATTGTAGATATTTCCATGTTTATACAGATGACTGTAGAGGTATTTCCATGTTTTACAGATGGCTGTGCAGATATTTCCATGTTTATAGAGATATCGGTGTAGATATTTCCATGTTTGTACATATGGCGATGTTGAAATTTCCATCTATACACAGATGGCCGTGTAGATATTTCCATGTTTATACAGATGGCAGCGTAGATATTTCCATGGACATGCAGATGGCGGTGTAGATATTTCCATGTTTATACAGATAGCAGTGTAGATATTTCCATGTTTTCACAGATGGTGGTGTAGATATTTCCGTGTTTATACACATGGCGGAGTAGATACTTCCATCTTTATAGAGATGGCAGTGTAGATATTTCCATGTTTATACAGATCGCGGTGTAGATATTTCCATGTTTATTCTGATAGCGGTGTAGATATTTCCATGTTTTTACAGATAGAGGTGTAGATATTTCCATGTTTACACAGATTGCGGTGTAGATATTTCCATCTTTCTACAGATGGCATTGCAGATATTTCCATGTTTATGCAGATGGCGGTGTAGATATTTCCATGTTTATATAGATGGTGGTGTAGATATTACCATGTTTATACAGATAGCGGTGTAGATATTTCCATGTTTATACAGATCGTGGTGAAGATATTTCCATGTATATACAGATCGCGGTGTAGATATTTCCATGTTTATACAGATCGTTGTGTAGATATTTCCATATTTATAGAGATCGCGGTGTAGATATTTCCATGTTTATACAGATAGCGGTGTAGATATTTCCATGTTTATACAGATTGCGGTGTAGATATTTCCAAGTTTATAGAGATAGCGGAGTAGGTATTTCCATGTTTATAGACATAGCGGTGTAGGTATTTCCATGTTTATATAGATGGCGTTGTAGATATTTCCATGTTTATACCGATAGATGTGTTGGTATTTCCACGTTTATACAGATAGCGATGTAGATATTTCCTTGTTTATGCACCTCGCGGTGCAGATATTTATATCTTAATACAGATGGCATTGTAGATATTTCCTTATTGACACAGATGGCGGTGTAGATGTTTCCATGTTTATACAGATGGCGGAGTAGCTAGTTCCATGTTTATGGAGATGGCAGTGTAGATATTTTCATGTTTATAGAGATGGCGGTGTAGATATTTCCATGTTTATAGAGATAGCAGTGTAGATATTTACATGTTTATACAGATGGCTGTGTAGATATTTCCATGTATATACAGATGGCATTGTAGATATTTCCATGTTTATACAGATGACTGTAGAGGTATTTCCATGTTTTACAGATGGCTGTGCAGATATTTCCATGTTTATAGAGAAAGCGGTGTAGATATTTCCATGTTTCTACAGATGGCGTTGTTGTTATTTCCATCTATACACAGATGGCCGTGTAGATATTTCCATGTTTATACAGATGGCAGTGTAGATATTTCCATGGACATGCAGATGGCTGTGTAGATATTTCCATGTTTATACAGAGAGCGGTGTAGATATTTCCATGTTTTCACAGATGTTGGTGTAGATATTTCCGTGTTTATACACATGGCGGAGTAGATACTTCCATCTTTATGGAGATGGCAGTGTAGATATTTTCATGTTTAAAGAGATGGCGGTGTAGATATTTCCATATTTATAGAGATAGCGGTGTAGATATATCCATCTTTCTACAGATGGCAGTGTAGATATTTCCATGTTTATACAGATGGCGGTGTAGATATTACCATACTTATACCGATGTCTGTGTAGATATTTCCATGTGTATACAGATGGTATTGTAGGTATTTCCATGTTTATGCAGATGGCTGTGTAGATATTTCCATGTTTATATAGATGGCGGTGTAGATATTACCATGTTTATACAGATGGCGGTGTAGATGTTTCCATGTTTATACAGATCGTGGTGAAGATATTTTCATGTTTATGCAGATCGCGGTGTAGATATTTCCATGTTTATGCAGATCGCGGTGTAGATATTTCCATGTTTATTCAGATAGCGGTGTAGGTATTTCCATGTTTATACAGATAGCGGTGTAGATATTTCCATGTTTATAGAGATAGCGGTGTAGGTATTTCCATGTTTACAGACATAGCGGTGTAGATATTTCCATGTTTATATAGATGGCGCTGTACATATTTCCATGTTTATACCGATAGATGTGTTGGTATTTCCACGTTCATACAGATAGCGATGTAGATATTTCCATGTTTATACAGATGACTGTAGAGGTATTTCCATGTTTTACAGATGGCTGTGCAGATATTTCCATGTTTATAGAGATAGCGGTGTAGATATTTCCATGTTTGTACATATGGCGATGTTGAAATTTCCATCTATACACAGATGGCCGTGTAGATATTTCCATGTTTATACAGATGACTGTAGAGGTATTTCCATGTTTTACAGATGGCTGTGCAGATATTTCCATGTTTATAGAGATAGCGGTGTAGATATTTCCATGTTTGTACAGATGGCGTTGTAGAAATTTCCATCTATACACAGATGGCGGTGTAGATATTTCCATGTTTATACAGAGAGCGGTGTAGATATTTCCATGTTTTCACAGATGGTGGTGTAGATATTTCCGTGTTTATACACATGGCGGAGTAGATACTTCCATCTTTATATAGATGGCAGTGTAGATATTTTCATGTTTATAGAGATGGCGGTGTAGATATTTCCATATTTATAGAGATAGCGGTGTAGATATTTCCATCTTTCTACAGATGGCAGTGTAGATATTTCCATGTTTATACAGATGGCGGTGTAGATATTTCCATACTTATAGAGATGTCTGTGTAGATATTTCCATGTGTATACAGATGGTATTGTAGGTATTTCCATGTTTATACAGATGGTGGTGTAGATATTTCCATGTTTATTCAGATGACTGTGTAGATATTTCCATGTTTTACAGATGGCAGTGTAGATATTTCAATGTTTATAGAGATGGCGCTGTAGATATTTCCATGTTTATACAGATTGCGGTGTAGATATTTCCATGGTTATTCTGATAGCGGTGTAGATATTTCCATATTTTTACAGATAGCGGTGTCGATATTTCCATGTTTACACAGATTGTGGTGTAGATATTTCCATCTTTCTACAGGTGGCATTGTAGATATTTCCATGTTTATACAGATCGCGGTGTAGATATTTCCATGTTTATACAGATAGCGTTGTAGATATTTCCATGTTTTTACAGATATCGGTGTAGTTATTTCCATGTTTACACAGATTGCGGTGTGGATATTTCCATCTTTCTACTGATGGCATTGTAGATATTTCCATGTTTATGCAGATGGCGGTGCATATATTTCCATGTTTATATAGATGGTGGTGTAGATATTACCATGTTTATACAGATCGCGGTGTAGATATTTCCATGTTTATACAGATAGCGGTGTAGAGATTTCCATGTTTATACAGATAGCGGTGTAGATATTTCCAAGTTTATAGAGATAGCGGTGTAGGTATGTCCATGTTTATAGACATAGCGGTGTAGATATTTCCATGTTTATATAGATGGCGTTGTAGATATTTCCATGTTTATACCGATAGATGTGTTGTTATTTCCACGTTTATACAGATAGCGATGTAGATATTTCCATATTTATACAGCTCGCGGTGAAGATATTTATATCTGTATACAGACGGCATTTTAGATATTTCCTTATTCACACAGATGGCGGTGTAGATGTTTCCATGTTTATACAGATGGCGGAGTAGTTAGTTCCATGTTTATGGAGATGGCAGTGTAGATATTTTCATGTTTATAGAGATGGCGGTGTAGATATTTCCATGTTTATAGAGATAGCAGTGTAGATATTTACATGTTTATACAGATGGCTGTGTAGATATTTCCATGTGTATACAGATGGCATTGTAGATATTTCCATGTTTATACAGATGACTGTAGAGGTATTTCCATGTTTTACAGATGGCTGTGCAAATATTTCCATGTTTATAGAGATAGCGGTGTAGATATTTCCATGTTTGTATAGTTGGCGTTGTTGATATTTCCATCTATACACAGATGGCCGTGTAGATATTTCCATGTTTATACAGATGGCAGCGTAGATATTTCCATAGACATGCAGATGGCGGTGTAGATATTTCCAGGTTTATACAGAGAGCGGTGTAGATATTTCCATGTTTTCACAGATGTTGGTGTAGATATTTCCGTTTTTATACACATGGCGGAGTAGATACTTCCATCTTTATGGATATGGCAGTGTAGATATTTTCATGTTTATAGAGATGGCGGTGTAGATATTTCCATATTTACAGAGATAGCGGTGTAGATATTTCCATCTTTCTACAGATGGCAGTGTAGATATTTCCATGTTTATACAGATGGCGGTGTAGATATTTCCATACTTATACAGATGTCTGTGTAGATATTTCCATGTGTATACAGACGGTATTGTAGGTATTTCCATGTTTATACATATGGTGGTGTAGATATTTCCATGTTTATTCTGATGACTGTGTAGATATTTCCATGTTTTTACAGATGGCAGTGTAGATATTTCTATGTTTATAGAGATGGCGCTGTAGATATTTCCATGTTTACACAGATAGCGGTGTAGATATTTCCATGTTTATACAGATAGCGGTGTAGATATTTCCATGTTTTTACAGATATCGGGGTAGATATTTCCATGTTTACACAGATTGCGGTGTAGATATTTCCATCTTTCTACAGATGGCATTGTAGATATTTCCATGTTTATGCAGATGGCGGTGTAGATATTTCCATGTTTATATAGATGGTGGTGTAGATATTACCATGTTTATACTGATAGCGGTGTAGATATTTCCATGTTTATACAGATCGTGGTGAAGATATTTCCATGTTTATACAGATCGCGGTGTAGATATTTCCATGTTTATACAGATAGCGGTGTAGATATTTCCATGTTTATACAGATAGCGTTGTAGATATTTCCATGTTTATACAGATAGCGGTGTAGATATTTCCATGTTTATAGAGATAGTGGTGTAGGTATTTCCATGTTTATAGACATAGCAATGTAGATACTTCCATGTTTATATAGATGGCGTTGTAGATATTTCCAGGTTTATACCGATAGATGTGTTGGTATTTCAACGTTTATACAGATAGCGATGTAGATATTTCCGTGTTTATACAGCTCGCGGTGCAGATATTTATATCTTTATACAGATGGCATTGTAGATATTTCCTTATTCACACAGATGGCGGTGTAGATGTTTCCATGTTTATACAGATGGCGGAGTAGTTAGTTCCATGTTTATGGAGATGGCAGTGTAGATATTTTCGTGTTTATAGAGATGGCGGTGTAGATATTTCCATGTTTATAGAGATAGCAGTGTAGATATTTACATGTTTATACAGATGGCTGTGAAGATATTTCCATGTATATACAGATGGCATTGTAGATATTTCCATGTTTATACAGATGACTGTAGAGGTATTTCCATGTTTTACAGATGGCTGTGCAGATATTTCCATGTTTATAGAGAAAGCGGTGTAGATATTTCCATGTTTGTACAGATGGCGTTGTTGATATTTCCATCTATACAGAGATGGCCGTGTAGATATTTCCATGTTTATACAGATGGCAGCGTAGATATTTCCATGGACATGCAGATGGCGGTGTAGATATTTCCATGTTTATACAGAGAGCGGTGTAGATATTTCCATGTTTTCACAGATATTGGTGTAGATATTTCCGTGTTTATACACATGGCGGAGTAGATACTTCCATCTTTATGGAGATGGCAGTGTAGATATTTTCATGTTTAAAGAGATGGCGGTGTAGATATTTCCATATTTATAGAGATAGCGGTGTAGATATATCCATCTTTCTACAGATGGCAGTGTAGATATTTCCATGTTTATACATATGGCGGTGTAGATATTTCCATACTTATACAGATGTCTGTGTAGATATTTCCATGTGTATACAGATGGTATTGTAGGTATTTCCATGTTTATGCAGATGGCTGTGTAGATATTTCCATGTTTATATAGATGGTGGTGTAGATATTACCATGTTTATACATATGGCGGTGTAGATATTTCCATGTTTATACAGATCCTGGTGAAGATATTTTCATGTTTATACAGATCGCGGTGTAGATATTTCCATGTTTATACAGATCGCGGTGTAGATATTTCCATGTTTATACAGATAGCGGTGTAGGTATTTCCATGTTTATACAGATCGCGGTGTAGATATTTCCATGTTTATAGAGATAGCGGTGTAGGTATTTCCATGTTTACAGACATAGCGGTGTAGATATTTCCATGTTTATATAGATGGTGCTGTAGATATTTCCATGTTTATACCGATAGATGTGTTGGTATTTCCACGTTTATACAGATAGCGATGTAGATATTTCCATGTTTATACAGCTCGCGGTGCAGATATTTATAACTTTATACAGATGGCATTGTAGATATTTCCTTATTCACACAGATGGCGGTGTAGATGTTTCCATGTTTATACAGATGGCGGAGTAGTTAGTTCCATGTTTATGGAGATGGCAGTGTAGATATTTCAATGTTTATAGAGATGGCGGTGTAGATATTTCCATATTTATAGAGATAGCAGTGTAGATATATACATGTTTATACAGATGGCTGTGTAGGTATTTCCATGTGCATACAGATGGCATTGTAGATATTTCCATGTTTATACAGATGACTGTAGAGGTATTTCCATGTTTTACAGATGGCTGTGCAGATATTTCCATGTTTATAGAGATAGCGGTGTAGATATTTCCATGTTTGTACAGATGGCGTTGTAGAAATTTCCATCTATACACAGATGGCCGTGTAGATATTTCCATGTTTATACAGATGGCAGCGTAGATATTTCCATGGACATGCAGATGGCGGTGTAGATATTTCCATGTTTATACAGATAGCGGTGTAGATATTTCCATGTTTTCACAGTTGGTGGTGTAGATATTTCCGTGTTTATCCACATGGCGGAGTAGATACATCCATCTTTATAGAGATGGCAGTGTAGATATTTTCATGTTTATAGAGATGGCGGTGTAGATATTTCCATGTTAATAGAGATAACGGTGTAGATATTTCCATCTTTCTACAGATGGCAGTGTAGATATTTCCATGTTTATACAGATGGCGGTGTAGATATTTCCATACTTATAGAGATGTCTGTGCAGATATTTCCATGTGTATACAGATGGTATTGTAGGTATTTCCATGTTTATACAGATGGTGTTGTAGATATTTCCATGTTTATTCAGATGACTGTGTAGATATTTCCATGTTTTACAGATGGCAGTGTAGATATTTCAATGTTTATAGAGATGGCGCTGTAGATATTTCCATGTTTATACAGATCGCGGTGTAGATATTTCCATGTTTATTCTGATAGCGGTGTAGATATTTCCATGTTTACACAGATTGTGGTGTAGATATTTCCATCTTTCTACAGATGGCATTGTAGATATTTCCATGTTTATGCAGATGGCGGTGTAGATATTTCCATGTTTATATAGATGGCCGTGTAGATATTTCCATGTTTATACAGATGGCAGCGTAGATATTTCCATGGACATGCAGATGGCGGTGTAGATATTTCCATGTTTATACAGATAGCGGTGTAGATATTTCCATGTTTTCACAGATGGTGGTGTAGATATTTCCGTGTTTATACACATGGCGGAGTAGATACTTCCACCTTTATGGAGATGGCAGTGTAGATATTTTCATGTTTATGGAGATGGCGGTGTAGATATTTCCATATTTATAGAGATAGCGGTGTAGATATATCCATCTTTCTACAGATGGCAGTGTAGATATTTCCATGTTTATACAGATGGCGGTGTAGATATTTCCATACTTATACAGATGTCTGTGTAGATATTTCCATGTGTATACAGATGGTATTGTAGTTATTTCCATGTTTATACAGATGGTGGTGTAGATATTTCCATGTTTATTCAGATGACTGTGTAGATATTTCCATGTTTTTACAGATGGCAGTGTGGATATTTCAATGTTAATAGAGATGGCGCTGTAGATATCTCCATGTTTATACAGATCGCGGTGTAGATATTTCCATGTTTATACAGATAGCGGTGTAGATATTTCCATGTTTATAGAGATGGCGCTGTAGATATTTCCATGTTTTTACAGATATGGGTGTAGTTATTTCCATGTTTACACAGATTGCGGTGTGGATATTTCCATCTTTCTACAGATGGCATTGTAGATATTTCCATGTTTATGCAGATGGCGGTGCATATATTTCCATGTTTATATAGATGGTGGTGAAGATATTACCATGTTTATACAGATCGCGGTGTAGATATTTCCATGTTTATACAGATAGCGGTGTAGATATTTCCATGTTTATACAGATAGCGGTGTAGATATTTCCAAGTTTATAGAGATAGCGGTGTAGGTATGTCCATGTTTATAGACATAGCGGTGTAGATATTTCCATGTTTATATAGATGGCGTTGTAGATATTTCCATGTTTATACCGATAGATGTGTTGGTATTTCCACGTTTATACAGATAGCGATGTAGATATTTCCATATTTATACAGCTCGCGGTGAAGATATTTATATGTGTATACAGACGGCATTTTAGATATTTCCTTATTCACACAGATGGCGGTGTAGATGTTTCCATGTTTATACAGATGGCGGAGTAGTTAGTTCCATGTTTATGGAGATGGCAGTGTAGATATTTTCATGTTTATAGAGATGGCGGTGTAGATATTTCCATGTTTATAGAGATAGCAGTGTAGATATTTACATGTTTATACAGATGGCTGTGTAGATATTTCCATGTGTATACAGATGGCATTGTAGATATTTCCATGTTTATACAGATGACTGTAGAGGTATTTCCATGTTTTACAGATGGCTGTGCAGATATTTCCATGTTTATAGAGATAGCGGTGCAGATATTTCCATGTTTGTACAGTTGGCGTTGTTGATATTTCCATCTATACACAGATGGCCGTGTAGATATTTCCATGTTTATACAGATGGCAGCGTAGATATTTCCATGGACATGCAGATGGCGGTGTAGATATTTCCATGTTTATACAGAGAGCGGTGTAGATATTTCCATGTTTTCACAGATGTTGGTGTAGATATTTCCGTTTTTATACACATGGCGGAGTAGATACTTCCATCTTTATGGAGATGGCAGTGTAGATATTTTCATGTTTATAGAGATGGCGGTGTAGATATTTCCATATTTACAGAGATAGCGGTGTAGATATTTCCATCTTTCTACAGATGGCAGTGTAGATATTTCCATGTTTATACAGATGGCGGTGTAGATATTTCCATACTTATACAGATGTCTGTGTAGATATTTCCATGTGTATACAGATGGTATTGTAGGTATTTCCATGTTTATACAGATGGTGGTGTAGATATTTCCATGTTTATTCAGATGACTGTGTAGATATTTCCATGTTTTACAGATGGCAGTGTAGATATTTCAATGTTTATAGAGATGGCGCTGTAGATATTTCCATGTTTATACAGATCGCGGTGTAGATATTTCCATGTTTATTCTGATAGCGGTGTAGATATTTCCATATTTTTACAGATAGCGGTGTAGATATTTCCATGTTTACACAGATTGTGGTGTAGATAATTCCATCCTTCTACAGATGGCATTGCAGATATTTCCATGTTTATGCAGATGGCGGTGTAGATATTTCCATGTTTATATAGATGGTGGTGTAGATATTACCATGTTTATACAGATACCGGTGTAGATATTTCCATGTTTATACAGATCGTGATGAAGTTATTTCCATGTATATACAGATCGCGGTGTAGATATTTCCATGTTTATACAGATCGCTGTGTAGATATTTCCATGTTTATACAGATCGCGGTGTAGATATTTCTATGTTTATACAGATAGCGGTGTAGATATTTCCATGTTTATACAGATAGCGGTGTAGATATTTCCAAGTTTATAGAGATAGCGGTGTAGTTATTTCCATGTTTATAGACATAGCGGTGTAGATATTTCCATGTTTATATAGATGGCGTTGTAGATATTTCCATGTTTATACCGATAGATGTGTTGGTATTTCCACGTTTATACAGATAGCGATGTAGATATTTCCATGTTTATACAGCTCGCGGTGCAGATATTTATATCTTTATACAGATGGCATTGTAGATATTTCCTTATTCACACAGATGGCGGTGTAGATGTTTCCATGTTTATACAGATGGCGGAGTAGTTAGTTCCATGTTTATGGAGATGGCAGTGTAGATATTTTCATGTTTATAGAGATGGCGGTGTAGATATTTCCATGTTTATAGAGATAGCAGTGTAGATATTTACATGTTTATACAGATGGCTGTGTAGATATTTCCATGTGTATACAGATGGCATTGTAGATATTTCCATGTTTATACAGATGACTGTAGAGGTATTTCCATGTTTTACAGATGGCTGTGCAGATATTTCCATGTTTATAGAGAAAGCGGTGTAGATATTTCCATGTTTGTACAGATGGCGTTTTTGATATTTCCATCTATACACAGATGGCCGTGTAGATATTTCCATGTTTATACAGATGGCAGCGTAGATATTTCCATGGACATGCAGATGTCGGTGTAGATACTTCCATGTTTATACAGAGAGCGGTGTAGATATTTCCATGTTTTCACAGATGTTGGTGTGGATATTTCCGTGTTTATACACATGGCGGAGTAGATACTTCCATCTTTATGGAGATGGCAGTGTAGATATTTTCATGTTTAAAGAGATGGCGGTGTAGATATTTCCATATTTACAGAGATAGCGGTGTAGATATTTCCATCTTTCTACAGATGGCACTGTAGATATTTCCATGTTTATACAGATGGCGGTGTAGATAGTTCCATCCTTATACAGATGTCTGTGTAGATATTTCCATGTGTATACAGATGGTATTGTAGGTATTTCCATGTTTATACATATATTGTTGTAGATATTTCCATGTTTATTCTGATGACTGTGTAGATATTTCCATGTTTTTACAGATGGCAGTGTAGATATTTCAATGTTTATAGAGATGGTGCTGTAGATATTTCCATGTTTATACAGATCGCGGTGTAGATATTTCCATGTTTATACAGATAGCGTTGTAGATATTTCCATGTTTTTACAGATATCGGTGTAGTTATTTCCATGTTTACACAGATTGCGGTGTGGATATTTCCATCTTTCTACTGATGGCATTGTAGATATTTCCATGTTTATGCAGATGGCGGTGCATATATTTCCATGTTTATATAGATGGTGGTGTAGATATTACCATGTTTATACAGATCGCGGTGTAGATATTTCCATGTTTATACAGATAGCGGTGTAGATATTTCCATGTTTATACAGATAGCGGTGTAGATATTTCCAAGTTTATAGAGATAGCGGTGTAGGTATGTCGATGTTTATAGACATAGCGGTGTAGATATTTCCATGTTTATATAGATGGCGTTGTAGATATTTCCATGTTTATACCGATAGATGTGTTGGTATTTCCACGTTTATACAGATAGCGATGTAGATATTTCCATATTTATACAGCTCGCGGTGAAGATATTTATATCTGTATACAGACGGCATTTTAGATATTTCCTTATTCACACAGATGGCGGTGTAGATGTTTCCATGTTTATACAGATGGCGGAGTAGTTAGTTCCATGTTTATGGAGATGGCAGTGTAGATATTTTCATGTTTATAGAGATGGCGGTGTAGATATTTCCATGTTTATAGAGATAGCAGTGTAGATATTTACATGTTTATACAGATGGCTGTGTAGATATTTCCATGTTTATACAGATGGCGGTGTAGATATTTCCATACTTATACAGATGTCTGTGTAGATATTTCCATGTGTATGCAGACGGTATTGTAGGTATTTCCATGTTTATACATATGGTGGTGTAGATATTTCCATGTTTATTCTGATGACTGTGTACATATTTCCATGTTTTTACAGATGGCAGTGTACATATTTCAATGTTTATAGAGATGGCGCTGTAGATATTTCCATGTTTTCACAGATAGCGGTGTAGATATTTCCATGTTTATACAGATAGCGGTGTAGATATTTCCATGTTTTTACAGATATCGGTGTAGATATTTCCATGTTTACACAGATTGCGGTGTAGATATTTCCATCTTTCTACAGATGGCATTGTAGATATTTCCATGTTTATGCAGATGGCGGTGTAGATATTTCCATGTTTATATAGATGGTGGTGTAGATATTACCATGTTTATACTGATAGCGGTGTAGATATTTCCATGTTTATACAGATCGTGGTGAAGATATTTCCATGTTTATACAGATCGCGGTGTAGATATTTCCATGTTTATACAGATAGCGGTGTAGATATTTCCATGTTTATACAGATAGCGTTGTAGATATTTCCATGTTTATACAGATAGCGGTGTAGATATTTCCATGTTTATAGAGATAGTGGTGTAGGTATTTCCATGTTTATAGACATAGCAATGTAGATACTTCCATGTTTATATAGATGGCGTTGTAGATATTTCCAGGTTTATACCGATAGATGTGTTGGTATTTCAACGTTTATACAGATAGCGATGTAGATATTTCCGTGTTTATACAGCTCGCGGTGCAGATATTTATATCTTTATACAGATGGCATTGTAGATATTTCCTTATTCACACAGATGGCGGTGTAGATGTTTCCATGTTTATACAGATGGCGGAGTAGTTAGTTCCATGTTTATGGAGATGGCAGTGTAGATATTTTCGTGTTTATAGAGATGGCGGTGTAGATATTTCCATGTTTATAGAGATAGCACTGTAGATATTTACGTTTATACAGATGGCTGTGTAGATATTTCCATGTATATACAGATGGCATTGTAGATATTTCCATGTTTATACAGATGACTGTAGAGGTATTTCCATGTTTTACAGATGGCTGTGCAGATATTTCCATGTTTATAGAGAAAGCGGTGTAGATATTTCCATGTTTGTACAGATGGCGTTGTTGATATTTCCATCTATACAGAGATGGCCGTGTAGATATTTCCATGTTTATTCTGATAGCGGTGTAGATATTTCCATGTTTACACAGATTGTGGTGTAGATATTTCCATCTTTCTACAGATGGCATTGTAGATATTTCCATGTTTATGCAGATGGCGGTGTAGATATTTCCATGTTTATATAGATGGCCGTGTAGATATTTCCATGTTTATACAGATGGCAGCGTAGATATTTCCATGGACATGCAGATGGCGGTGTAGATATTTCCATGTTTATACAGATAGCGGTGTAGATATTTCCATGTTTTCACAGATGGTGGTGTAGATATTTCCGTGTTTATACACATGGCGGTGTAGATACTTCCACCTTTATGGAGATGGCAGTGTAGATATTTTCATGTTTATGGAGATGGCGGTGTAGATATTTCCATATTTATAGAGATAGCGGTGTAGATATATCCATCTTTCTACAGATGGCAGTGTAGATATTTCCATGTTTATACAGATGGCGGTGTAGATATTTCCATACTTATACAGATGTCTGTGTAGATATTTCCATGTGTATACAGATGGTATTGTAGGTATTTCCATGTTTATACAGATGGTGGTGTAGATATTTCCATGTTTATTCAGATGACTGTGTAGATATTTCCATGTTTTTACAGATGGCAGTGTGGATATTTCAATGTTAATAGAGATGGCGCTGTAGATATCTCCATGTTTATACAGATCGCGGTGTAGATATTTCCATGTTTATACAGATCGCGGTGTAGATATTTCCATGTTTATAGAGATGGCGCTGTAGATATTTCCATGTTTATACAGATAGCGGTGTAGATATTTCCATGTTTATAGAGATAGCGGTGTAGGTATTTCCATGTTTACAGACATAGCGGTGTAGATATTTCCATGTTTATATGGATGGTGCTGTACTTATTTCCATGTTTATACCGATAGATGTGTTGGTATTTCCACGTTTATACAGATAGCGATGTAGATATCTCCATGTTTATACAGCTCGCGGTGCAGATATTTATATCTTTATACAGATGGCATTGTAGATATTTCCTTAATCACACAGATGGCGGTGTTGATGTTTCCATGTTTATACAGATGGCGGAGTAGTTAGTTCCATGTTTATGGAGATGGCAGTGTAGATATTTTCATGTTTATAGAGATGGCGGTGTAGATATTTCCATGTTTATAGACATAGCAGTGTAGATATTTACATGTTTATACAGATGGCTGTGTAGGTATTTCCATGTGTATACAGATGGCATTGTAGATATTTCCATGTTTATACAGATGACTGTAGAGGTATTTCCATGTTTTACAGATGGCTGTGCAGATATTTCCATGTTTATAGAGATAGCGGTGTAGATATTTCCATGTTTGTACAGATGTCGTTGTTGAAATTTCCATCTATACACAGATGGCCGTGTAGATATTTCCATGTTTATACAGATGGCAGCGTAGATATTTCCATGGACATGCAGATGGCGGTGTAGATATTTCCATGTTTATACAGATAGCGGTGTAGATATTTCCATGTTTACACAGATGGTGGTGTAGATATTTCCGTGTTTATACACATGGAGGAGTAGATACTTCCATCTTTATAGAGATGGCAGTGTAGATATTTCCATGTTTATACAGATCGCGGTGTAGATATTTCCATGTTTATTCTGATAGCGGTGTAAATATTTCCATGTTTTTACAGATAGCGGTGTAGATATTTCCATGTTTACACAGATTGTGGTGTAGATATTTCCATCTTTCTACAGATGGCATAGTAGATATTTCCATGTTTATGCAGATGGCGGTGTAGATATTTCCATGTTTATATAGATGGTGGTGTAGATATTACCATGTTTATACAGATAGCGGTGTAGATATTTCCATGTTTATACAGATCGTGGTGAAGATATTTCCATGTATATACAGATCGCGGTATAGATATTTCCATGTTTATACAGATCGCTGTGTAGATATTTCCATGTTTATACAGATCGCGGTGTAGATATTTCCATGTTTATACAGATAGCGGTGTAGATATTTCCATGTTTATACAGATAGCGGTGTAGATATTTCCAAGTTTATAGAGATAGCGGTGTAGGTATTTCCATGTTTATAGACATAGCGGTGTAGATATTTCCATGTTTATATAGATGGCGTTGTAGATATTTCCATGTTTATACCGATAGATGTGTTGGTATTTCCACGTTTATACAGATAGCGATGTAGATATTTCCTTGTTTATACAGCTCGCGGTGCAGATATTTATATCTTTATGCAGATGGCATTGTAGATATTTCCTTATTGACACAGACGGCGGTGTAGATGTTTCCATGTTTATACAGATGGCGGAGTAGCTAGTTCCATGTTTATGGAGATGGCAGTGTAGACATTTTCATGTTTATAGAGATGGCGGTGTAGATATTTCCATGTTTATAGAGATAGCAGTGTAGATATTTACATGTTTATACAGATGGCTCTGTAGATATTTCCATGTATATACAGATGGCATTGTAGATATTTCCATGTTCATACAGATGACTGTATAGGTATTTCCATGTTTTACAGATGGCTGTGCAGATATTTCCATGTTTATAGAGATAGCGGTGTAGATATTTCCATGTTTGTACAGATGGCGTTGTAGAAATTTCCATCTATACTCAGATGGCCGTGTAGATATTTCCATGTTTATACAGATGGCAGCGTAGATATTTCCATGGACATGCAGATGGTGGTGTAGATATTTCCATGTTTATACAGAGAGCGGTGTAGATATTTCCATGTTTTCACAGATGGTGGTGTAGATATTTCCGTGTTTATACACATGGCGGAGTAGATACTTCCATCTTTATAGAGATGGCAGTGTAGATATTTTCATGTTTATAGAGATGGCGGTGTAGATATTTCCATATTTATAGAGATAGCGGTGTAGATATTTCCATCTTTCTACAGATGGCAGTGTAGATATTTCCATGTTTATACAGATGGCGGTGTAGATATTTCCATACTTATAGAGATGTCTGTGTAGATATTTCCATGTGTATACAGATGGTATTGTAGGCATTTCCATGTTTATACAGATGGTGGTGTAGATATTTCCATGTTTATTCAGATGACTGTGTAGATATTTCCATGTTTTACAGATGGCAGTGTAGATATTTCAATGTTTATAGAGATGGCGCTGTAGATATTTCCATGTTTATACAGATCGCGGTGTAGATATTTCCATGTTTATTCTGATAGCGGTGTAGATATTTCCATATTTTTACAGATAGCGGTGTAGATATTTCCATGTTTACACAGATTGTGGTGTAGATATTTCCATCTTTCTACAGATGGCATTGTAGATATTTCCATGTTTATGCAGATGGCGGTGTAGATATTTCCATGTTTATATAGATTGTTGTGTAGATATTACCATGTTTATACAGATACCGGTGTAGATATTTCCATGTTTATACAGATCGTGGTGAAGTTATTTCCATGTATATACAGATCGCGGTGTAGATATTTCCATGTTTATACAGATCGCTGTGTAGATATTTCCATGTTTATACAGATCGCGGTGTAGATATTTCTATGTTTATACAGATAGCGGTGTAGATATTTCCATGTTTATACAGATAGCGGTGTAGATATTTCCAAGTTTATAGAGATAGCGGTGTAGATATTTCCATGTTTATAGACATAGCGGTGTAGATATTTCCATGTTTATATAGATGGCGTTGTAGATATTTCCAGGTTTATACCGATAGATGTGTTGGTATTTCCACGTTTATACAGATAGCGATGTAGATATTTCCATATTTATACAGCTCGCGGTGCAGATATTTATATCTTTATACAGATGGCATTGTAGATATTTCCTTATTCACACAGATGGCGGTGTAGATGTTTCCATGTTTATACAGATGGCGGAGTAGTTAGTTCCATGTTTATGGAGATGGCAGTGTAGATATTTTCATGTTTATAGAGATGGCGGTGTAGATATTTCCATGTTTATAGAGATATCAGTGTAGATATTTACATGTTTATACAGATGGCTGTGTAGATATTTCCATGTGTATACAGATGGCATTGTAGATATTTCCATGTTTATACAGATGACTGTAGAGGTATTTCCATGTTTTACAGATGGCTGTGCAGATGTTTCCATGTTTATAGAGAAAGCGGTGTAGATATTTCCATGTTTGTACAGATGGCGTTTTTGATATTTCCATCTATACACAGATTGCCGTGTACATATTTCCATGTTTATACAGATGGCAGCGTAGATATTTCCATGGACATGCAGATGTCGGTGTAGATATTTCCATGTTTATACAGAGAGCGGTGTAGATATTTCCATGTTTTCACAGATGTTGGTGTGGATATTTCCGTGTTTATACACATGGCGGAGTAGATACTTCCATCTTTATGGAGATGGCAGTGTAGATATTTTCATGTTTAAAGAGATGGCGGTGTAGATATTTTCATATTTACAGAGATAGCGGTGTAGATATTTCCATCTTTCTATAGATGGCACTGTAGATATTTCCATGTTTATACAGATGGCGGTGTAGATATTTCCATACTTATAGAGATGTCTGTGTAGATATTTCCATGTGTATACAGATGGTATTGTAGGTATTTCCATGTTTATACATATGGTGTTGTAGATATTTCCATGTTTATTCTGATGACTGTGTAGATATTTCCATGTTTTTACAGATGGCAGTGTAGATATTTCAATGTTTATAGAGATGGTGCTGTAGATATTTCCATGTTTATACAGATCGCGGTGTAGATATTTCCATGTTTATACAGATAGCGTTGTAGATATTTCCATGTTTTTACAGATATCGGTGTAGTTATTTCCATGTTTACACAGATTGCGGTGTGGATATTTCCATCTTTCTACAGATGGCATTGTAGATATTTCCATGTTTATGCAGATGGCGGTGCATATATTTCCATGTTTATATAGATGGTGGTGTAGATATTACCATGTTTATACAGATCGCGGTGTAGATATTTCCATGTTTATACAGATAGCGGTGTAGATATTTCCATGTTTATACAGATAGCGGTGTAGATATTTCCAAGTTTATAGAGATAGCGGTGTAGGTATGTCCATGTTTATAGACATAGCGGTGTAGATATTTCCATGTTTATATAGATGGCGTTGTAGATATTTCCATGTTTATACCGATAGATGTGTTGGTATTTCCACGTTTATACAGATAGCGATGTAGATATTTCCATATTTATACAGCTCGCGGTGAAGATATTTATATCTGTATACAGACGGCATTTTAGATATTTCCTTATTCACACAGATGGCGGTGTAGATGTTTCCATGTTTATACAGATGGCGGAGTAGTTAGTTCCATGTTTATGGAGATGGCGGTGTAGATATTTCCATGTTTATATAGATGGTGGTGTAGATATTACCATGTTTATACAGATACCGGTGTAGATATTTCCATGTTTATACAGATGTCTGTGTAGATATTTCCATGTGTATACAGATGGTATTGTAGGTATTTCCATGTTTATGCAGATGGCTGTGTAGATATTTCCATGTTTATATAGATGGTGGTGTAGATATTACCATGTTTATACAGATGGCGGTGGAGATGTTTCCATGTTTATACAGATCGTGGTGAAGATATTTTCATGTTTATGCAGATCGCGGTGTAGATATTTCCATGTTTATACAGATCGCGGTGTAGATATTTCCATGTTTATACAGATAGCGGTGTAGGTATTTCCATGTTTATACAGATAGCGGTGTAGATATTTCCATGTTTATAGAGATAGCGGTGTAGGTATTTCTATGTTTACAGACATAGCGGTGTAGATATTTCCATGTTTATATAGATGGTGCTGTACATATTTTCATGTTTATACCGATAGATGTGTTGGTATTTCCACGTTAAAACAGATAGCGATGTAGATATTTCCATGTTTATACAGCTCGCGGTGCAGATATTTATATCTTTATACAGATGGCATTGTACATATTTCCTTATTCACACAGATGGCGGTGTAGATGTTTCCATGTTTATACAGATGGCGGAGTAGTTAGTTCCATGTTTATGGAGATGGCAGTGTAGATATTTTCATGTTTATAGAGATGGCGGTGTAGATATTTCCATGTTTATAGAGATAGCAGTGTAGATATTTACATGTTTATACAGATGGCTGTGTAGGTATTTCCATGTGTATACAGATGGCATTGTAGATATTTCCATGTTTATACAGATGACTGTAGAGGTATTTCCATGTTTTACAGATGGCTGTGCAGATATTTCCATGTTTATAGAGATAGCGGTGTAGATATTTCCATGTTTGTACATATGGCGATGTTGAAATTTCCATCTATACACAGATGGCCGTGTAGATATTTCCATGTTTATACAGATGACTGTAGAGGTATTTCCATGTTTTACAGATGGCTGTGCAGATATTTCCATGTTTATAGAGATAGCGGTGTAGATATTTCCATGTTTGTACAGATGGCGTTGTAGAAATTTCCATCTATACACAGATGGCCGTGTAGATATTTCCATGTTTATACAGATGGCAGCGTAGATATTTCCATGGACATGCAGATGGCGGTGTAGATATTTCCATGTTTATACAGAGAGCGGTGTAGATATTTCCATGTTTTCACAGATGGTGGTGTAGATATTTCCGTGTTTATACACATGGCGGAGTAGATACTTCCATCTTTATAGAGATGGCAGTGTAGATATTTTCATGTTTATAGAGATGGCGGTGTAGATATTTCCATATTTATAGAGATAGCGGTGTAGATATTTCCATCTTTCTACAGATGGCAGTGTAGATATTTCCATGTTTATACAGATGGCGGTGTAGATATTTCCATACTTATAGAGATGTCTGTGTAGATATTTCCATGTGTATACAGATGGTATTGTAGGTATTTCCATGTTTATACAGATGGTGGTGTAGATATTTCCATGTTTATTCAGATGACTGTGTAGATATTTCCATGTTTTACAGATGGCAGTGTAGATATTTCAATGTTTATAGAGATGGCGCTGTAGATATTTCCATGTTTATACAGATCGCGGTGTAGATATTTCCATGTTTATTCTGATAGCGGTGTAGATATTTCCATATTTTTACAGATAGCGGTGTAGATATTTCCATGTTTACACAGATTGTGGTGTAGATATTTCCATCTTTCTACAGATGGCATTGTAGATATTTCCATGTTTATGCAGATGGCGGTGTAGATATTTCCATGTTTATATAGATGGTTGTGTAGATATTACCATGTTTATACAGATACCGGTGTAGATATTTCCATGTTTATACAGATCGTGGTGAAGTTATTTCCATGTATATACAGATCGCGGTGTAGATATTTCCATGTTTATACAGATCGCTGTGTAGATATTTCCATGTTTATACAGATCGCGGTGTAGATATTTCTATGTTTATACAGATAGCGGTGTAGATATTTCCATGTTTATACAGATAGCGGTGTAGATATTTCCAAGTTTATAGAGATAGCGGTGTAGTTATTTCCATGTTTATAGACATAGCGGTGTAGATATTTCCATGTTTATATAGATGGCGTTGTAGATATTTCCATGTTTATACCGATAGATGTGTTGGTATTTCCACGTTTATACAGATAGCGATGTAGATATTTCCATATTTATACAGCCCGCGGTGCAGATATTTATATCTTTATACAGATGGCATTGTAGATATTTCCTTATTCACACAGATGGCGGTGTAGATGTTTCCATGTTTATACAGATGGCGGAGTAGTTAGTTCCATGTTTATGGAGATGGCAGTGTAGATATTTTCATGTTTATAGAGATGGCGGTGTAGATATTTCCATGTTTATAGAGATATCAGTGTAGATATTTACATGTTTATACAGATGGCTGTGTAGATATTTCCATGTGTATACAGATGGCATTGTAGATATTTCCATGTTTATACAGATGACTGTAGAGGTATTTCCATGTTTTACAGATGGCTGTGCAGATATTTCCATGTTTATAGAGAAAGCGGTGTAGATATTTCCATGTTTGTACAGATGGCGTTTTTGATATTTCCATCTATACACAGATGGCCGTGTACATATTTCCATGTTTATACAGATGGCAGCGTAGATATTTCCATGGACATGCAGATGTCGGTGTAGATATTTCCATGTTTATACAGAGAGCGGTGTAGATATTTCCATGTTTTCACAGATGTTGGTGTGGATATTTCCGTGTTTATACACATGGCGGAGTAGATACTTCCATCTTTATGGAGATGGCAGTGTAGATATTTTCATGTTTAAAGAGATGGCGGTGTAGATATTTCCATATTTACAGAGATAGCGGTGTAGATATTTCCATCTTTCTACAGATGGCACTGTAGATATTTCCATGTTTATACAGATGGCGGTGTAGATATTTCCATACTTATACAGATGTCTGTGTAGATATTTCCATGTGTATACAGATGGTATTGTAGGTATTTCCATGTTTATACATATGGTGTTGTAGATATTTCCATGTTTATTCTGATGACTGTGTAGATATTTCCATGTTTTTACAGATGGCAGTGTAGATATTTAAATGTTTATAGAGATGGTGCTGTAGATATTTCCATGTTTATACAGATCGCGGTGTAGATATTTCCATGTTTATACAGATAGCGTTGTAGATATTTCCATGTTTTTACAGATATCGGTGTAGTTATTTCCATGTTTACACAGATTGCGGTGTGGATATTTCCATCTTTCTACAGATGGCATTGTAGATATTTCCATGTTTATGCAGATGGCGGTGCATTTATTTCCATGTTTATATAGATGGTGGTGTAGATATTACCATGTTTATACAGATCGCGGTGTAGATATTTCCATGTTTATACAGATAGCGGTGTAGATATTTCCATGTTTATACAGATAGCGGTGTAGATATTTCCAAGTTTATAGAGATAGCGGTGTAGGTATGTCCATGTTTATAGACATAGCGGTGTAGATATTTCCATGTTTATATAGATGGCGTTGTAGATATTTCCATGTTTATACCGATAGATGTGTTGGTATTTCCACGTTTATACAGATAGCGATGTAGATATTTCCATATTTATACAGCTCGCGGTGAAGATATTTATATCTGTATACAGACGGCATTTTAGATATTTCCTTATTCACACAGATGGCGGTGTAGATGTTTCCATGTTTATACAGATGGCGGAGTAGTTAGTTCCATGTTTATGGAGATGGCAGTGTAGATATTTTCATGTTCATAGAGATGGAGGTGTAGATATTTCCATGTTTATAGAGATAGCAGTGTAGATATTTACATGTTTATACAGATGGATTTGTAGATATTTCCATGTGTATACAGAAGGCATTGTAGATATTTCCATGTTTATACAGATGACTGTAGAGGTATTTCCATGTTTTACAGATGGCTGTGCAGATATTTCCATGTTTATAGAGATAGCGGTGTAGATATTTCCATGTTTGTACAGTTGGCGTTGTTGATATTTCCATCTATACACAGATGGCCGTGTAGATATTTCCATGTTTATACAGATGGCAGCGTAGATATTTCCATGGACATGCAGATGGCGGTGTAGATATTTCCATGTTTATACAGAGAGCGGTGTAGATATTTCCATGTTTTCACAGATGTTGGTGTAGATATTTCCGTTTTTATACACATGGCGGAGTAGATACTTCCATCTTTATGGAGATGGCAGTGTAGATATTTTCATGTTTATAGAGATGGCTGTGTAGATATTTCCATATTTACAGAGATAGTGGTGTAGATATTTCCATCTTTCTACAGATGGCAGTGTAGATATTTCCATGTTTATACAGATGGCGGTGTAGATATTTCCATACTTATACAGATGTCTGTGTAGATATTTCCATGTGTATACAGATGGTATTGTAGGTATTTCCATGTTTATACAGATGGTGGTGTAGATATTTCCATGTTTATTCAGATGACTGTGTAGATATTTCCCTGTTTGACAGATGGCAGTGTAGATATTTCAATGTTTATAGAGATGGCGCTGTAGATATTTCCATGTTTATACAGATCGCGGTGTAGATATTTCCATGTTTATTCTGATAGCGGTGTAGATATTTCCATATTTTTACAGATAGCGGTGTAGATATTTCCATGTTTACACAGATTGTGGTGTAGATATTTCCATCTTTCTACAGATGGCATTGTAGATACTTCCATGTTTATGCAGATGGCGGTGTAGATATTTCCATGTTTATATAGATGGTGGTGTAGATATTACCATGTTTATACAGATACCGGTGTAGATATTTCCATGTTTATACAGATCGTGGTGAAGTTATTTCCATGTATATACAGATCGCGGTGTAGATATTTCCATGTTTATATAGATCGCTGTGTAGATATTTCCATGTTTATACAGATCGCGGTGTAGATATTTCTATGTTTATACAGATAGCGGTGTAGATATTTCCATGTTTATACAGATAGCGGTGTAGATATTTCCAAGTTTATAGAGATAGCGGTGTAGTTATTTCCATGTTTATAGACATAGCGGTGTAGATATTTCCATGTTTATATAGATGTCGTTGTAGATATTTCCATGTTTATACCGATAGATGTGTTGGTATTTCCACGTTTATACAGATAGCGATGTAGATATTTCCATGTTTATACAGCTCGCGGTGCAGATATTTATATCTTTATACAGATGGCATTGTAGATATTTCCTTATTCACACAGATGGCGGTGTAGATGTTTCCATGTTTATACAGATGGCGGAGTAGTTAGTTCCATGTTTATGGAGATGGCAGTGTAGATATTTTCATGTTTATAGAGATGGCGGTGTAGATATTTCCATGTTTATAGAGATAGCAGTGTAGATATTTACATGTTTATACAGATGGCTGTGTAGATATTTCCATGTGTATACAGATGGCATTGTAGATATTTCCATGTTTCTACAGATGACTGTAGAGGTATTTCCATGTTTTACAGATGGCTGTGCAGATATTTCCATGTTTATAGAGATAGCGGTGTAGATATTTCCATGTTTGTACAGTTGGCGTTGTTGATATTTCCATCTATACACAGATGGCCGTGTAGATATTTCCATGTTTATACAGATGGCAGCGTAGATATTTCCATGGACATGCAGATGGCGGTGTAGATATTTCCAGGTTTATACAGAGAGCGGTGTAGATATTTCCATGTTTTCACAGATGTTGGTGTAGATATTTCCGTTTTTATACACATGGCGGAGTAGATACTTCCATCTTTATGGAGATGGCAGTGTAGATATTTTCATGTTTATAGAGATGGCGGTGTAGATATTTCCATGTTTACAGAGATAGCGGTGTAGATATTTCCATCTTTCTACAGATGGCAGTGTAGATATTTCCATGTTTATACAGATGGCGGTGTAGATATTTCCATACTTATACAGATGTCTGTGTAGATATTTCCATGTGTATACAGACGGTATTGTAGGTATTTCCATGTTTATACATATGGTGGTGTAGATATTTCCATGTTTATTCTGATGACTGTGTAGATATTTCCATGTTTTTACAGATGGCAGTGTAGATATTTCAATGTTTATAGAGATGGCGCTGTAGATATTTCCATGTTTACACAGATAGCGGTGTAGATATTTCCATGTTTATACAGATAGCGGTGTAGATATTTCCATGTTTTTACAGATATCGGTGTAGATATTTCCATGTTTACACAGACTGCGGTGTAGATATTTCCATCATTCTACAGATGGCATTGTAGATATTTCCATGTTTATGCAGATGGCGGTGTAGATATTTCCATGTTTATATAGATGGTGGTGTAGATATTACCATGTTTATACTGATAGCGGTGTAGATATTTCCATGTTTATACAGATAGTGGTGAAGATATTTCCATGTTTATACAGATCGCGGTGTAGATATTTCCATGTTTATACAGATGGCGGTGTAGATATTTCCATGTTTATACAGATAGCGGTGTAGATATTTCCATGTTTATACAGATAGCGTTGTAGATATTACCATGTTTATACTGATAGCGGTGTAGATATTTCCATGTTTATACAGATAGTGGTGAAGATATTTCCATGTTTATACAGATCGCGGTGTAGATATTTCCATGTTTATACAGATAGCGGTGTAGATATTTCCATGTTTATACAGATAGCGTTGTAGGTATTTCCATGTTTATACAGATAGCGGTGTAGATATTTCCATGTTTATACAGATAGCGTTGTAGATATTTCCATGTTTATACAGATAGCGATGTAGATATTTCCGTGTTTATACAGCTCGCGGTGCAGATATTTATATCTTTATACAGATGGCATTGTAGATATTTCCTTATTCACACAGATGGCGGTGTAGATGTTTCCATGTTTATACAGATGGCGGAGTAGTTAGTTCCATGTTTATGGAGATGGCAGTGTAGATATTTTCATGTTTATAGAGATGGCGGTGTAGATATTCCCATGTTTATAGAGATAGCAGTGTAGATATTTACATGTTTATACAGATGGCTGTGTAGATATTTCCATGTATATACAGATGGCATTGTAGATATTTCCATGTTTATACAGATGTCTGTAGAGGTATTTCCATGTTTTACAGATGGCTGTGCAGATATTTCCATGTTTATAGAGAAAGCGGTATAGATATTTCCATGTTTGTACAGATGGCGTTGTTGATATTTCCATCTATACAGAGATGGCCGTGTAGATATTTCCATGTTTATACAGATGGCAGCGTAGATATTTCCATGGACATGCAGATGGCGGTGTAGATATTTCCATGTTTATACAGAGAGCGGTGTAGATATTTCCATGTTTTCACAGATGTTGGTGTAGATATTTCCGTGTTTATACACATGGCGGAGTAGATACTTCCATCTTTATGGAGATGGCAGTGTAGATATTTTCATGTTTAAAGAGATGGCGGTGTAGATATTTCCATATTTATAGAGATAGCGGTGTAGATATATCCATCTTTCTACAGATGGCAGTGTAGATATTTCCATGTTTATACATATGGCGGTGTAGATATTTCCATACTTATACAGATGTCTGTGTAGATATTTCCATGTGTATACAGATGGTATTGTAGGTATTTCCATGTTTATGCAGATGGCTGTGTAGATATTTCCATGTTTATATAGATGGTGGTGTAGATATTACCATGTTTATACATATGGCGGTGTAGATATTTCCATGTTTATACAGATCGTGGTGAAGATATTTTCATGTTTATACAGATCGCGGTGTAGATATTTCCATGTTTATACAGATCGCGGTGTAGATATTTCCATGTTTATACAGATAGCGGTGTAGGTATTTCCATGTTTATACAGATAGCGGTGTAGATATTTCCATGTTTATAGAGATAGCGGTGTAGGTATTTCCATGTTTACAGACATAGCGGTGTAGATATTTCCATGTTTATATAGATGGTGCTGTAGATATTTCCATGTTTATACCGATAGATGTGTTGGTATTTCCACGTTTATACAGATAGCGATGTAGATATTTCCATGTTTATACAGCTCGCGGTGTAGATATTTATAACTTTATACAGATGGCATTGTAGATATTTCCTCATTCACACAGATGGCGGTGTAGATGTTTCCATGTTTATACAGATGGCGGAGTAGTTAGTTCCATGTTTATGGAGATGGCAGTGTAGATATTTCAATGTTTATAGAGATGGCGGTGTAGATATTTCCATGTTTATAGAGATAGCAGTGTAGATATTTACATGTTTATACAGATGGCTGTGTAGGTATTTCCATGTGTATACAGATGGCATTGTAGATATTTCCATGTTTATACAGATGACTGTAGAGGTATTTCCATGTTTTACAGATGGCTGTGCAGATATTTCCATGTTTATAGAGATAGCGGTGCAGATATTTCCATGTTTGTACAGATGGCGTGGTAGAAATTTCCATCTATACACAGATGGCCGTGTAGATATTTCCATGTTTATACAGATGGCAGCGTAGATATTTCCATGGACATGCAGATGGCGGTGTAGATATTTCCATGTTTATACAGATAGCGGTGCAGATATTTCCATGTTTTCACAGATGGTGGTGTAGATATTTCCGTGTTTATCCACATGGCGGAGTAGATACATCCATCTTTATAGAGATGGCAGTGTAGATATTTTCATGTTTATAGAGATGGCGGTGTAGATATTTCCATGTTAATAGAGATAGCGGTGTAGATATTTCCATCTTTCTACAGATGGCAGTGTAGATATTTCCATGTTTATACAGATGGCGGTGTAGATATTTCCATACTTATAGAGATGTCTGTGCAGATATTTCCATGTGTATACAGATGGTATTGTAGGTATTTCCATGTTTATACAGATGGTGGTGTAGATATTTCCATGTTTATTCAGATGACTGTGTAGATATTTCCATGTGTTACAGATGGCAGTGTAGATATTTCAATGTTTATAGAGATGGCGCTGTAGATATTTCCATGTTTATACAGATCGCGGTGTAGATATTTCCATGTTTATTCTGATAGCGGTGTAGATATTTCCATGTTTACACAGATTGTGGTGTAGATATTTCCATCTTTCTACAGATGGCATTGTAGATATTTCCATGTTTATGCAGATGGCGGTGTAGATATTTCCATGTTTATATAGATGGCCGTGTATATATTTCCATGTTTATACAGATGGCAGCGTAGATATTTCCATGGACATGCAGATGGCGGTGTAGATATTTCCATGTTTATACAGATAGCGGTGTAGATATTTCCATGTTTTCACAGATGGTGGTGTAGATATTTCCGTGTTTATACACATGGCGGAGTAGATACTTCCATCTTTATGGAGATGGCAATGTAGATATTTTCATGTTTATGGAGATGGCGGTGTAGATATTTCCATATTTATAGAGATAGCGGTGTAGATATATCCATCTTTCTACAGATGGCAGTGTAGATATTTCCATGTTTATACAGATGGCGGTGTAGATATTTCCATACTTATACAGATGTCTGTGTAGATATTTCCATGTGTATACAGATGGTATTGTAGGTATTTCCATGTTTATACAGATGGTGGTGTAGATATTTCCATGTTTATTCAGATGACTGTGTAGATATTTCCATGTTTTTACAGATGGCAGTGTAGATATTTCAATGTTAATAGAGATGGCGCTGTAGATATCTCCATGTTTATACAGATCGCGGTGTAGATATTTCCATGTTTATACAGATCGCGGTGTAGATATTTCCATGTTTATAGAGATGGCGCTGTAGATATTTCCATGTTTATACAGATAGCGGTGTAGATATTTCCATGTTTTTAGAGATAGCGGTGTAGGTATTTCCATGTTTACAGACATAGCGGTGTAGATATTTCCATGTTTATATGGATGGTGCTGTACTTATTTCCATGTTTATACCGATAGATGTGTTGGTATTTCCACGTTTATACAGATAGCGATGTAGATATCTCCATGTTTATACAGCTCGCGGTGCAGATATTTATATCTTTATACAGATGGCATTGTAGATATTTCCTTATTCACACAGATGGCGGTGTAGATGTTTCCATGTTTATACAGATGGCGGAGTAGTTAGTTCCATGTTTATGGAGATGGCAGTGTAGATATTTTCATGTTTATAGAGATGGCGGTGTAGATATTTCCATGTTTATAGAGATAGCAGTGTAGATATTTACATGTTTATAGAGATGGCTGTGTAGGTATTTCCATGTGTATACAGATGGCATTGTAGATATTTCCATGTTTATACAGATGACTGTAGAGGTATTTCCATGTTTTACAGATGGCTGTGCAGATATTTCCATGTTTATAGAGATAGCGGTGTAGATATTTCCATGTTTGTACAGATGGCGTTGTTGAAATTTCCATCTATACACAGATGGCCGTGTAGATATTTCCATGTTTATACAGATGGCAGCGTAGATATTTCCATGGACATGCTGATGGCGGTGTAGATATTTCCATGTTTATACAGATAGCGGTGTAGATATTTCCATGTTTACACAGATGGTGGTGTAGATATTTCCGTGTATATACACATGGCGGAGTAGATACTTCCATCTTTATAGAGATGGCAGTGTAGATATTTCCATGTTTATACAGATCGCGGTGTAGATATTTCCATGTTTATTCTGATAGCGGTGTAGATATTTCCATGTTTTTACAGATAGCGGTGTAGATATTTCCATGTTTACACAGATTGTGGTGTAGATATTTCCATCTTTCTACAGATGGCATTGTAGATATTTCCATGTTTATGCAGATGGCGGTGTAGATATTTCCATGTTTATATAGATGGTGGTGTAGATATTACCATGTTTATACAGATAGCGGTGTAGATATTTCCATGTTTATACAGATCGTGGTGAAGATATTTCCATGTATATACAGATCGCGGTGTAGATATTTCCATGTTTATACAGATCGCTGTGTAGATATTTCCATGTTTATAGAGATCGCGGTGTAGATATTTCCATGTTTATACAGATAGCGGTGTAGATATTTCCATGTTTATACAGATAGCGGTGTAGATATTTCCAAGTTTATAGAGATAGCGGTGTAGGTATTTCCATGTTTATAGACATAGCGGTGTAGATATTTCCATGTTTATATAGATGGCGTTGTAGATATTTCCAAGTTTATACCGATAGATGTGTTGGTATTTCCACGTTTATACAGATAGCGATGTAGATATTTCCTTGTTTATACAGCTCGCGGTGCAGATATTTATATCTTTATGCAGATGGCATTGTAGATATTTCCTTATTGACACAGATGGCGCTGTAGATGTTTCCATGTTTGTAAAGATGGCGGAGTAGTTAGTTTCATGTTTATGGAGATCGCAGTGTAGATATTTTCATGTTTATAGAGATGGCGGTGTAGATATTTCCATGTTTATAGAGATAGCAGTGTAGATATTTACATGTTTATACAGATGGCTGTGTAGATATTTCCATGTATATACAGATGGCATTGTAGATATTTCCATGTTTATACAGATGACTGTGGAGGTATTTCCATGTTTTACAGATGGCTGTGCAGATATTTCCATGTTTATAGAGAAAGCTGTGTAGATATTTCCATGTTTGTGCAGATGGCGTTGTTGATATTTCCATCTATACAGAGATGGCCGTGTAGATATTTCCATGTTTATACAGACGGCAGCGTAGATATTTCCATGGACATGCAGATGGCGGTGTAGATATTTCCATGTTTATACAGAGAGCGGTGTAGATATTTCCATGTTTTCACAGATGTTGGTGTAGATATTTCCGTGTTTATACACATGGCGGAGTAGATACTTCCATCTTTATGGAGATGGCAGTGTAGATATTTTCATGTTTAAAGAGATGGCGGTGTAGATATTTCCATATATATAGAGATAGCGGTGTAGATATATCCATCTTTCTACAGATGGCAGTGTAGATATTTCCATGTTTATACAGATGGCGGTGTAGATATTTCCATACTTATACAGATGTCTGTGTAGATATTTCCATGTGTATACAGATGGTATTGTAGGTATTTCCATGTTTATGCAGATGGCTGTGTAGATATTTCCATGTTTATATAGATGGTGGTGTAGATATTACCATGTTTATACAGATGGCGGTGTAGATATTTCCATGTTTATACAGATAGCGGTGTAGATATTTCCAAGTTTATAGAGATAGCGGTGTAGCTATTTCCATGTTTATAGACATAGCGGTGTAGATATTTCCATGTTTATATAGATGGCGTTGTAGATATTTCCAAGTTTATACCGATAGATGTGTTGGTATTTCCACGTTTATACAGATAGCGATGTAGATATTTCCTTGTTTATACAGCTCGCGGTGCAGATATTTATATCTTTATGCAGATGGCATTGTAGATATTTCCTTATTGACACAGATGGCGGTGTAGATGTTTCCATGTTTATAAAGATGGCGGAGTAGTTAGTTTCATGTTTATGGAGATCGCAGTGTAGATATTTTCATGTTTATAGAGATGGCGGTGTAGATATTTCCATGTTTATAGAGATAGCAGTGTAGATATTTACATGTTTATACAGATGGCTGTGTAGATATTTCCATGTATATACAGATGGCATTGTAGATATTTCCATGTTTATACAGATGACTGTGGAGGTATTTCCATGTTTTACAGATGGCTGTGCAGATATTTCCATGTTTATAGAGAAAGCTGTGTAGATATTTCCATGTTTGTGCAGATGGCGTTGTTGATATTTCCATCTATACAGAGATGGCCGTGTAGATATTTCCATGTTTATACAGACGGCAGCGTAGATATTTCCATGGACATGCAGATGGCGGTGTAGATATTTCCATGTTTATACAGAGAGCGGTGTAGATATTTCCATGTTTTCACAGATGTTGGTGTAGATATTTCCGTGTTTATACACATGGCGGAGTAGATACTTCCATCTTTATGGAGATGGCAGTGTAGATATTTTCATGTTTAAAGAGATGGCGGTGTAGATATTTCCATATTTATAGAGATAGCGGTGTAGATATATCCATCTTTCTACAGATGGCAGTGTAGATATTTCCATGTTTATACAGATGGCGGTGTAGATATTTCCATACTTATACAGATGTCTGTGTAGATATTTCCATGTGTATACAGATGGTATTGTAGGTATTTCCATGTTTATGCAGATGGCTGTGTAGATATTTCCATGTTTATATAGATGGTGGTGTAGATATTACCATGTTTATACAGATGGCGGTGTAGATATTTCCATGTTTATACAGATCTTGGTGAAGTTATTTTCATGTTTATACAGATCGCGGTGTAGATATTTCCATGTTTATACAGATGGCGGTGTAGATATTTCCATGTTTATACAGATAGCGGTGTAGGTATTTCCATGTTTATACAGATAGCGGTGTAGATATTTCCATGTTTATACAGATCGCGGTGTAGATATTTCCATGTTTATAGAGATAGCGGTGTAGGTATTTCCATGTTTACAGACATAGCGTTTTAGATATTTCCATGTTTATATAGATGGTGCTGTAGATATTTCCATGTTTATACCGATAGATGTGTTGGTATTTCCACGTTTATACAGATAGCGATGTAGATATTTCCATGTTTATACAGCTCGCGGTGCAGATATTTATATCTTTATACAGATGGCATTGTAGATATTTCCTTATTGACACAGATGGCAGTGTAGATGTTTCCATGTTTATACAGATGGCGGAGTAGTTAGTTCCATGTTTATGGAGATGGCAGTGTACATATTTTCATGTTTATAGAGATGGCGGTGTAGATATTTCCATGTTTATAGAGATAGCAGTGTAGATATTTACATGTATATACAGATGGCTGTGTAGGTATTTCCATGTGTATACAGATGGCATTGTAGATATTTCCATGTTTATACAGATGACTGTAGAGGTATTTCCATGTTTTACCGATGGCTCTGCAGATATTTCCATGTTTATAGAGATAGCGGTGTAGATATTTCCATGTTTGTACAGATGGCGTTGTTGATATTTCCATCTATACACAGATGGCCGTGTAGATATTTCCATGTTTATACAGATGGCAGCGTAGATATTTCCATGGACATGCTGATGGCGGTGTAGATATTTCCATGTTTATACAGATCGCGGTGTAGATATTTCCATGTTTATAGAGATAGCGGTGTAGGTATTTCCATGTTTATAGACATAGCGGTGTAGATATTTCCATGTTTATATAGATGGCGTTGTAGATATTTCCATGTTTATACCGATAGATGTGTTCGTATTTCCACGTTTATACAGATAGCGATGTAGATATTTCCATGTTTATACAGCTCGTGGTGCAGATATTTATATCTTTATACAGATGGCATTGTAGATATTTCCTTACTCACACAGATGGCCGTGTAGATGTTTCCATGTTTATACAGACGGCGGAGTAGTTAGTTCCATGTTTATGGAGATGGCAGTGTAGATATTTTCATGTTTATAGAGATGGCGGTGTAGATATTTCCATGTGTATACAGATGGCATTGTAGATATTTCCATGTTTATACAGATGACTGTAGAGGTATTTCCATGTTTTACAGATGGCTGTGCAGATATTACCATGTTTATAGAGATAGCGGTGTAGATATTTCCATGTTTGTACAGATGGCGTTGTTGATATTTCCATCTATACACAGATGGCCGTGTAGATATTTCCATGTTTATACAGATGGCAGCGTAGATATTTCCATGGACATGCAGATGGCGGTGTAGATATTTCCATGTTTATAGAGAGAGCGGTGTAGATATTTCCATGTTTTCACAGATGGTGGTGTAGATATTTCCGTGTTTATACACATGCCGGAGTAGATACTTCCATCTTTATGGAGATGGCAGTGTAGATATTTTCATGTTTATACAGATGGCGGTGTAGATATTTCCATACCTATAGAGATAGCGGTGTAGATATTTCCATCTTTCTACAGATGGCACTGTAGATATTTCCATGTTTATACAGATGGCGGTGTAGATATTTCCATACTTTTACAGATGTCTGTGTAGATATTTCCATGTGTATACAGATGGTATTGTAGGTATTTCCATGTTTATACAGATGGTGGTGTAGATATTTCCATGTTTATTCAGATGACTGTGTAGATATTTCCATGTTTTTACAGATGGCAGTGTAGATATTTCAATGTTTATAGAGATGGCGCTGTAGATATCTCCATGTTTATACAGATCGCGGTGTAGATATTTCCATGTTTATACAGATAGCAGTGTAGATATTTCCATGTTTTTACAGATATCGGTGTAGATATTTCCATGTTTACACAGATTGCGGTGTAGATATTTCCATCTTTCTACAGAGGTCATTGTACATAATTCCATGTTTATGCAGATGGCGGTGTAGTTATTTCCATGTTTATATAGATGGTGGTGTAGATATTACCATGTTTATACAGATAGCGGTGTAGATATTTCCATGTTTATACAGATCGTGGTGAAGATATTTCCATGTTTATACAGATGGCGGTGTAGATATTTCCATGTTTATACAGATAGCGTTGTAGATATTTTCATGTTTATATAGATAGCGGTGTAGATATTTCCATGTTTATAGAGATAGCGGTGTAGTTATTTCCATGTTTATAGACATTGCGGTGTAGATATTTCCATGTTTATATAGATGGCGTTGTAGATATTTGCATGTTTATACCGATAGATGTGTTGGTATTTCCACGTTTATACAGATAGCGATGTAGATATTTCCATGTTTATACAGCTCGCGGTGCAGATATATATATCTTTATACAGATGGCATTGTAGATATTTCCTTATTCACACAGATGGCGGTGTGGATGTTTCCATGTTTATACAGATGGCGGAGTAGTTAGTTCCATGTTTATGGAGATGGCAGTGTAGATATTATCATGTTTATAGAGATGGCGGTGTAGATATTTCCATGTTTATAGAGATAGCTGTGTAGATATTTCCATGTTTATAGAGATAGTGGTGTAGGTATTTCCATGTGTATACCGATGGCATTGTGGATATTTCCATGTTTATACAGATAGCGTTGTAGATATTTCCATGTTTATGCAGATGACGGTGTAGATATTTCCATGTTTATATAGATGGCGTTGTAGATAATACCATGTTTATACAGATAGCGGTGTAGATATTTCCATGTTTATACAGATCGTGGTGAAGATATTTCCATGTTTATACCGATCGCGGTGTAGATATTTCCATGTTTATACAGATCGTGGTGTAGATTTTCCATGTTTATACAGATAGCGGTGTAGGTATTTCCATGTTTATACAGATAGCGGTGTAGATATTTCCATGTTTATAGAGATAGCGGTGTAGGTATTTCCATGTTTACAGACATAGCGGTGTAGATATTTCCATGTTTATATAGATGGCGTTGTAGATATTTCCATGTTTATACCGATAGATGTGTTGGTATTTCCACGTTTATACAGATAGCGATGTAGATATTTCCATGTTTATACAGCTCGCGGTGCAGATATTTATATCTTTATACAGATGGCATTGTAGATATTTCCTTATTCACATAGATGGCGGTGTAGATGTTTCCATGTTTATACAGATGGCGGAGTAGTTAGTTCCATGTTTATGGAGATGGCAGTGTAGATATTTTCATGTTTATAGAGATGGCGGTGTAGATATTTCCATGTTTATAGAGATAGCAGTGTAGATATTTACATGTTTATACAGATGGCTGTGTAGGTATTTCCATGTGTATACAGATGGCATTGTAGATATTTCCATGTTTATACAGATGACTGTAGAGGTATTTCCATGTTTTACAGATGGCTGTGCAGATATTTCCATGTTTATAGAGATAGCGGTGTAGATATTTCCATGTTTGTACATATGGCGATGTTGAAATTTCCATCTATACACAGATGGCCGTGTAGATATTTCCATGTTTATACAGATGGCAGCGTAGATATTTCCATGGACATGCAGATGGCGGTGTAGATATTTCCATGTTTATACAGATAGCAGTGTAGATATTTCCATGTTTTCACAGATGGTGGTGTAGATATTTCCGTGTTTATACACATGGCGGAGTAGATACTTCCATCTTTATAGAGATGGCAGTGTAGATATTTCCATGTTTATACAGATCGCGGTGTAGATATTTCCATGTTTATTCTGATAGCGGTGTAGATATTTCCATGTTTTTACAGATAGCGGTGTAGATATTTCCATGTTTACACAGATTGCCGTGTAGATATTTCCATCTTTCTACAGATGGCATTGTAGATATTTCCATGTTTATGCAGATGGCGGTGTAGATATTTTCATGTTTATATAGATGGTGGTGTAGATATTACCATGTTTATACAGATAGCGGTGTAGATATTTCCATGTTTATACAGATCGTGGTGAAGATATTTCCATGTATATACAGATCGCGGTGTAGATATTTCCATGTTTGTACAGATCGCTGTGTAGATATTTCCATGTTTATAGAGATCGCGGTGTAGATATTTCCATGTTTATACAGATAGCGGTGTAGATATTTCCATGTTTATACAGATTGCGGTGTAGATATTTCCAAGTTTATAGAGATAGCGGTGTAGGTATTTCCATGTTTATAGACATAGCGCTGTAGGTATTTCCATGTTTATATAGATGGCGTTGTAGATATTTCCATGTTTATACCGATAGATGTGTTGGTATTTCCACGTTTATACAGATAGCGATGTAGATATTTCCTTGTTTATACAGCTCGCGGTGCAGATATTTATATCTTAAAACAGATGGCATTGTAGATATTTCCTTATTGACACAGATGGCGGTGTAGATGTTTCCATGTTTATACAGATGGCGGAGTAGCTAGTTCCATGTTTATGGAGATGGCAGTGTAGATATATTCATGTTTATAGAGATGGCGGTGTAGATATTTCCATGTTTATAGAGATAGCAGTGTAGATATTTACATGTTTATACAGATGGCTGTGTAGATATTTCCATGTATATACAGATGGCATTGTAGATATTTCCATGTTTATACAGATGACTGTAGAGGTATTTCCATGTTTTACAGATGGCTGTGCAGATATTTCCATGTTTATAGAGAAAGCGGTGTAGATATTTCCATGTTTCTACAGATGGTGTCGTTGTTATTTCCATCTATACACAGATGGCCGTGTAGATATTTCCATGTTTATACAGATGGCAGCGTAGATATTTCCATGGACATGCAGATGGCAGTGTAGATATTTCCATGTTTATACAGATAGCGGTGTAGATATTTCCATGTTTATAGAGATAGCGGTGTAGGTATTTCCATGTTTATAGACATTGCGGTGTAGATATTTCCATGTTTATATAGATGGCGTTGTAGATATTTGCATGTTTATACCGATAGATGTGTTGGTATTTCCACGTTTATACAGATAGCGATGTAGATATTTCCATGTTTATACAGCTCGCGGTGCAGATACATATATCTTTATACAGATGGCATTGTAGATATTTCCTTATTCACACAGATGGCGGTGTGGATGTTTCCATGTTTATACAGATGGCGGAGTAGTTAGTTCCATGTTTATGGAGATGGCAGTGTAGATATTATCATGTTTATAGAGATGGCGGTGTAGATATTTCCATGTTTATAGAGATAGCAGTGTAGATATTTACATGTTTATACAGATGGCTGTGTAGGTATTTCCATGTGTATACAGATGGCATTGTAGATATTTCCATGTTTATAGAGATAGCGGTGTAGGTATTTCCATGTGTATACAGATGGCATTGTGGATATTTCCATGTTTATACAGATAGCGTTGTAGATATTTCCATGTTTATGCAGATGACGGTGTAGATATTTCCATGTTTATATAGATGGCGGTGTAGATATTACCATGTTTATACAGATAGCGGTGTAGATATTTCCGTGTTTATACAGATCGTGGTGAAGATATTTCCATGTTTATACCGATCGCGGTGTAGATATTTCCATGTTTATACAGATCGTGGTGTAGATTTTCCATGTTTATACAGATAGCGGTGTAGGTATTTCCATGTTTATACAGATAGCGGTGTAGATATTTCCATGTTTATAGAGATAGCGGTGTAGGTATTTCCATGTTTACAGACATAGCGGTGTAGATATTTCCATGTTTATATAGATGGCGTTGTAGATATTTCCATGTTTATACCGATAGATGTGTTGGTATTTCCACGTTTATACAGATAGCGATGTAGATATTTCCATGTTTATACAGCTCGCGGTGCAGATATTTATATCTTTATACAGATGGAATTGTAGATATTTCCTTATTCACATAGATGGCGGTGTAGATGTTTCCATGTTTATCCAGATGGCGGAGTAGTTAGTTCCATGTTTATGGAGATGGCAGTGTAGATATTTTCATGTTTATAGAGATGGCGGTGTAGATATTTCCATGTTTATAGAGATAGCAGTGTAGATATTTACATGTTTATACAGATGGCTGTGTAGGTATTTCCATGTGTATACAGATGGCATTGTAGATATTTCCATGTTTATACAGATGACTGTAGAGGTATTTCCATGTTTTACAGATGGCTGTGCAGATATTTCCATGTTTATAGAGATAGCGGTGTAGATATTTCCATGTTTGTACATATGGCGATGTTGAAATTTCCATCTATACACAGATGGCCGTGTAGATATTTCCATGTTTATACAGATGGCAGCGTAGATATTTCCATGGACATGCAGATGGCGGTGTAGATATTTCCATGTTTATACAGATAGCAGTGTAGATATTTCCATGTTTTCACAGATGGTTGTGTAGATATTTCCGTGTTTATACACATGGCGGAGTAGATACTTCCATCTTTATAGAGATGGCAGTGTAGATATTTCCATGTTTATACAGATCGCGGTGTAGATATTTCCATGTTTATTCTGATAGCGGTGTAGATATTTCCATGTTTTTACAGATAGCGGTGTAGATATTTCCATGTTTACACAGATTGTGGTGTAGATATTTCCATCTTTCTACAGATGGCATTGTAGATATTTCCATGTTTATGCAGATGGCGGTGTAGATATTTTCATGTTTATATAGATGGTGGTGTAGATATTACCATGTTTATACAGATAGCGGTGTAGATATTTCCATGTTTATACAGATCGTGGTGAAGATATTTCCATGTATATACAGATCGCGGTGTAGATATTTCCATGTTTATACAGATCGCTGTGTAGATATTTCCATGTTTATAGAGATCGCGGTGTAGATATTTCCATGTTTATACAGATAGCGGTGTAGATATTTCCATGTTTATACAGATTGCGGTGTAGATATTTCCAAGTTTATAGAGATAGCGGTGTAGGTATTTCCATGTTTATAGACATAGCGGTGTAGGTATTTCCATGTTTATATAGATGGCGTTGTAGATATTTCCATGTTTATACCGATAGATGTGTTGGTATTTCCACGTTTATACAGATAGCGATGTAGATATTTCCTTGTTTATACAGCTCGCGGTGCAGATATTTATATCTTAATACGGATGGCATTGTAGATATTTCCTTATTGACACAGATGGCGGTGTAGATGTTTCCATGTTTATACAGATGGCGGAGTAGCTAGTTCCATGTTTATGGAGATGGCAGTGTAGATATTTTCATGTTTATAGAGATGGCGGTGTAGATATTTCCATGTTTATAGAGATAGCAGTGTATATATTTACATGTTTATACAGATGGCTGTGTAGATATTTCCATGTATATACAGATGGCATTGTAGATATTTCCATGTTTATACAGATGACTGTAGAGGTATTTCCATGTTTTACAGATGGCTGTGCAGATATTTCCATGTTTATAGAGAAAGCGGTGTAGATATTTCCATGTTTCTACAGATGGCGTCGTTGTTATTTCCATCTATACACAGATGGCCGTGTAGATATTTCCATGTTTATACAGATGGCAGCGTAGATATTTCCATGGACATGCAGATGGCGGTGTAGATATTTCCATGTTTATACAGAGAGCGGTGTAGATATTTCCATGTTTTCACAGATGTTGGTGTAGATATTTCCGTGTTTATACACATGGCGGAGTAGATACTTCCATCTTTATGGAGATGGCAGTGTAGATATTTTCACGTTTAAAGAGATGGCGGTGTAGATATTTCCATATTTATAGAGATAGCGGTGTAGATATATCCATCTTTCTACAGATGGCAGTGAAGATATTTCCATGTTTATACAGATGGCGGTGTAGATATTACCATACTTATACAGATGTCTGTGTAGATATTTCCATGTGTATACAGATGGTATTGTAGGTATTTCCATGTTTATGCAGATGGCTGTGTAGATATTTCCATGTTTATATAGATGGTGGTGTAGATATTACCATGTTTATACAGATGGCGGTGTAGATGTTTCCATGTTTATACAGATCGTGGTGAAGATATTTTCATGTTTATGCAGATCGCGGTGTAGATATTTCCATGTTTATACAGATCGCGGTGTAGATATTTCCATGTTTATACAGATAGCGGTGTAGGTATTTCCATGTTTATACAGATAGCGGTGTAGATATTTCCATGTTTATAGAGATAGCGGTGTAGGTATTTCCATGTTTACAGACATAGCGGTGTAGATATTTCCATGTTTATATAGATGGCGCTGTACATATTTCCATGTTTATACCGATAGATGTGTTGGTATTTCCACGTTTATACAGATAGCGATGTAGATATTTCCATGTTTATACAGCTCGGGGTGCAGATATTTATATCTTTTTACAGATGGCATTGTAGATATTTCCTTATTCACACAGATGGCGGTGTAGATGTTTCCATGTTTATACAGATGGCGGAGTAGTTAGTTCCATGTTTATGGAGATGGCAGTGTAGATATTTTCATGTTTATAGAGATGGCGGTGTAGATATTTCCACGTTTATAGAAATAGCAGTGTAGATATTTACATGTTTATACAGATGGCTGTGTAGGTATTTCCATGTGTATACAGATGGCATTGTAGATATTTCCATGTTTATACAGATGACTGTAGAGGTATTTCCATGTTTTACAGATGGCTGTGCAGATATTTCCATGTTTATAGAGATAGCGGTGTAGATATTTCCATGTTTGTACATATGGCGATGTTGAAATTTCCATCTATACACAGATGGCCTTGTAGATATTTCCATCTTTATACAGATGACTGTAGAGGTATTTCCATGTTTTACAGATGGCTGTGCAGATATTTCCATGTTTATAGAGATAGCGGTGTAGATATTTCCATGTTTGTACAGATGGCGTTGTAGAAATTTCCATCTATACACAGATGGCCGTGTAGATATTTCCATGTTTATACAGATGGCAGCGTAGATATTTCGATGGACATGCAGATGGCGGTGTAGATATTTCCATGTTTATACAGAGAGCGGTGTAGCTATTTCCATGTTTTCACAGATCGTGGTGTAGATATTTCCGTGTTTATACACATGGCGGAGTAGATACTTCCATCTTTATAGAGATGGCAGTGTAGATATTTTCATGTTTATAGAGATGGCGGTGTAGATATTTCCATCTTTATAGAGATAGCGGTGTAGATATTTCCATCTTTCTACAGATGGCAGTGTAGATATTTCCATGTTTATACAGATGGCGGTGTAGATATTTCCATACTGATAGAGATGTCTGTGTAGATATTTCCATGTGTATACAGATGGTATTGTAGGTATTTCCATGTTTATACAGATGGTGGTGTAGATATTTCCCTGTTTATTCAGATGACTGTGTAGATATTTCCATGTTTTACAGATGGCAGTGTAGATATTTCAATGTTTATAGAGATGGCGCTGTAGATATTTCCATGTTTATACAGATAGCGGTGGAGATATTTCCATGTTTATTCTGATTGCGGTGTAGATATTTCCATATTTTGACAGATAGGGGTGTAGATATTTCCATGTTTACACAGATTGTGGTGTAGATATTTCCATCTTTCTACAGATGGCATTGTAGATATTTCCATGTTTATGCAGATGGCGGTGTAGATATTTCCATGTTTATATAGATGGTGGTGTAGATATTACCATGTTTATACAGATACCGGTGTAGATATTTCCATGTTTATACAGATCGTGGTGAAGTTATTTCCATGTATATACAGATCGCGGTGTAGATATTTCCATGTTTATACAGATCGCTGTGTAGATATTTCCATTTTTATACAGATCGCGGTGTAGATATTTCTATGTTTATACAGATAGCGGTGTAGATATTTCCATGTTTATACAGATAGCGGTGTAGATATTTCCAAGTTTATAGAGATAGCGGTGTAGGTATTTCCATGTTTATAGACATAGCAGTGTAGATATTTCCATGTTTATATAGATGGCGTTGTAGATATTTCCATGTTTATACCGATAGATGTGTTGGTATTTCCACGTTTATACAGATAGCGATGTAGATATTTCCATGTTATACAGCTCACGGTGCAGATATTTATATCTTTATACAGATGGCATTGTAGATATTTCCTTATTCACACAGATGGCGGTGTAGATGTTTCCATGTTTATACAGATGGCGGAGTAGTTAGTTCCATGTTTATGGAGATGGCAGTGTAGATATTTTCATGTTTATAGACATGGCGGTGTAGATATTTCCATGTTTATAGAGATAGCAGTGTACATATTTACATGTTTATACAGATGGCTGTGTAGATATTTCCATGTCTATACAGATGGCATTGTAGATATTTCCATGTTTATACAGATGACTGTAGAGGTATTTCCATGTTTTACAGATGGCTGTGCAGATATTTCCATGTTTATAGAGAAACCGGTGTAGATATTTCCATGTTTGTACAGATGGCGTTTTTGATATTTCCATCTATACACAGATGGCCGTGTACATATTTCCATGTTTATACAGATGGCTGCGTAGATATTTCCATGGACATGCAGATGGCGGTGTAGATATTTCCATGTTTATACAGAGAGCGGTGTAGATATTTCCATGTTTTCACAGATCGTGGTGCAGATATTTCCGTGTTTATACACATGGCGGAGTAGATACTTCCATCTTTATAGAGATGGCAGTGTAGATATTTTCATGTTTATAGAGATGGCGGTGTAGATATTTCCATCTTTATAGAGATAGCGGTGTAGATATTTCCATCTTTCTACAGATGGCAGTGTAGATATTTCCATGTTTATACAGATGGCGGTGTAGATATTTCCATACTGATAGAGATGTCTGTGTAGATATTTCCATGTGTATACAGATGGTATTGTAGGTATTTCCATGTTTATACAGATGGTGGTGTAGATATTTCCCTGTTTATTCAGATGACTGTGTAGATATTTCCATGTTTTACAGATGGCAGTGTAGATATTTCAATGTTTATAGAGATGGCGCTGTAGATATTTCCATGTTTATACAGATAGCGGTGTAGATATTTCCATGTTTATTCTGATAGCGGTGTAGATATTTCCATGTTTTTACAGATAGCGGTGTAGATATTTCCATGTTTACACAGATTGTGGTGTAGATATTTCCATCTTTCTACAGATGGCATTGTAGATATTTCCATGTTTATGCAGATGGCGGTGTAGATATTTTCATGTTTATATAGATGGTGGTGTAGATATTACCATGTTTATACAGATAGCGGTGTAGATATTTCCATGTTTATACAGATCGTGGTGAAGATATTTCCATGTATATACAGATCGCGGTGTAGATATTTCCATGTTTATACAGATCGCGGTGTAGATATTTCCATGTTTATACAGATCGCTGTGTAGATATTTCCATGTTTATAGAGATCGCGGTGTAGATATTTCCATGTTTATACAGATAGCGGTGTAGATATTTCCATGTTTATACAGATTGCGGTGTAGATATTTCCAAGTTTATAGAGATAGCGGTGTAGGTATTTCCATGTTTATAGACATAGCGCTGTAGGTATTTCCATGTTTATATAGATGGCGTTGTAGATATTTCCATGTTTATACCGATAGATGTGTTGGTATTTCCACGTTTATACAGATAGCGATGTAGATATTTCCTTGTTTATACAGCTCGCGGTGCAGATATTTATATCTTAATACAGATGGCATTGTAGATATTTCCTTATTGACACAGATGGCGGTGTAGATGTTTCCATGTTTATACAGATGGCGGAGTAGCTAGTTCCATGTTTATGGAGATGGCAGTGTAGATATTTTCATGTTTATAGAGATGGCGGTGTAGATATTTCCATGTTTATAGAGATAGCAGTGTAGATATTTACATGTTTATACAGATGGCTGTGTAGATATTTCCATGTATATACAGATGGCATTGTAGATATTTCCATGTTTATACAGATGACTGTAGAGGTATTTCCATGTTTTACAGATGGCTGTGCAGATATTTCCATGTTTATAGAGAAAGCGGTGTAGATATTTCCATGTTTCTACAGATGGCGTCGTTGTTATTTCCATCTATACACAGATGGCCGTGTAGATATTTCCATGTTTATACAGATGGCAGCGTAGATATTTCCATGGACATGCAGATGGCAGTGTAGATATTTCCATGTTTATACAGATAGCGGTGTAGATATTTCCATGTTTATAGAGATAGCGGTGTAGGTATTTCCATGTTTATAGACATTGCGGTGTAGATATTTCCATGTTTATATAGATGGCGTTGTAGATATTTGCATGTTTATACCGATAGATGTGTTGGTATTTCCACGTTTATACAGATAGCGATGTAGATATTTCCATGTTTATACAGCTCGCGGTGCAGATATATATATCTTTATACAGATGGCATTGTAGATATTTCCTTATTCACACAGATGGCGGTGTGGATGTTTCCATGTTTATACAGATGGCGGAGTAGTTAGTTCCAAGTTTATGGAGATGGCAGTGTAGATATTATCATGTTTATAGAGATGGCGGTGTAGATATTTCCATGTTTATAGAGATAGCAGTGTAGATATTTACATGTTTATACAGATGGCTGTGTAGGTATTTCCATGTGTATACAGATGGCATTGTAGATATTTCCATGTTTATAGAGATAGCGGTGTAGGTATTTCCATGTGTATACAGATGGCATTGTGGATATTTCCATGTTTATACAGATAGCGTTGTAGATATTTCCATGTTTATGCAGATGACGGTGTAGATATTTCCATGTTTATATAGATGGCGGTGTAGATATTACCATGTTTATACAGATAGCGGTGTAGATATTTCCGTGTTTATACAGATCGTGGTGAAGATATTTCCATGTTTATACCGATCGCGGTGTAGATATTTCCATGTTTATACAGATCGTGGTGTAGATTTTCCATGTTTATACAGATAGCGGTGTAGGTATTTCCATGTTTATACAGATAGCGGTGTAGATATTTCCATGTTTATAGAGATAGCGGTGTAGGTATTTCCATGTTTACAGACATAGCGGTGTAGATATTTCCATGTTTATATAGATGGCGTTGTAGATATTTCCATGTTTATACCGATAGATGTGTTGGTATTTCCACGTTTATACAGATAGCGATGTAGATATTTCCATGTTTATACAGCTCGCGGTGCAGATATTTATATCTTTATACAGATGGCATTGTAGATATTTCCTTATTCACATAGATGGCGGTGTAGATGTTTCCATGTTTATCCAGATGGCGGAGTAGTTAGTTCCATGTTTATGGAGATGGCAGTGTAGATATTTTCATGTTTATAGAGATGGCGGTGTAGATATTTCCATGTTTATAGAGATAGCAGTGTAGATATTTACATGTTTATACAGATGGCTGTGTAGGTATTTCCATGTGTATACAGATGGCATTGTAGATATTTCCATGTTTATACAGATGACTGTAGAGGTATTTCCATGTTTTACAGATGGCTGTGCAGATATTTCCATGTTTATAGAGATATCGGTGTAGATATTTCCATGTTTGTACATATGGCGATGTTGAAATTTCCATCTATACACAGATGGCCGTGTAGATATTTCCATGTTTATACAGATGGCAGCGTAGATATTTCCATGGACATGCAGATGGCGGTGTAGATATTTCCATGTTTATACAGATAGCAGTGTAGATATTTCCATGTTTTCACAGATGGTGGTGTAGATATTTCCGTGTTTATACACATGGCGGAGTAGATACTTCCATCTTTATAGAGATGGCAGTGTAGATATTTCCATGTTTATACAGATCGCGGTGTAGATATTTCCATGTTTATTCTGATAGCGGTGTAGATATTTCCATGTTTTTACAGATAGCGGTGTAGATATTTCCATGTTTACACAGATTGCCGTGTAGATATTTCCATCTTTCTACAGATGGCATTGTAGATATTTCCATGTTTATGCAGATGGCGGTGTAGATATTTTCATGTTTATATAGATGGTGGTGTAGATATTACCATGTTTATACAGATAGCGGTGTAGATATTTCCATGTTTATACAGATCGTGGTGAAGATATTTCCATGTATATACAGATCGCGGTGTAGATATTTCCATGTTTGTACAGATCGCTGTGTAGATATTTCCATGTTTATAGAGATCGCGGTGTAGATATTTCCATGTTTATACAGATAGCGGTGTAGATATTTCCATGTTTATACAGATTGCGGTGTAGATATTTCCAAGTTTATAGAGATAGCGGTGTAGGTATTTCCATGTTTATAGACATAGCGCTGTAGGTATTTCCATGTTTATATAGATGGCGTTGTAGATATTTCCATGTTTATACCGATAGATGTGTTGGTATTTCCACGTTTATACAGATAGCGATGTAGATATTTCCTTGTTTATACAGCTCGCGGTGCAGATATTTATATCTTAAAACAGATGGCATTGTAGATATTTCCTTATTGACACAGATGGCGGTGTAGATGTTTCCATGTTTATACAGATGGCGGAGTAGCTAGTTCCATGTTTATGGAGATGGCAGTGTAGATATATTCATGTTTATAGAGATGGCGGTGTAGATATTTCCATGTTTATAGAGATAGCAGTGTAGATATTTACATGTTTATACAGATGGCTGTGTAGATATTTCCATGTATATACAGATGGCATTGTAGATATTTCCATGTTTATACAGATGACTGTAGAGGTATTTCCATGTTTTACAGATGGCTGTGCAGATATTTCCATGTTTATAGAGAAAGCGGTGTAGATATTTCCATGTTTCTACAGATGGCGTCGTTGTTATTTCCATCTATACACAGATGGCCGTGTAGATATTTCCATGTTTATACAGATGGCAGCGTAGATATTTCCATGGACATGCAGATGGCAGTGTAGATATTTCCATGTTTATACAGATAGCGGTGTAGATATTTCCATGTTTATAGAGATAGCGGTGTAGGTATTTCCATGTTTATAGACATTGCGGTGTAGATATTTCCATGTTTATATAGATGGCGTTGTAGATATTTGCATGTTTATACCGATAGATGTGTTGGTATTTCCACGTTTATACAGATAGCGATGTAGATATTTCCATGTTTATACAGCTCGCGGTGCAGATACATATATCTTTATACAGATGGCATTGTAGATATTTCCTTATTCACACAGATGGCGGTGTGGATGTTTCCATGTTTATACAGATGGCGGAGTAGTTAGTTCCATGTTTATGGAGATGGCAGTGTAGATATTATCATGTTTATAGAGATGGCGGTGTAGATATTTCCATGTTTATAGAGATAGCAGTGTAGATATTTACATGTTTATACAGATGGCTGTGTAGGTATTTCCATGTGTATACAGATGGCATTGTAGATATTTCCATGTTTATAGAGATAGCGGTGTAGGTATTTCCATGTGTATACAGATGGCATTGTGGATATTTCCATGTTTATACAGATAGCGTTGTAGATATTTCCATGTTTATGCAGATGACGGTGTAGATATTTCCATGTTTATATAGATGGCGGTGTAGATATTACCATGTTTATACAGATAGCGGTGTAGATATTTCCGTGTTTATACAGATCGTGGTGAAGATATTTCCATGTTTATACCGATCGCGGTGTAGATATTTCCATGTTTATACAGATCGTGGTGTAGATTTTCCATGTTTATACAGATAGCGGTGTAGGTATTTCCATGTTTATACAGATAGCGGTGTAGATATTTCCATGTTTATAGAGATAGCGGTGTAGGTATTTCCATGTTTACAGACATAGCGGTGTAGATATTTCCATGTTTATATAGATGGCGTTGTAGATATTTCCATGTTTATACCGATAGATGTGTTGGTATTTCCACGTTTATACAGATAGCGATGTAGATATTTCCATGTTTATACAGCTCGCGGTGCAGATATTTATATCTTTATACAGATGGCATTGTAGATATTTCCTTATTCACATAGATGGCGGTGTAGATGTTTCCATGTTTATCCAGATGGCGGAGTAGTTAGTTCCATGTTTATGGAGATGGCAGTGTAGATATTTTCATGTTTATAGAGATGGCGGTGTAGATATTTCCATGTTTATAGAGATAGCAGTGTAGATATTTACATGTTTATACAGATGGCTGTGTAGGTATTTCCATGTGTATACAGATGGCATTGTAGATATTTCCATGTTTATACAGATGACTGTAGAGGTATTTCCATGTTTTACAGATGGCTGTGCAGATATTTCCATGTTTATAGAGATATCGGTGTAGATATTTCCATGTTTGTACATATGGCGATGTTGAAATTTCCATCTATACACAGATGGCCGTGTAGATATTTCCATGTTTATACAGATGGCAGCGTAGATATTTCCATGGACATGCAGATGGCGGTGTAGATATTTCCATGTTTATACAGATAGCAGTGTAGATATTTCCATGTTTTCACAGATGGTGGTGTAGATATTTCCGTGTTTATACACATGGCGGAGTAGATACTTCCATCTTTATAGAGATGGCAGTGTAGATATTTCCATGTTTATACAGATCGCGGTGTAGATATTTCCATGTTTATTCTGATAGCGGTGTAGATATTTCCATGTTTTTACAGATAGCGGTGTAGATATTTCCATGTTTACACAGATTGTGGTGTAGATATTTCCATCTTTCTACAGATGGCATTGTAGATATTTCCATGTTTATGCAGATGGCGGTGTAGATATTTTCATGTTTATATAGATGGTGGTGTAGATATTACCATGTTTATACAGATAGCGGTGTAGATATTTCCATGTTTATACAGATCGTGTTGAAGATATTTCCATGTATATACAGATCGCGGTGTAGATATTTCCATGTTTATACAGATCGCTGTGTAGATATTTCCATGTTTATAGAGATCGCGGTGTAGATATTTCCATGTTTATACAGATAGCGGTGTAGATATTTCCATGTTTATACAGATTGCGGTGTAGATATTTCCAAGTTTATAGAGATAGCGGTGTAGGTATTTCCATGTTTATAGACATAGCGGTGTAGGTATTTCCATGTTTATATAGATGGCGTTGTAGATATTTCCATGTTTATACCGATAGATGTGTTGGTATTTCCACGTTTATACAGATAGCGATGTAGATATTTCCTTGTTTATACAGCTCGCGATGCAGATATTTATATCTTAATACAGATGGCATTGTAGATATTTCCTTATTGACACAGATGGCGGTGTAGATGTTTCCATGTTTATACAGATGGCGGAGTAGCTAGTTCCATGTTTATGGAGATGGCAGTGTAGTTATTTTCATGTTTATAGAGATGGCGGTGTAGATATTTCCATGTTTATAGAGATAGCAGTGTATATATTTACATGTTTATACAGATGGCTGTGTAGATATTTCCATGTATATACAGATGGCATTGTAGATATTTCCATGTTTATACAGATGACTGTAGAGGTATTTCCATGTTTTACAGATGGCTGTGCAGATATTTCCATGTTTATAGAGAAAGCGGTGTAGATATTTCCATGTTTCTACAGATGGCGTCGTTGTTATTTCCATCTATACACAGATGGCCGTGTAGATATTTCCATGTTTATACAGATGGCAGCGTAGATATTTCCATGGACATGCAGATGGCGGTGTAGGTATTTCCATGTTTATACAGAGAGCGGTGTAGATATTTCCATGTTTTCACAGATGTTGGTGTAGATATTTCCGTGTTTATACACATGGCGGAGTAGATATTTCCATCTTTATGGAGATGGCAGTGTAGATATTTTCACGTTTAAAGAGATGGCGGTGTAGATATTTCCATATTTATAGAGATAGCGGTGTAGATATATCCATCTTTCTACAGATGGCAGTGAAGATATTTCCATGTTTATACAGATGGCGGTGTAGATATTACCATACTTATACAGATGTCTGTGTAGATATTTCCATGTGTATACAGATGGTATTGTAGGTATTTCCATGTTTATGCAGATCGCTGTGTAGATATTTCCATGTTTATATAGATGGTGGTGTAGATATTACCATGTTTATACAGATGGCGCTGTAGATGTTTCCATGTTTATACAGATCGTGGTGAAGATATTTTCATGTTTATGCAGATCGCGGTGTAGATATTTCCATGTTTATACAGATCGCGGTGTAGATATTTCCATGTTTATACAGATAGCGGTGTAGGTATTTCCATGTTTATACAGATAGCGGTGTAGATATTTCCATGTTTATAGAGATAGCGGTGTAGGTATTTCCATGTTTACAGACATAGCGGTGTAGATATTTCCATGTTTATATAGATGGCGCTGTACATATTTCCATGTTTATACCGATAGATGTGTTGGTATTTCCACGTTTATACAGATAGCGATGTAGATATTTCCATGTTTATACAGCTCGGGGTGCAGATATTTATATCTTTTTACAGATGGCATTGTAGATATTTCCTTATTCACACAGATGGCGGTGTAGATGTTTCCATGTTTATACAGATGGCGGAGTAGTTAGTTCCATGTTTATGGAGATGGCAGTGTAGATATTTTCATGTTTATAGAGATGGCGGTGTAGATATTTCCACGTTTATAGAGATAGCAGTGTAGATACTTACATGTTTATACAGATGGCTGTGTAGGTATTTCCATGTGTATACAGATGGCATTGTAGATATTTCCATGTTTATACAGATGACTGTAGAGGTATTTCCATGTTTTACAGATGGCTGTGCAGATATTTCCATGTTTATAGAGATAGCGGTGTAGATATTTCCATGTTTGTACATATGGCGATGTTGAAATTTCCATCTATACACAGATGGCCTTGTAGATATTTCCATGTTTATACAGATGACTGTAGAGGTATTTCCATGTTTTACAGATGGCTGTGCAGATATTTCCATGTTTATAGAGATAGCGGTGTAGATATTTCCATGTTTGTACAGATGGCGTTGTAGAAATTTCCATCTATACACAGATGGCCGTGTAGATATTTCCATGTTTATACAGATGGCAGCGTAGATATTTCGATGGACATGCAGATGGCGGTGTAGATATTTCCATGTTTATACAGAGAGCGGTGTAGATATTTCCATGTTTTCACAGATCGTGGTGTAGATATTTCCGTGTTTATACACATGGCGGAGTAGATACTTCCATCTTTATAGAGATGGCAGTGTAGATATTTTCATGTTTATAGAGATGGCGGTGTAGATATTTCCATCTTTATAGAGATAGCGGTGTAGATATTTCCATCTTTCTACAGATGGCAGTGTAGATATTTCCATGTTTATACAGATGGCGGTGTAGATATTTCCATACTGATAGAGATGTCTGTGTAGATATTTCCATGTGTATACAGATGGTATTGTAGGTATTTCCATGTTTATACAGATGGTGGTGTAGATATTTCCCTGTTTATTCAGATGACTGTGTAGATATTTCCATGTTTTACAGATGGCAGTGTAGATATTTCAATGTTTATAGAGATGGCGCTGTAGATATTTCCATGTTTATACAGATAGCGGTGTAGATATTTCCATGTTTATTCTGATAGCGGTGTAGATATTTCCATATTTTGACAGATAGGGGTGTAGATATTTCCATGTTTACACAGATTGTGGTGTAGATATTTCCATCTTTCTACAGATGGCATTGTAGATATTTCCATGTTTATGCAGATGGCGGTGTAGATATTTCCATGTTTATATAGATGGTGGTGTAGATATTACCATGTTTATACAGATACCGGTGTAGATATTTCCATGTTTATACAGATCGTGGTGAAGTTATTTCCATGTATATACAGATCGCGGTGTAGATATTTCCATGTTTATACAGATCGCTGTGTAGATATTTCCATTTTTATACAGATCGCGGTGTAGATATTTCTATGTTTATACAGATAGCGGTGTAGATATTTCCATGTTTATACAGATAGCGGTGTAGATATTTCCAAGTTTATAGAGATAGCGGTGTAGGTATTTCCATGTTTATAGACATAGCGGTGTAGATATTTCCATGTTTATATAGATGGCGTTGTAGATATTTCCATGTTTATACCGATAGATGTGTTGGTATTTCCACGTTTATACAGATAGCGATGTAGATATTTCCATGTTATACAGCTCACGGTGCAGATATTTATATCTTTATACAGATGGCATTGTAGATATTTCCTTATTCACACAGATGGCGGTGTAGATGTTTCCATGTTTATACAGATGGCGGAGTAGTTAGTTCCATGTTTATGGAGATGGCAGTGTAGATATTTTCATGTTTATAGACATGGCGGTGTAGATATTTCCATGTTTATAGAGATAGCAGTGTACATATTTACATGTTTATACAGATGGCTGTGTAGATATTTCCATGTCTATACAGATGGCATTGTAGATATTTCCATGTTTATACAGATGACTGTAGAGGTATTTCCATGTTTTACAGATGGCTGTGCAGATATTTCCATGTTTATAGAGAAACCGGTGTAGATATTTCCATGTTTGTACAGATGGCGTTTTTGATATTTCCATCTATACACCGATGGCCGTGTACATATTTCCATGTTTATACAGATGGCTGCGTAGATATTTCCATGGACATGCAGATGGCGGTGTAGATATTTCCATGTTTATACAGAGAGCGGTGTAGATATTTCCATGTTTTCACAGATCGTGGTGTAGATATTTCCGTGTTTATACACATGGCGGAGTAGATACTTCCATCTTTATAGAGATGGCAGTGTAGATATTTTCATGTTTATAGAGATGGCGGTGTAGATATTTCCATCTTTATAGAGATAGCGGTGTAGATATTTCCATCTTTCTACAGATGGCAGTGTAGATATTTCCATGTTTATACAGATGGCGGTGTAGATATTTCCATACTGATAGAGATGTCTGTGTAGATATTTCCATGTGTATACAGATGGTATTGTAGGTATTTCCATGTTTATACAGATGGTGGTGTAGATATTTCCCTGTTTATTCAGATGACTGTGTAGATATTTCCATGTTTTACAGATGGCAGTGTAGATATTTCAATGTTTATAGAGATGGCGCTGTAGATATTTCCATGTTTATACAGATAGCGGTGTAGATATTTCCATGTTTATTCTGATAGCGGTGTAGATATTTCCATATTTTGACAGATAGGGGTGTAGATATTTCCATGTTTACACAGATTGTGGTGTAGATATTTCCATCTTTCTACAGATGGCATTGTAGATATTTCCATGTTTATGCAGATGGCGGTGTAGTTATTTCCATGTTTATATAGATGGTGGTGTAGATATTACCATGTTTATACAGATACCGGTGTAGATATTTCCATGTTTATACAGATCGTGGTGAAGTTATTTCCATGTATATACAGATCGCGGTGTAGATATTTCCATGTTTATACAGATCGCTGTGTAGATATTTCCATTTTTATACAGATCGCGGTGTAGATATTTCTATGTTTATACAGATAGCGGTGTAGATATTTCCATGTTTATACAGATAGCGGTGTAGATATTTCCAAGTTTATAGAGATAGCGGTGTAGATATTTACATGTTTATACAGATGGCTGTGTAGATATTTCCATGTCTATACAGATGGCATTGTAGATATTTCCATGTTTATACAGATGACTGTAGAGGTATTTCCATGTTTTACAGATGGCTGTGCAGATATTTCCATGTTTATAGAGAAACCGGTGTAGATATTTCCATGTTTGTACAGATGGCGTTTTTGATATTTCCATCTATACACAGATGGCCGTGTACATATTTCCATGTTTATACAGATGGCAGCGTAGATATTTCCATGGACATGCAGATGGCGGTGTAGATATTTCCATGTTTATACAGAGAGCGGTGTAGATATTTCCATGTTTTCACAGATGTTGGTGTAGATATTTCCGTGTTTATACACATGGCGGAGTAGATACTTCCATCTTTATGGAGATGGCAGTGTAGATATTTTCATGTTTAAAGAGATGGCGGTGTAGATATTTCCATATTTACAGAGATAGCGGTGTAGATATTTCCATCTTTCTACAGATGGCACTGTAGATATTTCCATGTTTATACAGATGGCGGTGTAGATATTTCCATACTTATACAGATGTCTGTGTAGATATTTCCATGTGTATACAGATGGTATTGTAGGTATTTCCATGTTTATACATATGGTGTTGTAGATATTTCCATGTTTATTCTGATGACTGTGTAGATATTTCCATGTTTTTACAGATGACAGTGTAGATATTTCAATGTTTATAGAGATGGTGCTGTAGATATTTCCATGTTTATACAGATCGCGGTGTAGATATTTCCATGTTTATACAGATAGCGTTGTAGATATTTCCATGTTTTTACAGATATCGGTGTAGTTATTTCCATGTTTACACAGATTGCGGTGTGGATATTTCCATCTTTATACAGATGGCATTGTAGATATTTCCATGTTTATGCAGATGGCGGTGCATATATTTCCATGTTTATATAGATGGTGGTGTAGATATTACCATGTTTATACAGATCGCGGTGTAGATATTTCCATGTTTATACAGATAGTGGTGTAGATATTTCCATGTTTATACAGATAGCGGTGTAGATATTTCCAAGTTTATAGAGATAGCGGTGTAGGTATGTCCATGTTTATAGACATAGCGGTGTAGATATTTCCATGTTTATATAGATGGCGTTGTAGATATTTCCATGTTTATACCGATAGATGTGTTGGTATTTCCACGTTTATACAGATAGCGATGTAGATATTTCCATATTTATACAGCTCACGGCAAAGATATTTATATCTGTATACAGACGGCATTTTAGATATTTCCTTATTCACACAGATGGCGGTGTGGATGTTTCCATGTTTATACAGATGGCGGAGAAGTTAGTTCCATGTTTATGGAGATGGCAGTGTAGATATTTTCATGTTTATAGAGATGGCGGTGTAGATATTTCCACGTTTATAGAGATAGCAGTGTAGATATTTACATGTTTATACAGATGGCTGTGTAGATATTTCCATGTGTATACAGATGGCATTGTAGATATTTCCATGTTCATACAGATGACTGTAGAGGTATTTCCATGTTTTACAGATGGCTTTGCAGATATTTCCATGTTTATAGAGATAGCGGTGTAGATATTTCCATGTTTGTACAGTTTGCGTTGTTGATATTTCCATCTATACACAGATGGCCGTGTAGATATTTCCATGTTTATACAGATGGCAGCGTAGATATTTCCATGGACATGCAGATGGCGGTGTAGATATTTCCATGTTTATACAGAGAGCGGTGTAGATATTTCCATGTTTTCACAGATGTTGGTGTAGATATTTCCGTTTTTATACACATGGCGGAGTAGATACTTCCATCTTTATGGAGATGGCAGTGTAGATATTTTCATGTTTATAGAGATGGCAGTGTAGATATTTCCATATTTATAGAGATAGCTGTGTAGATATTTCCATCTTTCTACAGATGGCAGTGTAGATATTTCCATGTTTATACAGATGGCGGTGTAGATATTTCCATACTTATACAGATGTCTGTGTAGATAATTCCATGTGTATACAGACGGTATTGTAGGTATTTCCATGTTTATACATATGGTGGTGTAGATATTTCCATGTTTATTCTGATGACTGTGTAGATATTTCCATGTTTTTACAGATGGCAGTGTAGATATTTCAATGTTTATAGAGATGGCGCTGTAGATATTTCCATGTTTACACAGATAGCGGTGTAGATATTTCCATGTTTATACAGATAGCGGTGTAGATATTTCCATGTTTTTACAGATATCGGTGTAGATATTTCCATGTTTACACAGATTGCGGTGTGGATATTTCCATCTTTCTACAGATGGCATTGTAGATATTTCCATGTTTATGCAGATGGCGGTGTAGATATTTCCATGTTTATATAGATGGTGGTGTAGTTATTACCATGTTTATACTGATAGCGGTGTAGATATTTCCATGTTTATACAGATCGTGGTGAAGATATTTCCATGTTTATACAGATCGCGGTGTAGATATTTCCATGTTTATACAGATAGCGTTGTAGATATTTCCATGTTTATACAGATAGCGGTGTAGATATTTCCATGTTTATAGAGATAGTGGTGTAGGTATTTCCATGTTTATAGACATAGCAATGTAGATACTTCCATGTTTATATAGATGGCGTTGTAGATATTTCCAGGTTTATACCGATAGATGTGTTGGTATTTCAACGTTTATACAGATAGCGATGTAGATATTTCCGTGTTTATACAGCTCGCGGTGCAGATATTTATATCTTTATACAGATGGCATTGTAGATATTTCCTTATTCACACAGATGGCGGTGTAGATGTTTCCATGTTTATACAGATGGCGGAGTAGTTAGTTCCATGTTTATGGAGATGGCAGTGTAGATATTTTCATGTTTATAGAGATGGCGGTGTAGATATTTCCATGTTTATAGAGATAGCAGTGTAGATATTTACATGTTTATACAGATGGCTGTGTAGATATTTCCAAGTATATACAGATGGCATTGTAGATATTTCCATGTTTATACAGATGACTGTAGAGGTATTTCCATGTTTTACAGATGGCTGTGCAGATATTTCCATGTTTATAGAGAAAGCGGTATAGATATTTCCATGTTTGTACAGATGGCGTTGTTGATATTTCCATCTATACACAGATGGCCGTGTAGATATTTCCATGTTTATACAGATGGCAGCGTAGATATTTCCATGGACATGCAGATGGCGGTGTAGATATTTCCACGTTTATACAGAGAGCGGTGTAGATATTTCCATGTTTTCACAGATGTTGGTGTAGATATTTCCGTGTTTATACACATGGCGGAGTAGATACTTCCATCTTTATGGAGATGGCAGTGTAGATATTTTCATGTTTAAAGAGATGGCGGTGTAGATATTTCCATATTTATAGAGATAGCGGTGTAGATATATCCATCTTTCTACAGATGGCAGTGTAGATATTTCAATGTTTATACAGATGGCGGTGTAGATATTTCCATACTTATACAGATGTCTGTGTAGATATTTCCATGTGTATACAGATGGTATTGTAGGTATTTCCATGTTTATGCAGATGGCTGTGTAGATATTTCCATGTTTATATAGATGGTGGTGTAGATATTACCATGTTTATACATATGGCGGTGTAGATATTTCCATGTTTATACAGATCGTGGTGAAGATATTTTCATGTTTATACAGATCGCGGTGTAGATATTTCCATGTTTATACAGATCGCGGTGTAGATATTTCCATGTTTATACAGATAGCGGTGTAGGTATTTCCATGTTTATACAGATAGCGGTGTAGATATTTCCATGTTTATAGAGATAGCGGTGTAGGTATTTCCATGTTTACAGACATAGCGGTGTAGATATTTCCATGTTTATATAGATGGTGCTGTAGATATTTCCATGTTTATACCGATAGATGTGTTGGTATTTCCACGTTTATACAGATAGCGATGTAGATATTTCCATGTTTATACAGCTCGCGGTGCAGATATTTATATCTTTATACAGATGGCATTGTAGATATTTCCTTATTGACACAGATGGCGGTGTAGATGTTTCCATGTTTATACAGATGGCGGAGTAGTTAGTTCCATGTTTATGGAGATGGCAGTGTAGATATTTTCATGTTTATAGAGATGGCGGTGTAGATATTTCCATGTTTATAGAGATAGCAGTGTAGATATTTACATGTTTATACAGATGGCTGTGTAGGTATTTCCATGTGTATACAGATGGCATTGTAGATATTTCCATGTTTATACAGATGACTGTAGAGGTATTTCCATGTTTTACAGATGGCTCTGCAGATATTTCCATGTTTATAGAGATAGCGGTGTAGATATTTCCATGTTTGTACAGATGGCGTTGTAGAAATTTCCATCTATACACAGATGGCCGTGTAGATATTTCCATGTTTATACAGATGGCAGCGTAGATATTTCCATGGACATGCAGATGGCGGTGTAGATATTTCCATGTTTATACAGATAGCGGTGTAGTTATTTCCATGTTTTCACAGATGGTGGTGTAGATATTTCCGTGTTTATCCACATGGCGGAGTAGATACATCCATCTTTATAGAGATGGCAGTGTAGATATTTCCATGTTTATACAGATGGCGGTGTAGATATTTCCATACTTATAGAGATGTCTGTGCAGATATTTCCATGTGTATACAGATGGTATTGTAGCTATTTCCATGTTTATACAGATGGTGGTGTAGATATTTCCATGTTTATTCAGATGACTGTGTAGATATTTCCATGTTTTACAGATGGCAGTGTAGATATTTCAATGTTTATAGAGATGGCGCTGTAGATATTTCCATGTTTATACAGATCGCGGTGTAGATATTTCCATGTTTATTCTGATAGCGGTGTAGATATTTCCATGTTTACACAGATTGTGGTGTAGATATTTCCATCTTTCTACAGATGGCATTGTAGATATTTCCATGTTTATACAGATAGCGGTGTAGATATTTCCATGTTTTCACAGATGGTGGTGTAGATATTTCCGTGTTTATACACATGGCGGTGTAGATACTTCCACCTTTATGGAGATGGCAGTGTAGATACTTTCATGTTTATGGAGATGGCGGTGTAGATATTTCCATATTTATAGAGATAGCGGTGTAGATATTTCCATCTTTCTACAGATGGCAGTGTAGATATTTCCATGTTTATACAGATGGCGGTGTAGATATTTCCATACTTATACAGATGTCTGTGTAGATATTTCCATGTGTATACAGATGGTATTGTAGGTATTTCCATGTTTATACAGATGGTGGTGTAGATATTTCCATGTTTTTACAGATGGCAGTGTAGATATTTCAATGTTAATAGAGATGGCGCTGTAGATATCTCCATGTTTATACAGATCGCGGTGTAGATATTTCCATGTTTATACAGATAGCGGTGTAGATATTTCAATGTTTATAGAGATGGCGCTGTAGATATTTCCATGTTTATACAGATCGCGGTGTAGATATTTCCATGTTGATACAGATAGCGGTGTAGATATTTCCATGTTTTTACAGATATCGGTGTAGATATTTCCATGTTTACACAGATTGTGGTGTAGATATTTCCATCTTTCTACTGATGGCATTGTAGATATTTCCATGTTTATGCAGATGGCGGTGTAGATATTTCCATGTTTATATAGATAGTGGTGTAGATATTACCATGTTTATACAGATAGCGGTGTAGATATTACCATGTTTATACAGATAGCGGTGTAGATATTTCCATGTTTATACAGATCGTGGTGAAGATATTTCCGTGTTTATACAGATCGCTGTGTAGATATTTCCATGTTTATACAGATAGCGGTGTAGATATTTCCATGTTTATAGAGATAGCGGTGTAGGTATTTCCATGTTTATAGACATAGCGGTGTAGATATTTCCATGTTTATATAGATGGCGTTGTAGATATTTCCATGTTTATACCGATAGATGTGTTGGTAGTTCCACGTTTATACAGATAGCGATGTAGATATTTCCATGTTTATACAGCTCGTGGTGCAGATAATTATATCTTTATACAGATGGCAATGTAGATATTTCCTTATTCACACAGATGGCTTTGTAGATGTTTCCATGTTTATACAGATGGCGGAGTTCTTAGTTCCATGTTTATGGAGATGGCAGTGTAGATATTTTCAAGTTTATAGAGGTGGCGGTGTAGATATTTCCATGTTTATAGAGATAGCAGTGTAGATATTTACATGTTTATACAGATGGCTGTGTAGATATTTCCATGTGTATACAGATGGCATTGTAGATATTTCCATGTTTATACAGATGACTGTAGAGGTATTTCCATGTTTTACCGATGGCTCTGCAGATATTTCCATGTTTATAGACATAGCGGTGTAGATATTTCCATGTTTGTACAGATGGCGTTGTTGATATTTCCATCTATACACAGATGGCCGTGTAGATATTTCCATGTTTATACAGATGGCAGCGTAGATATTTCCATGGACATGCTGATGGCGGTGTAGATATTTCCATGTTTATACAGATCGCGGTGTAGATATTTCCATGTTTATAGAGATAGCGGTGTAGGTATTTCCATGTTTATAGACATAGCGGTGTAGATATTTCCATGTTTATATAGATGGCGTTGTAGATATTTCCATGTTTATACCGATAGATGTGTTCGTATTTCCACGTTTATACAGATAGCGATGTAGATATTTCCATGTTTGTACAGCTCGCGGTGCAGATATTTATATCTTTATACAGATGGCATTGTAGATATTTCCTTACTCACACAGATGGCGGTGTAGATGTTTCCATGTTTATACAGACGGCGGAGTAGTTAGTTCCATGTTTATGGAGATGGCAGTGTAGATATTTTCATGTTTATAGAGATGGCGGTGTAGATATTTCCATGTGTATACAGATGGCATTGTAGATATTTCCATGTTTATACAGATGACTGTAGAGGTATTTCCATGTTTTACAGATGGCTGTGCAGATATTACCATGTTTATAGAGATAGCGGTGTAGATATTTCCATGTTTGTACAGATGGCGTTGTTGATATTTCCATCTATACACAGATGGCCGTGTAGATATTTCCATGTTTATACAGATGGCAGCGTAGATATTTCCATGGACATGCAGATGGCGGTGTAGATATTTCCATGTTTATAGAGAGAGCGGTGTAGATATTTCCATGTTTTCACAGATGGTGGTGTAGATATTTCCGTGTTTATACACATACCGGAGTAGTTACTTCCATCTTTATGGAGATGGCAGTGTAGATATTTTCATGTTTATACAGATGGCGGTGTAGATATTTCCATACTTATAGAGATAGCGGTGTAGATATTTCCATGTGTATACAGATGGTATTGTAGGTATTTCCATGTTTATACAGATGGTGGTGAAGATATTTCCATGTTTATTCAGATGACTGTGTAGATATTTCCATGTTTTTACAGATGGCAGTGTAGATATTTCAATGTTTATAGAGATGGCGCTGTAGATATCTCCATGTTTATACAGATCGCGGTGTAGATATTTCCATGTTTATACAGATAGCAGTGTTGATATTTCCATGTTTTTACAGATATCGGTGTAGATATTTCCATGTTTACACAGATTGCGGTGTAGATATTTCCATCTTTCTACAGATGGCATTGTACATAATTCCATGTTTATGCAGATGGCGGTGTAGATATTTCCATGTTTATATAGATGGTGGTGTAGATATTACCATGTTTATACAGATAGCGGTGTAGATATTTCCATGTTTATACAGATCGTGGTGAAGATATTTCCATGTTTATACAGATCGCGGTGTAGATATTTCCATGTTTATACAGATAGCGTTGTAGATATTTTCATGTTTATATAGATAGCGGTGTAGATATTTCCATGTTTATAGAGATAGCGGTGTAGTTATTTCCATGTTTATAGACATTGCGGTGTAGATATTTCCATGTTTATATAGATGGCGTTGTAGATATTTGCATGTTTATACCGATAGATGTGTTGGTATTTCCACGTTTATACAGATAGCGATGTAGATATTTCCATGTTTATACAGCTCGCGGTGCAGGTATATATATCTTTATACAGATGGCATTGTAGATATTTCCTTATTCACACAGATGGCGGTGTGGATGTTTCCATGTTTATACAGATGGCGGAGAAGTTAGTTCCATGTTTATGGAGATGGCAGTGTAGATATTTTCATGTTTATAGAGATGGCGGTGTAGATATTTCCATGTTTATAGAGATAGCAGTGTAGATATTTACATGTTTATACAGATGGCTGTGTAGATATTTCCATGTATATACAGATGGCATTGTAGATATTTCCATGTTTATACAGATGACTGTAGAGGTATTTCCATGTTTTACAGATGGCTGTGCAGATATTTCCATGTTTATAGAGAAAGCGGTATAGATATTTCCATGTTTGTACAGATGGCGTTGTTGATATTTCCATCTATACACAGATGGCCGTGTAGATATTTCCATGTTTATACAGATGGCAGCGTAGATATTTCCATGGACATGCAGATGGCGGTGTAGATATTTCCACGTTTATACAGAGAGCGGTGTAGATATTTCCATGTTTTCACAGATGTTGGTGTAGATGTTTCCGTGTTTATACACATGGCGGAGTAGATACTTCCATCTTTATGGAGATGGCAGTGTAGATATTTTCATGTTTAAAGAGATGGCGGTGTAGATATTTCCATATTTATAGAGATTGCGGTGTAGATATATCCATCTTTCTACAGATGGCAGTGTAGATATTTCCATGTTTATACAGATGGCGGTGTAGATATTTCCATACTTATACAGATGTCTGTGTAGATATTTCCATGTGTATACAGATGGTATTGTAGGTATTTCCATGTTTATGCAGATGGCTGTGTAGATATTTCCATGTTTATATAGATGGTGGTGTAGATATTACCATGTTTATACATATGGCGGTGTAGATATTTCCATGTTTATACAGATCGTGGTGAAGATATTTTCATGTTTATACAGATCGTGGTGTAGATATTTCCATGTTTATACAGATATCGTTGTAGATATTTCCATGTTTATACAGATAGCGGTGTAGGTATTTCCATGTTTATACAGATAGCGGTGTAGATATTTCCATGTTTATAGAGATAGCGGTGTAGGTATTTCCATGTTTACAGACATAGCGGTGTAGATATTTCCATGTTTATATAGATGGTGCTGTAGATATTTCCATGTTTATACCGATAGATGTGTTGGTATTTCCACGTTTATACAGATAGCGATGTAGATATTTCCATGTTTATACAGCTCGCGGTGCAGATATTTATATCTTTATACAGATGGCATTGTAGATATTTCCTTATTGACACAGATGGCGGTGTAGATGTTTCCATGTTTATACAGATGGCGGAGTAGTTAGTTCCATGTTTATGGAGATGGCAGTGTAGATATTTTCATGTTTATAGAGATGGCGGTGTAGATATTTCCATGTTTATAGAGATAGCAGTGTAGATATTTACATGTTTATACAGATGGCTGTGTAGGTATTTCCATGTGTATACAGATGGCATTGTAGATATTTCCATGTTTATACAGATGACTGTAGAGGTATTTCCATGTTTTACAGATGGCTCTGCAGATATTTCCATGTTTATAGAGATAGCGGTGTAGATATTTCCATGTTTGTACAGATGGCGTTGTAGAAATTTCCATCTATACACAGATGGCCGTGTAGATATTTCCATGTTTATACAGATGGCAGCGTAGATATTTCCATGGACATGCAGATGGCGGTGTAGATATTTCCATGTTTATACAGATAGCGGTGTAGTTATTTCCATGTTTTCACAGATGGTGGTGTAGATATTTCCGTGTTTGTCCACATGGCGGAGTAGATACATCCATCTTTATAGAGATGGCAGTGTAGATATTTTCATGTTTATAGAGATGGCGGTGTAGATATTTCCATGTTAATAGAGATAGCGGTGTAGATATTTCCATCTTTCTACAGATGGCAGTGTAGATATTTCCATGTTTATACAGATGGCGGTGTAGATATTTCCATACTTATAGAGATGTCTGTGCAGATATTTCCATGTTTATACAGATGGTATTGTAGGTATTTCCATGTTTATACAGATGGTGGTGTAGATATTTCCATGTTTATTCAGATGACTGTGTAGATATTTCCATGTTTTACAGATGGCAGTGTAGATATTTCAATGTTTATAGAGATGGCGCTGTAGATATTTCCATGTTTATACAGATCGCGGTGTAGATATTTCCATGTTTATTCTGATAGCGGTGTAGATATTTCCATGTTTACACAGATTGTGGTGTAGATATTTCCATCTTTCTACAGATGGCATTGTAGATATTTCCATGTTTATGCAGATGGCGGTGTAGATATTTCCATGTTTATATAGATGGCCGTGTAGATATTTCCATGTTTATGCAGATGGCAGCGTAGATATTTCCATGGACATGCAGATGGCGGTGTAGATATTTCCATGTTTATACAGATAGCGGTGTAGATATTTCCATGTTTTCACAGATGGTGGTGTAGATATTTCCGTGTTTATACACATGGCGGTGTAGATACTTCCACCTTTATGGAGATGGCAGTGTAGATACTTTCATGTTTATGGAGATGGCGGTGTAGATATTTCCATATTTATAGAGATAGCGGTGTAGATATTTCCATCTTTCTACAGATGGCAGTGTAGATATTTCCATGTTTATACAGATGGCGGTGTAGATATTTCCATACTTATACAGATGTCTGTGTAGATATTTCCATGTGTATACAGATGGTATTGTAGGTATTTCCATGTTTATACAGATGGTGGTGTAGATATTTCCATGTTTTTACAGATGGCAGTGTAGATATTTCAATGTTAATAGAGATGGCGCTGTAGATATCTCCATGTTTATACAGATCGCGGTGTAGATATTTCCATGTTTATACAGATAGCGGTGTAGATATTTCAATGTTTATAGAGATGGCGCTGTAGATATTTCCATGTTTATACAGATCGCGGTGTAGATATTTCCATGTTGATACAGATAGCGGTGTAGATATTTCCATGTTTTTACAGATATCGGTGTAGATATTTCCATGTTTACACAGATTGTGGTGTAGATATTTCCATCTTTCTACTGATGGCATTGTAGATATTTCCATGTTTATGCAGATGGCGGTGTAGATATTTCCATGTTTATATAGATAGTGGTGTAGATATTACCATGTTTATACAGATAGCGGTGTAGATATTTCCATGTTTATACAGATCGTGGTGAAGATATTTCCGTGTTTATACAGATAGCAGTGTAGATATTTACATGTTTATACAGATGGCTGTGTAGATATTTCCATGTGTATACAGATGGCATTGTAGATATTTCCATGTTTATACAGATGACTGTAGAGGTATTTCCATGTTTTACCGATGGCTCTGCAGATATTTCCATGTTTATAGACATAGCGGTGTAGATATTTCCATGTTTGTACAGATGGCGTTGTTGATATTTCCATCTATACACAGATGGCCGTGTAGATATTTCCATGTTTATACAGATGGCAGCGTAGATATTTCCATGGACATGCTGATGGCGGTGTAGATATTTCCATGTTTATACAGATCGCGGTGTAGATATTTCCATGTTTATAGAGATAGCGGTGTAGGTATTTCCATGTTTATAGACATAGCGGTGTAGATATTTCCATGTTTATATAGATGGCGTTGTAGATATTTCCATGTTTATACAGATAGCGGTGTAGATATTTCCATGTTTGTACAGATGGCGTTGTTGATATTTCCATCTATACACAGATGGCCGTGTAGATATTTCCACGTTTATACAGATGGCAGCGTAGATATTTCCATGGACATGCAGATGGCGGTGTAGATATTTCCATGTTTATAGAGAGAGCGGTGTAGATATTTCCATGTTTTCACAGATGGTGGTGTAGATATTTCCGTGTTTATACACATGCCGGAGTAGATACTTCCATCTTTATGGAGATGGCAGTGTAGATATTTTCATGTTTATACAGATGGCGGTGTAGATATTTCCATACTTATAGAGATAGCGGTGTAGATATTTCCATCATTCTACAGATGGCAGTGTAGATATTTCCATGTTTATACAGATGGAGGTGTAGATATTTCCATACTTTTACAGATGTCTGTGTAGATATTTCCATGTGTATACAGACGGTATTGTAGGTATTTCCATGTTTATACAGATGGTGGTGTAGATATTTCCATGTTTATTCAGATGACTGTGTAGATATTTCCATGTTTTTACAGATGGCAGTGTAGATATTTCAATGTTTATAGAGATGGCGCTGTAGATATCTCCATGTTTATACAGATCGCGGTGTAGATATTTCCATGTTTATACAGATAGCAGTGTTGATATTTCCATGTTTTTACAGATATCGGTGTAGATATTTCCATGTTTACACAGATTGCGGTGTAGATATTTCCATCTTTCTACAGATGGCATTGTACATAATTCCATGTTTATGCAGATGGCGGTGTAGATATTTCCATGTTTATATAGATGGTGGTGTAGATATTACCATGTTTATACAGATAGCGGTGTAGATATTTCCATGTTTATACAGATCGTGGTGAAGATATTTCCATGTTTATACAGATCGCGGTGTAGATATTTCCATGTTTATACAGATAGCGTTGTAGATATTTTCATGTTTATATAGATAGCGGTGTAGATATTTCCATGTTTATAGAGATAGCGGTGTAGTTATTTCCATGTTTATAGACATTGCGGTGTAGATATTTCCATGTTTATATAGATGGCGTTGTAGATATTTGCATGTTTATACCGATAGATGTGTTGGTATTTCCACGTTTATACAGATAGCGATGTAGATATTTCCATGTTTATACAGCTCGCGGTGCAGATATATATATCTTTATACAGATGGCATTGTAGATATTTCCTTATTCACACAGATGGCGGTGTGGATGTTTCCATGTTTATACAGATGGCGGAGTAGTTAGTTCCATGTTTATGGAGATGGCAGTGTAGATATTATCATGTTTATAGAGATGGCGGTGTAGATATTTCCATGTTTATAGAGATAGCAGTGTAGATATTTACATGTTTATACAGATGGCTGTGTAGGTATTTCCATGTGTATACAGATGGCATTGTGGATATTTCCATGTTTATACAGATAGCGTTGTAGATATTTCCATGTTTATGCAGATGACGGTGTAGATATTTCCATGTTTATATAGATGGCGGTGTAGATATTACCATGTTTATACAGATAGCGGTGTAGATATTTCCATGTTTATAAAGATCGTGGTGAAGATATTTCCATGTTTATACCGATCGCGGTGTAGATATTTCCATGTTTTTACAGATCGTGGTGTAGATTTTCCATGTTTATACAGATAGCGGTGTAGGTATTTCCATGTTTATACGGATAGCGGTGTAGATATTTCCATGTTTATAGAGATAGAGGTGTAGGTATTTCCATGTTTACAGACATAGCGGTGTAGATATTTCCATGTTTATATAGATGGCGTTGTAGATATTTCCATGTTTATACCGATAGATGTGTTGGTATTTCCACGTTTATACAGATAGCGATGTAGATATTTCCATGTTTATACAGCTCGCGGTGCAGATATTTATATCTTTATACAGATGGCATTGTAGATATTTCCTTATTCACATAGATGGCGGTGTAGATGTTTCCATGTTTATACAGATGGCGGAGTAGTTAGTTCCATGTTTATGGAGATGGCAGTGTAGATATTTTCATGTTTATAGAGATGGCGGTGTAGATATTTCCATGTTTATAGAGATAGCAGTGTAGATATTTACATGTTTATACAGATGGCTGTGTAGGTATTTCCATGTGTATACAGATGGCATTGTAGATATTTCCATGTTTATACAGATGACTGTAGAGGTATTTCCATGTTTTACAGATGGCTGTGCAGATATTTCCATGTTTATAGAGATAGCGGTGTAGATATTTCCATGTTTGTACATATGGCGATGTTGAAATTTCCATCTATACACAGATGGCCGTGTAGATATTTCCATGTTTATACAGATGGCAGCGTAGACATTTCCATGGACATGCAGATGGCGGTGTAGATATTTCCATGTTTATACAGATAGCAGTGTATATATTTCCATGTTTTCACAGATGGTGGTGCAGATATTTCCGTGTTTATACACATGGCGGAGTAGATACTTCCATCTTTATAGAGATGGCAGTGTAGATATTTCCATGTTTATACAGATCGCGGTGTAGATATTTCCATGTTTATTCTGATAGCGGTGTAGATATTTCCATGTTTTTACAGATAGCGGTGTAGATATTTCCATGTTTACACAGATTGTGGTGTAGATATTTCCATGTGTATACAGATGGTATTGTAGATATTTCCATGTTTATGCAGATGGCGGTGTAGATATTTCCATGTTTATATAGATGGTGGTGTAGATATTACCATGTTTATACAGATAGCGGTGTAGATATTTCCATGTTTATACAGATCGTGGTGAAGATATTTCCATGTATATACAGATCGCGGTGTAGATATTTCCATGTTTATACAGATCGCTGTGTAGATATTTCCATGTTTATAGAGATCGCGGTGTAGATATTTCCATGTTTATACAGATAGCGGTGTAGATATTTCCATGTTTATACAGATTGCGGTGTAGATATTTCCAAGTTTATAGAGATAGCGGTGTAGGTATTTCCAAGTTTATAGACATAGCGGTGTAGGTATTTCCATGTTTATATAGATGGCGTTGTAGATATTTCCATGTTTATACCGATAGATGTGTTGGTATTTCCACGTTTATACAGATAGCGATGTAGATATTTCCTTGTTTATACAGCTCGCGGTGCAGATATTTATATCTTAATACAGATGGCATTGTAGATATTTCCTTATTGACACAGATGTCGGTGTAGATGTTTCCATGTTTATACAGATGGCGGAGTAGCTAGTTCCATGTTTATGGAGATGGCAGTGTAGATATTTTCATGTTTATAGAGATGGCGGTGTAGATATTTCCATGTTTATAGAGATAGCAGTGTAGATATTTACATGTTTATACAGATGGCTGTGTAGATATTTCCATGTATATACAGATGGCATTGTAGATATTTCCATGTTTATACAGATGACTGTAGAGGTATTTCCATGTTTTACAGATGGCTGTGCAGATATTTCCATGTTTATAGAGAAAGCGGTGTAGATATTTCCATGTTTCTACAGATGGCATTGTTGTTATTTCCATCTATACACAGATGGCCGTGTAGATATTTCCATGTTTATACAGATGGCAGCGTAGATATTTCCATGGACATGCAGATGGCGGTGTAGATATTTCCATGTTTATACAGAGAGCGGTGTAGATATTTCCATGTTTTCACAGATGTTGGTGTAGATATTTCCGTGTTTATACACATGGCGGAGTAGATACTTCCATCTTTATGGAGATGGCAGTGTAGATATTTTCATGTTTAAAGAGATGGCGGTGTAGATATTTCCATATTTATAGAGATAGCGGTGTAGATATATCCATCTTTCTACAGATGGCAGTGTAGATATTTCCATGTTTATACAGATGGCGGTGTAGATATTTCCATACTTATACAGATGTCTGTGTAGATATTTCCATGTGTATACAGATGGTATTGTAGGTATTTCCATGTTTATGCAGATGTCTGTGTAGATATTTCCATGTTTATATAGATGGTGGTGTAGATATTACCATGTTTATACAGATGGCGGTGTAGATGTTTCCATGTTTATACAGATCGTGGTGTAGATATTTCCATACTTATAGAGATGTCTGTGTAGATATTTCCATGTGTATACAGATGGTATTGTAGGTATTTCCATGTTTATACAGATGGTGGTGTAGATATTTCCATGTTTATTCAGATGACTGTGTAGATATTTCCATGTTTTACAGATGGCAGTGTAGATATTTCAATGTTTATAGAGATGGCGCTGTAGATATTTCCATGTTTATACAGATCGCGGTGTAGATATTTCCATGTTTTCCCAGATGGTGGTGTAGATATTTCCATGTTTATACACATGGCGGAGTAGATACTTCCATCTTTATAGAGATGGCAGTGTTGATATTTCCATGTTTATACAGATCGCGGTGTAGATATTTCCATGTTTATTCTGATAGCGGTGTAGATATTTCCATGTTTTTACAGATAGCGGTGTAGATATTTCCATGTTTACACAGATTGTGGTGTAGATATTTCAATCTTTCTACAGATGGCATTGTAGATATTTCCATGTTTATGCAGATGGCGGTGTAGATATTTCCATGTTTATATAGATGGTGGTGTAGATATTACCATGTTTATACAGATAGCGGTGTAGTTATTTCCATGTTTATTCAGATCGTGGTGAAGATATTTCCATGTATATACAGATCGCGGTGTAGATATTTCCATGTTTATACAGATCGCTGTGTAGATATTTCCATGTTTATAGAGATCGCGGTGTAGTTATTTCCATGTTTATACAGATAGCGGTGTAGATATTTCCATGTTTATACAGATAGCGGTGTAGATATTTCCAAGTTTATAGAGATAGCGGTGTAGGTATTTCCATGTTTATAGACATAGCGGTGTAGATATTTCCATGTTTATATAGATGGCGTTGTAGATATTTCCATGTTTATACCAATAGATGTGTTGGTATTTCCACGTTTATACAGATAGCGATGTAGATATTTCCTTGTTTATACAGCTCGCGGTGCAGATATTTATATCTTTATACAGATGGCATTGTAGATATTTCCTTATTCACACAGATGGCGGTGTAGATGTTTCCATGTTTATACAGATGGCGGAGTAGTTAGTTCCATGTTTATGGAGATGGCAGTGTAGATATTTTCATGTTTATAGAGATGGCGGTGTAGATATTTCCATGTTTATAGAGATAGCAGTGTAGATATTTACATGTTTATACAGATGGCTGTGTAGATATTTCCATGTATATACAGATGGCATTGTAGATATTTCCATGTTTATACAGATGACTGTAGAGGTATTTCCATGTTTTACAGATGGCTGTGCAGATATTTCCATGTTTATAGAGAAAGCGGTGTAGATATTTCCATGTTTGTACAGATGGCGTTGTTGAAATTTCCATCTATACACAGATGGCCGTGTAGATATTTCCATGTTTATGCAGATGGCAGCGTAGATATTTCCATGGACATGCAGATGGCGGTGTAGATATTTCCATGTTTATACAGATAGCGGTGTAGATATTTCCATGTTTTCACAGATGGTGGTGTAGATATTTCCGTGTTTATACACATGGCGGAGTAGATACTTCCATCTTTATAGAGATGGCAGTGTAGATATTTTCATGTTTATAGAGATGGCGGTGTAGATATTTCCATATTTATAGAGATAGCGGTATAGATATTTCCATCTTTCTACAGATGGCAGTGTAGATATTTCCATGTTTATACAGATGGCGGTGTAGATATTTCCATACTTATAGAGATGTCTGTGTAGATATTTCCATGTGTATACAGATGGTATTGTAGGTATTTCCATGTTTATACAGATGGTGGTGTAGATATTTCCATGTTTATTCAGATGACTGTGTAGATATTTCCATGTTTTACAGATGGCAGTGTAGATATTTCAATGTTTATAGAGATGGCGCTGTAGATATTTCCATGTTTATACAGATCGCGGTGTAGATATTTCCATGTTTTCACAGATGGTGGTGTAGATATTTCCGTGTTTATACACATGGCGGAGTAGATACTTCCATCTTTATAGAGATGGCAGTGTTGATATTTCCATGTTTATACAGATCGCGGTGTAGATATTTCCATGTTTATTCTGATAGCGGTGTAGATATTTCCATGTTTTTACAGATAGCGGTGTAGATATTTCCATGTTTACACAGATTGTGGTGTAGATATTTCCATCTTTCTACGGATGGCATTGTAGATATTTCCATGTTTATGCAGATGGCGGTGTAGATATTTCCATGTTTATATAGATGGTGGTGTAAATATTTCCATGTTTATGCAGATCGTGGTGAAGATATTTCCATGTATATACAGATCGCGGTGTAGATATTTCCATGTTTATACAGATCGCTGTGTAGATATTTCCATGTTTATAGAGATCGCGGTGTAGTTATTTCCATGTTTATACAGATAGCGGTGTAGATATTTCCATGTTTATACAGATAGCGGTGTAGATATTTCCAAGTTTATAGAGATAGCGGTGTAGGTATTTCCATGTTTATAGACATAGCGGTGTAGATATTTCCATGTTTATACAGATGGCGGTGTAGATATTTCCATACTTATAGAGATGACTGTGTAGATATTTCCATGTGTATACAGATGGTATTGTAGGTATTTCCATGTTTATACAGATGGTGGTGTAGATATTTCCATGTTTATTCAGATGACTGTGTAGATATTTCCATGTTTTACAGATGGCAGTGTAGATATTTCAATGTTTATAGAGATGGCGCTGTAGATATTTCCATGTTTATACAGATCGCGGTGTAGATATTTCCATGTTTTCACAGATGGTGGTGTAGATATTTCCGTGTTTATACACATGGCGGAGTAGATACTTCCATCTTTATAGAGATGGCAGTGTTGATATTTCCATGTTTATACAGATCGCGGTGCAGATATTTCCATGTTTATACAGATAGCGTTGTAGATATTTCCAAGTTTTTACAGATATCGGTGTAGTTATTTCCATGTTTACACAGATTTCGGTGTGGATATTTCCATCTTTCTACAGATGGCATTGTAGATATTTCCATGTTGATGCAGATGGCGGTGCATATATTTCCATGTTTATATAGATGGTGGTGTAGATATTACCATGTTTATACAGATCGCGGTGTAGATATTTCCATGTTTATACAGATAGCGGTGTAGATATTTCCATGTTTATACAGATAGCGGTGTAGATATTTCCAAGTTTATAGAGATAGCGGTGTAGGTATGTCCATGTTTATAGACATAGCGGTGTAGATATTTCCATGTTTATATAGATGGCGTTGTAGATATTTCCATGTTTATACCGATAGATGTGTTGGTATTTCCACGTTTATACAGATAGCGATGTAGATATTTGCATGTTTATACAGCTCGCGGTGAAGATATTTATATCTGTATACAGACGGCATTTTAGATATTTCCTTATTCACACAGATGGCGGTGTAGATGTTTCCATGTTTATACAGATGGCGGAGTAGTTAGTTCCATGTTTATGGAGATGGCAGTGTAGATATTTTCATGTTTATAGAGATGGCGGTGTAGATATTTCCATGTTTATAGAGATAGCAGTGTAGATATTTACATGTTTATACAGATGGCTGTGTAGATATTTCCATGTGTATACAGATGGCATTGTAGATATTTCCATGTTTATACAGATGACTGTAGAGGTATTTCCATGTTTTACAGATGGCTGTGCAGATATTTCCATGTTTATAGAAATAGCGGTGTAGATATTTCCATGTTTGTACAGTTGGCGTTGTTGATATTTCCATCTATACACAGATGGCCGTGTTGATATTTCCATGTTTATACAGATGGCAGCGTAGATATTTCCATGGACATGCAGATGGCGGTGAAGATATTTCCATGTTTATACAGATAGCGGTGTAGATATTTCCATGTTTTCACAGATGTTGGTGTAGATATTTCCGTTTTTATACACATGGCGGAGTAGATACTTCCATCTTTATGGAGATGGCAGTGTAGATATTTTCATGTTTATAGAGATGGCGGTGTAGATATTTCCATATTTATAGAGATAGCGGTGTAGATATTTCCATCTTTCTACAGATGGCAGTGTAGATATTTCCATGTTTATACAGATGGCGGTGTAGATATTTCCATACTTATACAGATGTCTGTGTAGATATTTCCATGTGTATACAGATGGTATTGTAGGTATTTCCATGTTTATACATATGGTGGTGTAGATATTTCCATGTTTATTCTGATGACTGTGTAGATATTCCCATGTTTTTACAGATGGCAGCGTAGATATTTCAATGTTTATAGAGATGGCGCTGTAGATATTTCCATGTTTACACAGATAGCGCTGTAGATATTTCCATCTTTATACAGATAGCGGTGCAGATATTTCCATGTTTTTACAGATATCGGTGTAGATATTTCCATGTTTACACAGATTGCGGTGTAGATATTTCCATCTTTCTACAGATGGCATTGTAGATATTTCCATGTTTATGCAGATGGCGGTGTAGATATTTCCATGTTTATATAGATGGTGGTGTAGATATTACCATGTTTATACTGATAGCGGTGTAGATATTTCCATGTTTATACAGATCGTGGTGAAGATATTTCCATGTTTATACAGATCGCGGTGTAGATAATTCCATGTTTATACAGATAGCGGTGTAGATATTTCCATGTTTATACAGATAGCGTTGTAGATATTTCCATGTTTATACAGATAGCGGTGTAGATATTTCCATGTTTATAGAGATAGCGGTGTAGGTATTTCCATGTTTACAGACATAGCGGTGTAGATATTTCCATGTTTATATAGATGGTGCTCTAGATATTTCCATGTTTATACCGATAGATGTGTTGGTATTTCCACGTTTATACAGATAGCGATGTAGATATTTCCATGTTTATACAGCTCGCGGTGCAGATATTTATATCTTTATACAGATGGCATTGTAGATATTTCCTTATTCACACAGATGGCGGTGTAGATGTTTCCATGTTTATACAGATGGCGGAGTAGTTAGTTCCATCTTTATGGAGATGGCAGTGTAGATATTTTCATGTTTATAGAGATGGCGGTGTAGATATTTCCATGTTTATAGAGATAGCAGTGTAGATATTTACATGTTTATACAGATGGCTGTGTAGGTATTTCCATGTGTATACAGATGGCATTGTAGATATTTCCATGTTTATACAGATGACTGTAGAGGTATTTCCATGTTTTACAGATGACTGTGCAGATATTTCCATGTTTATAGAGATAGCGGTGTAGATATTTCCATGTTTGTACAGATGGCGTTGTAGAAATTTCCATCTATACACAGATGGCCGTGTAGAAATTTCCATGTTTATACAGATGGCAGCGTAGATATTTCCATGGACATGCAGATGGCGGTGTAGATATTTCCATGTTTATACAGAGAGCGGTGTAGATATTTCCATGTTTTCACAGATGTTGGTGTAGATATTTCCGTGTTTATACACATGGCGGAGTAGATACTTCCATCTTTATGGAAATGGCAGTGTAGATATTTTCATGTTTAAAGAGATGGCGGTGTAGATATTTCCATACTTATACAGATGTCTGTGTAGATATTTCCATGTGTATATAGATGGTATTGTAGGTATTTCCATGTTTATACATATGGTGTTGTAGATATTTCCATGTTTATTCAGATGACTGTGTAGATATTTCCATGTTTTTACAGATGGCAGTGTAGATATTTCAATGTTTATAGAGATGGCGCTGTAGATATTTCCATGTTTATACAGATCGCTGTGTAGATATTTCCATGTTTATACAGATAGCGTTGTAGATATTTCCATGTTTTTACAGATATCGGTGTAGTTATTTCCATGTTTACACAGATTGCGGTGTAGATATTTCCATCTTTCTACAGATGGCATTGTAGATATTTCCATGTTTATGAAGATGGCGGTGTATATATTTCCATGTTTCTATAGATGGTGGTGTAGATATTACCATGTTTATACAGATCGCGGTGTAGATATTTCCATGTTTATACAGATAGCGGTGTAGATATTTCCATGTTTATACAGATAGCGGTGTAGATATTTCCAAGTTTATAGAGATAGCGGTGAAGGTATTTCCATGTTTATAGACATAGCGGTGTAGATATTTCCATGTTTATATAGATGGCGTTGTAGGTATCTCCATGTTTATACCGATAGATGTGTTGGTATTTCCACGTTTATAGAGATAGCGATGTAGATATTTCCATATTTATACAGCTCGCGGTGCAGATATTTATATCTTTACACAGACGGCATTTTAGATATTTCCTTATTCACACAGATGGCGGTGTAGATGTTTCCATGTTTATACAGATGGCGGAGTAGTTAGTTCCATGTTTATGGAGATGGCAGTGTAGATATTTTCATGTTTATAGAGATGGCGGTGTAGATATTTCCATGTTTATAGAGATAGCAGTGTAGATATTTACATGTTTATACAGATGGCTGTGTAGATATTTCCATGTATATACAGATGGCATTGTAGATATTTCCATGTTTATACAGATGACTGTAGAGGTATTTCCATGTTTTACAGATGGCTGTGCAGATATTTCCATGTTTATAGAGAAAGCGGTGTAGATATTTCCATGTTTCTACAGATGGCATTGTTGTTATTTACATCTATACACAGATGGCCGTGTAGATATTTCCATGTTTATACAGATGGCAGCGTAGATATTTCCATGGACATGCAGATGGCGGTGTAGATATTTCCATGTTTATAGAGAGAGCGGTGTAGATATTTCCATGTTTTCACAGATGTTGGTGTAGATATTTCCGTGTTTATACACATGGCGGAGTAGATACTTCCATCTTTATGGAGATGGCAGTGTAGATATTTTCATGTTTAAAGAGATGGCGGTGTAGATATTTCCATATTTATAGAGATAGCGGTGTAGATATATCCATCTTTCTACAGATGGCAGTGTAGATATTTCCATGTTTATACAGATGGCGGTGTAGATATTTCCATACTTATACAGATGTCTGTGTAGATATTTCCATGTGTATACAGATGGTATTGTAGGTATTTCCATGTTTATGCAGATGGCTGTGTAGATATTTCCATGTTTATATAGATGGTGGTGTAGATATTACCATGTTTATACAGATGGCGGTGTAGATGTTTCCATGTTTATACAGATCGTGGTGAAGATATTTTCATGTTTATGCAGATCGCGGTGTAGATATTTCCATGTTTATACAGATCGCGGTGTAGATATTTCTATGTTTATACAGATAGTGGTGTAGGTATTTCCATGTTTATACAGATAGCGGTGTAGATATTTCCATGTTTATAGAGATAGCGGTGTAGGTATTTCCATGTTTACAGACATAGCGGTGTAGATATTTCCATGTTTATATAGATGGTGCTGTAGATATTTCCATGTTTATACCGATAGATGTGTTGGTCTTTCCACGTTTATACAGACAGTGATGTAGATATTTCCATGTTTATACAGCTCGCTGTGCAGATATTTATATCTTTATACAGATGGCATTGTAGATATTTCCTTATTGACACAGATGGCGGTGTAGATGTTTCCATGTTTATACAGATGGCGGAGTAGTTAGTTCCATGTTTATGGAGATGGCAGTGTAGATATTTTCATGTTTATAGAGATGGCGGTGTAGATATTTCCATGTTTATAGAGATAGCAGTGTAGATATTTACATGTTTATACAGATGGCTGTGTAGGTATTTCCATGTGTATACAGATGGCATTGTAGATATTTCCATGTTTATACAGATGACTGTAGAGGTATTTCCATGTTTTACAGATGGCTGTGCAGATATTTCCATGTTAATAGAGATAGCGGTGTAGATATTTCCATGTTTGTACAGATGGCGTTGTTGAAATTTCCATCTGTACACAGATGGCCGTGTAGATATTTCCATTTTTATACAGATGGCAGCGTAGATATTTCCATGGACATGCAGATGGCGGTGTAGATATTTCCATGTTTATACAGATAGCGGTGTAGATATTTCCATGTTTTCACAGATGGTGGTGTAGATATTTCCGTGTTTATACACATGGCGGAGTAGATACTACCATCTTTATAGAGATGGCAGTGTAGATATTTTCATGTTTATAGAGATGGCGGTGTAGATATTTCCATATTTATAGAGATAGCGGTGTAGATATTTCCATCTGTCTACAGATGGCAGTGTAGATATTTCCATGTTTATACAGATGGCGGTGTAGATATTTCCATACTTATAGAGATGTCTGTGTAGATATTTCCATGTGTATACAGATGGTATTGTAGGTATTTCCATGTTTATACAGATGGTGGTGTAGATATTTCCATGTTTATTCAGATGACTGTGTAGATATTTCCATGTTTTACAGATGGCAGTGTAGATATTTCAATGTTTATAGAGATGGCGCTGTAGATATTTCCATGTTTATACAGATCGCGGTGTAGATATTTCCATGTTTTCACAGATGGTGGTGTAGATATTTCCATGTTTATACACATGGCGGAGTAGATACTTCCATCTTTATAGAGATGGCAGTGTTGATATTTCCATGTTTATACAGATCGCGGTGTAGATATTTCCATGTTTATTCTGATAGCGGTGTAGATATTTCCATGTTTTTACAGATAGCGGTGTAGATATTTCCATGTTTACACAGATTGTGGTGTAGATATTTCAATCTTTCTACAGATGGCATTGTAGATATTTCCATGTTTATGCAGATGGCGGTGTAGATATTTCCATGTTTATATAGATGGTGGTGTAGATATTACCATGTTTATACAGATAGCGGTGTAGATATTTCCATGTTTATTCAGATCATGGTGAAGATATTTCCATGTATATACAGATCGCGGTGTAGATATTTCCATGTTTATACAGATCGCTGTGTAGATATTTCCATGTTTATAGAGATCGCGGTGTAGTTATTTCCATGTTTATACAGATAGCGGTGTAGATATTTCCATGTTTATACAGATAGCGGTGTAGATATTTCCAAGTTTATAGAGATAGCGGTGTAGGTATTTCCATGTTTATAGACATAGCGGTGTAGATATTTCCATGTTTATATAGATGGCGTTGTAGATATTTCCATGTTTATACCAATAGATGTGTTGGTATTTCCACGTTTATACAGATAGCGATGTAGATATTTCCTTGTTTATACAGCTCGCGGTGCAGATATTTATATCTTTATACAGATGGCATTGTAGATATTTCCTTATTCACACAGATGGCGGTGTAGATGTTTCCATGTTTATACAGATGGCGGAGTAGTTAGTTCCATGTTTATGGAGATGGCAGTGTGGATATTTTCATGTTTATAGAGATGGCGGTGTAGATATTTCCATGTTTATAGAGATAGCAGTGTAGATATTTACATGTTTATACAGATGGCTGTGTAGATATTTCCATGTATATACAGATGGCATTGTAGATATTTCCATGTTTATACAGATGACTGTAGAGGTATTTCCATGTTTTACAGATGGCTGTGCAGATATTTCCATGTTTATAGAGAAAGCGGTGTAGATATTTCCATGTTTGTACAGATGGCGTTGTTGATATTTCCATCTATACACAGATGGCCGTGTAGATATTTCCATGTTTATACAGAGAGCGGTGTAGATATTTCCATGTTTTCACAGATGTTGGTGTAGATATTTCCGTGTTTATACACATGGCGGAGTAGATACTTCCATCTTTATGGAGATGGCAGTGTAGATATTTTCATGTTTAAAGAGATGGCGGTGTAGATATTTCCATATTTATAGAGATAGCGGTGTAGATATATCCATCTTTCTACAGATGGCAGTGTAGATATTTCCATGTTTATACAGATGGCGGTGTAGATATTTCCATACTTATACAGATGTCTGTGTAGATATTTCCATGTGTATACAGATGGTATTGTAGGTACTTCCATGTTTATGCAGATGGCTGTGTAGATATTTCCATGTTTATATAGATGGTGGTGTAGATATTACCATGTTTATACAGATGGCGGTGTAGATATTTCCATGTTTATACAGATCGTGGTGAAGATATTTTCATGTTTATACAGATCGCGGTGTAGATATTTCCATGTTTATACAGATCGCGGTGTAGATATTTCCATGTTTATACAGATAGCGGTGTAGGTATTTCCATGTTTATACAGATAGCGGTGTAGATATTTCCATGTTTATAGAGATAGCGGTGTAGGTATTTCCATGTTTACAGACATAGCGGTGTAGAAATTTCCATGTTTATATAGATGGTGCTGTAGATATTTCCATGTTTATACCGATAGATGTGTTGGTATTTCCACGTTTATACAGATAGCGATGTAGATATTTCCATGTTTATACAGCTTGCGGTGCAGATATTTATATCTTTATACAGATGGCATTGTAGATATATCCTTATTCACACAGATGGCGGTGTAGATGTTTCCATGTTTATACAGATGGCGGAGTAGTTAGTTCCATGTTTATGGAGATGGCAGTGTAGATATTTTCATGTTTATAGAGATGGCAGTGTAGATATTTCCATGTTTATAGAGATAGCAGTGTATATATTTACATGTTTATACAGATGGCTGTGTAGGTATTTCCATGTGTATACAGATGGCATTGTAGATATTTCCATGTTTATACAGATGACTGTAGAGGTATTTCCATGTTTTACAGATGGCTGTGCAGATATTTCCATGTTTATAGAGATAGCGGTGTAGATATTTCCATGTTTGTACAGATGGCGTTGTTGAAATTTCCATCTATACACAGATGGCCGTGTAGATATTTCCATGTTTATACAGATGGCAGCGTAGATATTTCCATGGACATGCAGATGGCGGTGTAGATATTTCCATGTTTATACAGATAGTGGTGTAGATATTTCCATGTTTTCACAGATGGTGGTGTAGATATTTCATTGTTTATACACATGGCGGAGTAGATACTTCCATCTTTATAGAGATGGCAGTGTAGATATTTTCATGTTTATAGAGATGGCGGTGTAGATATTTCCATATTTATAGAGATAGCTGTGTAGATATTTCCATCTTTCTACAGATGGCAGTGTAGATATTTCCATGTTTATACAGATGGCGGTGTAGATATTTCCATACTTATAGAGATGTCTGTGTAGATATTTCCATGTGTATACAGATGGTATTGTAGGTATTTCCATGTTTATACAGATGGTGGTGTAGATATTTCCATGTTTATTCAGATGACTGTGTAGATATTTCCATGTTTTACAGATGGCAGTGTAGATATTTCAATGTTTATAGAGATGGCGCTGTAGATATTTCCATGTTTATACAGATCGCGGTGTAGATATTTCCATGTTTTCACAGATGGTGGTGTAGATATTTCCGTGTTTATACACATGGCGGAGTAGATACTTCCATCTTTATAGAGATGGCAGTGTTGATATTTCCATGTTTATACAGATCGCGGTGTAGATATTTCCATGTTTATTCTGATAGCGGTGTAGATATTTCCATGTTTTTACAGATAGCGGTGTAGATATTTCCATGTTTACACAGATTGTGGTGTAGATATTTCCATCTTTCTACGGATGGCATTGTAGATATTTCCATGTTTATGCAGATGGCGGTGTAGATATTTCCATGTTTATATAGATGGTGGTGTAAATATTTCCATGTTTATGCAGATCGTGGTGAAGATATTTCCATGTATATACAGATCGCGGTGTAGATATTTCCATGTTTATACAGATCGCTGTGTAGATATTTCCATGTTTATAGAGATCGCGGTGTAGTTATTTCCATGTTTATACAGATAGCGGTGTAGATATTTCCATGTTTATACAGATAGCGGTGTAGATATTTCCAAGTTTATAGAGATAGCGGTGTAGGTATTTCCATGTTTATAGACATAGCGGTGTAGATATTTCCATGTTTATACAGATGGCGGTGTAGATATTTCCATACTTATAGAGATGTCTGTGTAGATATTTCCATGTGTATACAGATGGTATTGTAGGTATTTCCATGTTTATACAGATGGTGGTGTAGATATTTCCATGTTTATTCAGATGACTGTGTAGATATTTCCATGTTTTACAGATGGCAGTGTAGATATTTCAATGTTTATAGAGATGGCGCTGTAGATATTTCCATGTTTATACAGATCGCGGTGTAGATATTTCCATGTTTTCACAGATGGTGGTGTAGATATTTCCGTGTTTATACACATGGCGGAGTAGATACTTCCATCTTTATAGAGATGGCAGTGTTGATATTTCCATGTTTATACAGATCGCGGTGTAGATATTTCCATGTTTATACAGATAGCTTTGTAGATATTTCCAAGTTTTTACAGATATCGGTGTAGTTATTTCCATGTTTACACAGATTGCGGTGTGGATATTTCCATCTTTCTACAGATGGCATTGTAGATATTTCCATGTTTATGCAGATGGCGGTGCATATATTTCCATGTTTATATAGATGGTGGTGTAGATATTACCATGTTTATACAGATCGCGGTGTAGATATTTCCATGTTTATACAGATAGCGGTGTAGATATTTCCATGTTTATACAGATAGCGGTGTAGATATTTCCAAGTTTATAGAGATAGCGGTGTAGGTATGTCCATGTTTATAGACATAGCGGTGTAGATATTTCCATGTTTATATAGATGGCGTTGTAGATATTTCCATGTTTATACCGATAGATGTGTTGGTATTTCCACGTTTATACAGATAGCGATGTAGATATTTGCATGTTTATACAGCTCGCGGTGAAGATATTTATATCTGTATACAGACGGCATTTTAGATATTTCCTTATTCACACAGATGGCGGTGTAGATGTTTCCATGTTTATACAGATGGCGGAGTAGTTAGTTCCATGTTTATGGAGATGGCAGTGTAGATATTTTCATGTTTATAGAGATGGCGGTGTAGATATTTCCATGTTTATAGAGATAGCAGTGTAGATATTTACATGTTTATACAGATGGCTGTGTAGATATTTCCATGTGTATACAGATGGCATTGTAGATATTTCCATGTTTATACAGATGACTGTAGAGGTATTTCCATGTTTTACAGATGGCTGTGCAGATATTTCCATGTTTATACAAATAGCGGTGTAGATATTTCCATGTTTGTACAGTTGGCGTTGTTGATATTTCCATCTATACACAGATGGCCGTGTTGATATTTCCATGTTTATACAGATGGCAGCGTAGATATTTCCATGGACATGCAGATGGCGGTGAAGATATTTCCATGTTTATACAGATAGCGGTGTAGATATTTCCATGTTTTCACAGATGTTGGTGTAGATATTTCCGTTTTTATACACATGGCGGAGTAGATACTTCCATCTTTATGGAGATGGCAGTGTAGATATTTTCATGTTTATAGAGATGGCGGTGTAGATATTTCCATATTTATAGAGGTAGCGGTGTAGATATTTCCATCTTTCTACAGATGGCAGTGTAGATATTTCCATGTTTATACAGATGGCGGTGTAGATATTTCCATACTTATACAGATGTCTGTGTAGATATTTCCATGTGTATACAGATGGTATTGTAGGTATTTCCATGTTTATACATATGGTGGTGTAGATATTTCCATGTTTATTCTGATGACTGTGTAGATATTCCCATGTTTTTACAGATGGCAGCGTAGATATTTCAATGTTTATAGAGATGGCGCTGTAGATATTTCCATGTTTACACAGATAGCGCTGTAGATATTTCCATCTTTATACAGATAGCGGTGCAGATATTTCCATGTTTTTACAGATATCGGTGTAGATATTTCCATGTTTACACAGATTGCGGTGTAGATATTTCCATCTTTCTACAGATGGCATTGTAGATATTTCCATGTTTATGCAGATGGCGGTGTAGATATTTCCATGTTTATATAGATGGTGGTGTAGATATTACCATGTTTATACTGATAGCGGTGTAGATATTTCCATGTTTATACAGATCGTGGTGAAGATATTTCCATGTTTATACAGATCGCGGTGTAGATAATTCCATGTTTATACAGATAGCGGTGTAGATATTTCCATGTTTATACAGATAGCGTTGTAGATATTTCCATGTTTATACAGATAGCGGTGTAGATATTTCCATGTTTATAGAGATAGCGGTGTAGGTATTTCCATGTTTACAGACATAGCGGTGTAGATATTTCCATGTTTATATAGATGGTGCTCTAGATATTTCCATGTTTATACCGATAGATGTGTTGGTATTTCCACGTTTATACAGATAGCGATGTAGATATTTCCATGTTTATACAGCTCGCGGTGCAGATATTTATATCTTTATACAGATGGCATTGTAGATATTTCCTTATTCACACAGATGGCGGTGTAGATGTTTCCATGTTTATACAGATGGCGGAGTAGTTAGTTCCATCTTTACGGAGATGGCAGTGTAGATATTTTCATGTTTATAGAGATGGCGGTGTAGATATTTCCATGTTTATAGAGATAGCAGTGTAGATATTTACATGTTTATACAGATGGCTGTGTAGGTATTTCCATGTGTATACAGATGGCATTGTAGATATTTCCATGTTTATACAGATGACTGTAGAGGTATTTCCATGTTTTACAGATGACTGTGCAGATATTTCCATGTTTATAGAGATAGCGGTGTAGATATTTCCATGTTTGTACAGATGGCGTTGTAGAAATTTCCATCTATACACAGATGGCCGTGTAGAAATTTCCATGTTCATACAGATGGCAGCGTAGATATTTCCATGGACATGCAGATGGCGGTGTAGATATTTCCATGTTTATACAGAGAGCGGTGTAGATATTTCCATGTTTTCACAGATGTTGGTGTAGATATTTCCGTGTTTATACACATGGCGGAGTAGATACTTCCATCTTTATGGAGATGGCAGTGTAGATATTTTCATGTTTAAAGAGATGGCGGTGTAGATATTTCCATACTTATACAGATGTCTGTGTAGATATTTCCATGTGTATATAGATGGTATTGTAGGTATTTCCATGTTTATACATATGGTGTTGTAGATATTTCCATGTTTATTCAGATGACTGTGTAGATATTTCCATGTTTTCACAGATGGCAGTGTAGATATTTCAATGTTTATAGAGATGGCGCTGTAGATATTTCCATGTTTATACAGATCGCTGTGTAGATATTTCCATGTTTATACAGATAGCGTTGTAGATATTTCCATGTTTTTACAGATATCGGTGTAGTTATTTCCATGTTTACACAGATTGCGGTGTAGATATTTCCATCTTTCTACAGATGGCATTGTAGATATTTCCATGTTTATGAAGATGGCGGTGTATATATTTCCATGTTTCTATAGATGGTGGTGTAGATATTACCATGTTTATACAGATCGCGGTGTAGATATTTCCATGTTTATACAGATAGCGGTGTAGATATTTCCATGTTTATACAGATAGCGGTGTAGATATTTCCAAGTTTATAGAGATAGCGGTGAAGGTATTTCCATGTTTATAGACATAGCGGTGTAGATATTTCCATGTTTATACAGATAGCGGTGTAGATATTTCCAAGTTTATAGAGATAGCGGTGAAGGTATTTCCATGTTTATAGACATAGCGGTGTAGATATTTCCATGTTTATATAGATGGCGTTGTAGGTATCTCCATGTTTATACCGATAGATGTGTTGGTATTTCCACGTTTATACAGATAGCGATGTAGATATTTCCATATTTATACAGCTCGCGGTGCAGATATTTATATCTTTATACAGACGGCATTTTAGATATTTCCTTATTCACACAGATGGCGGTGTAGATGTTTCCATGTTTATACAGATGGCGGAGTAGTTAGTTCCATGTTTATGGAGATGGCAGTGTAGATATTTTCATGTTTATAGAGATGGCGGTGTAGATATTTCCATGTTTATAGAGATAGCAGTGTAGATATTTACATGTTTATACAGATGGCTGTGTAGATATTTCCATGTGTATACAGATGGCATTGTAGATATTTCCATGTTGATACAGGTGACTGTAGAGGTATTTCCATGTTTTACAGATGGCTTTGCAGATATTTCCATGTTTATAGAGATAGCGGTGTAGATATATCCATGTTTGTACAGATGGCGTTGTTGATATTTCCATCTATACACAGATGGCCGTGTAGATATTTCCATGTTTATACAGATGGCAGCGTAGATATTTCAATGGACATGCAGATGGCGGTGTAGATATTTCCATGTTTATAAAGAGAGCGGTGTAGATATTTCCATGTTTTCACAGATGTTGGTGTAGATATTTCCGTGTTTATACACATGGCGGAGTAGATACTTCCATCTTTATGGAGATGGCAGTGTAGATATTTTCATGTTTATAGAGATGGCGGTGTAGATATTTCCATATTAATAGAGATAGCGGTGTAGATATTTCCATACTTATAGAGATGTCTGTGAAGATATTTCCATGTGTATACAGATGGTATTGTAGGTATTTCCATGTTTAAACAGATGGTGGTGTAGATATTTCCATGTTTATTCAGATGACTGTGTAGATATTTCCATGTTTTCACAGATGGCAGTGTAGATATTTCAATGTTTATAGAGATGGCGCTATAGATATCTCCATGATTATACAGATCGCGTTGTAGATATTTCCATGTTTATACAGATAGCGATGTAGATATTTCCATGTTTTTACAGATATCGGTGTAGATATTTCCATGTTTACACAGATTGCAGTGTAGATATTTCCATCTTTCTACAGATGGCATCGTAGATATTTCCATGTTTATGCAGATGGCGGTGTAGATATTTCCATGTTTATATAGATGGTGGTGTAGATATTACCATGTTTATACAGATAGTGGTGTAGATATTTCCATGTTTATACAGATCGTGGTGAAGATATTTCCATGTTTATACAGATCACGGTGTTGATATTTCCTTGTTTATACAGATAGCGGTGTAGGTATTTCCATGTTTATACAGATAGCGGTGTAGATATTTCCATGTTTATAGAGATAGCGGTGTAGGTATTTCCATGTTTACAGACATAGCGGTGTAGATATTTCCATGTTTATATAGATGGCTTTGTAGATATTTCCATGTTTATACCGATAGATGTGTTGGTATTTCCACGTTTATACAGATAGCGATGTAGATATTTCCATGTTTATACAGATAGCGGTGTAGATATTTCCATGTTTTTACAGATATCGGTGTAGATATTTCCATGTTTACACAGATTGCGGTGTAGATATTTCCATCTTTCTACAGATGGCATTGTAGATATTTCCATGTTTATGCAGATGGCGGTGTAGATATTTCCATGTTTACATAGATGGTGGTGTAGATATTACCATGTTTATACAGATCACGGTGTAGATATTTCCATGTTTATACAGATCGCGGTGTAGATATTTCCATGTTTATACACATAGCGGTGTAGATATTTCCATGTTTATACAGATAGCGGTGTAGATATTTCCATGTTTATAGAGATAGCGGTGTAGGTATTTCCATGTTTACAGACATAGCTCGTAGATATTTCCATGGTTATATAGATGGCGTTGTAGATATTTCCATGTTTATACCGATAGATGTGTTGGTGTTTCCACGTTTATACAGATAGCGATGTAGATATTTCCATGTTTATACAGCTCACGGTGCAGATATTTATATCTTTATACAGATGGCATTGTAGATATTTCCTTATTCACACAGATGGCGATGTAGATGTTTCCATGTTTATACAGATGGCAGAGTAGTTAGTTGCATGTTTATGGAGATGGCAGTGTAGATATTTTCATGTTTATAGAGATGGCGGTGTACATATTTCCATGTTTATAGAGATATCAGTGTAGATATTTACATGTTTATACAGATGGCTGTGTAGGTATTTCCATGTGTATACAGATGGCATTGTAGATATTTCCATGTTTATAAAGATGACTGTAGAGGTATTTCCATATTTTACAGATGGCTGTGCAGATATTTCCATGTTTATAGAGATAGCGGTGTAGATATTTCCATGTTTGTACAGATGGCGTTGTTGAAATTTCCAGCTATACACAGATGGCCGTGTAGATATTTCCATGTTTATACAGATGGCAGCGTAGATATTTCCATGGACATGCAGATGGCGGTGTAGATATTTCCATGTTTTCACAGATGGTGGTGTAGATATTTCCGTGTTTATACACATGGCGGAGTAGATACTTCCATCTTTATAGAGATGGCCGTGTAGATATTTTCATGTTTATAGAGATGGCGGTGTAGATATTTCCATATTTATAGAGATAGCAGTGTAGATATATCCATCTTTCTACAGATGGCAGTGTAGATATTTCCATGTATATACAGATGGCGGTGTAGATAGTTCCATACTTATACAGATGTCTGTGTAGATATTTCCATGTGTATACAGATGGTATTGTAGGTATTTCCATGTTTATGCAGATGGCTGTGTAGATATTTCCATACTTATAGAGATATCTGTGTAGATATTTCCATGTGTATACAGATGGTATTGTAGGTATTTCCATGTTCATACAGATGGTGGTGTAGATATTTCCATGTTTATTCAGATGACTGTGTAGATATTTCCATGGTTTTAGAGATGGCAGTGTAGATATTTCAATGTTTATAGAGATGGCGCTGTAGATATTTCCATGTTTATACAGATCGCGGTGTAGATATTTCCATGTTTATAGAGATAGCGGTGTAGGTATTTCCATGTTTGTAGACATAGCGGTGTAGATATTTCCATGTTTATATAGATGGCGTTGTAGATATTTCCATGTTTATGCCGATAGATGTGTTGGTATTTCCACGTTTATACAGAGAGCGATGTAGATATTTCCATGTTTATACAGCTCGCGGTGCAGATATTTACATCTTTATACACATGGCATTGTAGATATTTCCTTATTCACACAGATGGCGGTGTAGATCTTTCCATGTTTATACAGATGGCGGAGTAGTTAGTTCCATGTTTATGGAGATGGCAGTGTAGATATTTTCATGTTTATAGACATGGCGGTGTAGATATTTCCATGTTTATAGAGATAGCAGTGTAGATATTTACATGTTTATACAGATGGCTGTGTAGGTATTTCCATGTGTATACAGATGGCATTGTAGATATTTCCATGTTTATACAGATGACTGTAGAGGTATTTCCATGTTTTACAGATGGCTGTGCAGATATTTCCATGTTTATAGAGATAGCGGTGTAGATATTTCCATGTTTGTACAGATGGCGTTGTTGATATTTCCATCTATACACAGATGGCCGTGTAGATATTTCCATGTTTATACAGATGGCAGGGTAGATATTTCCATGGACATGCAGATGTCGGTGTAGATATTTCCATGTTTATACAGATAGCGGTGTAGATATTTCCATGTTTTCACAGATGGTGGTGTAGATATTTCCGTGTTTATACACATGGCGGAGTGGATACTTCCATCTTTATGGAGATGGCATTGTAGATATTTTCATGTTTATAGTGATGGCGGTGTAGATATTTCCATATTTATAGAGATAGCGGTGTAGATATTTCCAACTTTCTACAGATGGCAGTGTAGATATTTCCATGTTTATACAGATGGCGGTGTAGAAATTTCCATACTTATAGAGATGTTTGTGTAGATATTTCCATGTGTATACAGATGGTATTGTAGGTATTTCCATGTTTATACAGATGGTGGTGTAGATATTTCCATGTTTATTCAGATGACTGTGTAGATATTTCCATGGTTTTACAGATGGCAGTGTAGATATTTCAATGTTTATAGAGATGGCGCTGTAGATATTTCCATGTTTATACAGATCGCGGTGTAGATATTTCCATGTTTATAGAGATAGCGGTGTAGGTATTTCCATGTTTATAGATATAGCGGTGTAGATATTTCCATGTTTATATAGATGGCGTTGTAGATATTTCCATGTTTATACCGATAGATGTGTTGGTATTTCCACGTTTATACAGATAGCGATGTAGATATTCCCATGTTTATACAGCTCGCAGTGCAGATATTTATATCTTTATACAGATGGCATTGTAGATATTTCCTTATTCACACAGATGGCGGTGTAGATGTTTCCATGTTTATACAGGTGGCGGAGTAGTTAGTTCCATGTTTATGGAGATGGCAGTGTAGATATTTTCATGTTTATAGAGATGGCGGTGTAGATATTTCCATGTTTATAGAGATAGCAGTGTAGATATTTACATGTTTATACAGATGGCGGTGTAGGTATTTCCATGTGTACACAGATGGCATTGTAGATATTTCCATGTTTATACAGATGACTGTAGAGGTATTTCCATGTTTTGCAGATGGCTGTGCAGATATTTCCATGTTTATAGAGATAGCGGTGTAGATATTTCCATGTTTGTACAGATGGCGTTGTTGAAATTTCCATCTATACACAGATGGCCATATAGATATTTCCATGTTTATACAGATGGCAGCGTAGATATTTCCATGGACATGCAGATGGCGGTGTAGATATTTCCATGTTTATACAGATAGCGGTGTAGATATTTCCATGTTTTGACAGATGGTGGTGTAGATATTTCCGTGTTTATACACATGGCGGAGGAGATACTTCCATCTTTATAGAGATGTCCGTGTATATATTTTCATGTTTATAGAGATGGCGGTGTAGATATTTCCATATTTATAGAGATAGCGGTGTAGATATTTCCATCTTTCTACAGATGGCAGTGTAGATATTTCCATGTTTATACAGATGGCGGTGTAGATATTTCCATACTTATAGAGATGTCTGTGTAGCTATTTCCATGTGTATACAGATGGTATTGTAGGTATTTCCATGTTTATACAGATGGTGGTGTAGATATTTCCATGTTTATTCAGATGACTGTGTAGATATTTCCATGTTTTTACAGATGGCATTGTAGATATTTCAATGTTTATAGAGATGGCGCTGTAGATATTTCCATGTTTTTACAGATATCGGTGTAGATATTTCCATGTTTACACAGATTGCGGTGTAGATATATCCATCTTTCTACAGATGGCATTGTAGATATTTCCATGTTTATGCAGATGGCGGTGTAGATATTTCAATGTTTATATAGATGGTGGTGTAGATATTACCATGTTTATACAGATAGCGGTGTAGATATTTCCATGTTTATACAGATCGTGGTGAAGATAATTCCATGTTTATACAGATAGCGGTGTAGATATTTCCATGTTTATAGAGATAGTGGTGTAGGTATTTCCATGTTTATAGACATAGCAATGTAGATACTTCCATGTTTATATAGATGGCGTTGTAGATATTTCCAGGTTTATACCGATAGATGTGTTGGTATTTCAACGTTTATACAGATAGCGATGTAGAAATTTCCGTGTTTATACAGCTCGCGGTGCAGATATTCATATCTTTATACAGATGGCATTGTAGATATTTCCTTATTCACACAGATGGCGGTGTAGATGTTTCCATGTTTATACAGATGGCGGAGTAGTTAGTTCCATGTTTATGGAGATGGCAGTGTAGATATTTTCATGTTTATAGAGATGGCGGTGTAGATATTTCCATGTTTATAGAGATAGCAGTGTAGATATTTACATGTTTATACAGATGGCTGTGTAGATATTTCCATGTATATACAGATGGCATTGTAGATATTTCCATGTTTATACAGATGACTGTAGAGGTATTTCCATGTTTTACAGATGGCTGTGCAGATATTTCCATGTTTATAGAGAAAGCGGTATAGTTATTTCCATGTTTGTACAGATGGCGTTGTTGATATTTTCATCTATACAGAGATGGCCGTGTAGATATTTCCATGTTTATACAGATGGCAGCGTAGATATTTCCATGGACATGCAGATGGCGGTGTAGATATTTCCATGTTTATACAGAGAGCGGTGTAGATATTTCCATGTTTTCACAGATGTTGGTGTAGATATTTCCGTGTTTATACACATGGCGGAGTAGATACTTCCATCTTTATGGAGATGGCAGTGTAGATATTTTCATGTTTAAAGAGATGGCAGTGTAGATATTTCCATATTTATAGAGATAGCGGTGTAGATATATCCATCTTTCTACAGATGGCAGTGTAGATATTTCCATGTTTATACAGATGGCGGTGTAGATATTTCCATACTTATACAGGTGTCTGTGTAGATATTTCCATGTGTATACAGATGGTATTGTAGGTATTTCCATGTTTATGCAGATGGCTGTGTAGATATTTCCATGTTTATATAGATGGTGGTGTAGATATTACCATGTTTATACATATGGCGGTGTAGATATTTCCATGTTTATACAGATCGTGGTGAAGATATTTTCATGTTTATACAGATCGCGGTGTAGATATTTCCATGTTTATACAGATCGCGGTGTAGATATTTCCATGTTTATACAGATAGCGGTGTAGGTATTTCCATGTTTATACAGATAGCGGTGTAGATATTTCCATGTTTATAGAGATAGCGGTGTAGGTATTTCCATGTTTACAGACATAGCGGTGTAGATATTTCCATGTTTATATAGATGGTGCTGTAGATATTTCCATGTTTATACCGATAGATGTGTTGGTATTTCCACGTTTATACAGATAGCGATGTAGATATTTCCATGTTTATACAGCTCGCGGTGCAGATATTTATATCTTTATACAGATGGCATTGTAGATATTTCCTTATTCACACAGATGGCGGTGTAGATGTTTCCATGTTTATACAGATGGCGGAGTAGTTAGTTCCATGTTTATGGAGATGGCAGTGTAGATATTTTCATGTTTATAGAGATGGCGGTGTAGATATTTCCATGTTTATAGAGATAGCAGTGTAGATATTTACATGTTTATACAGATGGCTGTGTAGGTATTTCCATGTGTATACAGATGGCATTGTAGATATTTCCATGTTTATACAGATGACTGTAGAGGTATTTCCATGTTTTACAGATGGCTGTGCAGATATTTCCATGTTTATAGAGATAGCGGTGTAGATATTTCCATGTTTGTACAGATGGCGTTGTAGAAATTTCCATCTATACACAGATGGCCGTGTAGATATTTCCATGTTTATACAGATGGCAGCGTAGATATTTCCATGGACATGCAGATGGCGGTGTAGATATTTCCATGTTTATACAGAGAGCGGTGTAGATATTTCCATGTTTTCACAGATGGTGGTGTAGATATTTCCGTGTTTATACACATGGCGGAGTAGATACTTCCATCTTTATAGAGATAGCAGTGTAGATATTTTCATGTTTATAGAGATGGCGGTGTAGATATTTCCATATTTATAGAGATAGCGGTGTAGATATTTCCATCTTTCTACAGATGGCAGTGTAGATATTTCCATGTTTATACAGATGGCGGTGTAGATATTTCCATACTTATAGAGATGTCTGTGTAGATATTTCCATGTGCATACAGATGGTATTGTAGGTATTTCCATGTTTATACAGATGGTGGTGCAGATATTTCCATGTTTATTCAGATGACTGTGTAGATATTTCCATGTTTTACAGATGGCAGTGTAGATATTTCAATGTTTATAGAGATGGCGCTGTAGATATTTCCATGTTTATACAGATCGCGGTGTAGATATTTCCATGTTTATTCTGATAGCGGTGTAGATATTTCCATATTTTTACAGATAGCGGTGTAGATATTTCCATGTTTACACAGATTGTGGTGTAGATATTTCCATCTTTCTACAGATGGCATTGTAGATATTTCCATGTTTATGCAGATGGCGGTGTAGATATTTCCATGTTTATATAGATGGTGGTGTAGATATTACCATGTTTATACAGATACCGGTGTAGATATTTCCATGTTTATACAGATCGTGGTGAAGTTATTTCCATGTATATACAGATCGCGGTGTAGATATTTCCATGTTTATACAGATCGCTGTGTAGATATTTCCATGTTTATACAGATCGCGGTGTAGATATTTCTATGTTTATACAGATAGCGGTGTAGATATTTCCATGTTTATACAGATAGCGGTGTAGATATTTCCAAGTTTATAGAGATAGCGGTGTAGGTATTTCCATGTTTATAGACATAGCGGTGTAGATATTTCCATGTTTATATAGATGGCGTTGTAGATATTTCCATGTTTATACCGATAGATGTGTTGGTATTTCCACGTTTATACAGATAGCGATGTAGATATTTCCATGTTTATACAGCTCGCGGTGCAGATATTTATATCTTTATACAGATGGCATTGTAGATATTTCCTTATTCACACAGATGGCGGTGTAGATGTTTCCATGTTTATACAGATGGCGGAGTAGTTAGTTCCATGTTTATGGAGATGGCAGTGTAGATATTTTCATGTTTATAGAGATGGCGGTGTAGATATTTCCATGTTTATGCAGATGGCGGTGTAGATATTTCCATGTTTATATAGATGGTGGTGTAGATATTACCATGTTTATACAGATACCGGTGTAGATATTTCCATGTTTATACAGATCGTGGTGAAGTTATTTCCATGTATATACAGATCGCGGTGTAGATATTTCCATGTTTATACAGATCGCTGTGTAGATATTTCCATGTTTATACAGATCGCGGTGTAGATATTTCTATGTTTATACAGATAGCGGTGTAGATATTTCCATGTTTATACAGATAGCGGTGTAAATATTTCCAAGTTTATAGAGATAGCGTTGTAGGTATTTCCATGTTTATAGACATAGCGGTGTAGATATTTCCATGTTTATATAGATGGCGTTGTAGATATTTCCATGTTTATACCGATAGATGTGTAGGTATTTCCACGTTTATACAGATAGCGATGTAGATATTTCCATGTTTATACAGCTCGCGGTGCAGATATTTATATCTTTATACAGATGGCATTGTAGATATTTCCTTATTCACACAGATGGCGGTGTAGATGTTTCCATGTTTATACAGATGGCGGAGTAGTTAGTTCCATGTTTATGGAGATGGCAGTGTAGATATTTTCATGTTTATAGAGATGGCGGTGTAGATATTTCCATGTTTATAGAGATAGCAGTGTAGATATTTACATGTTTATACAGATGGCTGTGTAGATATTTCCATGTGTATACAGATGGCATTGTAGATATTTCCATGTTTATACAGATGACTGAAGAGGTATTTCCATGTTTTACAGATGGCTGTGCAGATATTTCCATGTTTATAGAGAAAGCGGTGTAGATATTTCCATGTTTGTACAGATGGCGTTTTTGATATTTCCATCTATACACAGATGGCCGTGTACATATTTCCATGTTTATACAGATGGCAGCGTAGGTATTTCCATGGACATGCAGATGTCGGTGTAGATATTTCCATGTTTATACAGAGAGCGGTGTAGATATTTCCATGTTTTCACAGATGTTGGTGTGGATATTTCCGTGTTTATACACATGGCGGAGTAGATACTTCCATCTTTATGGAGATGGCAGTGTAGATATTTTCATGTTTAAAGAGATGGCGGTGTAGATATTTCCATATTTACAGAGATAGCGGTGTAGATATTTCCATCTTTCTACAGATGGCACTGTAGATATTTCCATATTTATACAGATGGCGGTGTAGATATTTCCATAATTATACAGATGTCTGTGTAGATATTTCCATGTGTATACAGATGGTATTGTAGGTATTTCCATGTTTATACATATGGTGTTGTAGATATTTCCATGTTTATTCTGTTGACTGTGTAGATATTTCCATGTTTTTACAGATGGCAGTGTAGATATTTCAATGTTTATAGAGATGGTGCTGTGGATATTTCCATGTTTATACAGATCGCGGTGTAGATATTTCCATGTTTATACAGATAGCGTTGTAGATATTTCCATGTTTTTACAGATATCGGTGTAGTTATTTCCATGTTTACACAGATTGCGGTGTGGATATTTCCATCTTTCTACAGATGGCATTGTAGATATTTCCATGTTTATACAGATGACTGTAGAGGTATTTCCATGTTTTACCGATGGCTCTGCAGATATTTCCATGTTTATAGAGATAGCGGTGTAGATATTTCCATGTTTGTACAGATGGCGTTGTTGATATTTCCATCTATACACAGATGGCCGTGTAGATATTTCCATGTTTATACAGATGGCAGCGTAGATATTTCCACGGACATGCTGATGGCGGTGTAGATATTTCCATGTTTATACAGATCGCGGTGTAGATATTTCCATGTTTATAGAGATAGCGGTGTAGGTATTTCCATGTTTATAGACATAGCGGTGTAAATATTTCCATGTTTTTACAGATGGCAGTGTAGATATTTCAATGTTTATAGAGATGGCGCTGTAGATTTCTCCATGTTTATACAGATCGCGGTGTAGATATTTCCATGTTTATACAGATAGCAGTGTAGATATTTCCATGTTTTTACAGATATTGGTGTAGATATTTCCATGTTTACACAGATTGCGGTGTAGATATTTCCATCTTTCTACAGATGGCATTGTACATAATTCCATGTTTATGCAGATGGCGGTGTAGATATTTCCATGTTTATATAGATGGTGGTGTAGATATTACCATGTTTATACAGATACCGGTGCAGATATTTCCATGTTTATACAGATCGTGGTGAAGATATTTCCATGTTTATACAGATCGTGGTGTAGATATTTCCATGTTTATACAGATAGCGTTGTAGATATTTTCATGTTTATATAGATAGCGGTGTAGATATTTCCATGTTTTTAGAGATAGCGGTGTAGTTATTTCCATGTTTATAGACATTGCGGTGTAGATATTTCCATGTTTATATAGATGGCGTTGTAGATATTTGCATGTTTATACCGATAGATGTGTTGGTATTTCCACGTTTATACAGATAGCGATGTAGATATTTCCATGTTTATACAGCTCGCGGTGCAGATATATATATCTTTATACAGATGGCATTGTAGATATTTCCTTATTCACACAGATGGCGGTGTGGATGTTTCCATGTTTATACAGATGGCGGAGTAGTTAGTTCCATGTTTATGGAGATGGCAGTGTAGATATTATCATGTTTATAGAGATGGCGGTGTAGTTATTTCCATGTTTATAGAGATAGCAGTGTAGATATTTACATGTTCATACAGATGGCTGTGTAGGTATTTCCATGTGTAAACAGATGGCATTGTAGATATTTCCATGTTTATAGAGATAGCGGTGTAGGTATTTCCATGTGTATACAGATGGCATTGTGGATATTTCCATGTTTATACAGATAGCGTTGTAGATATTTCCATGTTTATGCAGATGACGGTGTAGATATTTACATGTTTATATAGATGGCGGTGTAGATATTACCATGTTTATACAGATAGCGGTGTAGATATTTCCATGTTTATACAGATCGTGGTGAAGATATTTCCATGTTTATACCGATCGCGGTGTAGATATTTCCATGTTTATACAGATCGTGGTGTAGATTTTCCATGTTTATACAGATAGCAGTGTAGGTATTTCCATGTTTATACAGATAGCGGTGTAGGTATTTCCATGTTTATAGAGATCGCGGTGTAGGTATTTCCATGTTTACAGACATAGCGGTGTAGATATTTCCATGTTTATATAGATGGCGTTGTAGATATTTCCATGTTTATACCGATAGATGTGTTGGTATTTCCACGTTTATACAGATAGCGATGTAGATATTTCCATGTTTATACAGCTTGCGGTGCAGATATTTATATCTTTATACAGATGGCATTGTAGATATTTCCTTATTCACATAGATGGCGGTGTAGATGTTTCCATGTTTATACAGATGGCGGAGTAGTTAGTTCCATGTTTATGGAGATGGCAGTGTAGATATTTTCATGTTTATAGAGATGGCGGTGTAGATATTTCCATGTTTATAGGGATAGCAGTGTAGATATTTACATGCTTATACAGATGGCTGTGTAGGTATTTCCATGTGTATACTGATGGCATTGTAGATATTTCCATGTTTATACAGATGACTGTAGAGGTATTTCCATGTTTTACAGATGGCTGTGCAGATATTTCCATGTTTATAGAGATAGCGGTGTAGATATTTCCATGTTTGTACATATGGCGATGTTGAAATTTCCATCTATACACAGATGGCCGTGTAGATATTTCCATGTTTATACAGATGGCAGCGTAGATATTTCCATGGACATGCAGATGGCGGTGTAGATATTTCCATGTTTATACAGATAGCAGTGTAGATATTTCCATGTTTTCACAGATGGTGGTGTAGATATTTCCGTGTTTATACACATGGCGGAGTAGATACTTCCATCTTTATAGAGATGGCAGTGTAGATATTTCCATGTTTATACAGATCGCGGTGTAGATATTTCCATGTTTATTCTGATAGCGGTGTAGATATTTCCATGTTTTTACAGATAACGGTGTAGATATTTCCATGTTTACACAGATTGTGGTGTAGATATTTCCATCTTTCTACAGATGGCATTGTAGATATTTCCATGTTTATGCAGATGGCGGTGTAGATATTTCCATGTTTATATAGATGGTGGTGTAGATATTACCATGTTTATACAGATAGCGGTGTAGATATTTCCATGTTTATACAGATCGTGGTGAAGATATTTCCATGTTTATACAGATCGCTGTGTAGATATTTCCATGTTTATAGAGATCGCGGTGTAGATATTTCCATGTTTATACAGATAGCGGTGTAGATATTTCCATGTTTATACAGATAGCGGTGTAGATATTTCCAAGTTTATAGAGATAGCGGTGTAGGTATTTCCATGTTTATAGACATAGCGGTGTAGATATTTCCATGTTTATATAGATGGCGTTGTAGATATTTCCATGTTTATACCGACAGATGTGTTGGTATTTCCACGTTTATACACATAGCGATGCAGATATTTCCTTGTTTATACAGCTCGCGGTGCTGATATTTATATCTTTATACAGATGCTATTGTAGATATTTCCTTATTGACACAGATGGCGGTGTAGATGTTTCCATGTTTATACAGATGGCGGAGTAGTTAGTTCCATGATTATGGAGATGGCAGTGTAGATATTTTCATGTTTATAGAGATGGCGGTGTAGATATTTCAATGTATATAGAGATAGCAGTGTAGATATTTACATGTTAATACAGATGGCTGTGTAGATATTTCCATGTATATACAGATGGCATTGTAGATATTTCCATGTTTATACAGATGACTGTGGAGGTATTTCCATGTTTTACAGATTGCTGTACAGATATTTCCATGTTTATAGAGAAAACTGTGTAGATATTTCCATGTTTGTACAGATGGCGTTGTTGATATTTCCATCTATACACAGATGGCCGTGTAGATATTTCCATGTTTATACAGACGGCAGCGTAGATATTTCCATGGACATGCAGATGGCGGTGTAGATATTTCCATGTTTATACAGAGAGCGGTGTAGATATTTCCATGTTTTCACAGATGTTGGTGTAGATATTTCCGTGTTTATACACATGGCAGAGTAGATACTTCCATCTTTATGGAGATGGCAGTGTAGATATTTTCATGTTTAAAGAGATGGCGGTGTAGATATTTCCATATTTATAGAGATAGCGGTGTAGATATATCCATCTTTCTACAGATGGCAGTGTAGATATTTCCATGTTTATACAGATCGCGGTGTAGATATTTCCATACTTATACAGATGTCTGTGTAGATATTTCCATGTGTATACAGATGGTATTGTAGGTATTTCCATGTTTATGCAGATGGCTGTGTAGATATTTCCATGTTTATATAGATGGTGGTGTAGATATTACCATGTTTATACAGATGGCGGTGTAGATATTTCCATGTTTATACAGATCGTGTTGAAGGTATTTTCATGTTTATACAGATCGCGGTGTAGATATTTCCATGTTTATACAGATCGCGGTGTAGATATTTCCATGTTTATACAGATAGCGGAGTAGGTATTTCCATGTTTATACAGATAGCGGTGTAGATATTTCCATGTTTAAAGAGATAGCAGTGTAGGTATTTCCATGTTTACAGACATAGCGGTTTAGATATTTCCATGTTTATATAGATGGTGCTGTAGATATTTCCATGTTTATACCGATAGATGTGTTGGTATTTCCACGTTTATACAGATAGCGATGTAGATATTTCCATGTTTATACAGCTCGCGGTGCAGATATTTATATCTTTATACAGATGGCATTGTAGATATTTCCTTATTCACATAGATGGCGGTGTAGATGTTTCCATGTTTATACAGATGGCGGAGTAGTTAGTTCCATGTTTATGGAGATGGCAGTGTACATATTTTCATGTTTATAGAGATGGCGGTGTAGATATTTCCATGTTTATAGAGATAGCAGTGTAGATATTTACATGTTTATACAGATGGCTGTGTAGGTATTTCCATGTGTATACAGATGGCATTGTAGATATTTCCATGTTTATACAGATGACTGTAGAGGTATTTCCATGTTTTACAGATCGCTGTGCAGATATTTCCATGTTTATAGAGATAGCGGTGTAGATATTTCCATGTTTGTACATATGGCGATGTTGAAATTTCCATCTATACACAGATGGCCGTGTAGATATTTCCATGTTTATACAGATGGCAGCGTAGATATTTCCATGGACATGCAGATGGCGGTGTAGATATTTCCATGTTTATACAGACAGCAGTGTAGATATTTCCATGTTTTCACAGATGGTGGTGTAGATATTTCCGTGTTTATACACATGGCGGAGTAGATACTTCCATCTTTATAGAGATGGCAGTGTAGATATTTCCATGTTTATACAGATCGCGGTGTAGATATTTCCATACTTATACAGATGTCTGTGTAGATATTTCCATGTGTATACAGATGGTATTGTAGGTATTTCCATGTTTATGCAGATGGCTGTGTAGATATTTCCATGTTTATATAGATGGTGGTGTAGATATTACCATGTTTATACAGATGGCGGTGTAGACATTTCCATGTTTATACAGATCGTGTTGAAGGTATTTTCATGTTTATACAGATCGCGGTGTAGATATTTCCATGTTTATACAGATCGCGGTGTAGATATTTCCATGTTTATACAGATAGCGGAGTAGGTATTTCCATGTTTATACAGATAGCGGTGTAGATATTTCCATGTTTATAGAGATAGCAGTGTAGGTATTTCCATGTTTACAGACATAGCGGTTTAGATATTTCCATGTTTATATAGATGGTGCTGTAGATATTTCCATGTTTATACCGATAGATGTGTTGGTATTTCCACGTTTATACAGATAGCGATGTAGATATTTCCATGTTTATACAGCTCGCGGTGCAGATATTTATATCTTTATACAGATGGCATTGTAGATATTTCCTTATTCACATAGATGGCGGTGTAGATGTTTCCATGTTTATACAGATGGCGGAGTAGTTAGTTCCATGTTTATGGAGATGGCAGTGTACATATTTTCATGTTTATAGAGATGGCGGTGTAGATATTTCCATGTTTATAGAGATAGCAGTGTAGATATTTACATGTTTATACAGATGGCTGTGTAGGTATTTCCATGTGTATACAGATGGCATTGTAGATATTTCCATGTTTATACAGATGACTGTAGAGGTATTTCCATGTTTTACAGATGGCTGTGCAGATATTTCCATGTTTATAGAGATAGCGGTGTAGATATTTCCATGTTTGTACATATGGCGATGTTGAAATTTCCATCTATACACAGATGGCCGTGTAGATATTTCCATGTTTATACAGATGGCAGCGTAGATATTTCCATGGACATGCAGATGGCGGTGTAGATATTTCCATGTTTATACAGATAGCAGTGTAGATATTTCCATGTTTTCACAGATGGTGGTGTAGATATTTCCGTGTTTATACACATGGCGGAGTAGATACTTCCATCTTTATAGAGATGGCAGTGTAGATATTTCCATGTTTATACAGATCGCGGTGTAGATATTTCCATGTTTATTCTGATAGCGGTGTAGATATTTCCATGTTTTTACAGATAGCGGTGTAGATATTTCCATGTTTACACAGATTGTGGTGTAGATATTTCCATCTTTCTACAGATGGCATTGTAGATATTTCCATGTTTATGCAGATGGCGGTGTAGATATTTCCATGTTTATATAGATGGTGGTGTAGATATTACCATGTTTATACAGATAGCGGTGTAGATATTTCCATGTTTATACAGATCGTGGTGAAGATATTTCCATGTATATACAGATCGCGGTGTAGATATTTCCATGTTTATACAGATCGCTGTGTAGATATTTCCATGTTTATAGAGATCGCGGTGTAGATATTTCCATGTTTATACAGATAGCGGTGTAGATATTTCCATGTTTATACAGATAGCGGTGTAGATATTTCCAAGTTTATAGAGATAGCGGTGTAAGTATTTCCATGTTTATAGACATAGCGGTGTAGATATTTCCATGTTTATATAGATGGCGTTGTAGATATTTCCATGTTTATACCGACAGATGTGTTGGTATTTCCACGTTTATACAGATAGCGATGCAGATATTTCCTTGTTTATACAGCTCGCGGTGCAGATATTTATATCTTTATACAGATGGCATTGTAGATATTTCCTTATTGACACAGATGGCGGTGTAGATGTTTCCATGTTTATACAGATGGCGGAGTAGTTAGTTCCATGATTATGGAGATGGCAGTGTAGATATTTTCATGTTTATAGAGATGGCGGTGTAGATATTTCAATGTATATAGAGATAGCAGTGTAGATATTTACATGTTTATACAGATGGCTGTGTAGATATTTCCATGTATATACAGATGGCATTGTAGATATTTCCATGTTATACAGATGACTGTGGAGGTATTTCCATGTTTTACAGATGGCTGTGCAGATATTTCCATGTTTATAGAGAAAGCTGTGTAGATATTTCCATGTTTGTACAGATGGCGTTGTTGATATTTCCATCTATACACAGATGGCCGTGTAGATATTTCCATGTTTATGCAGACGGCAGCGTAGATATTTCCATGGACATGCAGATGGCGGTGTAGATATTTCCATGTTTATACAGAGAGCGGTGTAGATATTTCCATGTTTTCACAGATGTTGGTGTAGATATTTCCGTGTTTATACACATGGCGGAGTAGATACTTCCATCTTTATGGAGATGGCAGTGTAGATATTTTCATGTTTAAAGAGATGGCGGTGTAGATATTTCCATATTTATAGAGATAGCGGTGTAGATATATCCATCTTTCTACAGATGGCAGTGTAGATATTTCCATGTTTATACAGATGGCGGTGTAGATATTTCCATACTTATACAGATGTCTGTGTAGATATTTCCATGTGTATACAGATGGTATTGTAGGTTTTTCCATGTTTATGCAGATGGCTGTGTAGATATTTCCATGTTTATATAGATGGTGGTGTAGATATTACCATGTTTATACAGATGGCGGTGTAGATATTTCCATGTTTATACAGATCGTGTTGAAGGTATTTTCATGTTTATACAGATCGCGGTGTAGATATTTCCATGTTTATACAGATCGCGGTGTAGATATTTCCATGTTTATACAGATAGCGGAGTAGGTATTTCCATGTTTATACAGATAGCGGTGTAGATATTTCCATGTTTAAAGAGATAGCAGTGTAGGTATTTCCATGTTTACAGACATAGCGGTTTAGATATTTCCATGTTTATATAGATGGTGCTGTAGATATTTCCATGTTTATACCGATAGATGTGTTGGTATTTCCACGTTTATACAGATAGCGATGTAGATATTTCCATGTTTATACAGCTCGCGGTGCAGATATTTATATCTTTATACAGATGGCATTGTAGATATTTCCTTATTCACATAGATGGCGGTGTAGATGTTTCCATGTTTATACAGATGGCGGAGTAGTTAGTTCCATGTTTATGGAGATGGCAGTGTACATATTTTCATGTTTATAGAGATGGCGGTGTAGATATTTCCATGTTTATAGAGATAGCAGTGTAGATATTTACATGTTTATACAGATGGCTGTGTAGGTATTTCCATGTGTATACAGATGGCATTGTAGATATTTCCATGTTTATACAGATGACTGTAGAGGTATTTCCATGTTTTACAGATGGCTGTGCAGATATTTCCATGTTTATAGAGATAGCGGTGTAGATATTTCCATGTTTGTACATATGGCGATGTTGAAATTTCCATCTATACACAGATGGCCGTGTAGATATTTCCATGTTTATACAGATGGCAGCGTAGATATTTCCATGGACATGCAGATGGCGGTGTAGATATTTCCATGTTTATACAGATAGCAGTGTAGATATTTCCATGTTTTCACAGATGGTGGTGTAGATATTTCCGTGTTTATACACATGGCGGAGTAGATACTTCCATCTTTATAGAGATGGCAGTGTAGATATTTCCATGTTTATACAGATCGCGGTGTAGATATTTCCATGTTTATTCTGATAGCGGTGTAGATATTTCCATGTTTTTACAGATAGCGGTGTAGATATTTCCATGTTTACACAGATTGTGGTGTAGATATTTCCATCTTTCTACAGATGGCATTGTAGATATTTCCATGTTTATGCAGATGGCGGTGTAGATATTTCCATGTTTATATAGATGGTGGTGTAGATATTACCATGTTTATACAGATAGCGGTGTAGATATTTCCATGTTTATACAGATCGTGGTGAAGATATTTCCATGTATATACAGATCGCGGTGTAGATATTTCCATGTTTATACAGATCGCTGTGTAGATATTTCCATGTTTATAGAGATCGCGGTGTAGATATTTCCATGTTTATACAGATAGCGGTGTAGATATTTCCATGTTTATACAGATAGCGGTGTAGATATTTCCAAGTTTATAGAGATAGCGGTGTAGGTATTTCCATGTTTATAGACATAGCGGTGTAGATATTTCCATGTTTATATAGATGGCGTTGTAGATATTTCCATGTTTATACCGACAGATGTGTTGGTATTTCCACGTTTATACAGATAGCGATGCAGATATTTCCTTGTTTATACAGCTCGCGGTGCAGATATTTATATCTTTATACAGATGGCATTGTAGATATTTCCTTATTGACACAGATGGCGGTGTAGATGTTTCCATGTTTATACAGATGGCGGAGTAGTTAGTTCCATGATTATGGAGATGGCAGTGTAGATATTTTCATGTTTATAGAGATGGCGGTGTAGATATTTCAATGTATATAGAGATAGCAGTGTAGATATTTACATGTTTATACAGATGGCTGTGTAGATATTCCCTTGTATATACAGATGGCATTGTAGATATTTCCATGTTATACAGATGACTGTGGAGGTATTTCCATGTTTTACAGATGGCTGTGCAGATATTTCCATGTTTATAGAGAAAGCTGTGTAGATATTTCCATGTTTGTACAGATGGCGTTGTTGATATTTCCATCTATACACAGATGGCCGTGTAGATATTTCCATGTTTATACAGACGGCAGCGTAGATATTTCCATGGACATGCAGATGGCGGTGTAGATATTTCCATGTTTATACAGAGAGCGGTGTAGATATTTCCATGTTTTCACAGATGTTGGTGTAGATATTTCCGTGTTTATACACATGGCGGAGTAGATACTTCCATCTTTATGGAGATGGCAGTGTAGATATTTTCATGTTTAAAGAGATGGCGGTGTAGATATTTCCATATTTATAGAGATAGCGGTGTAGATATATCCATCTTTCTACAGATGGCAGTGTAGATATTTCCATGTTTATACAGATGGCGGTGTAGATATTTCCATACTTATACAGATGTCTGTGTAGATATTTCCATGTGTATACAGATGGTATTGTAGGTTTTTCCATGTTTATGCAGATGGCTGTGTAGATATTTCCATGTTTATATAGATGGTGGTGTAGATATTACCATGTTTATACAGATGGAGGTGTAGATATTTCCATGTTTATACAGATCGTGGTGAAGGTATTTTCATGTTTACACAGATCGCGGTGTAGATATTTCCATGTTTATACAGATCGCGGTGTAGATATTTCCATGTTTATACAGATAGCGGTGTAGGTATTTCCATGTTTATACAGATAGCGGTGTAGATATTTCCATGTTTATAGAGATAGCAGTGTAGGTATTTCCATGTTTACAGACATAGCGGTTTAGATATTTCCATGTTTATATAGATGGTGCTGTAGATATTTCCATGTTTATACCGATAGATGCGTTGGTATTTCCACGTTTATACAGATAGCGATGTAGATATTTCCATGTTTATACAGCTCGCGTTGCAGATATTTATATCTTTATACAGATGGCATTGTAGATATTTCCTTATTCACACAGATGGCGGTGTAGATGTTTCCATGTTTATACAGATGGCGGAGTAGTTAGTTCCATGTTTATGGAGATGGCAGTGTAGATATTTTCATGTTTATAGAGATGGCGGTGTAGATATTTCCATGTTTATAGAGATAGCAGTGTAGATATTTACATGTTTATACAGATGGCTGTGTAGGTATTTCCATGTGTATACAGATGGCATTGTAGATATTTCCATGTTTATACAGATGACTGTAGAGGTATTTCCATGTTTTACAGATGGCTGTGCAGATATTTCCATGTTTATAGAGATAGCGGTGTAGATATTTCCATGTTTGTACAGATGGCGTTGTTGAAATTTCCATCTATACACAGATGGCCGTGTAGATATTTCCATGTTTATACAGATGGCAGCGTAGATATTTCCATGGACATGCAGATGGCGGTGTAGATATTTCCATGTTTATACAGATAGCGGTGTAGTTATTTCCATGTTTTCACAGATGGTGGTGTAGATATTTCCGTGTTTATACACATGGCGGAGTAGATACTTCCATCTTTATAGAGATGGCAGTGTAGATATTTTCATGTTTATAGAGATGGCGGTGTAGATATTTCCATATTTATAGAGATAGCGGTGTAGATATTTCCATCTTTCTACAGATGGCAGTGTAGATATTTCCATGTTTATACAGATGGCGGTGTAGATATTTTCATACTTATAGAGATGTCTGTGTAGATATTTCCATGTGTATACAGATGGTATTGTAGGTATTTCCATGTTTATACAGATGGTGGTGTAGATATTTCCATGTTTATTCAGATGACTGTGTAGATATTTCCATGTTTTACAGATGGCAGTGTAGATATTTCAATGTTTATTGAGATGGCGCTGTAGATATTTCCATGTTTATACAGATCGTGGTGTAGATATTTCCATGTTTTCACAGATGGTGGTGTAGATATTTCCGTTTTTATACACATGGCGGAGTAGATACTTCCATCTTTATAGAGATGGCAGTGTTGATATTTCCATGTTTATACAGATCGCGGTGTAGATATTTCCATGTTTATTCTGATAGCGGTGTAGATATTTCCTAGTTTTTACAGATAGCGGTGTAGATATTTCCATGTTTACACAGATTGTGGTGTAGATATTTCCATCTTTCTACAGATGGCATTGTAGATATTTCCATGTTTATGCAGATGGCGGTGTAGATATTTCCATGTTTACATAGATGGTGGTGTAGATATTACCATGTTTATACAGATAGTGGTGTAGATATTTCCATGTTTATGCAGATCGTGGTGAAGATATTTCCATGTATATACAGATCGCGGTGTAGATATTTCCATGTTTATACAGATCGCTGTGTAGATATTTCCATGTTTATAGAGATCGCGGTGTAGTTATTTCCATGTTTATACAGATAGCGGTGTAGATATTTCCATGTTTATACAGATAGCGGTGTAGATATTTACAAGTTTATAGAGATAGCGGTGTAGGTATTTCCATGTTTATAGACATAGCGGTGTAGATATTTCCATGTTTATATAGATGGCGTTGTAGATATTTCCATGTTTATACAGATAGATGTGTTGGTATTTCCACGTTTATACAGATAGCGTTGTAGATATTTCCTTGTTTATACAGCTCGCGGTGCAGATATTTATATCTTTATACAGATGGCATAGTAGATATTTCCTTATTCACACAGATGGCGGTGTAGATGTTTCCATGTTTATACAGATGGCGGAGTAGTTAGTTCCATGTTTATGGAGATGGCAGTGTAGATATTTTCATGTTTATAGAGATGGCGGTGTAGATATTTCCATGTTTATAGAGATAGCAGTGTAGACATTTACATGTTTATACAGATGGCTGTGTAGATATTTCCATGTATATACAGATGGCATTGTAGATATTTCCATGTTTATACAGATGACTGTAGAGGTATTTCCATGTTTTACAGATGGCTGTGCAGATATTTCCATGTTTATAGAGAAAGCGGTGTAGATATTTCCATGTTTGTACAGATGGCGTTGTTGATATTTCCATCTATACACAGATGGCCGTGTAGATATTTCCATGTTTATACAGAGAGCGGTGTAGATATTTCCATGTTTTCACAGATGTTGGTGTAGATATTTCCGTGTTTATACACATGGCGGAGTAGATACTTCCATCTTTATGGAGATGGCAGTGTAGATATTTTCATGTTTAAAGAGATGGCGGTGTAGATATTTCCACATTTATAGAGATAGCGGTGTAGATATATCCATCTTTCTACAGATGGCAGTGTAGATATTTCCATGTTTATACAGATGGCGGTGTAGTTATTTCCATACTTATACAGATGTCTGAGTAGATATTTCCATGTGTATTCAGATGGTATTGTAGGTATTTCCATGTTTATGCAGGTGGCTGTGTAGATATTTCCATGTTTATATAGATGGTGGTGTAGATATTACCATGTTTATACAGATGGCGGCGTAGATATTTCCATGTTTATACAGATCGTGGTGAAGATATTTTCATGTTTATACAGATCGCGGTGTAGATATTTCCATGTTTATACAGATCGCGGTGCAGATATTTCCATGTTTATACAGATAGCGGTGTAGATATTTCCATGTTTATACAGATAGCGGTGTAGATATTTCCATGTTTATAGAGATAGCGGTGTAGGTATTTCCATGTTTACAGACATAGCGGTGTAGAAATTTCCATGTTTATATAGATGGTGCTGTAGATATTTCCATGTTTATACCGATAGATGTGTTGGTATTTCCACGTTTATACAGATAGCGATGTAGATATTTCCATGTTTATACAGCTCGCGGTGCAGATATTTATATCTTTATACAGATGGCATTGTAGATATTTCCTTATTGACACAGATGGCGGTGTAGATGTTTCCATGTTTATACAGATGGCGGAGTAGTTAGTTCCATGTTTATGGAGATGGCAGTGTAGATATTTTCATGTTTATAGAGATGGCGGTGTAGATATTTCCATGTTTATAGAGATAGCAGTGTAGATATTTACATGTTTATACAGATGGCTGTGTAGGTATTTCCATGTGTATACAGATGGCATTGTAGATATTTCCATGTTTATACAGATGACTGTAGAGGTATTTCCATGTTTTACAGATGGCTGTGCAGATATTTCCATGTTTATAGAGATAGCGGTGTAGATATTTCCATGTTTGTACAGATGGCGTTGTTGAAATTTCCATCTATACACAGATGGCCGTGTAGATATTTCCATGTTTATACAGATGGCAGCGTAGATATTTCCATGGACATGCAGATGGCGGTGAAGATATTTCCATGTTTATACAGATAGCGGTGTAGATATTTCCATGTTTTCACAGATGGTGGTGTAGATATTTCCGTGTTTATACACATGGCGGAGTAGATACTTCCATCTTTATAGAGATGGCAGTGTAGATATTTTCTTGTTTATAGTGATGGCGGTGTAGATATTTCCATATTTATAGAGATAGCGGTGTAGATATTTCCATCTTTCTACAGATGGCAGTGTAGATATTTCCATGTTTATACAGATGGCGGTGTAGATATTTCCATACTTATAGAGATGTCTGTGTAGATATTTCCATGTGTATACAGATGGTATTGTAGGTATTTCCATGTTTATACAGATGGCGGTGTAGATATTTCCATGTTTATTCAGATGACTGTGTAGATATTTCCATGTTTTACAGATGGCAGTGTAGATATTTCAATGTTTATAGAGATGGCGCTGTAGATATTTCCATGTTTATACAGATCGCGGTGTAGATATTTCCATGTTTATTCTGATAGCGGTGTAGATATTTCCATGTTTTTACAGATAGCGGTGTAGATATTTCCATGTTTACACAGATTGTGGTGTAGATATTTCCATCTTTCTACAGATGGCATTGTAGATATTTCCATGCTTATGCAGATGGCGGTGTAGATATTTCCATGTTTATATAGATGGTGGTGTAGATATTACCATGTTTATACAGATACCAGTGTAGATATTTCCATGTTTATAGAGATCGTGGTGAAGTTATTTCCATGTATATACAGATCGTGGTGTAGATATTTCCATGTTTATACAGATCGCTGTGTAGATATTTCCATGTTTATACAGATCGCGGTGTAGATATTTCTATGTTTATACAGATAGCGGTGTAGATATTTCCATGTTTATACATATAGCGGTGTAGATATTTCCAAGTTTATAGAGATAGCGGTGTAGGTATTTCCATGTTTATAGACATAGCGGTGTAGATATTTCCATGTTTATATAGATGGCGTTGTAGATATTTCCATGTTTATACCGATAGATGTGTTGGTATTTCCACGTTTATACAGATAGCGATGTAGATATTTCCATGTTTATACAGCTCGCGGTGAAGATATTTATATCTGTATACAGACGGCATTTTAGATATTTCCTTATTCACACAGATGGCGGTGTAGATGTTTCCATGTTTATACAGATGGCGGAGTAGTTAGTTCCATGTTTATGGAGATGGCAGTGTAGATATTTTCATGTTTATAGAGATGGCGGTGTAGATATTTCCATGTTTATAGAGATAGCAGTGTAGATATTTACATGTTTATACAGATGGCTGTGTAGAGATTTCCATGTGTATACAGATGGCATTGTAGATATTTCCATGTTTATACAGATGACTGTAGAGGTATTTCCATGTTTTACAGATGGCTGTGCAGATATTTCCATGTTTATAGAGATAGCGGTGTAGATATTTCCATGTTTGTACAGTTGGCGTTGTTGATATTTCCATCTATACACAGATGGCCTTGTAGATATTTCCATGTTTATACAGATGGCAGCGTAGATATTTCCATGGACATGCAGATGGCGGTGTAGATATTTCCATGTTTATACAGAGAGCGGTGTAGATATTTCCATGTGTTCACAGATGTTGGTGTAGATATTTCCGTTTTTATACACATGGCGGAGTAGATACTTCCATCTTTATGGAAATGGCAGTGTAGATATTTTCATGTTTATAGAGATCGCGGTGTAGATATTTCCATATTTATAGAGATAGCGGTGTAGATATTTCCATCTTCTACAGATGGCAGTGTAGATATTTCCATGTTTATACAGATGGTGGTGTAGGTATTTCCATACTTATACAGATGTCTGTGTAGATATTTCCATGTGTATACAGATGGTATTGTAGGTATTTCCATGTTTATACATATGGTGGTGTATATATTTCCATGTTTATTCTGATGACTGTGTAGATATTTCCATGTTTTTACAGATGGCAGTGTAGATATTTCAATGTTTATAGAGATGGCGCTGTAGATATTTCCATGTTTACACAGATAGCGGTGTAGATATTTCCATGTTTATACAGATAGCGGTGTAGATATTTCCATGTTTTTACAGATATCGGTGTAGATATTTCCATGTTTACACAGATTGCGGTGTAGATATTTCCATCTTTCTACAGATGGCATTGTAGATATTTCCATGTTTATGCAGATGGCGCTGTAGATATTTCCATGTTTATATAGATGGTGGTGTAGATATTACCATGTTTATACAGATAGCGGTGTAGATATTTCCATGTTTATACAGATCGTGGTGAAGATATTTCCATGTTTATACAGATCGCGGTGTAGATATTTCCATGTTTATACAGATAGCGGTGTAGATATTTCCATGTTTATACAGATAGCGTTGTAGATATTTCCATGTTTATACAGATAGCGGTGTAGATATTTCCATGTTTATAGAGATAGTGGTGTAGGTATTTCCATGTTTATAGACATAGCAATGTAGATACTTCCATGTTTATATAGATGGCGTTGTAGATATTTCCAGGTTTATACCGATAGATGTGTTGGTATTTCAACGTTTATACAGATAGCGATGTAGAAATTTCCGTGTTTATACAGCTCGCGGTGCAGATATTCATATCTTTATACAGATGGCATTGTAGATATTTCCTTATTCACACAGATGGCGGTGTAGATGTTTCCATGTTTATACAGATGGCGGAGTAGTTAGTTCCATGTTTATGGAGATGGCAGTGTAGATATTTTCATGTTTATAGAGATGGCGGTGTAGATATTTCCATGTTTATAGAGATAGCAGTGTAGATATTTACATGTTTATACAGATGGCTGTGTAGATATTTCCATGTATATACAGATGGCATTGTAGATATTTCCATGTTTATACAGATGACTGTAGAGGTATTTCCATGTTTTACAGATGGCTGTGCAGATATTTCCATGTTTATAGAGAAAGCGGTATAGTTATTTCCATGTTTGTACAGATGGCGTTGTTGATATTTTCATCTATACAGAGATGGCCGTGTAGATATTTCCATGTTTATACAGATGGCAGCGTAGATATTTCCATGGACATGCAGATGGCGGTGTAGATATTTCCATGTTTATACAGAGAGCGGTGTAGATATTTCCATGTTTTCACAGATGTTGGTGTAGATATTTCCGTGTTTATACACATGGCGGAGTAGATACTTCCATCTTTATGGAGATGGCAGTGTAGATATTTTCATGTTTAAAGAGATGGCAGTGTAGATATTTCCATATTTATAGAGATAGCGGTGTAGATATATCCATCTTTCTACAGATGGCAGTGTAGATATTTCCATGTTTATACAGATGGCGGTGTAGATATTTCCATACTTATACAGATGTCTGTGTAGATATTTCCATGTGTATACAGATGGTATTGTAGGTATTTCCATGTTTATGCAGATGGCTGTGTAGATATTTCCATGTTTATATAGATGGTGGTGTAGATATTACCATGTTTATACATATGGCGGTGTAGATATTTCCATGTTTATACAGATCGTGGTGAAGATATTTTCATGTTTATACAGATCGCGGTGTAGATATTTCCATGTTTATACAGATCGCGGTGTAGATATTTCCATGTTTATACAGATAGCGGTGTAGGTATTTCCATGTTTATACAGATAGCGGTGTAGATATTTCCATGTTTATAGAGATAGCGGTGTAGGTATTTCCATGTTTACAGACATAGCGGTGTAGATATTTCCATGTTTATATAGATGGTGCTGTAGATATTTCCATGTTTATACCGATAGATGTGTTGGTATTTCCACGTTTATACAGATAGCGATGTAGATATTTCCATGTTTATACAGCTCGCGGTGCAGATATTTATATCTTTATACAGATGGCATTGTAGATATTTCCTTATTCACACAGATGGCGGTGTAGATGTTTCCATGTTTATACAGATGGCGGAGTAGTTAGTTCCATGTTTATGGAGATGGCAGTGTAGATATTTTCATGTTTATAGAGATGGCGGTGTAGATATTTCCATGTTTATAGAGATAGCAGTGTAGATATTTACATGTTTATACAGATGGCTGTGTAGGTATTTCCATGTGTATACAGATGGCATTGTAGATATTTCCATGTTTATACAGATGACTGTAGAGGTATTTCCATGTTTTACAGATGGCTGTGCAGATATTTCCATGTTTATAGAGATAGCGGTGTAGATATTTCCATGTTTGTACAGATGGCGTTGTAGAAATTTCCATCTATACACAGATGGCCGTGTAGATATTTCCATGTTTATACAGATGGCAGCGTAGATATTTCCATGGACATGCAGATGGCGGTGTAGATATTTCCATGTTTATACAGAGAGCGGTGTAGATATTTCCATGTTTTCACAGATGGTGGTGTAGATATTTCCGTGTTTATACACATGGCGGAGTAGATACTTCCATCTTTATAGAGATGGCAGTGTAGATATTTTCATGTTTATAGAGATGGCGGTGTAGATATTTCCATATTTATAGAGATAGCGGTGTAGATATTTCCATCTTTCTACAGATGGCAGTGTAGATATTTCCATGTTTATACAGATGGCGGTGTAGATATTTCCATACTTATAGAGATGTCTGTGTAGATATTTCCATGTGCATACAGATGGTATTGTAGGTATTTCCATGTTTATACAGATGGTGGTGCAGATATTTCCATGTTTATTCAGATGACTGTGTAGATATTTCCATGTTTTACAGATGGCAGTGTAGATATTTCAATGTTTATAGAGATGGCGCTGTAGATATTTCCATGTTTATACAGATCGCGGTGTAGATATTTCCATGTTTATTCTGATAGCGGTGTAGATATTTCCATATTTTTACAGATAGCGGTGTAGATATTTCCATGTTTACACAGATTGTGGTGTAGATATTTCCATCTTTCTACAGATGGCATTGTAGATATTTCCATGTTTATGCAGATGGCGGTGTAGATATTTCCATGTTTATATAGATGGTGGTGTAGATATTACCATGTTTATACAGATACCGGTGTAGATATTTCCATGTTTATACAGATCGTGGTGAAGTTATTTCCATGTTTAGACAGATAGCGGTGTAGATATTTCCAAGTTTATAGAGATAGCGGTGTAGGTATTTCCATGTTTATAGACATAGCGGTGTAGATATTTCCATGTTTATATAGATGGCGTTGTAGATATTTCCATGTTTATACCGATAGATGTGTTGGTATTTCCACGTTTATACAGATAGCGATGTAGATATTTCCATGTTTATACAGCTCGCGGTGCAGATATTTATATCTTTATACAGATGGCATTGTAGATATTTCCTTATTCACACAGATGGCGGTGTAGATGTTTCCATGTTTATACAGATGGCGGAGTAGTTAGTTCCATGTTTATGGAGATGGCAGTGTAGATATTTTCATGTTTATAGAGATGGCGGTGTAGATATTTCCATGTTTATGCAGATGGCGGTGTAGATATTTCCATGTTTATATAGATGGTGGTGTAGATATTACCATGTTTATACAGATACCGGTGTAGATATTTCCATGTTTATACAGATCGTGGTGAAGTTATTTCCATGTATATACAGATCGCGGTGTAGATATTTCCATGTTTATACAGATCGCTGTGTAGATATTTCCATGTTTATACAGATCGCGGTGTAGATATTTCTATGTTTATACAGATAGCGGTGTAGATATTTCCATGTTTATACAGATAGCGGTGTAAATATTTCCAAGTTTATAGAGATAGCGTTGTAGGTATTTCCATGTTTATAGACATAGCGGTGTAGATATTTCCATGTTTATATAGATGGCGTTGTAGATATTTCCATGTTTATACCGATAGATGTGTTGGTATTTCCACGTTTATACAGATAGCGATGTAGATATTTCCATGTTTATACAGCTCGCGGTGCAGATATTTATATCTTTATACAGATGGCATTGTAGATATTTCCTTATTCACACAGATGGCGGTGTAGATGTTTCCATGTTTATACAGATGGCGGAGTAGTTAGTTCCATGTTTATGGAGATGGCAGTGTAGATATTTTCATGTTTATAGAGATGGCGGTGTAGATATTTCCATGTTTATAGAGATAGCAGTGTAGATATTTACATGTTTATACAGATGGCTGTGTAGATATTTCCATGTGTATACAGATGGCATTGTAGATATTTCCATGTTTATACAGATGACTGAAGAGGTATTTCCATGTTTTACAGATGGCTGTGCAGATATTTCCATGTTTATAGAGAAAGCGGTGTAGATATTTCCATGTTTGTACAGATGGCGTTTTTGATATTTCCATCTATACACAGATGGCCGTGTACATATTTCCATGTTTATACAGATGGCAGCGTAGGTATTTCCATGGACATGCAGATGTCGGTGTAGATATTTCCATGTTTATACAGAGAGCGGTGTAGATATTTCCATGTTTTCACAGATGTTGGTGTGGATATTTCCGTGTTTATACACATGGCGGAGTAGAAACTTCCATCTTTATGGAGATGGCAGTGTAGATATTTTCATGTTTAAAGAGATGGCGGTGTAGATATTTCCATATTTACAGAGATAGCGGTGTAGATATTTCCATCTTTCTACAGATGGCACTGTAGATATTTCCATATTTATACAGATGGCGGTGTAGATATTTCCATAATTATACAGATGTCTGTGTAGATATTTCCATGTGTATACAGATGGTATTGTAGGTATTTCCATGTTTATACATATGGTGTTGTAGATATTTCCATGTTTATTCTGTTGACTGTGTAGATATTTCCATGTTTTTACAGATGGCAGTGTAGATATTTCAATGTTTATAGAGATGGTGCTGTGGATATTTCCATGTTTATACAGATCGCGGTGTAGATATTTCCATGTTTATACAGATAACGTTGTAGATATTTCCATGTTTTTACAGATATCGGTGTAGTTATTTCCATGTTTACACAGATTGCGGTGTGGATATTTCCATCTTTCTACAGATGGCATTGTAGATATTTCCATGTTTATGCAGATGGCGGTGCATATATTTCCATGTTTATATAGATGGTGGTGTAGATATTACCATGTTTATACAGATCGCGGTGTAGATATTTCCATGTTTATACAGATAGCGGTGTAGATATTTCCATGTTTATACAGATAGCGGTGTAGATATTTCCAAGTTTATAGAGATACCGGTGTAGGTATGTCCATGTTTATAGACATAGCGGTGTAGATATTTCCATGTTTATATAGATGGCGTTGTAGATATTTCCATGTTTATACCGATAGATGTGTTGGTATTTCCACGTTTATACAGATAGCGATGTAGATATTTCCATATTTATACAGCTCGCGGTGAAGATATTTATATCTGTATACAGACGGCATTTTAGATATTTCCTTATTCACACAGATGGCGGTGTAGATGTTTCCATGTTTATACAGATGGCGGAGTAGTTAGTTCCATGTTTATGGTGATGGCAGTGTAGATATTTTCATGTTTATAGAGATGGCGGGGTAGATATTTCCATGTTTATAGAGATAGCAGTGTAGATATTTACATGTTTATACAGATGGCTGTGTAGATATTTCCATGTGTATACAGATGGCATTGTAGATATTTCCATGTTTATACAGATGACTGTAGAGGTATTTCCATGTTTTACAGATGGCTGTGCAGATATTTCCAAGTTTATAGAGATAGCGGGGTAGATATTTCCATGTTTGTACAGTTGGCGTTGTTGATATTTCCATCTATACACAGATGGCCGTGTAGATATTTCCATGTTTATACAGATGGCAGCGTAGATATTTCCATGGACATGCAGATGGCGGTGTAGATATTTCCATGTTTATACAGAGAGCGGTGTAGATATTTCCATGTTTTCACAGATGTTGGTGTAGATATTTCCGTTTTTATACACATGGCGGACTAGATACTTCCATCTTTATGGAGATGGCAGTGTAGATATTTTCATGTTTATAGAGATGGCGGTGTAGATATTTCCATATTTACAGAGATAGCGGTTTAGATATTTCCATCTTTCTACAGATGGCAGTGTAGATATTTCCATGTTTATACAGATGGCGGTGTAGATATTTCCATACTTATACAGATGTCTGTGTAGATATTTCCATGTGTATACAGACGGTATTGTAGGTATTTCCATGTTTATACATATGGTGGTGTAGATATTTCCATGTTTATTCTGATGACTGGGTAGATATTTCCATGTTTTTACAGATGGCAGTGTAGATATTTCAATGTTTATAGAGATGGCGCTGTAGATATTTCCATGTTTACACAGATAGCGGTGTAGATATTTCCATGTTTATACAGATAGCGGTGTAGATATTTCCATGTTTTTACAGATATCGGTGTAGATATTTCCATGTTTACACAGATTGCGGTGTAGATATTTCCATCTTTCTACAGATGGCATTGTAGATATTTCCATGTTTATGCAGATGGCGGTGTAGATATTTCCATGTTTATATAGATGGTGGTGTAGATATTTCCATGTTTATACTGATAGCGGTGTAGATATTTCCATGTTTATACAGATCGTGGTGAAGATATTTCCATGTTTATACAGATCGCTGTGTAGATATTTCCATGTTTATACAGATAGCGTTGTAGATATTTCCATGTTTATACAGATAGCGGTGTAGATATTTCCATGTTTATAGAGATAGTGGTGTAGGTATTTCCATGTTTATAGACATAGCAATGTAGATACTTCCATGTTTATATAGATGGTGTTGTAGATATTTCCAGGTTTATACCGATAGATGTGTTGGTATTTCAACGTTTATACAGATAGCGATGTAGATATTTCCGTGTTTATACAGCTCGCGGTGCAGATATTTATATCTTTATACAGATGGCATTGTAGATATTTCCTTATTCACACAGAAGGCGGTGTAGATGTTTCCATGTTTATACAGATGGCGGAGTAGTTAGTTCCATGATTATGGAGATGGCAGTGTAGATATTTTCATGTTTATAGAGATGGCGGTGTAGATATTTCCATGTTTATAGAGATAGCAGTGTAGATATTTACATGTTTATACAGATGGCTGTGTAGATATTTCCATGTATATACAGATGGCATTGTAGATATTTCCATGTTTATACAGATGACTGTAGAGGTATTTCCATGTTTTACAGATGGCTGTGCAGATATTTCCATGTTTATAGAGAAAGCGGTATAGATATTTCCATGTTTGTACAGATGGCGTTGTTGATATTTCCATCTATACAGAGATGGCCGTGTAGATATTTCCATGTTTATACAGATGGCAGCGTAGATATTTCCATGGACATGCAGATGGCGGTGTAGATATTTCCATGTTTATACAGAGAGCGGTGTAGATATTTCCATGTTTTCACAGATGTTGGTGTAGATATTTCCGTGTTTATACACATGGCGGAGTAGATACTTCCATCTTTATGGAGATGGCAGTGTAGATATTTTCATGTTTAAAGAGATGGCGGTGTAGATATTTCCATATTTATAGAGATAGCGGTGTAGATATATCCATCTTTCTACAGATGGCAGTGTAGATATTTCCATGTTTATACAGATGGCGGTGTAGATATTTCCATACTTATACAGATGTCTGTGTAGATATTTCCATGTGTATACAGATGGTATTGTAGGTATTTCCATGTTTATGCAGATGGCTGTGTAGATATTTCCATGTTTATATAGATGGTGGTGTAGATATTACCATGTTTATACATATGGCGGTGTAGATATTTCCATGTTTATACAGATCGTGGTGAAGATATTTTCATGTTTATACAGATCGCGGTGTAGATATTTCCATGTTTATACAGATCGCGGTGTAGATATTTCCATGTTTATACAGATAGCGGTGTAGGTATTTCCATGTTTATACAGATAGCGGTGTAGATATTTCCATGTTTATAGAGATAGCGGTGTAGGTATTTCCATGTTTACAGACATAGCGGTGTAGATATTTCCATGTTTATATAGATGGTGCTGTAGATATTTCCATGTTTATACCGATAGATGTGTTGGTATTTCCACGTTTATACAGATAGCGATGTAGATATTTCCATATTTATACAGCTCGCGGTGAAGATATTTATATCTGTATACAGACGGCATTTTAGATATTTCCTTATTCACACAGATGGCGGTGTAGATGTTTCCATGTTTATACAGATGGCGGAGTAGTTAGTTCCATGTTTATGGTGATGGCAGTGTAGATATTTTCATGTTTATAGAGATGGCGGTGTAGATATTTCCATGTTTATAGAGATAGCAGTGTAGATATTTACATGTTTATACAGATGGCTGTGTAGATATTTCCATGTGTATACAGATGGCATTGTAGATATTTCCATGTTTATACAGATGACTGTAGAGGTATTTCCATGTTTTACAGATGGCTGTGCAGATATTTCCATGTTTATAGAGATAGCGGGGTAGATATTTCCATGTTTGTACAGTTGGCGTTGTTGATATTTCCATCTATACACAGATGGCCGTGTAGATATTTCCATGTTTATACAGATGGCAGCGTAGATATTTCCATGGACATGAAGATGGCGGTGTAGATATTTCCATGTTTATACAGAGAGCGGTGTAGATATTTCCATGTTTTCACAGATGTTGGTGTAGATATTTCCGTTTTTATACACATGGCGGACTAGATACTTCCATCTTTATGGAGATGGCAGTGTAGATATTTTCATGTTTATAGAGATGGCGGTGTAGATATTTCCATATTTACAGAGATAGCGGTGTAGATATTTCCATCTTTCTACAGATGGCAGTGTAGATATTTCCATGTTTATACAGATGGCGGTGTAGATATTTCCATACTTATACAGATGTCTGTGTAGATATTTCCATGTGTATACAGACGGTATTGTAGGTATTTCCATGTTTATACATATGGTGGTGCAGATATTTCCATGTTTATTCTGATGACTGGGTAGATATTTCCATGTTTTTACAGATGGCAGTGTAGATATTTCAATGTTTATAGAGATGGCGCTGTAGATATTTCCATGTTTACACAGATAGCGGTGTAGATATTTCCATGTTTATACAGATAGCGGTGTAGATATTTCCATGTTTTTACAGATATCGGTGTAGATATTTCCATGTTTACACAGATTGCGGTGTAGATATTTCCATCTTTCTACAGATGGCATTGTAGATATTTCCATGTTTATGCAGATGGCGGTGTAGATATTTCCATGTTTATATAGATGGTGGTGTAGATATTACCATGTTTATACTGATAGCGGTGTAGATATTTCCATGTTTATACAGATCGTGGTGAAGATATTTCCATGTTTATACAGATCGCGGTTTAGATATTTCCATCTTTATACAGATAGCGGTGTAGATATTTCCATGTTTATACAGATACCGTTGTAGATATTTCCATGTTTATACAGATAGCGGTGTAGATATTTCCATGTTTATAGAGATAGTTGTGTAGGTATTTCCATGTTTATAGACACAGCAATGTAGATACTTCCATGTTTATATAGATGGCGTTGTAGATATTTGCATGTTTATACCGATAGATGTGTTGGTATTTCCACGTTTATACAGATATCGATGTAGTTATTTCCATGTTTATACAGCTCGCGGTGCAGATATTTATATCTTTATACAGATGGCATTGTAGATATTTCCTTATTCACACAGATGGCGGTGTGGATGTTTCCATGTTTATACAGATGGCGGAGTAGTTAGTTCCATGTTTATGGAGATGGCAGTGTAGATATTATCATGTTTATAGAGATAGCAGTGTAGATATTTACATGTTTATACAGATGGCTGTGTAGGTATTTCCATGTGTATACAGATGGCATTGTAGATATTTCCATGTTTATAGAGATAGCGGTGTAGGTATTTCCATGTGTATACAGATGGCATTGTGGATATTTCCATGTTTATACAGATAGCGTTGTAGATATTTCCATGTTTATGCAGATGACGGTGTAGATATTTCCATGTTTATATAGATGGCAGTGTAGATATTACCATGTTTATACAGATAGCGGTGTAGATATTTCCATGTTTATACAGATCGTGGTGAAGATATTTCCATGTTTATACCGATCGCGGTGTAGATATTTCCATGTTTATACATATCGTGGTGTAGATTTTCCATGTTTATACAGATAGCGGTGTAGGTATTTCCATGTTTATACAGATAGCGGTGTAGATATTTCCATGTTTATAGAGATAGCGGTGTAGGTATTTCCATGTTTACAGACATAGCGGTGTAGATATTTCCATGTTTATATAGATGGCGTTGTGGATATTTCCATGTTTATACCGATAGATGTGTTGGTATTTCCACGTTTATACAGATAGCGATGTAGATATTTCCATGTTTATACAGCTCGCGGTGCAGATATTTATATCTTTATACAGATGGCATTGTAGATATTTCCTTATTCACATAGATGGCGGTGTAGATGTTTCCATGTTTATACAGACGGCGGAGCAGTTAGTTCCATGTTTATGGAGATGGCAGTGTAGATATTTTCATCTTTATAGAGATGGCGGTGTAGATATTTCCATGTTTATAGAAATAGCAGTGTAGATATTTACATGTTTATACAGATGGCTGTGTAGGTATTTCCATGTGTATACAGATGGCATTGTAGATATTTCCATGTTTATACAGATGACTGTAGAGGTATTTCCATGTTTTACAGATGGCTGTGCAGATATTTCCATGTTTATAGAGATAGCGGTGTAGATATTTCCATGTTTGTACATATGGCGATGTTGAAATTTCCATCTATACACAGATGGCCGTGTAGATATTTCCATGTTTATACAGATGGCAGCGTAGATATTTCCATGGACATGCAGATGGCGGTGTAGATATTTCCATGTTTATACAGATAGCAGTGTAGATATTTCCATGTTTTCACAGATGGTGGTGTAGATATTTCCGTGTTTATACACATGGCGGAGTAGATACTTCTACCTTTATAGAGATGGCAGTGTAGATATTTCCATGTTTATACAGATCGCGGTGTAGATATTTCCATGTTTATACAGATAGCGGTGTAGATATTTCCATGTTTTTACAGATAGCGGTGTAGATATTTCCATGTTTACACAGATTGTGGTGTAGATATTTCCATCTTTCTACAGATGTCTGTGTAGATATTTCCATGTTTATGCAGATGGCGGTGTAGATATTTCCATGTTTATATAGATGGTGGTGTAGATATTACCATGTTTATACAGATAGCGGTGTAGATATTTCCATGTTTATACAGATCGTGGTGAAGATATTTCCATGTTTATACAGATCGCGGTGTAGATATTTCCATGTTTATACAGATAGCGTTGTAGATATTTTCATGTTTATATAGATAGCGGTGTAGATATTTCCATGTTTATAGAGATAGCGGTGTAGTTATTTCCATGTTTATAGACATTGCGGTGTAGATATTTCCATGTTTATATAGATGGCGTTGTAGATATTTGCATGTTTATACCGATAGATGTGTTGGTATTTCCACGTTTATACAGATAGCGATGTAGACATTTCCATGTTTATACAGCTCGCGGTGCAGATATATATATCTTTATACAGATGGCATTGTAGATATTTCCTTATTCACACAGATGGCGGTGTGGATGTTTCCATGTTTATACAGATGGCGGAGTAGTTAGTTCCATGTTTATGGAGATGGCAGTGTAGATATTATCATGTTTATAGAGATGGCGGTGTAGATATTTCCATGTTTATAGAGATAGCAGTGTAGATATTTACATGTTTATACAGATGGCTGTGTAGGTATTTCCATGTGTATACAGATGGCATTGTAGATATTTCCATGTTTATAGAGATAGCGGTGTAGGTATTTCCATGTGTATACAGATGGCATTGTGGATATTTCCATGTTTATACAGATAGCGTTGTAGATATTTCCATGTTTATGCAGATGACGGTGTAGAGATTTCCATGTTTATATAGATGGCGGTGTAGATATTACCATGTTCATACAGATAGCGGTGTAGATATTTCCATGTTTATACAGATCGTGGTGAAGATATTTCCATGTTTATACCGATCGCGGTGTAGATATTTCCATGTTTATACAGATCGTGGTGTAGATTTTCCATGTTTATACAGATAGCGGTGTAGGTATTTCCATGTTTATACAGATAGCGGTGTAGATATTTCCATGTTTATAGAGATAGCGGTGTAGGTATTTCCATGTTTACAGACATAGCGGTGTAGATATTTCCATGTTTATATAGATGGCGTTGTAGATATTTCCATGTTTATACCGATAGATGTGTTGGTATTTCCACGTTTATACAGATAGCGTTGTAGATATTTCCATGTTTATACAGCTCGCGGTGCAGATATTTATATCTTTATACAGATGGCATTGTAGATATTTCCTTATTCACATAGATGGCGGTGTAGATGTTTCCATGTTTATACAGATGGCGGAGTAGTTAGTTCCATGTTTATGGAGATGGCAGTGTAGATATTTTCATGTTTATAGAGATGGCAGTGTAGATATTTCCATGTTTATAGAGATAGCAGTGTAGATATTTACATGTTTATACAGATGGCTGTGTAGGTATTTCCATGTGTATACAGATGGCATTGTAGATATTTCCATGTTTATACAGATGACTGTAGAGGTATTTCCATGTTTTACAGATGGCTGTGCAGATATTTCCATGTTTATAGAGATAGCGGTGTAGATATTTCCATGTTTGTACATACGGCGATGTTGAAATTTCCATCTATACACAGATGGCCGTGTAGATATTTCCATGTTTATACAGATGGCAGCGTAGATATTTCCATGGACATGCAGATGGCGGTGTAGATATTTCCATGTTTATACAGATAGCAGTGTAGATATTTCCATGTTTTCACAGATGGTGGTGTAGGTATTTCCGTGTTTATACACATGGCGGAGTAGATACTTCCATCTTTATAGAGATGGCAGTGTAGATATTTCCATGTTTATACAGATCGCGGTGTAGATATTTCCATGTTTATTCTGATAGCGGTGTAGATATTTCCATGTTTTTACAGATAGCGGTGTAGATATTTCCATGTTTACACAGATTGTGGTGTAGATATTTCCATCTTTCTACAGATGGCATTGTAGATATTTCCATGTTTATGCAGATGGCGGTGTAGATATTTCCATGTTTATATAGATGGTGGTGTAGATATTACCATGTTTATACAGATAGCGGTGTAGATATTTCCATGTTTATACAGATCGTGGTGAAGATATTTCCATGTTTATACCGATCGTGGTGTAGATATTTCCATGTTTATACAGATCGTGGTGTAGGTTTTCCATGTTTATACAGATAGCGGTGTAGGTATTTCCATGTTTATACAGATAGCGGTGTAGATATTTCCATGTTTATAGAGATAGCGGTGTAGGTATTTCCATGTTTACAGACATAGCGGTGTAGATATTTCCATGTTTATATAGATGGCGTTGTAGATATTTCCATGTTTATACCGATAGATGTGTTGGTATTTCCACGTTTATACAGATAGCGATGTAGATATTTCCATGTTTATACAGCTCGCGGTGCAGATATTTATATCTTTATACAGATGGCATTGCAGATATTTCCTTATTCAAATAGATGGCGGTGTAGATGTTTCCATGTTTATACAGATGGCGGAGTAGTTAGTTCCACGTTTATGGAGATGGCAGTGTAGATATTTTCATGTTTATAGAGATGGCGGTGTAGATATTTCCATGTTTATAGAGATAGCAGTGTAGATATTTACATGTTTATACAGATGGCTGTGTAGGTATTTCCATGTGTATACAGATGGCATTGTAGATATTTCCATGTTTATACAGATGACTGTAGAGGTATTTCCATGTTTTACAGATGGCTGTGCAGATATTACCATGTTTATAGAGATAGCGGTGTAGATATTTCCATGTTTGTACAGATGGCGTTGTTGATATTTCCATCTATACACAGATGGCCGTGTAGATATTTCCATGTTTATACAGATGGCAGCGTAGATATTTCCATGGACATGCAGATGGCGGTGTAGATATTTCCATGTTTATAGAGAGAGCGGTGTAGATATTTCCATGTTTTCACAGATGGTGGTGTAGATATTTCCGTGTTTATACGCATGCCGGAGTAGATACCTCCATCTTTATGGAGATGGCAGTGTAGATATTTTCATGTTTATACAGATGGCGGTGTAGATATTTCCACACTTATAGAGATAGCGGTGTAGATATTTCCATCTTTCTACAGATGGCAGTGTAGATATTTCCATGTTTATACAGATGGCGGTGTAGATATTTCCATACTTTTACAGATGTCTGTGTAGATATTTCCATGTGTATACAGATGGTATTGTAGGTATTTCCATGTTTATACAGATGGTGGTGTAGATATTTCCATGTTTATTCAGATGACTGTGTAGATATTTCCATGTTTTTACAGATGGCAGTGTAGATATTTCAATGTTTATAGAGATGGCGCTGTAGATATCTCCATGTTTATACAGATCGCGGTGTAGATATTTCCATGTTTATACAGATAGCAGTGTAGATATTTCCATGTTTTTACAGATATCGGTGTAGATATTTCCATGTTTACACAGATTGCGGTGTAGATATTTCCATCTTTCTACAGATGGCATTGTACATAATTCCATGTTTATGCAGATGGCGGTGTAGATATTTCCATGTTTATATAGATGGTGGTGTAGATATTCCCATGTTTATACAGATAGCGGTGTAGATATTTCCATGTTTATACAGATCGTGGTGAAGATATTTCCATGTTTATACAGATGGCGGTGTAGATATTTCCATGTTTATACAGATAGCGTTGTAGATATTTTCATGTTTATATAGATAGCGGTGTAGGTATTTCCATGTTTATAGAGATAGCGGTGTAGTTATTTCCATGTTTATAGACATTGAGGTGTAGATATTTCCATGTTTATATAGATGGCGTTGTAGATATTTGCATGTTTATACCGATAGATGTGTTGGTATTTCCACATTTATACAGATAGCGATGTAGATATTTCCATGTTTATACAGCTCGTGGTGCAGATATATATATCTTTATACAGATGGCATTGTAGATATTTCCTTATTCACACAGATGGCGGTGTGGATGTTTCCATGTTTATACAGATGGCGGAGTAGTTAGTTCCATGTTTATGGAGATGGCAGTGTAGATATTATCATGTTAATAGAGATGGCGGTGTAGATATTTCCATGTTTATAGAGATAGCAGTGTAGATATTTACATGTTTATACAGATGGCTGTGTAGGTATTTCCATGTGTATACAGATGGTATTGTAGATATTTCCATGTTTATAGAGATAGCGGTGTAGGTATTTCCATGTGTATACAGATGGCATTGTGGATATTTCCATGTTTATACAGATAGCGTTGTAGATATTTCCATGTTTATGCAGATGACGGTGTAGAGATTTCCATGTTTATATAGATGGCGGTGTAGATATTACCATGTTCATACAGATAGCGGTGTAGATATTTCCATGTTTATACAGATCGTGGTGAAGATATTTCCATGTTTATACCGATCGCGGTGTAGATATTTCCATGTTTATACAGATCGTGGTGTAGATTTTCCATGTTTATACAGATAGCGGTGTAGGTATTTCCATGTTTATACAGATAGCGGTGTAGATATTTCCATGTTTATAGAGATAGCGGTGTAGGTATTTCCATGTTTACAGACATAGCGGTGTAGATATTTCCATGTTTATATAGATGGCGTTGTAGATATTTCCATGTTTATACCGATAGATGTGTTGGTATTTCCACGTTTATACAGATAGCGTTGTAGATATTTCCATGTTTACACAGCTCGCGGTGCAGATATTTATATCTTTATACAGATGGCATTGTAGATATTTCCTTATTCACATAGATGGCGGTGTAGATGTTTCCATGTTTATACAGATGGCGGAGTAGTTAGTTCCATGTTTATGGAGATGGCAGTGTAGATATTTTCATGTTTATAGAGATGGCAGTGTAGATATTTCCATGTTTATAGAGATAGCAGTGTAGATATTTACATGTTTATACAGAAGGCTGTGTAGGTATTTCCATGTGTATACAGATGACATTGTAGATATTTCCATGTTTATACAGATGACTGTAGAGGTATTTCCATGTTTTACAGATGGCTGTGCAGATATTACCATGTTTATAGAGATAGCGGTGTAGATATTTCCATGTTTGTACATACGGCGATGTTGAAATTTCCATCTATACACAGATGGCCGTGTAGATATTTCCATGTTTATACAGATGGCAGCGTAGATATTTCCATGGACATGCAGATGGCGGTGTAGATATTTCCATGTTTATACAGATAGCAGTGTAGATATTTCCATGTTTTCACAGATGGTGGTGTAGGTATTTCCGTGTTTATACACATGGCGGAGTAGATACTTCCATCTTTATAGAGATGGCAGTGTAGATATTTCCATGTTTATACAGATCGCGGTGTAGATATTTCCATGTTTATTTTGATAGCGGTGTAGATATTTCCATGTTTTTACAGATAGCGGTGTAGATATTTCCATGTTTACAAAGATTGTGGTGTAGATATTTCCATCTTTCTACAGATGGCATTGTAGATATTTCCATGTTTATGCAGATGGCGGTGTAGATATTTCCATGTTTATATAGATGGTGGTGTAGATATTACCATGTTTATACAGATAGCGGTGTAGATATTTCCATGTTTATACAGATCGTGGTGAAGTTATTTCCATGTATATACAGATCGCGGTGTAGATATTTCCATGTTTATACAGATCGCTGTGTAGATATTTCCATGTTTATAGAGATCGCGGTGTAGATATTTCCATGTTTATACAGATAGCGGTGTAGCTATTTCCATGTTTATACAGATTGCGGTGTAGATATTTCCAAGTTTATAGAGATAGCGGTGTAGGTATTTCCATGTTTATAGACATAGCGGTGTAGGTATTTCCATGTTTATATAGATGGCGTTGTAGATATTTCCATGTTTATACCGATAGATGTGTTGGTATTTCCACGTTTATACAGATAGCGATGTAGATATTTCCTTGTTTATACAGCTCGGGGTGCAGATATTTATATCTTAATACAGATGGCATTGTAGATATTTCCTTATTGACACAGATGGCGGTGTAGATGTTTCCATGTTTATACAGATGGCGGAGTAGCTAGTTCCATGTTTATGGAGATGGCAGTGTAGATATTTTCATGTTTATAGAGATGGCGGTGTAGATATTTCCATGTTTATAGAGATAGCAGTGTAGATATTTACATGTTTATACAGATGTCTGTGTAGATATTTCCATGTATATACAGATGGCATTGTAGAGATTTCCATGTTTATACAGATCGTGGTGAAGATATTTCCATGTTTATACCGATCGCGGTGTAGATATTTCCATGTTTATACAGATCGTGGTGTAGGTTTTCCATGTTTATACAGATAGCAGTGTAGGTATTTCCATGTTTATACAGATAGCGGTGTAGATATTTCCATGTTTATAGAGATAGCGGTGTAGGTATTTCCATGTTTACAGACATAGCGGTGTAGATATTTCCATGTTTATATAGATGGCGTTGTAGATATTTCCATGTTTATACCGATAGATGTGTTGGTATTTCCACGTTTATACAGATAGCGATGTAGATATTTCCATGTTCATACAGCTCGCGGTGCAGATATTTATATCTTTATACAGATGGCATTGCAGATATTTCTTTATTCACATAGATGGCGGTGTAGATGTTTCCATGTTTATACAGATGGCGGAGTAGTTAGTTCCACGTTTATGGAGATGGCAGTGTAGATATTTTCATGTTTATAGAGATGGCGGTGTAGATATTTCCATGTTTATAGAGATAGCAGTGTAGATATTTACATGTTTATACAGATGGCTGTGTAGGTATTTCCATGTGTATACAGATGGCATTGTAGATATTTCCATGTTTATACAGATGAATGTAGAGGTATTTCCATGTTTTACAGATGGCTGTGCAGATATTACCATGTTTATAGAGATAGCGGTGTAGATATTTCCATGTTTGTACGGATGGCGTTGTTGATATTTCCATCTATACACAGATGGCCGTGTAGATATTTCCATGTTTATACAGATGGCAGCGTAGATATTTCCATGGACATGCAGATGGCGGTGTAGATATTTCCATGTTTATAGAGAGAGCGGTGTAGATATTTCCATGTTTTCACAGATGGTGGTGTAGATATTTCCGTGTTTATACGCATGCCGGAGCAGATACCTCCATCTTTATGGAGATGGCAGTGTAGATATTTTCATGTTTATACAGATGGCGGTGTAGATATTTCCACACTTATAGAGATAGCGGTGTAGATATTTCCATCTTTCTACAGATGGCAGTGTAGATATTTCCATGTTTATACAGATGGCGGTGTAGATATTTCCATACTTTTACAGATGTCTGTGTAGATATTTCCATGTGTATACAGATGGTATTGTAGGTATTTCCATGTTTATACAGATGGTGGTATAGATATTTCCATGTTTATTCAGATGACTGTGTAGATATTTCCATGTTTTTACAGATGGCAGTGTAGATATTTCAATGTTTATAGAGATGGCGCTGTAGATATCTCCATGTTTATACAGATCGCGGTGTAGATATTTCCATGTTTATACAGATAGCAGTGTAGATATTTCCATGTTTTTACAGATATCGGTGTAGATATTTCCATGTTTACACAGATTGCGGTGTAGATATTTCCATCTTTCTACAGATGGCATTGTACATAATTCCATGTTTATGCAGATGGCGGTGTAGATATTTCCATGTTTATATAGATGATGGTGTAGATATTCCCATGTTTATACAGATAGCGGTGTAGATATTTCCATGTTTATACAGATCATGGTGAAGATATTTCCATGTTTATACAGATGGCGGTGTAGATATTTCCATGTTTATACAGATAGCGTTGTAGATATTTTCATGTTTATATAGATAGCGGTGTAGATATTTCCATGTTTATAGAGATAGCGGTGTAGTTATTTCCATGTTTATAGACATTGAGGTGTAGATATTTCCATGTTTATATAGATGGCGTTGTAGATATTTGCATGTTTATACCGATAGATGTGTTGGTATTTCCACGTTTATACAGATAGCGATGTAGATATTTCCATGTTTATACAGCTCGTGGTGCAGATATATATATCTTTATACAGATGGCATTGTAGATATTTCCTTATTCACACAGATGGCGGTGTAGATGTTTCCATGTTTATACAGATGGCGGAGTAGTTAGTTCCATGTTTATGGAGATGGCAGTGTAGATATTATCATGTTTATAGAGATGGCGGTGTAGATATTTCCATGTTTATAGAGATAGCAGTGTAGATATTTACATGTTTATACAGATGGCTGTGTAGGTATTTCCATGTGTATACAGATGGCATTGTAGATATTTCCATGTTTATAGAGATAGCGGTGTAGGTATATCCATGTGTATACAGATGGCATTGTGGATATTTCCATGTTTATACAGATAGCGTTGTAGATATTTCCATGTTTATGCAGATCACGGTGTAGATATTTCCATGTTTATATAGATGGCGGTGTAGATATTACCATGTTTATACAAATAGCGGTGTAGATATTTCCATGTTTATACAGATCGTGGTGAAGATATTTCCATGTTTATACCGATCGCGGTGTAGATATTTCCATGTTTATACAGATCGTGGTGTAGATTTTCCATGTTTATACAGATAGCGGTGTAGGTATTTCCATGTTTATACAGATAGCGGTGTAGATATTTCCATGTTTATAGAGATAGCGGTGTAGGTCTTTCCATGTTTACAGACATAGCGGTGTAGATATTTCCATGTTTATATAGATGGCGTTGTAGATATTTCCATGTTTATACCGATAGATGTGTTGGTATTTCCACGTTTATACAGATAGCGATGTAGATATTTCCATGTTTATACAGCTCGCGGTGCAGATATTTATATCTTTATACAGATGGCATTGTAGATATTTCCTTATTCACATAGATGGCGGTGTAGATGTTTCCATGTTTATACAGACGGCGGAGTAGTTAGTTCCATGTTTATGGAGATGGCAGTGTAGATATTTTCATGTTTATAGAGATGGCGGTGTAGATATTTCCATGTTTATAGAGATAGCAGTGTAGATATTTACATGTTTATACAGATGGCTGTGTAGGTATTTCCATGTGTATACAGATGGCATTGTAGATATTTCCATGTTTATACAGATGACTGTAGAGGTATTTCCATGTTTTACAGATGGCTGTGCAGATATTTCCATGTTTATAGAGATAGCGGTGTAGATATTTCCATGGGTGTACATATGGCGATGTTGAAATTTCCATCTATACACAGATGGCCGTGTAGATATTTCCATGTTTATACAGATGGCAGCGTAGATATTTCCATGGACATGCAGATGGCGGTGTAGATATTTCCATGTTTATACAGATAGCAGTGTAGATATTTCCATGTTTTCACAGATGGTGGTGTAGATATTTCCGTGTTTATACACATGGCGGAGTAGATACTTCCATCTTTATAGAGATGGCAGTGTAGATATTTCCAAGTTTATACAGATCGCGGTGTAGATATTTCCATGTTTATTCTGATAGCAGTGTAGATATTTCCATGTTTTTACAGATAGTGGTGTAGATATTTCCATGTTTACACAGATTGTGGTGTAGATATTTCCATCTTTCTACAGATGTCTGTGTAGATATTTCCATGTTTATGCAGATGGCGGTGTAGATATTTCCATGTTTATATAGATGGTGGTGTAGATATTACCATGTTTATACAGATAGCGGTGTAGATATTTCCATGTTTATACAGATCGTGGTGAAGATATTTCCATGTTTATACAGATCGCGGTGTAGATATTTCCATGTTTATACAGATAGCGTTGTAGATATTTTCATGTTTATATAGATAGCGGTGTAGATATTTCCATGTTTATAGAGATAGCGGTGTAGTTATTTCCATGTTTATAGACATTGCGGTGTAGATATTTCCATGTTTATATAGATGGCTTTGTAGATATTTGCATGTTTATACCGATAGATGTGTTGGTATTTCCACGTTTATACAGATAGCGATGTAGTCATTTCCATGTTTATACAGCTCGCGGTGCAGATATATATATCTTTATACAGATGGCATTGTAGATATTTCCTTATTCACACAGATGGCGGTGTGGATGTTTCCATGTTTATACAGATGGCGGAGTAGTTAGTTCCATGTTTATGGAGATGGCAGTGTAGATATTATCATGTTTATAGAGATGGCGGTGTAGATATTTCCATGTTTATAGAGATAGCAGTGTAGATATTTACATGTTTATACAGATGGCTGTGTAGGTATTTCCATGTGTATACAGATGGCATTGTAGATATTTCCATGTTTATAGAGATAGCGGTGTAGGTATTTCCATGTGTATACAGATGGCATTGTGGATATTTCCATGTTTATACAGATAGCGTTGTAGATATTTCCATGTTTATGCAGATGACGGTGTAGAGATTTCCATGTTTATATAGATGGCGGTGTAGATATTACCATGTTTATACAGATAGCGGTGTAGATATTTCCATGTTTATACAGATCGTGGTGAAGATATTTCCATGTTTATACCGATCGCGGTGTAGATATTTCCATGTTTATACAGATCGTGGTGTAGATTTTCCATGTTTATACAGATAGCGGTGTAGGTATTTCCATGTTTATACAGATAGCGGTGTAGATATTTCCATGTTTATAGAGATAGCGGTGTAGGTATTTCCATGTTTACAGACATAGCGGTGTAGATATTTCCATGTTTATATAGATGGCGTTGTAGATATTTCCATGTTTATACCGATAGATGTGTTGGTATTTCCACGTTTATACAGATAGCGTTGTAGATATTTCCATGTTTATACAGCTCGCGGTGCAGATATTTATATCTTTATACAGATGGCATTGTAGATATTTCCTTATTCACATAGATGGCGGTGTAGATGTTTCCATGTTTATACAGATGGCGGAGTAGTTAGTTCCATGTTTATGGAGATGGCAGTGTAGATATTTTCATGTTTATAGAGATGGCAGTGTAGATATTTCCATGTTTAAAGAGATAGCAGTGTAGATATTTACATGTTTATACAGAAGGCTGTGTAGGTATTTCCATGTGTATACAGATGGCATTGTAGATATTTCCATGTTTATACAGATGACTGTAGAGGTATTTCCATGTTTTACAGATGGCTGTGCAGATATTACCATGTTTATAGAGATAGCGGTGTAGATATTTCCATGTTTGTACATACGGCGATGTTGAAATTTCCATCTATACACAGATGGCCGTGTAGATATTTCCATGTTTATACAGATGGCAGCGTAGATATTTCCATGGACATGCAGATGGCGGTGTAGATATTTCCATGTTTATACAGATAGCAGTGTAGATATTTCCATGTTTTCACAGATGGTGGTGTAGGTATTTCCGTGTTTATACACATGGCGGAGTAGATACTTCCATCTTTATAGAGATGGCAGTGTAGATATTTCCATGTTTATACAGATCGCGGTGTAGATATTTCCATGTTTATTCTGATAGCGGTGTAGATATTTCCATGTTTTTACAGATAGCGGTGTAGATATTTCCATGTTTACACAGATTGTGGTGTAGATATTTCCATCTTTCTACAGATGGCATTGTAGATATTTCCATGTTTATGCAGATGGCGGTGTAGATATTTCCATGTTTATATAGATGGTGGTGTAGATATTACCATGTTTATACAGATAGCGGTGTAGATATTTCCATGTTTATACAGATCGTGGTGAAGATATTTCCATGTATATACAGATCGCGGTGTAGATATTTCCATGTTTATACAGATCGCTGTGTAGATATTTCCATGTTTATAGAGATCGCGGTGTAGATATTTCCATGTTTATACAGATAGCGGTGTAGATATTTCCATGTTTATACAGATTGCGGTGTAGATATTTCCAAGTTTATAGAGATAGCGGTGTAGGTATTTCCATGTTTATAGACATAGCGGTGTAGGTATTTCCATGTTTATATAGATGGCGTTGTAGATATTTCCATGTTTATACCGATAGATGTGTTGGTATTTCCACGTTTATACAGATAGCGATGTAGATATTTCCTTGTTTATACAGCTCAGGGTGCAGATATTTATATCTTAATACAGATGGCATTGTAGATATTTCCTTATTGACACAGATGGCGGTGTAGATGTTTCCATGTTTATACAGATGGCGGAGTAGCTAGTTCCATGTTTATGGAGATGGCAGTGTAGATATTTTCATGTTTATAGAGATGGCGGTGTAGATATTTCCATGTTTATAGAGATAGCAGTGTAGATATTTACATGTTTATACAGATGTCTGTGTAGATATTTCCATGTATATACAGATGGCATTGTAGAGATTTCCATGTTTATACAGATCGTGGTGAAGATATTTCCATGTTTATACCGATCGCGGTGTAGATATTTCCATGTTTATACAGATCGTGGTGTAGGTTTTCCATGTTTATACAGATAGCGGTGTAGGTATTTCCATGTTTATACAGATAGCGGTGTAGATATTTCCATGTTTATAGAGATAGCGGTGTAGGTATTTCCATGTTTACAGACATAGCGGTGTAGATATTTCCATGTTTATATAGATGGCGTTGTAGATATTTCCATGTTTATACCGATAGATGTGTTGGTATTTCCACGTTTATACAGATAGCGATGTAGATATTTCCATGTTTATACAGCTCGCGGTGCAGATATTTATATCTTTATACAGATGGCATTGCAGATATTTCCTTATTCACATAGATGGCGGTGTAGATGTTTCCATGTTTATACAGATGGCGGAGTAGTTAGTTCCACGTTTATGGAGATGGCAGTGTAGATATTTTCATGTTTATAGAGATGGCGGTGTAGATATTTCCATGTTTATAGAGATAGCAGTGTAGATATTTACATGTTTATACAGATGGCTGTGTAGGTATTTCCATGTGTATACAGATGGCATTGTAGATATTTCCATGTTTATACAGATGAATGTAGAGGTATTTCCATGTTTTACAGATGGCTGTGCAGATATTACCATGTTTATAGAGATAGCGGTGTAGATATTTCCATGTTTGTACAGATGGCGTTGTTGATATTTCCATCTATACACAGATGGCCGTGTAGATATTTCCATGTTTATACAGATGGCAGCGTAGATATTTCCATGGACATGCAGATGGCGGTGTAGATATTTCCATGTTTATAGAGAGAGCGGTGTAGATATTTCCATGTTTTCACAGATGGTGGTGTAGATATTTCCGTGTTTATACGCATGCCGGAGTAGATACCTCCATCTTTATGGAGATGGCAGTGTAGATATTTTCATGTTTATACAGATGGCGGTGTAGATATTTCCACACTTATAGAGATAGCGGTGTAGATATTTCCATCTTTCTACAGATGGCAGTGTAGATATTTCCATGTTTATACAGATGGCGGTGTAGATATTTCCATACTTTTACAGATGTCTGTGTAGATATTTCCATGTGTATACAGATGGTATTGTAGGTATTTCCATGTTTATACAGATGGTGGTGTAGATATTTCCATGTTTATTCAGATGACTGTGTAGATATTTCCATGTTTTTACAGATGGCAGTGTAGATATTTCAATGTTTATAGAGATGGCGCTGTAGATATCTCCATGTTTATACAGATCGCGGTGTAGATATTTCCATGTTTATACAGATAGCAGTGTAGATATTTCCATGTTTTTACAGATATCGGTGTAGATATTTCCATGTTTACACAGATTGCGGTGTAGATATTTCCATCTTTCTACAGATGGCATTGTACATAATTCCATGTTTATGCAGATGGCGGTGTAGATATTTCCATGTTTATATAGATGGTGGTGTAGATATTACCATGTTTATACAGATAGCGGTGTAGATATTTCCATGTTTATACAGATCGTGGTGAAGATATTTCCATGTTTATACAGATGGCGGTGTAGATATTTCCATGTTTATACAGATAGCGTTGTAGATATTTTCATGTTTATATAGATAGCGGTGTAGGTATTTCCATGTTTATAGAGATAGCGGTGTAGTTATTTCCATGTTTACAGACATTGAGGTGTAGATATTTCCATGTTTATATAGATGGCGTTGTAGATATTTGCATGTTTATACCGATAGATGTGTTGGTATTTCCACGTTTATACAGATAGCGATGTAGATATTTCCATGTTTATACAGCTCGTGGTGCAGATATATATATCTTTATACAGATGGCATTGTAGATATTTCCTTATTCACACAGATGGCGGTGTGGATGTTTCCATGTTTATACAGATGGCGGAGTAGTTAGTTCCATGTTTATGGAGATGGCAGTGTAGATATTATCATGTTAATAGAGATGGCGGTGTAGATATTTCCATGTTTATAGAGATAGCAGTGTAGATATTTACATGTTTATACAGATGGCTGTGTAGGTATTTCCATGTGTATACAGATGGCATTGTAGATATTTCCATGTTTATAGAGATAGCGGTGTAGGTATTTCCATGTGTATACAGATGGCATTGTGGATATTTCCATGTTTATACAGATAGCGTTGTAGATATTTCCATGTTTATGCAGATGGCGGTGTAGATATTTCCATGTTTATACAGATAGCAGTGTAGATATTTCCATGTTTTCACAGATGGTGGTGTAGATATTTCCGTGTTTATACACATGGCGGAGTAGATACTTCCATCTTTATAGAGATTGCAGTGTAGATATTTCCAAGTTTATACAGATCGCGGTGTAGATATTTCCATGTTTATTCTGATAGCAGTGTAGATATTTCCATGTTTTTACAGATAGCGGTGTAGATATTTCCATGTTTACACAGATTGTGGTGTAGATATTTCCATCTTTCTACAGATGGCATTGTAGATATTTCCATGTTTATGCAGATGGCGGTGTAGATATTTCCATGTTTATATAGATGGTGGTGTAGATATTACCATGTTTATACAGATACCGGTGTAGATATTTCCATGTTTATACAGATCGTGGTGAAGTTATTTCCATGTATATACAGATCGCGGTGTAGATATTTCCATGTTTATACAGATCGCTGTGTAGATATTTCCATGTTTATACAGATCGCAGTGTAGATATTTCTATGTTTATACAGATAGCGGTGTAGATATTTCCATGTTTATACAGATAGCGGTGTAGATATTTCCATGTTTATATAGATGGCGTTGTAGATATTTCCATGTTTATACCGATAGATGTGTTGGTATTTCCACGTTTATACAGATAGCGATGTAGATATTTCCATGTTTATACAGCTCGCGGTGCAGATATTTATATCTTTATACAGATGGCATTGTAGATATTTCCTTATTCACACAGATGGCGGTGTAGATGTTTCCATGTTTATACAGATGGCGGAGTAGTTAGTTCCATGTTTATGGAGATGGCAGTGTAGATATTTTCATGTTTATAGAGATGGCGGTGTAGATATTTCCATGTTTATAGAGATAGCAGTGTAGATATTTACATGTTTATACAGATGGCTGTGTAGATATTTCCATGTGTATACAGATGGCATTGTAGATATTTCCATGTTTATACAGATGACTGTAGAGGTATTTCCATGTTTTTCAGATGGCTGTGCAGATATTTCCATGTTTATAGAGAAAGCGGTGTAGATATTTCCATGTTTGTACAGATGGCGTTTTTGATATTTCCATCTATACACAGATGGCCGTGTAGATATTTCCATGTTTATACAGATGGCAGCGTAGATATTTCCATGGACATGCAGATGGCGGTGTAGATATTTCCATGTTTATACAGAGAGCGGTGTAGATATTTCCATGTTTTCACAGATGTTGGTGTAGATATTTCCGTGTTTATCCACATGGCGTAGTAGATACATCCATCTTTATAGAGATGGCAGTGTAGATATTTTCATGTTTATAGAAATGGCGGTGTAGATATTTCCATGTTAATAGAGATAGCGGTGTAGATATTTCCATCTTTCTACAGATGGCAGCGTAGATATTTCCATGTTTATACTGATGGCGGTGTAGATATTTCCATACTTATAGAGATGTCTGTGCAGATATTTCCATGTGTATACAGATGGTATTGTAGGTATTTCCATGTTTATACAGATGGTGGTGTAGATATTTCCATGTTTATTCAGATGACTGTGTAGATATTTCCATGTTTTACAGATGGCAGTGTAGATATTTCAATGTTTATAGAGATGGCGCTGTAGATATTTCCATGTTTATACAGATCGCGGTGTAGATATTTCCATGTTTATTCTGATAGCGGTGTAGATATTTCCATGTTTACACAGATTGTGGTGTAGATATTTCCATCTTTCTACAGATGGCATTGTAGATATTCCCATGTTTATGCAGATGGCGGTGTAGATATTTCCATGTTTATATAGATGGCCGTGTAGATATTTCCATGTTTATACAGATGGCAGCGTAGATATTTCCATGGACATGCAGATGGCGGTGTAGATATTTCCATGTTTATACAGATAGCGGTGTAGATATTTCCATGTTTTCACAGATGGTGGTGTAGATATTTCCGTGTTTATACACATGGCGGAGTAGATACTTCCACCTTTATGGAGATGGCAGTGTAGATATTTTCATGTTTATGGAGATGGCGGTGTAGATATTTCCATATTTATAGAGATAGTGGTGTAGATATTTCCATCTTTCTACAGGTGGCAGTGTAGATATTTCCATGTTTATACAGATGGCGGTGTAGATATTTCCATGTTTATACCGATAGATGTGTTGGTAGTTCCACGTTTATACAGATAGCGATGTAGATATTTCCATGTTTATACAGCTCGCGGTGCAGATAATTATATCTTTATACAGATGGCATTGTAGATATTTCCTTATTCACACAGATGGCTTTGTAGATGTTTCCATGTTTATACAGATGGCGGAGTTCTTAGTTCCATGTTTATGGAGATGGCAGTGTAGATATTTTCAAGTTTATAGAGATGGCGGTGTAGATATTTCCATGTTTATAGAGATAGCAGTGTAGATATTTACATGTTTATACAGATGGCTGTGTAGATATTTCCATGTGTATACAGATGGCATTGTAGATATTTCCATGTTTATACAGATGACTGTAGAGGTATTTCCATGTTTTACCGATGGCTCTGCAGATATTTCCATGTTTATAGAGATAGCGGTGTAGATATTTCCATGTTTGTACAGATGGCGTTGTTGATATTTCCATCTATACACAGATGGCCGTGTAGATATTTCCATGTTTATACAGATGGCAGCGTAGATATTTCCATGGACATGCTGATGGCGGTGTAGATATTTCCATGTTTATACAGATCGCGGTGTAGATATTTCCATGTTTATAGAGATAGCGGTGTAGGTATTTCCATGTTTATAGACATAGCGGTGTAGATATTTCCATGTTTATATAGATGGCGTTGTAGATATTTCCATGTTTATACCGATAGATGTGTTCGTATTTCCACGTTTATACAGATAGCGATGTAGATATTTCCATGTTTATACAGCTCGCGGTGCAGATATTTATATCTTTATACAGATGGCATTGTAGATATTTCCTTACTCACACAGATGAGGGTGTAGATGTTTCCATGTTTATACAGACGGCGGAGTAGTTAGTTCCATGTTTTTGGAGATGGCAGTGTAGATATTTTCATGTTTATAGAGATGGCGGTGTAGATATTTCCATGTGTATACAGATGGCATTGTAGATATTTCCATGTTTATACAGATGACTGTAGAGGTATTTCCATGTTTTACAGATGGCTGTGCAGATATTACCATGTTTATAGAGATAGCGGTGTAGATATTTCCATGTTTGTACAGATGGCGTTGTTGATATTTCCATCTATACACAGATGGCCGTGTAGATATTTCCATGTTTGTACAGATGGCAGCGTAGATATTTCCATGGACATGCAGATGGCGGTGTAGATATTTCCATGTTTATAGAGAGAGCGGTGTAGATATTTCCATGTTTTCACAGATGGTGGTGTAGATATTTCCGTGTTTATACACATGCCGGAGTAGATACTTCCATCTTTATGGAGATGGCAGTGTAGATATTTTCATGTTTATACAGATGGCGGTGTAGATATTTCCATACTTATAGAGATAGCGGTGTAGATATTTCCATCTTTCTACAGATGGCAGTGTAGATATTTCCATGTTTATACAGATGGCGGTGTAGATATTTCCATACTTTTACAGATGTCTGTGTAGAAATTTCCATGTGTATACAGATGGTATGGTAGGTATTTCCATGTTTATACAGATGGTGGTGTAGATATTTCCATGTTTATTCAGATGACTGTGTAGATATTTCCATGTTTTTACAGATGGCAGTGTAGATATTTCAATGTTTATAGAGATGGCGCTGTAGATATCTCCATGTTTATACAGATCGCGGTGTAGATATTTCCATGTTTATACAGATAGCAGTGTAGATATTTCCATGTTTTTACAGATATCGGTGTAGATATTTCCATGTTTACACAGATTGCGGTGTAGATATTTCCATCTTTCTACAGATGGCATTGTACATATTTCCATCTTTATGCAGATGGCGGTGTAGATATTTCCATGTTTATATAGATGGTGGTGTAGATATTACCATGTTTATACAGATAGCGGTGTAGATATTTCCATGTTTATACAGATCGTGGTGAAGATATTTCCATGTTTATACAGATCGCGGTGTAGATATTTCCATGTTTATACAGATAGCGTTGTAGATATTTTCATGTTTATATAGATAGCGGTGTAGATATTTCCATGTTTATAGAGATAGCGGTGTAGTTACTTCCATGTTTATAGACATTGCGGTGTAGATATTTCCATGTTTATATAGATGGCGTTGTAGATATTTGCATGTTTATACCGATAGATGTGTTGGTATTTCCACGTTTATACAGATAGCGATGTAGATATTTCCATGTTTATACAGCTCGCGGTGCAGATATATATATCTTTATACAGATCCATTGTAGATATATCCTTATTCACACAGATGGCGGTGTGGATGTTTCCATGTTTATACAGATGGCGGAGTAGTTAGTTCCATGTTTATGGAGATGGCAGTGTAGATATTATCATGTTTATACAGATGGCGGTGTAGATATTTCCATGTTTATAGAGATAGCAGTGTAGATATTTACATGTTTATACAGATGGCTGTGTAGGTATTTCCATGTGTATACAGATGGCATTGTAGATATTTCCATGTTTATAGAGATAGCGGTGTAGGTATTTCCATGTGTATACAGATGGCTTTGTGGATATTTCCATGTTTATACAGATAGCGTTGTAGATATTTCCATGTTTATGCAGATGACGGTGTAGATATTTCCATCTTTATATAGATGGCGGTGTAGATATTACCATGTTTATACAGATAGCGGTGTAGATATTTCCATGTTTATACAGATCGTGGTGAAGATATTTCCATGTTTATACCGATCGCGCTGTAGATATTTCCATGTTTATACAGATCGTAGTGTAGCTTTTCCATGTTTATACAGATAGCGGTGTAGGTATTTCCATGTTTATACAGATAGCGGTGTAGATATTTCCATGTTTATAGAGATAGCGGTGTAGGTATTTCCATGTTTACAGACATAGCGGTGTAGATATTTCCATGTTTATATAGATGGCGTTGTAGATATTTCCATGTTTATACCGATAGATGTGTTGGTATTTCCACGTTTATACAGATAGCGATGTAGATATTTCCATGTTTATACAGCTCGCGGTGCAGATATTTATATCTTTATACAGATGGCATTGTAGATATTTCCTTATTCACATAGATGGCGGTGTAGATGTTTCCATCTTTATACAGATGGCGGAGTAGTTAGTTCCATGTTTATGGAGACGGCAGTGTAGATATTTTCATGTTTATAGAGATGGCGGTGTAGATATTTCCATGTTTATAGAGATAGCAGTGTAGATATTTACATGTTTATACAGATGGCTGTGTAGATATTTCCATGTGTATACAGATGGCATTGTAGATATTTCCATGTTTATACAGATGACTGTAGAGGTATTTCCATGTTTTACAGATGGCTGTGCAGATATTTCCATGTTTATAGAGAAAGCGGTGTAGATATTTCCATGTTTGTACAGATGGCGTTTTTGATATTTCCATCTATACACAGATGGCCGTGTAGATATTTCCATGTTTATACAGATGGCAGCGTAGATATTTCCATGGACATGCAGATGGCGGTGTAGATATTTCCATGTTTATACAGAGAGCGGTGTAGATATTTCCATGTTTTCACAGATGTTGGTGTAGATATTTCCGTGTTTATACACATGGCGGAGTAGATACTTCCATCTTTATGGAGATGTCAGTGTAGATATTTTCATGTTTAAAGAGATGGCGGTGTAGATATTTCCATATTTACAGAGATAGCGGTGTAGATATTTCCATCTTTCTACAGATGGCACTGTAGATATTTCCATGTTTATACAGATGGCGGTGTAGATATTTCCATACTTATACAGATGTCTGTGTAGATATTTCCATGTGTATACAGATGGTATTGTAGGTATTTCCATGTTTATACATATGGTGTTGTAGATATTTCCATGTTTATTCTGATGACTGTGTAGGTATTTCCATGTTTTTACAGATGACAGTGTAGATATTTCAATGTTTATAGAGATGGTGCTGTAGATATTTCCATGTTTATACAGATCGCGGTGTAGATATTTCCATGTTTATACAGATAGCGTTGTAGATATTTCCATGTTTTTACAGATATCGGTGTAGTTATTTCCATGTTTACACAGATTGCGGTGTGGATATTTCCATCTTTCTACAGATGGCATTGTAGATATTTCCATGTTTATGCAGATGGCGGTGCATATATTTCCATGTTTATATAGATGGTGGTGTAGATATTACCATGTTTATACACATCGCGGTGTAGATATTTCCATGTTTATACAGATAGCAGTGTAGATATTTCCATGTTTATACAGATAGCGGTGTAGATATTTCCAAGTTTATAGAGATAGCGGTGTAGGTATGTCCATCTTTATAGACATAGCGGTGTAGATATTTCCATGTTTATATAGATGGCGTTGTAGATATTTCCATGTTTATACCGATAGATGTGTTGGTATTTCCACGTTTATACAGATAGCGATGTAGATATTTCCATATTTATACAGCTCGCGGTGAAGATATTTATATCTGTATACAGACGGCATTTTAGATATTTCCTTATTCACACAGATGGCGGTGTAGATGTTTCCATGTTTATACAGATGGCGGAGAAGTTAGTTCCATGTTTATGGAGATGGCAGTGTAGATATTTTCATGTTTATAGAGATGGCGGTGTAGCTATTTCCATGTTTATAGAGATAGCAGTGTAGATATTTACATGTTTATACAGATGGCTGTGTAGATATTTCCATGTGTATACAGATGGCATTGTAGATATTTCCATGTTTATACAGATGACTGTAGAGGTATTTCCATGTTTTACAGATGGCTGTGCAGATATTTCCATGTTTATAGAGATAGCGGTGTAGATATTTCCATGTTTGTACAGTTGGCGTTGTTGATATTTCCATCTATACACAGATGGCCGTGTAGATATTTCCATGTTTATACAGATGGCAGCGTAGATATTTCCATGGACATGCAGATGGCGGTGTAGATATTTCCATGTTTATACAGAGAGCGGTGTAGATATTTCCATGTTTTCACAGATGTTGGTGTAGATATTTCCGTTTTTATACACATGGCGGAGTAGATACTTCCATCTTTATGGAGATGGCAGTGTAGATATTTTCATGTTTATAGAGATGGCCGTGTAGATATTTCCATATTTACAGAGATAGCGGTGTAGATATTTCCATCTTTCTACAGATGGCACTGTAGATATTTCCATGTTTATACAGATGGCGGTGTAGATATTTCCATACTTATACAGATGTCTGTGTAGATATTTCCATGTGTATACAGACGGTATTGTAGGTATTTCCATGTTTATTCATATGGTGGTGTAGATATTTCCATGTTTATTCTGATGACTGTGTAGATATTTCCATGTTTTTACAGATGGCAGTGTAGATATTTCAATGTTTATAGAGATGGCGCTGTAGATATTTCCATGTTTACACAGATAGCGGTGTAGATATTTCCATGTTTATTCAGATAGCGGTGTAGATATTTCCATGTTTTTACAGATATCGGTGTAGATATTTCCATGTTTACACAGATTGCGGTGTAGATATTTCCATCTTTCTACAGATGGCATTGGAGATATTTCCATGTTTATGCAGATGGCGGTGTAGATATTTCCATGTTTATATAGATGGTGGTGTAGATATTACCATGTTTATACTGATAGCGGTGTAGATATTTCCATGTTTATACAGATCGTGGTGAAGATATTTCCATGTTTATACAGATCGCGGTGTAGATATTTCCATGTTTATACAGATAGCGGTGTAGATATTTCCATGTTTATACAGATAGCGTTGTAGATATTTCCATGTTTATACAGACAGCGGTGTAGATATTTCCATGTTTATAGAGATAGTGGTGTAGGTATTTCCATGTTTATAGACATAGCAATGTAGATACTTCCATGTTTATATAGATGGCGTTGTAGATATTTCCAGGTTTATACCGATAGATGTGTTGGTATTTCAACGTTTATACAGATAGCGATGTAGATATTTCCATGTTTATACAGCTCGCGGTGCAGATATTTATATCTTTATACAGATGGCATTGTAGATATTTCCTTATTCACACAGATGGCGGTGTAGATGTTTCCATGTTTATACAGATGGCGGAGTAGTTAGTTCCATGTTTATGGAGATGGCAGTGTAGATATTTTCATGTTTATAGAGATGGCGGTGTAGATATTTCCATGTTTATAGAGATAGCAGTGTAGATATTTACATGTTCATACAGATGGCTGTGTAGGTATTTCCATGTGTATACAGATGGCATTGTAGATATTTCCATGTTTATACAGATGACTGTAGAGTTATTTCCATGTTTTACAGATGGCTGTGCAGATATTTCCATGTTTATAGAGATAGCGGTGTAGATATTTCCATGTTTGTACAAATGTGTTGTAGAAATTTCCATCTATACACAGATGGCCGTGTAGATATTTCCATGTTTATACAGATGGCAGCGTAGATATTTCCATGGACATGCAGATGGCGGTGTAGATATTTCCATGTTTATACAGATAGCGGTGTAGATATTTCCATGTTTTCACAGATGGTGGTGTAGATATTTCCGTGTTTATCCACATGGCGGAGTAGATACATCCATCTTTATAGAGATGGCAGTGTAGATATTTTCATGTTTATAGAGATGGCGGTGTAGATATTTCCATGTTAATAGAGATAGCGGTGTAGATATTTCCATCTTTCTACAGATGGCAGCGTAGATATTTCCATGTTTATACAGATGGCGGTGTAGATATTTCCATACTTATAGAGATGTCTGTGCAGATATTTCCATGTGTATACAGATGGTATTGTAGGTATTTCCATGTTTATACAGATGGTGGTGTAGATATTTCCATGTTTATTCAGATGACTGTGTAGATATTTCCATGTTTTACAGATGGCAGTGTAGATATTTCAATGTTTATAGAGATGGCGCTGTAGATATTTCCATGTTTATACAGATCGCGGTGTAGATATTTCCATGTTTATTCTGATAGCGGTGTAGATATTTCCATGTTTACACAGATTGTGGTGTAGATATTTCCATCTTTCTACAGATGGCATTGTAGATATTCCCATGTTTATGCAGATGGCGGTGTAGATATTTCCATGTTTATATAGATGGCCGTGGAGATATTTCCATGTTTATACAGATGGCAGCGTAGATATTTCCATGGACATGCAGATGGCGGTGTAGATATTTCCATGTTTATACAGATAGCGGTGTAGATATTTCCATGTTTTCACAGATGGTGGTGTAGATATTTCCGTGTTTATACACATGGCGGAGTAGATACTTCCACCTTTATGGAGATGGCAGTGTAGATATTTTCATGTTTATGGAGATGGCGGTGTAGATATTTCCATATTTATAGAGATAGCGGTGTAGATATTTCCATCTTTCTACAGATGGCAGTGTTGATATTTCCATGTTTATACAGATGGCGGTGTAGATATTTCCATGTTTATACCGATAGATGTGTTGGTAGTTCCACGTTTATACAGATAGCGATGTAGATATTTCCATGTTTATACAGCTCGCGGTGCAGATAATTATATCTTTATACAGATGGCATTGTAGATATTTCCTTATTCACACAGATGGCTTTGTAGATGTTTCCATGTTTATACAGATGGCGGAGTTCTTAGTTCCATGTTTATGGAGATGGCAGTGTAGATATTTTCAAGTTTATAGAGATGGCGGTGTAGATATTTCCATGTTTATAGAGATAGCAGTGTAGATATTTACATGTTTATACAGATGGCTGTGTAGATATTTCCATGTGTATACAGATGGCATTGTAGATATTTCCATGTTTATACAGATGACTGTAGAGGTATTTCCATGTTTTACCGATGGCTCTGCAGATATTTCCATGTTTATAGAGATAGCGGTGTAGATATTTCCATGTTTGTACAGATGGCGTTGTTGATATTTCCATCTATACACAGATGGCCGTGTAGATATTTCCATGTTTATACAGATGGCAGCGTAGATATTTCCATGGACATGCTGATGGCGGTGTAGATATTTCCATGTTTATACAGATCGCGGTGTAGATATTTCCATGTTTATAGAGATAGCGGTGTAGGTATTTCCATGTTTATAGACATAGCGGTGTAGATATTTCCATGTTTATATAGATGGCGTTGTAGATATTTCCATGTTTATACCGATAGATGTGTTCGTATTTCCACGTTTATACAGATAGCGATGTAGATATTTCCATGTTTATGCAGCTCGCGGTGCAGATATTTATATCTTTATACAGATGGCATTGTAGATATTTCCTTACTCACACAGATGGCGGTGTAGATGTTTCCATGTTTATACAGACGGCGGAGTAGTTAGTTCCATGTTTTTGGAGATGGCAGTGTAGATATTTTCATGTTTATAGAGATGGCGGTGTAGATATTTCCATGTGTATACAGATGGCATTGTAGATATTTCCATGTTTATACAGATGACTGTAGAGGTATTTCCATGTTTTACAGATGGCTGTGCAGATATTACCATGTTTATAGAGATAGCGGTGTAGATATTTCCATGTTTGTACAGATGGCGTTGTTGATATTTCCATCTATACACAGATGGCCGTGTGGATATTTCCATGTTTGTACAGATGGCAGCGTAGATATTTCCATGGACATGCAGATGGCGGTGTAGATATTTCCATGTTTATAGAGAGAGCGGTGTAGATATTTCCATGTTTTCACAGATGGTGGTGTAGATATTTCCGTGTTTATACACATGCCGGAGTAGATACTTCCATCTTTATGGAGATGGCAGTGTAGATATTTTCATGTTTATACAGATGGCGGTGTAGATATTTCCATACTTATAGAGATAGCGGTGTAGATATTTCCATCTTTCTACAGATGGCAGTGTAGATATTTCCATGTTTATACAGATGGCGGTGTAGATATTTCCATACTTTTACAGATGTCTGTGTAGATATTTCCATGTGTATACAGATGGTATGGTAGGTATTTCCATGTTTATACAGATGGTGGTGTAGATATTTCCATGTTTATTCAGATGACTGTGTAGATATTTCCATGTTTTTACAGATGGCAGTGTAGATATTTCAATGTTTATAGAGATGGCGCTGTAGATATCTCCATGTTTATACAGATCGCGGTGTAGATATTTCCATGTTTATACAGATAGCAGTGTAGATATTTCCATGTTTTTACAGATATCGGTGTAGATATTTCCATGTTTACACAGATTGCGGTGTAGATATTTCCATCTTTCTACAGATGGCATTGTACATATTTCCATCTTTATGCAGATGGCGGTGTAGATATTTCCATGTTTATATAGATGGTGGTGTAGATATTACCATGTTTATACAGATAGCGGTGTAGATATTTCCATGTTTATACAGATCGTGGTGAAGATATTTCCATGTTTATACAGATCGCGGTGTAGATATTTCCATGTTTATACAGATAGCGTTGTAGGTATTTTCATGTTTATATAGATAGCGGTGTAGATATTTCCATGTTTATAGAGATAGCGGTGTAGTTATTTCCATGTTTATAGACATTGCGGTGTAGATATTTCCATGTTTATATAGATGGCGTTGTAGATATTTGCATGTTTATACCGATAGATGTGTTGGTATTTCCACGTTTATACAGATAGCGATGTAGATATTTCCATGTTTATACAGCTCGCGGTGCAGATATATATATCTTTATACGGATGGCATTGTAGATATATCCTTATTCACACAGATGGCGGTGTGGATGTTTCCATGTTTATACAGATGGCGGAGTAGTTAGTTCCATGTTTATGGAGATGGCATTGTAGATATTATCATGTTTATACAGATGGCGGTGTAGATATTTCCATGTTTATAGAGATAGCAGTGTAGATATTTACATGTTTATACAGATGGCTGTGTAGTTATTTCCATGTGTATACAGATGGCATTGTAGATATTTCCATGTTTATAGAGATAGCGGTGTAGGTATTTCCATGTGTATACAGATGGCATTGTGGATATTTCCATGTTTATACAGATAGCGTTGTAGATATTTCCATGTCTATGCAGATGACGGTGTAGATATTTCCATGTTTATATAGATGGCGGTGTAGATATTACCATGTTTATACAGATAGCGGTGTAGATATTTCCATGTTTATACAGATCGTGGTGAAGATATTTCCATGTTTATACCGATCGCGCTGTAGATATTTCCATGTTTATACAGATCGTAGTGTAGATTTTCCATGTTTATACAGATAGCGGTGTAGGTATTTCCATGTTTATACAGATAGCGGTGTAGATATTTCCATGTTTATAGAGATAGCGGTGTAGGTATTTCCATGTTTACAGACATAGCGGTGTAGATATTTCCATGTTTATATAGATGGCGTTGTAGATATTTCCATGTTTATACCGATAGATGTGTTGGTATTTCCACGTTTATACAGATAGCGATGTAGATATTTCCATGTTTATACAGCTCGCGGTGCAGATATTTATATCTTTATACAGATGGCATTGTAGATATTTCCTTATTCACATAGATGGCGGTGTAGATGTTTCCATGTTTATACAGATGGCGGAGTAGTTAGTTCCATGTTTATGGAGATGGCAGTGTAGATATTTTCATGTTTATAGAGATGGCGGTGTAGATATTTCCATGTTTATAGAGATAGCAGTGTAGATATTTACATGTTTATACAGATGGCTGTGTAGGTATTTCCATGTGTATACAGATGGCATTGTAGATATTTCCATGTTTATACAGATGACTGTAGAGGTATTTCCATGTTTTACAGATGGCTGTGCAGATATTTCCATGTTTATAGAGATAGCGGTGTAGATATTTCCATGTTTGTACATATGGCGATGTTGAAATTTCCATCTATACACAGATGGCCGTGTAGATATTTCCATGTTTATACAGATGGCAGCGTAGATATTTCCATGGACATGCAGATGGCGGTGTAGATATTTCCATGTTTATACAGATAGCAGTGTAGATATTTCCATGTTTTCACAGATGTTGGTGTAGATATTTCCGTGTTTATACACATGGCGGAGTAGATACTTCCATCATTATAGAGATGGCAGTGTAGATATTTCCATGTTTATACAGATCGCGGTGTAGATATTTCCATGTTTATTCTGATAGCGGTGTAGATATTTCCATGTTTTTACAGATAGCGGTGTAGATATTTCCATGTTTACACAGATTGTGGTGTAGATATTTCCATTTTTCTACAGATGGCATTGTAGATATTTCCATGTTTATGCAGATGGCGGTGTAGATATTTCCATGTTTATATAGATGGTGGTGTAGATATTACCATGTTTATACAGATAGCGGTGTAGATATTTCCATGTTTATACAGATCGTGGTGAAGATATTTCCATGTATATACAGATCGCGGTGTAGATATTTCCATGTATATACAGATCGCTGTGTAGATATTTCCATGTTTATAGAGATCGCGGTGTAGATATTTCCATGTTTATACAGATAGCGGTGTAGATATTTCCAAGTTTATAGAGATAGCGGTGTAGATATTTCCAAGTTTATAGAGATAGCGGTGTAGGTATTTCCATGTTTATAGACATAGCGGTGTAGATATTTCCATGTTTATATAGATGGCGTTGTAGATATTTCCATGTTTATACCGATAGATGTGTTGGTATTTCCACGTTTATACAGATAGCGATGTAGATATTTCCTTGTTTATACAGCTCGCGGTGCAGATATTTATATCTTTATACAGATGGCATTGTAGATATTTCCTTATTGACACAGATGGCGGTGTAGATGTTTCCATGTTTATACAGATGGCGGAGTAGTTAGTTTCATGTTAATGGAGATGGCAGTGTAGATATTTTCATGTTTGTAGAGATGGCGGTGTAGATATTTCCATGTTTATAGAGATAGCAGTGTAGATATTTACATGTTTATACAGATGGCTGTGTAGATATTTCCATGTATATACAGATGGCATTGTAGATATTTCCATGTTTATACAGATGACTGTAGAGGTATTTCCATGTTTTACAGATGGCTGTGCAGATATTTCCATGTTTATAGAGAAAGCTGTGTAGATATTTCCATGTTTGTACAGATGGCGTTGTTGATATTTCCATCTATACACAGATGGCCGTGTAGATATTTCCATGTTTATACAGACGGCAGCGTAGATATTTCCATGGACATGCAGATGGCGGTGTAGATATTTCCATGTTTATACAGAGAGCGGTGTAGATATTTCCATGTTTTCACAAATGTTGGTGTAGATATTTCCGTGTTTATACACATGGCGGAGTAGATACTTCCATCTTTATGGAGATGGCAGTGTAGATATTTTCATGTTTAAAGAGATGGCGGTGTAGATATTTCCATTTTTATAGAGATAGCGGTGTAGATATATCCATCTTTCTACAGATGGCAGTGTAGATATTTCCATGTTTATACAGATGGCGGTGTAGATATTTCCATACTTATACAGATGGCTGTGTAGATATTTCCATGTTTATACAGATGGTATTGTAGGTACTTCCATGTTTATGCAGATGGCTGTGTAGATATTTCCATGTTTATATAGATGGGGGTGTAGATATTACCATGTTTATACAGATGGCGGTGTAGATATTTCCACGTTTATACAGATCGTGGCGAAGATATTTTCATGTTTATACAGATCGCGGTGTAGATATTTCTATGTTTATACAGATCGCGGTGTAGATATTTCCATGTTTATACAGATAGCGGTGTAGGTATTTCCATGTTTATACAGATAGCGGTGTAGATATTTCCATGTTTATAGAGATAGCGGTGTAGGTATTTCCATGTTTACAGACATAGCGGTGTAGAAATTTCCATGTTTATATAGATGGTGCTGTAGATATTTCCATGTTTATACCGATAGATGTGTTGGTATTTCCACGTTTATACAGATAGCGATGTAGATATTTCCATGTTTATACAGCTTGCGGTGCAGATATTTATATCTTTATACAGATGGCATTGTAGATATTTCCTTATTCACACAGATGGCGGTGTAGATGTTTCCATGTTTATACAGATGGCGGAGTAGTTAGTTCCATGTTTATGGAGATGGCAGTGTAGATATTTTCATGTTTATAGAGATGGCGGTGTAGATATTTCCATGTTTATAGAGATAGCAGTGTAGATATTTACATGTTTATACAGATGGCTGTGTAGGTATTTCCATGTGTATACAGATGGCATTGTAGATATTTCCATGTTTATACAGATGACTGTGGAGGTATTTCCATGTTTTACAGATGGCTGTGCAGATATTTCCATGTTTATAGAGATAGCGGTGTAGATATTTCCATGTTTGTACAGATGGCGTTGTTGAAATTTCCATCTATACACAGATGGCCGTGTAGATATTTCCATGTTTATACAGATGGCAGCGTAGATATTTCCATGGACATGCAGATGGCGGTGTAGATATTTCCATGTTTATACAGATAGCGGTGTAGATATTTCCATGTTTTCACAGATGGTGGTGTAGATATTTCCGTGTTTATACACATGGCGGAGTAGATACTTCCATCTTTATAGAGATGGCACTGTAGATATTTTCATGTTTATAGAGATGGCGGTGTAGATATTTCCATATTTATAGAGATAGCGGTGTAGATATTTCCATCTTTCTACAGATGGCAGTGTAGATATTTCCATGTTTATACAGATGGCGGTGTAGATATTTCCATACTTATAGAGATGTCTGTGTAGATATTTCCATGTGTATACAGATGGTATTTTAGGTATTTCCATGTTTATACAGATGGTGGTGTAGATATTTCCATGTTTATTCAGATGACTGTGTAGATATTTCCATGTTTTACAGATGGCAGTGTAGATATTTCAATGTTTATAGAGATGGCGCTGTAGATATTTCCATGTTTATACAGATCGCGGTGTAGATATTTCCATGTTTTCACAGATGGTGGTGTAGATATTTCCGTGTTTATACACATGGCAGAGTAGATACTTCCATCTTTATAGAGATGGCAGTGTTGATATTTCCATGTTTATACAGATCGCGGTGTAGATATTTCCATGTTTATTCTGATAGCGGTGTAGATATTTCCATGTTTTTACAGATAGCGGTGTAGATATTTCCATGTTTACACAGATTGTGGTGTAGATATTTCCATCTTTCTACGGATGGCATTGTAGATATTTCCATGTTTATGCAGATGGCGGTGTAGATATTTCCATGTTTATATAGATGGTGGTGTAGATATTTCCATGTTTATGCAGATCGTGGTGAAGATATTTCCATGTATATACAGATCGCGGTGTAGATATTTCCATGTTTATACAGATCGCTGTGTAGATATTTCCATATTTATAGAGATCGCGGTGTAGTTATTTCCATGTTTATACAGATAGCGGTGTAGATATTTCCATGTTTATACAGATAGCGGTGTAGATATTTCCAAGTTTATAGAGATAGCGGTGTAGGTATTTCCATGTTTATAGACATAGCGGTGTAGATATTTCCATGTTTATATAGATGGCGTTGTAGATATTTCCATGTTTATACCGATAGATGTGTTGGTATTTCCACGTTTATACAGATAGCGATGTAGATATTTCCTTGTTTATACAGCTCGAGGTGCAGATATTTATATCTTTATACAGATGGCATTGTAGATATTTCCTTATTCACACAGATGGCGGTGTAGATGTTTCCATGTTTATACAGATGGCGGAGTAGTTAGTTCCATGTTTATGGAGATGGCAGTGTAGATATTTTCATGTTTATAGAGATGGCGGTGTAGATATTTCCATGTTTATAGAGATAGCAGTGTAGATATTTACATGTTTATACAGATGGCTGTGTAGATATTTCCATGTATATACAGATGGCATTGTAGATTTTTCCATGTTTATACAGATGACTGTAGAGGTATTTCCATGTTTTACAGATGGCTGTGCAGATATTTCCATGTTTATAGAGAAAGCGGTGTAGATATTTCCATGTTTGTACAGATGGCGTTGTTGATATTTCCATCTATACACAGATGGCGTGTAGATATTTCCATGTTTATACAGAGAGCGGTGTAGATATTTCCATGTTTTCACAGATGTTGGTGTAGATATTTCCGTGTTTATACACATGGCGGTGTAGATACTTCCATCTTTATGGAGATGGCAGTGTAGATATTTTCATGTTTAAAGAGATGGCGGTGTAGATATTTCCATATTTATAGAGATAGCGGTGTAGATATATCCATCTTTCTACAGATGGCAGTGTAGATATTTCCATGTTAATACAGATGGCGGTGTAGATATTTCCATACTTATACAGATGTCTGTGTAGATATTTCCATGTGTATACAGATGGTATTGTAGGTATTTCCATGTTTATTGAGATGGCTGTGTAGATATTTCCATCTTTATATAGATGGTGGTGTAGATATTACCATGTTTATACAGATGGCGGTGTAGATATTTCCATGTTTATACAGATCGTGGTGAAGATATTTTCATGTTTATACAGATCGCGGTGTAGATATTTCCATGTTTATACAGATCGCGGTGTAGATATTTCCATGTTTATACAGATAGCGGTGTAGGTATTTCCATGTTTATACAGATAGCGGTGTAGATATTTCCATGTTTATAGAGATAGCGGTGTAGGTATTTCCATGTTTACAGACATAGCGGTGTAGAAATTTCCATGTTTATATAGATGGTGCTGTAGATACCTCCATGTTTATACCGATAGATGTGTTGGTATTTCCACGTTTATACAGATAGCGATGTAGATATTTCCATGTTTATACAGCTCGCGGTGCAGATATTTATATCTTTATACAGATGGCATTGTAGATATTTCCTTATTCACACAGATGGTGGTGTAGATGTTTCCATGTTTATGCAGATGGCGGAGTAGTTAGTTCCATGTTTATGGAGATGGCAGTGTAGATATTTTCATGTTTATAGAGATGACGGTGTAGATATTTCCATGTTTATAGAGATAGCAGTGTAGATATTTACATGTTTATACAGATGGCTGTGTAGGTATTTCCATGTGTATACAGATGACATTGTAGATATTTCCATGTTTATACAGATGACTGTAGAGGTATTTCCATGTTTTACAGATGGCTGTGCAGATATTTCCATGTTTATAGAGATAGCGGTGTAGATATTTCCATGTTTGTACAGATGGCGTTGTTGAAATTTCCATCTATACACAGATGGCCGTGTAGATATTTCCATGTTTATACAGATGGCAGCGTAGATATTTCCATGGACATGCAGATGGCGGTGTAGATATTTCCATGTTTCTACAGATAGCGGTGTAGATATTTCCATGTTTTCACAGATGGTGGTGTAGATATTTCCGTGTTTATACACATGGCGGAGTAGATACTTCCATCTTTATAGAGATGGCAGTGTAGATATTTTCATGTTTATAGACATGGCGATGTAGATATTTCCATATTTATAGAGATAGCGGTTTAGATATTTCCATCTTTCTACAGATGGCAGTGTAGATATTTCCATGTTTATACAGATGGCGGTGTAGATATTTCCATACTTATAGAGATGTCTGTGTAGATATTTCCATGTGTTTACAGATGGTATTGTAGGTATTTCCATGTTTATACAGATGGTGGTGTAGATATTTCCATGTTTATTCAGATGACTGTGTAGATATTTCCATGTTTTACAGATGGCAGTGTAGATATTTCAATGTTTATAGAGATGGCGCTGTAGATATTTCCATGTTTATACAGATCGCGGTGTAGATATTTCCATGTTTTCACAGATGGTGGTGTAGATATTTCCGTGTTTATACACATGGCAGAGTAGATACTTCCATCTTTATAGAGATGGCAGTGTTGATATTTCCATGTTTATACAGATCGCGGTGTAGATATTTCCATGTTTATTCTGATAGCGGTGTAGATATTTCCATGTTTTTACAGATAGCGGTGTAGATATTTCCATGTTTACACAGATTGTGGTGTAGATATTTCCATCTTTCTACGGATGGCATTGTAGATATTTCCATGTTTATGCAGATGGCGGTGTAGATATTTCCATGTTTATATAGATGGTGGTGTAGATATTTCCATGTTTATGCAGATCGTGGTGAAGATATTTCCATGTATATACAGATCGCGGTGTAGATATTTCCATGTTTATACAGATCGCTGTGTAGATATTTCCATGTTTATAGAGATCGCGGTGTAGTTATTTCCATGTTTATACAGATAGCGGTGTAGATATTTCCATGTTTATACAGATAGCGGTGTAGATATTTCCAAGTTTATAGAGATAGCGGTGTAGGTATTTCCATGTTTACAGACATAGCGGTGTAGAAATTTCCATGTTTATATAGATGGTGCTGTAGATACTTCCATATTTATACCGATAGATGTGTTGGTATTTCCACGTTTTTACAGATAGCGATGTAGATATTTCCATGTTTATACAGCTCGCGGTGCAGATATTTATATCTTTATACAGATGGCATTGTAGATATTTCCTTATTCACACAGATGGCGGTGTAGATGTTTCCATGTTTATGCAGATGGCGGAGTAGTTAGTTCCATGTTTATGGAGATGGCAGTGTAGATATTTTCATGTTTATAGAGATGGCGGTGTAGATATTTCCATGTTTATAGAGATAGCAGTGTAGATATTTACATGTTTATACAGATGGCTGTGTAGGTATTTCCATGTGTATACAGATGGCATTGTAGATATTTCCATGTTTATACAGATGACTGTAGAGGTATTTCCATGTTTTACAGATGGCTGTGCAGATATTTCCATGTTTATAGAGATAGCGGTGTAGATATTTCCATGTTTGTACAGATGGCGTTGTTGAAATTTCCATCTATACACAGATGGCCGTGTAGATATTTCCATGTTTATACAGATGGCAGCGTAGATATTTCCATGGACATGCAGATGGTGGTGTAGATATTTCCATGTTTATACAGATAGCGGTGTAGGTATTTCCATGTTTTCACAGATGGTGGTGTAGATATTTCTGTGTTTATACACATGGCGGAGTAGATACTTCCATCTTTATAGAGATGGCAGTGTAGATATTTTCATGTTTATAGAGATGGCGGTGTAGATATTTCCATATTTATAGAGATAGCGGTGTAGATATTTCCATCTTTCTACAGATGGCAGTGTAGATATTTCCATGTTTATACAGATGGCGGTGTAGATATTTCCATACTTATAGAGATGTCTGTGTAGATATTTCCATGTGTATACAGATGGTATTGTAGGTATTTCCATGTTTATACAGATGGTGGTGTAGATATTTCCATGTTTATACAGATCGCGGTGTAGATATTTCCATGTTTATTCTGATAGCGGTGTAGATATTTCCATGTTTTTACAGATAGCGGTGTAGATATTTCCATGTTTACACAGATTGTGGTGTAGATATTTCCATCTTTCTACAGATGGCATTGTAGATATTTCCATGTTTATGCAGATGGCGGTGTAGATATTTCCATGTTTATATAGATGGTGGTGTAGATATTACCATGTTTATACAGATACCGGTGTAGATATTTCCATGTTTATAGAGATCGTGGTGAAGTTATTTCCATGTATATACAGATCGCGGTGTAGATATTTCCATGTTTATACAGATCGCTGTGTAGATATTTCCATGTTTATACAGATCGCGGTGTAGATATTTCTATGTTTATACAGATAGCGGTGTAGATATTTCCATGTTTATACAGATAGCGGTGTAGATATTTCCAAGTTTATAGAGATAGCGGTGTAGGTATTTCCATGTTTATAGACATAGCGGTGTAGATATTTCCATGTTTATATAGATGGCGTTGTAGATATTTCCATGTTTATACCGATAGATGTGTTGGTATTTCCACGTTTATACAGATAGCGATGTAGATATTTCCATGTTTATCCAGCTCGCGGTGCAGATATTTATATCTTTATACAGATGGCATTGTAGATATTTCCTTATTCACACAGATGGCGGTGTAGATGTTTCCATGTTTATACAGATGGCGGAGTAGTTAGTTCCATGTTTATGGAGATGGCAGTGTAGATATTTTCATGTTTATAGAGATGGCTGTGCAGATATTTCCATGTTTATAGAGAAAGCGGTGTAGATATTTCCATGTTTGTACAGATGACGTTTTTGATATTTCCATCTATACACAGATGGCCGTGTACATATTTCCATGTTTATACAGATGGCAGCGTAGATATTTCCATGGACATGCAGATGGCGGTGTAGATATTTCCATGTTTATACAGAGAGCGGTGTAGATATTTCCATGTTTTCACAGATGTTGGTGTAGATATTTCCGTGTTTATACACATGGCGGAGTAGATACTTCCATCTTTATGGAGATGGCAGTGTAGATATATTCATGTTTAAAGAGATGGCGGTGTAGATATTTCCATATTTACAGAGATAGCGCTGTAGATATTTCCATCTTTCTACAGATGGCACTGTAGATATTTCCATGTTTATACAGATGGCGGTGTAGATATTTCCATACTTATACAGATGTCTGTGTAGATATTTCCATGTGTATACAGATGGTATTGTAGGTATTTCCATGTTTATACATATGGTGTTGTAGATATTTCCATGTTTATTCTGATGACTGTGTAGATATTTCCATGTTTTTACAGATGGCATTGTAGGTATTTCAATGTTTATAGAGATGGCGCTGTAGATATTTCCATGTTTATACAGATCGTGGTGTAGATATTTCCACGTTTATACAGATAGCGTTGTAGATATTTCCATGTTTTTACAGATATCGGTGTAGTTATTTCCATGTTTACACAGATTGCGGTGTGGATATTTCCATCTTTCTACAGATGGCATTGTAGATATTTCCATGTTTATGCAGATGGCGGTGCACATATTTCCATGTTTATATAGATGGTGGTGTAGATATTACCATGTTTATACAGATCGCGGTGTAGATATTTCCATGTTTATACAGATAGCGGTGTAGATATTTCCATGTTTATACATATAGCGGTGTAGATATTTCCAAGTTTATAGAGATAGCGGTGTAGGTATGTCCATGTTTATAGACATAGCGGTGTAGATATTTCCATGTTTATATAGATGGCGTTGTAGATATTTCCATGTTTATACCGATAGATGTGTTGGTATTTCCACGTTTATACAGATAGCGATGTAGATATTTCCATATTTATACAGCTCGCGGTGAAGATATTTATATCTGTATACAGACGGCAGTTTAGATGTTTCCTTATTCACACAGATGGCGGTGTAGATGTTTCCATGTTTATACAGATGGCGGAGTAGTTAGTTCCATGTTTATGGAGATGGCAGTGTAGATATTTTCATGTTTATAGAGATGGCGGTGTAGATATTTCCATGTTTATAGAGATAGCAGTGTAGATATTTACATGTTTATACAGATGGCTGTGTAGATATTTCCATGTGTATACAGATGGCATTGTAGATATTTCCATGTTTATACAGATGACTGTAGAGGTATTTCCATGTTTTACAGATGGCTGTGCAGATATTTCCATGTTTATAGAGAAAGCGGTGTAGATATTTCCATGTTTGTACAGTTGGCGTTGTTGATATTTCCATCTATACACAGATGGCCGTGTAGATATTTCCATGTTTATACAGATGGCAGCGTAGATATTTCCATGGACATGCAGATGGCGGTGTAGATATTTCCATGTTTATACAGAGAGCGGTGTAGATATTTCCATGTTTTCACAGATGTTGGTGTAGATATTTCCGTTTTTATACACATGGCGGAGTAGATACTTCCATCTTTATGGAGATGGCAGTGTAGATATTTTCATGTTTATAGAGATGGCGGTGTAGATATTTCCATATTTATAGAGATAGCGGTGTAGATATTTCCATCTTTCTACAGATGGCAGTGTAGATATTTCCATGTTTATACAGATGGCGGTGTAGATATTTCCATACTTATACAGATGTCTGTGTAGATATTTCCATGTGTATACAGATGGTATTGTAGGTATTTCCATGTTTATACATATGGTGGTGTAGATATTTCCATGTTTATTCTGATGACTGTGTAGATATTCCCATGTTTTTACAGATGGCAGTGTAGATATTTCAATGTTTATAGAGATGGCGCTGTAGATATTTCCATGTTTATACAGATAGCGGTGTAGATATTTCCATGTTTATACAGATAGCGGTGTAGATATTTCCATGTTTATAGAGATAGTGGTGTAGGTATTTCCATGTTTATAGACATAGCAATGTAGATACTTCCATGTTTATATAGATGGCGTTGTAGATATTTCCAGGTTTATACCGATAGATGTGTTGGTATTTCAACGTTTATACAGATAGCGATGTAGATATTTCCGTGTTTCTACAGCTCGCGGTGCAGATATTTATATCTTTATTCAGATGGCATTGTAGATATTTCCTTATTCACACAGATGTCGGTGTAGATGTTTCCATGTTTATACAGATGGCGGAGTAGTTAGTTCCATGTTTATGGAGATGGCAGTGTAGATATTTTCATGTTTATAGAGATGGCGGTGTAGATATTTCCATGTTTATAGAGATAGCAGTGTACATATTTCCATGTTTATACAGATGGCGGTGTAGATATTTCCATACTTATACAGATGTCTGTGTAGATATTTCCATGTGTATACAGATGGTATTGTAGGTATTTCCATGTTTATGCAGATGGCTGTGTAGATATTTCCATGTTTATATAGATGGTGGTGTAGATATTACCATGTTTATACATATGGCGGTGTAGATATTTCCATGTTTATACAGATCGTGGTGAAGATATTTTCATGTTTATACAGATCGCGGTGTAGATATTTCCATGTTTATACAGATCGCGGTGTAGATATTTCCATGTTTATACACATAGCGGTGTAGGTATTTCCATGTTTATACAGATAGCGGTGTAGATATTTCCATGTTTATAGAGATAGCGGTGTAGGTATTTCCATGTTTACAGACATAGCAGTGTAGATATTTCCATGTTTATATAGATGGTGCTGTAGATATTTCCATGTTTATACCGATAGATGTGTTGGTATTTCCACGTTTATACAGATAGCGATGTAGATATTTCCATGTTTATACAGCTCGCGGTGCAGATATTTATATCTTTATACAGATGGCATTGTAGATATTTCCTTATTCACACAGATGGCGGTGTAGATGTTTCCATGTCTATACAGATGGCGGAGTAGTTAGTTCCATGTTTATGGAGATCGCAGTGTAGATATTTTCATGTTTATAGAGATGGCGGTGTAGATATTTCCATGTTTATAGAGATAGCAGAGTAGATATTTACATGTTTATACAGATGGCTGTGTAGGTATTTCCATGTGTATACAGATGGCATTGTAGATATTTCCATGTTTATACAGATGACTGTAGAGGTATTTCCATGTTTTACAGATGGCTGTGCAGATATTTCCATGTTTATAGAGATAGCGGTGTAGATATTTCCATGTTTGTACAGATGGCGTTGTAGAAATTTCCATCTATACACAGATGGCCGTGTAGATATTTCCATGTTTATACAGATGGCAGCGTAGATATTTCCATGGACATGCAGATGGCGGTGTAGATATTTCCATGTTTATACAGAGAGCGGTGTAGATATTTCCATGTTTTCACAGATGTTGGTGTAGATATTTCCGTGTTTATACACATGGCGGAGTAGATACTTCCATCTTTATGGAGATGGCAGTGTAGATATTTTCATGTTTAAAGAGATGGCGGTGTAGATATTTCCATACTTATACAGATGTCTGTGTAGATATTTCCATGTGTATATAGATGGTATTGTAGGTATTTCCATGTTTATACATATGGTGTTGTAGATATTTCCATGTTTATTCAGATGACTGTGTAGATATTTCCATGTTTTTACAGATGGCAGTGTAGATATTTCAATGTTTATAGAGATGGCGCTGTAGATATTTCCATGTTTATACAGATCGCGGTGTAGATATTTCCATGTTTATACAGATAGCGTTGTAGATATTTCCATGTTTTTACAGATATCGGTGTAGTTATTTCCATGTTTACACAGATTGCGGTGTAGATATTTCCATCTTTCTACAGATGGCTTTGTAGATATTTCCATGTTTATGCAGATGGCGGTGTATATATTTCCATGTTTATATAGATGGTGGTGTAGATATTACCATGTTTATAAAGATCGCGGTGTAGATATTTCCATGTTTATACAGATGGCAGCGTAGATATTTCCATGGACATGCAGATGGCGGTGTAGATATTTCCATGTTTATACAGATAGCGGTGTAGATATTTCCATGTTTTCACAGATGGTGGTGTAGATATTTCCGTGTTTATACACATGGCGGAGTAGATACTTCCATCTTTATAGAGATGGCAGTGTAGATATTTTCATGTTTATAGAGATGGCGGTGTAGATATTTCCATATTTATAGAGATAGCGGTGTAGATATTTCCATCTTTCTACAGATGGCAGTGTAGATATTTCCATGTTTATACAGATGGCGGTGTAGATATTTCCATACTTATAGAGATGTCTGTGTAGATATTTCCATGTGTATACAGATGGTATTGTAGGTATTTCCATGTTTATACAGATGGTGGTGTAGATATTTCCATGTTTATTCAGATGACTGTGTAGATATTTCCATGTTTTACAGATGGCAGTGTAGATATTTCAATGTTTATAGAGATGGCGCTGTAGATATTTCCATGTTTATACAGATCGCGGTGTAGATATTTCCATGTTTTCAGAGATGGTGGTGTAGATATTTCCGTGTTTATACACATGGCGGAGTAGATACTTCCATCTTTATAGAGATGGCAGTGTTGATATTTCCATGTTTATACAGATCGCGGTGTAGATATTTCCATGTTTATTCTGATAGCGGTGTAGATATTTCCATGTTTTTAGAGATAGCGGTGTAGATATTTCCATGTTTACACAGATTGTGGTGTAGATATTTCCATCTTTCTACGGATGGCATTGTAGATATTTCCATGTTTATGCAGATGGCGGTGTAGATATTTCCATGTTTATATAGATGGTGGTGTAGATATTTCCATGTTTATGCAGATCGTGGTGAAGATATTTCCATGTATATACAGATCGCGGTGTAGATATTTCCATGTTTATACAGATCGCTGTGTAGATATTTCCATGTTTATAGAGATCGCGGTGTAGTTATTTCCAAGTTTATACAGATAGCGGTGTAGATATTTCCATGTTTATACAGATAGCGGTGTAGATATTTCCAAGTTTATAGAGATAGCGGTGTAGGTATTTCCATGTTTATAGACATAGCGGAGTAGATATTTCCATGTTTATATAGATGGCGTTGTAGATATTTCCATGTTTATACCGATAGATGTGTTGGTATTTCCACGTTTATACAGATAGCGATGTAGATATTTCCTTGTTTATACAGCTCGCGGTGCAGATATTTATATCTTTATACAGATGGCATTGTAGATATTTCCTTATTCACACAGATGGCGGTGTACATGTTTCCATGTTTATACAGATGGCGGAGTAGTTAGTTCCATGTTTATGGAGATGGCAGTGTAGATATTTTCATGTTTATAGAGATGGCGGTGTAGATATTTCCATGTTTATAGAGATAGCAGTGTAGATATTTACATGTTTATACACATGGCTGTGTAGATATTTCCATGTATATACAGATGGCATTGTAGATATTTCCATGTTTATACAGATGACTGTAGAGGTATTTCCATGTTTTACAGATGGCTGTGCAGATATTTCCATGTTTATAGAGAAAGCAGTGTAGATATTTCCATGTTTGTACAGATGGCGTTGTTGATATTTCCATCTATACACAGATGGCCGTGTAGATATTTCCATGTTTATACAGAGAGCGGTGTAGATATTTCCATGTTTTCACAGATGTTGGTGTAGATATTTCCGTGTTTATACACATGGCGGAGTAGATACTTCCATCTTTATGGAGATGGCAGTGTAGATATTTTCATGTTTAAAGAGATGGCGGTGTAGATATTTCCATATTTATAGAGATAGCGGTGTAGATATATCCATCTTTCTACAGATGGCAGTGTAGATATTTCCATGTTTATACAGATGGCGGTGTAGATATTTCCATACTTATAGAAATGTCTGTGTAGATATTTCCATGTGTATACAGATGGTATTGTAGGTATTTCCATGTTTATGCAGATGGCTGTGTAGATATTTCCATCTTTATATAGATGGTGGTGTAGATATTACCATGTTTATACAGATGGCGGTGTAGATATTTCTATGTTTATACAGATCGCGGTGTAGATATTTCCATGTTTATACAGATAGCGGTGTAGGTATTTCCATGTTTATACAGATAGCGGTGTAGATATTTCCATGTTTATAGAGATAGCGGTGTAGGTATTTCCATGTTTACAGACATAGCGGTGTAGAAATTTCCATGTTTTTATAGATGGTGCTGTAGATACTTCCATGTTTATACCGATAGATGTGTTGGTATTTCCACGTTTATACAGATAGCGATGTAGATATTTCCATGTTTATACAGCTCGCGGTGCAGATATTTATATCTTTATACAGATGGCATTGTAGATAGTTCCTTATTCACACAGATGGCGGTGTAGATGTTTCCATGTTTATACAGATGGCGGAGTAGTTAGTTCCATGTTTATGGAGATGGCAGTGTAGATATTTTCATGTTTATAGAGATGGCGGTGTAGATATTTCCATGTTTATAGAGATAGCAGTGTAGATATTTACATGTTTATACAGATGGCTGTGTAGGTATTTCCATGTGTATACAGATGGCATTGTAGATATTTCCATGTTTATACAGATGACTGTAGAGGTATTTCCATGTTTTACAGATGGCTGTGCAGATATTTCCATGTTTATAGAGATAGCGGTGTAGATATTTCCATGTTTGTACAGATGGCGTTGTTGAAATTTCCATCTATACACAGATGGCCGTGTAGATATTTCCATGTTTATACAGATGGCAGCGTAGATATTTCCATGGACATGCAGATGGCGGTGTAGATATTTCCATGTTTATACAGATAGCGGTGTAGGTATTTCCATGTTTTCACAGATGGTGGTGTAGATATTTCCGTGTTTATACACATGGCGGAGTAGATACTTCCATCTTTATAGAGATGGCAGTGTAGATATTTTCATGTTTATAGAGATGGCGGTGTAGATATTTCCATATTTATAGAGATAGCGGTGTAGATATTTCCATCTTTCTACAGATGGCACTGTAGATATTTCCATGTTTATACAGATGGCGGTGTAGATATTTCCATACTTATACAGATGTCTGTGTAGATATTTCCATGTGTATACAGATGGTATTGTAGGTATTTCCATGTTTATACATATGGTGTTGTAGATATTTCCATGTTTATTCTGATGACTGTGTAGATATTTCCATGTTTTTACAGATGGCATTGTAGGTATTTCAATGTTTATAGAGATGGCGCTGTAGATATTTCCATGTTTATACAGATCGCGGTGTAGATATTTCCATGTTTATACAGATAGCGTTGTAGATATTTCCATGTTTTTACAGATATCGGTGTAGTTATTTCCATGTTTACACAGATTGCGGTGTGGATATTTCCATCTTTCTACAGATGGCATTGTAGATATTTCCATGTTTATGCAGATGGCGGTGCACATATTTCCATGTTTATATAGATGGTGGTGTAGATATTACCATGTTTATTCAGATGACTGTGTAGATATTTCCATGATTTTACAGATGGCAGTGTAGATATTTCAATGTTTATAGAGATGGCGCTGTAGATATTTCCATGTTTATACAGATCGCGGTGTAGATATTTCCATGTTTATAGAGATAGCGGTGTAGGTATTTCCATGTTTATAGACATAGCGGTGTAGATATTTCCATGTTTATATAGATGGCGTTGTAGATATTTCCATGTTTATACCGATAGATGTGTTGGTATTTCCACGTTTATACAGATAGCGATGTAGATATTTCCATGTGTATACAGCTCGCAGTGCAGATATTTATATCTTTATACAGATGGCATTGTAGATATTTCCTTATTCACACAGATGGCGGTGTAGATGTTTCCATGTTTATACAGATGGCGGAGTAGTTAGTTCCATATTTATGGAGATGGCAGTGTAGATATTTTCATGTTTATAGAGATGGCGGTGTAGATATTTCCATGTTTATAGAGATAGCAATGTAGATATTTACATGTTTAAACAGATGGCGGTGTAGGTATTTCCATGTGTATACAGATGGCATTGTAGATATTTCCATGTTTATACAGATGACTGTAGAGGTATTTCCATGTTTTACAGATGGCTGTGCAGATATTTCCATGTTTATAGAGATAGCGGTGTAGATATTTCCATGTTTGTACAGATGGCGTTGTTGAAATTTCCATCGATACACAGATGGCCGTGTAGATATTCCCATGTTTATACAGATGGCAGCGTAAATATTTCCATGGACATGAAGATGGCGGTGTAGATATTTCCATGTTTATACAGATAGTGGTGTAGATATTTCCATGTTTTCACAGATGGTGGTGTAGATATTTCCGTGTTTATACACATGGCGGAGTAGATACTTCTATCTTTATAGAGATGGCAGTGTAGATATTTTCATGTTTATAGAGATGGCGGTGTAGATATTTCCATATTTACAGAGATAGCGGTGTAGATATTTCCATCTTCGTACAGATGGCAGTGTAGATATTTCCATGTTTATACAGATGGCCGTGTAGATATTTCCATACTTATAGAGATGTCTGTGTAGATATTTCCATGTGTATACAGATGTTATTGAAGGTATTTCCATGTTTATACAGATGGTGGTGTAGATGTTTCCATGTTTATTCAGATGACTGTGTAGGTATTTCCATGGTTTTACAGATGGCAGTGTAGATATTTCAATGTTTATAGAGATGGCGCTGTAGATATTTCCATGTTTATACAGATCGTGGTGAAGATATTTCCATGTTTATACAGATCGCGGTGTAGATATTTCCATGTTTATACAGATAGCGTTGTAGATATTTTCATGTTTATATAGATAGCGGTGTAGATATTTCCATGTTTATAGAGATAGCGGTGTAGTTATTTCCATGTTTATAGACATTGCGGTGTAGATATTTCCATGTTTATATAGATGGCGTTGTAGATATTTGCATGTTTATACCGATAGATGTGTTGGTATTTCCACGTTTATACAGATAGCGATGTAGACATTTCCATGTTTATACAGCTCGCGGTGCAGATATATATATCTTTATACAGATGGCATTGTAGATATTTCCTTATTCACACAGATGGCGGTGTGGATGTTTCCATGTTTATACAGATGGCGGAGTAGTTAGTTCCATGTTTATGGAGATGGCAGTGTAGATATTATCATGTTTATAGAGATGGCGGTGTAGATATTTCCATGTTTATAGAGATAGCAGTGTAGATATTTACATGTTTATACAGATGGCTGTGTAGGTATTTCCATGTGTATACAGATGGCATTGTAGATATTTCCATGTTTATAGAGATAGCGGTGTAGGTATTTCCATGTGTATACAGATGGCATTGTGGATATTTCCATGTTTATACAGATAGCGTTGTAGATATTTCCATGTTTATGCAGATGACGGTGTAGAGATTTCCATGTTTATATAGATGGCGGTGTAGATATTACCATGTTCATACAGATAGCGGTGTAGATATTTCCATGTTTATACAGATCGTGGTGAAGATATTTCCATGTTTATACCGATCGCGGTGTAGATATTTCCATGTTTATACAGATCGTGGTGTAGATTTTCCATGTTTATACAGATAGCGGTGTAGGTATTTCCATGTTTATACAGATAGCGGTGTAGATATTTCCATGTTTATAGAGATAGCGGTGTAGGTATTTCCATGTTTACAGACATAGCGGTGTAGATATTTCCATGTTTATATAGATGGCGTTGTAGATATTTCCATGTTTATACCGATAGATGTGTTGGTATTTCCACGTTTATACAGATAGCGTTGTAGATATTTCCATGTTTATACAGCTCGCGGTGCAGATATTTATATCTTTATACAGATGGCATTGTAGATATTTCCTTATTCACATAGATGGCGGTGTAGATGTTTCCATGTTTATACAGATGGCGGAGTAGTTAGTTCCATGTTTATGGAGATGGCAGTGTAGATATTTTCATGTTTATAGAGATGGCAGTGTAGATATTTCCATGTTTATAGAGATAGCAGTGTAGATATTTACATGTTTATACAGATGGCTGTGTAGGTATTTCCATGTGTATACAGATGGCATTGTAGATATTTCCATGTTTATACAGATGACTGTAGAGGTATTTCCATGTTTTACAGATGGCTGTGCAGATATTACCATGTTTATAGAGATAGCGGTGTAGATATTTCCATGTTTGTACATACGGCGATGTTGAAATTTCCATCTATACACAGATGGCCGTGTAGATATTTCCATGTTTATACAGATGGCAGCGTAGATATTTCCATGGACATGCAGATGGCGGTGTAGATATTTCCATGTTTATACAGATAGCGGTGTAGGTATTTCCATGTTTTCACAGATGGTGGTGTAGATATTTCCGTGTTTATACACATGGCGGAGTAGATACTTCCATCTTTATAGAGATGGCAGTGTAGATATTTTCATGTTTATAGAGATGGCGGTGTAGATATTTCCATATTTATAGAGATAGCGGTGTAGATATTTCCATCTTTCTACAGATGGCACTGTAGATATTTCCATGTTTATACAGATGGCGGTGTAGATATTTCCATACTTATACAGATGTCTGTGTAGATATTTCCATGTGTATACAGATGGTATTGTAGGTATTTCCATGTTTATACATATGGTGTTGTAGATATTTCCATGTTTATTCTGATGACTGTGTAGATATTTCCATGTTTTTACAGATGGCATTGTAGGTATTTCAATGTTTATAGAGATGGCGCTGTAGATATTTCCATGTTTATACAGATCGCGGTGTAGATATTTCCATGTTTATACAGATAGCGTTGTAGATATTTCCATGTTTTTACAGATATCGGTGTAGTTATTTCCATGTTTACACAGATTGCGGTGTGGATATTTCCATCTTTCTACAGATGGCATTGTAGATATTTCCATGTTTATGCAGATGGCGGTGCACATATTTCCATGTTTATATAGATGGTGGTGTAGATATTACCATGTTTATTCAGATGACTGTGTAGATATTTCCATGATTTTACAGATGGCAGTGTAGATATTTCAATGTTTATAGAGATGGCGCTGTAGATATTTCCATGTTTATACAGATGGCGGTGTAGATATTTCCATGTTTATAGAGATAGCGGTGTAGGTATTTCCATGTTTATAGACATAGCGGTGTAGATATTTCCATGTTTATATAGATGGCGTTGTAGATATTTCCATGTTTATACCGATAGATGTGTTGGTATTTCCACGTTTATACAGATAGCGATGTAGATATTTCCATGTGTATACAGCTCGCAGTGCAGATATTTATATCTTTATACAGATGGCATTGTAGATATTTCCTTATTCACACAGATGGCGGTGTAGATGTTTCCATGTTTATACAGATGGCGGAGTAGTTAGTTCCATATTTATGGAGATGGCAGTGTAGATATTTTCATGTTTATAGAGATGGCGGTGTAGATATTTCCATGTTTATAGAGATAGCAATGTAGATATTTACATGTTTAAACAGATGGCGGTGTAGGTATTTCCATGTGTATACAGATGGCATTGTAGATATTTCCATGTTTATACAGATGACTGTAGAGGTATTTCCATGTTTTACAGATGGCTGTGCAGATATTTCCATGTTTATAGAGATAGCGGTGTAGATATTTCCATGTTTGTACAGATGGCGTTGTTGAAATTTCCATCGATACACAGATGGCCGTGTAGATATTCCCATGTTTATACAGATGGCAGCGTAAATATTTCCATGGACATGAAGATGGCGGTGTAGATATTTCCATGTTTATACAGATAGTGGTGTAGATATTTCCATGTTTTCACAGATGGTGGTGTAGATATTTCCGTGTTTATACACATGGCGGAGTAGATACTTCTATCTTTATAGAGATGGCAGTGTAGATATTTTCATGTTTATAGAGATGGCGGTGTAGATATTTCCATATTTACAGAGATAGCGGTGTAGATATTTCCATCTTCGTACAGATGGCAGTGTAGATATTTCCATGTTTATACAGATGGCCGTGTAGATATTTCCATACTTATAGAGATGTCTGTGTAGATATTTCCATGTGTATACAGATGTTATTGAAGGTATTTCCATGTTTATACAGATGGTGGTGTAGATGTTTCCATGTTTATTCAGATGACTGTGTAGGTATTTCCATGGTTTTACAGATGGCAGTGTAGATATTTCAATGTTTATAGAGATGGCGCTGTAGATATTTCCATGTTTATACAGATCGTGGTGAAGATATTTCCATGTTTATACAGATCGCGGTGTAGATATTTCCATGTTTATACAGATAGCGTTGTAGATATTTTCATGTTTATATAGATAGCGGTGTAGATATTTCCATGTTTATAGAGATAGCGGTGTAGTTATTTCCATGTTTATAGACATTGCGGTGTAGATATTTCCATGTTTATATAGATGGCGTTGTAGATATTTGCATGTTTATACCGATAGATGTGTTGGTATTTCCACGTTTATACAGATAGCGATGTAGACATTTCCATGTTTATACAGCTCGCGGTGCAGATATATATATCTTTATACAGATGGCATTGTAGATATTTCCTTATTCACACAGATGGCGGTGTGGATGTTTCCATGTTTATACAGATGGCGGAGTAGTTAGTTCCATGTTTATGGAGATGGCAGTGTAGATATTATCATGTTTATAGAGATGGCGGTGTAGATATTTCCATGTTTATAGAGATAGCAGTGTAGATATTTACATGTTTATACAGATGGCTGTGTAGGTATTTCCATGTGTATACAGATGGCATTGTAGATATTTCCATGTTTATAGAGATAGCGGTGTAGGTATTTCCATGTGTATACAGATGGCATTGTGGATATTTCCATGTTTATACAGATAGCGTTGTAGATATTTCCATGTTTATGCAGATGACGGTGTAGAGATTTCCATGTTTATATAGATGGCGGTGTAGATATTACCATGTTCATACAGATAGCGGTGTAGATATTTCCATGTTTATACAGATCGTGGTGAAGATATTTCCATGTTTATACCGATCGCGGTGTAGATATTTCCATGTTTATACAGATCGTGGTGTAGATTTTCCATGTTTATACAGATAGCGGTGTAGGTATTTCCATGTTTATACAGATAGCGGTGTAGATATTTCCATGTTTATAGAGATAGCGGTGTAGGTATTTCCATGTTTACAGACATAGCGGTGTAGATATTTCCATGTTTATATAGATGGCGTTGTAGATATTTCCATGTTTATACCGATAGATGTGTTGGTATTTCCACGTTTATACAGATAGCGTTGTAGATATTTCCATGTTTATACAGCTCGCGGTGCAGATATTTATATCTTTATACAGATGGCATTGTAGATATTTCCTTATTCACATAGATGGCGGTGTAGATGTTTCCATGTTTATACAGATGGCGGAGTAGTTAGTTCCATGTTTATGGAGATGGCAGTGTAGATATTTTCATGTTTATAGAGATGGCAGTGTAGATATTTCCATGTTTATAGAGATAGCAGTGTAGATATTTACATGTTTATACAGATGGCTGTGTAGGTATTTCCATGTGTATACAGATGGCATTGTAGATATTTCCATGTTTATACAGATGACTGTAGAGGTATTTCCATGTTTTACAGATGGCTGTGCAGATATTACCATGTTTATAGAGATAGCGGTGTAGATATTTCCATGTTTGTACATACGGCGATGTTGAAATTTCCATCTATACACAGATGGCCGTGTAGATATTTCCATGTTTATACAGATGGCAGCGTAGATATTTCCATGGACATGCAGATGGCGGTGTAGATATTTCCATGTTTATACAGATAGCAGTGTAGATATTTCCATGTTTTCACAGATGGTGGTGTAGGTATTTCCGTGTTTATACACATGGCGGAGTAGATACTTCCATCTTTATAGAGATGGCAGTGTAGATATTTCCATGTTTATACAGATCGCGGTGTAGATATTTCCATGTTTATTCTGATAGCGGTGTAGATATTTCCATGTTTTTACAGATAGCGGTGTAGATATTTCCATGTTTACACAGATTGTGGTGTAGATATTTCCATCTTTCTACAGATGGCATTGTAGATATTTCCATGTTTATGCAGATGGCGGTGTAGATATTTCCATGTTTATATAGATGGTGGTGTAGATATTACCATGTTTATACAGATAGCGGTGTAGATATTTCCATGTTTATACAGATCGTGGTGAAGATATTTCCATGTATATACAGATCGCGGTGTAGATATTTCCATGTTTATACAGATCGCTGTGTAGATATTTCCATGTTTATAGAGATCGCGGTGTAGATATTTCCATGTTTATACAGATAGCGGTGTAGATATTTCCATGTTTATACAGATTGCGGTGTAGATATTTCCAAGTTTATAGAGATAGCGGTGTAGGTATTTCCATGTTTATAGACATAGCGGTGTAGGTATTTCCATGTTTATATAGATGGCGTTGTAGATATTTCCATGTTTATACCGATAGATGTGTTGGTATTTCCACGTTTATACAGATAGCGATGTAGATATTTCCTTGTTTATACAGCTCGGGGTGCAGATATTTATATCTTAATACAGATGGCATTGTAGATATTTCCTTATTGACACAGATGGCGGTGTAGATGTTTCCATGTTTATACAGATGGCGGAGTAGCTAGTTCCATGTTTATGGAGATGGCAGTGTAGATATTTTCATGTTTATAGAGATGGCGGTGTAGATATTTCCATGTTTATAGAGATAGCAGTGTAGATATTTACATGTTTATACAGATGTCTGTGTAGATATTTCCATGTATATACAGATGGCATTGTAGAGATTTCCATGTTTATACAGATCGTGGTGAAGATATTTCCATGTTTATACCGATCGCGGTGTAGATATTTCCATGTTTATACAGATCGTGGTGTAGGTTTTCCATGTTTATACAGATAGCGGTGTAGGTATTTCCATGTTTATACAGATAGCGGTGTAGATATTTCCATGTTTATAGAGATAGCGGTGTAGGTATTTCCATGTTTACAGACATAGCGGTGTAGATATTTCCATGTTTATATAGATGGCGTTGTAGATATTTCCATGTTTATACCGATAGATGTGTTGGTATTTCCACGTTTATACAGATAGCGATGTAGATATTTCCATGTTTATACAGCTCGCGGTGCAGATATTTATATCTTTATACAGATGGCATTGCAGATATTTCCTTATTCACATAGATGGCGGTGTAGATGTTTCCATGTTTATACAGATGGCGGAGTAGTTAGTTCCACGTTTATGGAGATGGCAGTGTAGATATTTTCATGTTTATAGAGATGGCGGTGTAGATATTTCCATGTTTATAGAGATAGCAGTGTAGATATTTACATGTTTATACAGATGGCTGTGTAGGTATTTCCATGTGTATACAGATGGCATTGTAGATATTTCCATGTTTATACAGATGACTGTAGAGGTATTTCCATGTTTTACAGATGGCTGTGCAGATATTACCATGTTTATAGAGATAGCGGTGTAGATATTTCCATGTTTGTACAGATGGCGTTGTTGATATTTCCATCTATACACAGATGGCCGTGTAGATATTTCCATGTTTATACAGATGGCAGCGTAGATATTTCCATGGACATGCAGATGGCGGTGTAGATATTTCCATGTTTATAGAGAGAGCGGTGTAGATATTTCCATGTTTTCACAGATGGTGGTGTAGATATTTCCGTGTTTATACGCATGCCGGAGTAGATACCTCCATCTTTATGGAGATGGCAGTGTAGATATTTTCATGTTTATACAGATGGCGGTGTAGATATTTCCACACTTATAGAGATAGCGGTGTAGATATTTCCATCTTTCTACAGATGGCAGTGTAGATATTTCCATGTTTATACAGATGGCGGTGTAGATATTTCCATACTTTTACAGATGTCTGTGTAGATATTTCCATGTGTATACAGATGGTATTGTAGGTATTTCCATGTTTATACAGATGGTGGTGTAGATATTTCCATGTTTATTCAGATGACTGTGTAGATATTTCCATGTTTTTACAGATGCCAGTGTAGATATTTCAATGTTTATAGAGATGGCGCTGTAGATATCTCCATGTTTATACAGATCGCGGTGTAGATATTTCCATGTTTATACAGATAGCAGTGTAGATATTTCCATGTTTTTACAGATATCGGTGTAGATATTTCCATGTTTACACAGATTGCGGTGTAGATATTTCCATCTTTCTACAGATGGCATTGTACATAATTCCATGTTTATGCAGATGGCGGTGTAGATATTTCCATGTTTATATAGATGGTGGTGTAGATATTACCATGTTTATACAGATAGCGGTGTAGATATTTCCATGTTTATACAGATCGTGGTGAAGATATTTCCATGTTTATACAAATGGCGGTGTAGATATTTCCATGTTTATACAGATAGCGTTGTAGATATTTTCATGTTTATATAGATAGCGGTGTAGGTATTTCCATGTTTATAGAGATAGCGGTGTAGTTATTTCCATGTTTATAGACATTGAGGTGTAGATATTTCCATGTTTATATAGATGGCGTTGTAGATATTTGCATGTTTATACCGATAGATGTGTTGGTATTTCCACGTTTATACAGATAGCGATGTAGATATTTCCATGTTTATACAGCTCGTGGTGCAGATATATATATCTTTATACAGATGGCATTGTAGATATTTCCTTATTCACACAGATGGCGGTGTGGATGTTTCCATGTTTATACAGATGGCGGAGTAGTTAGTTCCATGTTTATGTAGATGGCAGTGTAGATATTATCATGTTAATAGAGATGGCGGTGTAGATATTTCCATGTTTATAGAGATAGCAGTGTAGATATTTACATGTTTATACAGATGGCTGTGTAGGTATTTCCATGTGTATACAGATGGCATTGTAGATATTTCCATGTTTATAGAGATAGCGGTGTAGGTATTTCCATGTGTATACAGATGGCATTGTGGATATTTCCATGTTTATACAGATAGCGTTGTAGATATTTCCATGTTTATGCAGATGGCGGTGTAGATATTTCCATGTTTATACAGATAGCAGTGTAGATATTTCCATGTTTTCACAGATGGTGGTGTAGATATTTCCGTGTTTATACACATGGCGGAGTAGATACTTCCATCTTTATAGAGATTGCAGTGTAGATATTTCCAAGTTTATACAGATCGCGGTGTAGATATTTCCATGTTTATTCTGATAGCAGTGTAGATATTTCCATGTTTTTACAGATAGCGGTGTAGATATTTCCATGTTTACACAGATTGTGGTGTAGATATTTCCATCTTTCTACAGATGTCTGTGTAGATATTTCCATGTTTATGCAGATGGCGGTGTAGATATTTCCATGTTTATATAGATGGTGGTGTAGATATTACCATGTTTATACAGATAGCGGTGTAGATATTTCCATGTTTATACAGATCGTGGTGAAGATATTTCCATGTTTATACAGATCGCGGTGTAGATATTTCCATGTTTATACAGATAGCGTTGTAGATATTTTCATGTTTATATAGATAGCGGTGTAGATATTTCCATGTTTATAGAGATAGCGGTGTAGTTATTTCCATGTTTATAGACATTGCGGTGTAGATGTTTCCATGTTTATATAGATGGCGTTGTAGATATTTGCATGTTTATACCGATAGATGTGTTGGTATTTCCACGTTTATACAGATAGCGATGTAGACATTTCCATGTTTATACAGCTCGCGGTGCAGATATATATATCTTTATACAGATGGCATTGTAGATATTTCCTTATTCACACAGATGGCGGTGTGGATGTTTCCATGTTTATACAGATGGCGGAGTAGTTAGTTCCATGTTTATGGAGATGGCAGTGTAGATATTATCATGTTTATAGAGATGGCGGTGTAGATATTTCCATGTTTATAGAGATAGCAGTGTAGATATTTACATGTTTATACAGATGGCTGTGTAGGTATTTCCATGTGTATACAGATGGCATTGTAGATATTTCCATGTTTATAGAGATAGCGGTGTAGGTATTTCCATGTGTATACAGATGGCATTGTGGATATTTCCATGTTTATACAGATAGCGTTGTAGATATTTCCATGTTTATGCAGATGACGGTGTAGAGATTTCCATGTTTATATAGATGGCGGTGTAGATATTACCATGTTTATACAGATAGCGGTGTAGATATTTCCATGTTTATACAGATCGTGGTGAAGATATTTCCATGTTTATACCGATCGCGGTGTAGATATTTCCATGTTTATACAGATCGTGGTGTAGATTTTCCATGTTTATACAGATAGCGGTGTAGGTATTTCCATGTTTATACAGATAGCGGTGTAGATATTTCCATGTTTATAGAGATAGCGGTGTAGGTATTTCCATGTTTACAGACATAGCGGTGTAGATATTTCCATGTTTATATAGATGGCGTTGTAGATATTTCCATGTTTATACCGATAGATGTGTTGGTATTTCCACGTTTATACAGATAGCGTTGTAGATATTTCCATGTTTATACAGCTCGCGGTGCAGATATTTATATCTTTATACAGATGGCATTGTAGATATTTCCTTATTCACATAGATGGCGGTGTAGATGTTTCCATGTTTATACAGATGGCGGAGTAGTTAGTTCCATGTTTATGGAGATGGCAGTGTAGATATTTTCATGTTTATAGAGATGGCAGTGTAGATATTTCCATGTTTACAGAGATAGCAGTGTAGATATTTACATGTTTATACAGATGGCTGTGTAGGTATTTCCATGTGTATACAGATGGCATTGTAGATATTTCCATGTTTATACAGATGACTGTAGAGGTATTTCCATGTTTTACAGATGGCTGTGCAGATATTACCATGTTTATAGAGATAGCGGTGTAGATATTTCCATGTTTGTACATACGGCGATGTTGAAATTTCCATCTATACACAGATGGCCGTGTAGATATTTCCATGTTTATACAGATGGCAGCGTAGATATTTCCATGGACATGCAGATGGCGGTGTAGATATTTCCATGTTTATACAGATAGCAGTGTAGATATTTCCATGTTTTCACAGATGGTGGTGTAGGTATTTCCGTGTTTATACACATGGCGGAGTAGATACTTCCATCTTTATAGAGATGGCAGTGTAGATATTTCCATGTTTATACAGATCGCGGTGTAGATATTTCCATGTTTATTCTGATAGCGGTGTAGATATTTCCATGTTTTTACAGATAGCGGTGTAGATATTTCCATGTTTACACAGATTGTGGTGTAGATATTTCCATCTTTCTACAGATGGCATTGTAGATATTTCCATGTTTATGCAGATGGCGGTGTAGATATTTCCATGTTTATATAGATGGTGGTGTAGATATTACCATGTTTATACAGATAGCGGTGTAGATATTTCCATGTTTATACAGATCGTGGTGAAGATATTTCCATGTATATACAGATCGCGGTGTAGATATTTCCATGTTTATACAGATCGCTGTGTAGATATTTCCATGTTTATAGAGATCGCGGTGTAGATATTTCCATGTTTATACAGATAGCGGTGTAGATATTTCCATGTTTATACAGATTGCGGTGTAGATATTTCCAAGTTTATAGAGATAGCGGTGTAGGTATTTCCATGTTTATAGACATAGCGGTGTAGGTATTTCCATGTTTATATAGATGGCGTTGTAGATATTTCCATGTTTATACCGATAGATGTGTTGGTATTTCCACGTTTATACAGATAGCGATGTAGATATTTCCTTGTTTATACAGCTCGGGTTGCAGATATTTATATCTTAATACAGATGGCATTGTAGATATTTCCTTATTGACACAGATGGCGGTGTAGATGTTTCCATGTTTATACAGATGGCGGAGTAGCTAGTTCCATGTTTATGGAGATGGCAGTGTAGATATTTTCATGTTTATAGAGATGGCGGTGTAGATATTTCCATGTTTATAGAGATAGCAGTGTAGATATTTACATGTTTATACAGATGTCTGTGTAGATATTTCCATGTATATACAGATGGCATTGTAGAGATTTCCATGTTTATACAGATGACTGTAGAGGTATTTCCATGTTTTACAGATGGCTGTGCAGATATTTCCATGTTTATAGAGAAAGCGGTGTAGATATTTCCATGTTTCTACAGATGGCGTTGTTGTTATTTCCATCTATACACAGATGGCCGTGTAGATATTTCCATGTTTATACAGATGACTGTAGACGTATTTCCATGTTTTACAGATGGCTGTGCAGATATTTCCATGTTTATAGGGATAGCGGTGTAGATATTTCCATGTTTGTACAGATGGCGTTGTAGAAATTTCCATCTATACACAGATGGCCGTGTAGATATTTCTATGTTTATACAGATGGCAGCGTAGATATTTCCATGGACATGCAGATGGCGGTGTAGATATTTCCATGTTTATACAGAGAGCGGTGTAGATATTTCCATGTTTTCACAGATGGTGGTGTAGATATTTCCGTGTTTATACACATGGCGGAGTTTATATTTCCATCTTTATAGAGATGGCAGTGTAGATATTTTCATGTTTATAGAGATGGCGGTGTAGATATTTCCATATTTATAGAGATAGCGGTGTAGATATTTCCATCTTTCTACAGATGGCAGTGTAGATATTTCCATGTTTATACAGATGGAGGTGTAGATATTTCCATACTGATAGAGATGTCTGTGTAGATATTTCCATGTGTATACAGATGGTATTGTAGGTATTTCCATGTTTATACAGATGGTGGTGTAGATATTTCCATGTTTATTCAGATGACTGTGTAGATATTTCCATGTTTTACAGATGGCAGTGTAGATATTTCAATGTTTATAGAGATGGCGCTGTAGATATTTCCATGTTTATACAGATCGTGGTGTAGATATTTCCATGTTTATTCTGATAGCGGTGTAGATATTTCCATATTTTTACAGATAGCGGTGTAGATATTTCCATGTTTACACAGATAGTGGTGTAGATATTTCCATCTTTCTACAGATGGCATTGTAGATATTTCCATGTTTATGCAGATGGCGGTGTAGATATTTCCATGTTTATATAGATGGTGGTGTAGATATTACCATGTTTATACAGATACCGGTGTAGATATTTCCATGTTTATACAGATCGTGGTGAAGTTATTTCCATGTATATACAGATCGCGGTGTAGATATTTCCATGTTTATACAGATCGCTGTGCAGATATTTCCATGTTTATACAGATCGCGGTGTAGATATTTCTATGTTTATACAGATAGCGGTGTAGATATTTCCATGTTTATACAGATAGCGGTGTAGATATTTCCATGTTTATATAGATGGCGTTGTAGATATTTCCATGTTTATACCGATAGATGTGTTGGTATTTCCACGTTTATACAGATAGCGATGTAGATATTTCCATGTTTATACAGCTCGCGGTGCAGATATTTATATCTTTATACAGATGGCATTGTAGATATTTCCTTATTCACACAGATGGCGGTGTAGATGTTTCCATGTTTATACAGATGGCGGAGTAGTTAGTTCCATGTTTATGGAGATGGCAGTGTAGATATTTTCATGTTTATAGAGATGGCGGTGTAGATATTTCCATGTTTATAGAGATAGCAGTGTAGATATTTACATGTTTATACAGATGGCTGTGTAGATATTTCCATGTGTATACAGATGGCATTGTAGATATTTCCATGTTTATACAGATGACTGTAGAGGTATTTCCATGTTTTTCAGATGGCTGTGCAGATATTTCCATGTTTATAGAGAAAGCGGTGTAGATATTTCCATGTTTGTACAGATGGCGTTTTTGATATTTCCATCTATACACAGATGGCCGTGTAGATATTTCCATGTTTATACAGATGGCAGCGTAGATATTTCCATGGACATGCAGATGGCGGTGTAGATATTTCCATGTTTATACAGAGAGCGGTGTAGATATTTCCATGTTTTCACAGATGTTGGTGTAGATATTTCCGTGTTTATACACATGGCGGAGTAGATACTTCCATCTTTATGGAGATGGCAGTGTAGATATTTTCATGTTTAAAGAGATGGCGGTGTAGATATTTCCATATTTACAGAGATAGCGGTGTAGATATTTCCATCTTTCTACAGATGGCACCGTAGATATTTCCATGTTTATACAGATGGCGGTGTAGATATTTCCATACTTATACAGATGTCTGTGTAGATATTTCCATGTGTATACAGATGGTATTGTAGGTATTTCCATGTTTATACATATGGTGTTGTAGATATTTCCATGTTTATTCTGATGACTGTGTAGATATTTCCATGTTTTTACAGATGACAGTGTAGATATTTCAATGTTTATAGAGATGGTGCTGTAGATATTTCCATGTTTATACAGATCGCGGTGTAGATATTTCCATGTTTATACAGATAGCGTTGTAGATATTTCCATGTTTTTACAGATATCGGTGTAGTTATTTCCATGTTTACACAGATTGCGGTGTGGATATTTCCATCTTTCTACAGATGGCATTGTAGATATTTCCATGTTTATGCAGATGGCGGTGCATATATTTCCATGTTTATATAGATGGTGGTGTAGATATTACCATGTTTATACACATCGCGGTGTAGATATTTCCATGTTTATACAGATAGCGGTGTAGATATTTCCATGTTTATACAGATAGCGGTGTAGATATTTCCAAGTTTATAGAGATAGCGGTGTAGGTATGTCCATCTTTATAGACATAGCGGTGTAGATATTTCCATGTTTATATAGATGGCGTTGTAGATATTTCCATGTTTATACCGATAGATGTGTTGGTATTTCCACGTTTATACAGATAGCGATGTAGATATTTCCATATTTATACAGCTCGCGGTGAAGATATTTATATCTGTATACAGACGGCATTTTAGATATTTCCTTATTCACACAGATGGCGGTGTAGATGTTTCCATGTTTATACAGATGGCGGAGAAGTTAGTTCCATGTTTATGGAGATGGCAGTGTAGATATTTTCATGTTTATAGAGATGGCGGTGTAGCTATTTCCATGTTTATAGAGATAGCAGTGTAGATATTTACATGTTTATACAGATGGCTGTGTAGATATTTCCATGTGTATACAGATGGCATTGTAGATATTTCCATGTTTATACAGATGACTGTAGAGGTATTTCCATGTTTTACAGATGGCTGTGCAGATATTTCCATGTTTATAGAGATAGCGGTGTAGATATTTCCATGTTTGTACAGTTGGCGTTGTTGATATTTCCATCTATACACAGATGGCCGTGTAGATATTTCCATGTTTATACAGATGGCAGCGTAGATATTTCCATGGACATGCAGATGGCGGTGTAGATATTTCCATGTTTATACAGAGAGCGGTGTAGATATTTCCATGTTTTCACAGATGTTGGTGTAGATATTTCCGTGTTTATACACATGGCGGAGTAGATACTTCCATCTTTATGGAGATGGCAGTGTAGATATTTTCATGTTTATAGAGATGGCCGTGTAGATATTTCCATATTTACAGAGATAGCGGTGTAGATATTTCCATCTTTCTACAGATGGCACTGTAGATATTTCCATGTTTATACAGATGGCGGTGTAGATATTTCCATACTTATACAGATGTCTGTGTAGATATTTCCATGTGTATACAGACGGTATTGTAGGTATTTCCATGTTTATACATATGGTGGTGTAGATATTTCCATGTTTATTCTGATGACTGTGTAGATATTTCCATGTTTTTACAGATGGCAGTGTAGATATTTCAATGTTTATAGAGATGGCGCTGTAGATATTTCCATGTTTACACAGATAGCGGTGTAGATATTTCCATGTTTATTCAGATAGCGGTGTAGATATTTCCATGTTTTTACAGATATCGGTGTAGATATTTCCATGTTTACACAGATTGCGGTGTAGATATTTCCATCTTTCTACAGATGGCATTGGAGATATTTCCATGTTTATGCAGATGGCGGTGTAGATATTTCCATGTTTATATAGATGGTGGTGTAGATATTACCATGTTTATACTGATAGCGGTGTAGATATTTCCATGTTTAGACAGATCGTGGTGAAGATATTTCCATGTTTATACAGATCGCGGTGTAGATATTTCCATGTTTATACAGATAGCGGTGTAGATATTTCCATGTTTATACAGATAGCGTTGTAGATATTTCCATGTTTATACAGACAGCGGTGTAGATATTTCCATGTTTATAGAGATAGTGGTGTAGGTATTTCCATGTTTATAGACATAGCAATGTAGATACTTCCATGTTTATATAGATGGCGTTGTAGATATTTCCAGGTTTATACCGATAGATGTGTTGGTATTTCAACGTTTATACAGATAGCGATGTAGATATTTCCATGTTTATACAGCTCGCGGTGCAGATATTTATATCTTTATACAGATGGCATTGTAGATAATTCCTTATTCACACAGATGGCGGTGTAGATGTTTCCATGTTTATACAGATGGCGGAGTAGTTAGTTCCATGTTTATGGAGATGGCAGTGTAGATATTTTCATGTTTATAGAGATGGCGGTGTAGATATTTCCATGTTTATAGAGATAGCAGTGTAGATATTTACATTTTCATACAGATGGCTGTGTAGGTATTTCCATGTGTATACAGATGGCATTGTAGATATTTCCATGTTTATACAGATGACTGTAGAGTTATTTCCATGTTTTACAGATGGCTGTGCAGATATTTCCATGTTTATAGAGATAGCGGTGTAGATATTTCCATGTTTGTACAGATGGTGTTGTAGAAATTTCCATCTATACACAGATGGCCGTGTAGATATTTCCATGTTTATACAGATGGCAGCGTAGATATTTCCATGGACATGCAGATGGCGGTGTAGATATTTCCATGTTTATACAGATAGCGGTGTAGATATTTCCATGTTTTCACAGATGGTGGTGTAGATATTTCCGTGTTTATACACATGGCGGAGTAGATACTTCCACCTTTATGGAGATGGCAGTGTAGATATTTTCATGTTTATGGAGATGGCGGTGTAGATATTTCCATATTTATAGAGATAGTGGTGTAGATATTTCCATCTTTCTACAGGTGGCAGTGTAGATATTTCCATGTTTATACAGATGGCGGTGTAGATATTTCCATGTTTATACCGATAGATGTGTTGGTAGTTCCACGTTTATACAGATAGCGATGTAGATATTTCCATGTTTATACAGCTCGCGGTGCAGATAATTATATCTTTATACAGATGGCATTGTAGATATTTCCTTATTCACACAGATGGCTTTGTAGATGTTTCCATGTTTATACAGATGGCGGAGTTCTTAGTTCCATGTTTATGGAGATGGCAGTGTAGATATTTTCAAGTTTATAGAGATGGCGGTGTAGATATTTCCATGTTTATAGAGATAGCAGTGTAGATATTTACATGTTTATACAGATGGCTGTGTAGATATTTCCATGTGTATACAGATGGCATTGTAGATATTTCCATGTTTATACAGATGACTGTAGAGGTATTTCCATGTTTTACCGATGGCTCTGCAGATATTTCCATGTTTATAGAGATAGCGGTGTAGATATTTCCATGTTTGTACAGATGGCGTTGTTGATATTTCCATCTATACACAGATGGCCGTGTAGATATTTCCATGTTTATACAGATGGCAGCGTAGATATTTCCATGGACATGCTGATGGCGGTGTAGATATTTCCATGTTTATACAGATCGCGGTGTAGATATTTCCATGTTTATAGAGATAGCGGTGTAGGTATTTCCATGTTTATAGACATAGCGGTGTAGATATTTCCATGTTTATATAGATGGCGTTGTAGATATTTCCATGTTTATACCGATAGATGTGTTCGTATTTCCACGTTTATACAGATAGCGATGTAGATATTTCCATGTTTATACAGCTCGCGGTGCAGATATTTATATCTTTATACAGATGGCATTGTAGATATTTCCTTACTCACACAGATGAGGGTGTAGATGTTTCCATGTTTATACAGACGGCGGAGTAGTTAGTTCCATGTTTTTGGAGATGGCAGTGTAGATATTTTCATGTTTATAGAGATGGCGGTGTAGATATTTCCATGTGTATACAGATGGCATTGTAGATATTTCCATGTTTATACAGATGACTGTAGAGGTATTTCCATGTTTTACAGATGGCTGTGCAGATATTACCATGTTTATAGAGATAGCGGTGTAGATATTTCCATGTTTGTACAGATGGCGTTGTTGATATTTCCATCTATACACAGATGGCCGTGTAGATATTTCCATGTTTGTACAGATGGCAGCGTAGATATTTCCATGGACATGCAGATGGCGGTGTAGATATTTCCATGTTTATAGAGAGAGCGGTGTAGATATTTCCATGTTTTCACAGATGGTGGTGTAGATATTTCCGTGTTTATACACATGCCGGAGTAGATACTTCCATCTTTATGGAGATGGCAGTGTAGATATTTTCATGTTTATACAGATGGCGGTGTAGATATTTCCATACTTATAGAGATAGCGGTGTAGATATTTCCATCTTTCTACAGATGGCAGTGTAGATATTTCCATGTTTATACAGATGGCGGTGTAGATATTTCCATACTTTTACAGATGTCTGTGTAGAAATTTCCATGTGTATACAGATGGTATGGTAGGTATTTCCATGTTTATACAGATGGTGGTGTAGATATTTCCATGTTTATTCAGATGACTGTGTAGATATTTCCATGTTTTTACAGATGGCAGTGTAGATATTTCAATGTTTATAGAGATGGCGCTGTAGATATCTCCATGTTTATACAGATCGCGGTGTAGACATTTCCATGTTTATACAGATAGCAGTGTAGATATTTCCATGTTTTTACAGATATCGGTGTAGATATTTCCATGTTTACACAGATTGCGTTGTAGATATTTCCATCTTTCTACAGATGGCATTGTACATATTTCCATCTTTATGCAGATGGCGGTGTAGATATTTCCATGTTTATATAGATGGTGGTGTAGATATTACCATGTTTATACAGATAGCGGTGTAGATATTTCCATGTTTATACAGATCGTGGTGAAGATATTTCCATGTTTATACAGATCGCGGTGTAGATATTTCCATGTTTATACAGATAGCGTTGTAGATATTTTCATGTTTATATAGATAGCGGTGTAGATATTTCCATGTTTATAGAGATAGCGGTGTAGTTACTTCCATGTTTATAGACATTGCGGTGTAGATATTTCCATGTTTATATAGATGGCGTTGTAGATATTTGCATGTTTATACTGATAGATGTGTTGGTATTTCCACGTTTATACAGATAGCGATGTAGATATTTCCATGTTTATACAGCTCGCGGTGCAGATATATATATCTTTATACAGATCCATTGTAGATATATCCTTATTCACACAGATGGCGGTGTGGATGTTTCCATGTTTATACAGATGGCGGAGTAGTTAGTTCCATGTTTATGGAGATGGCAGTGTAGATATTATCATGTTTATACAGATGGCGGTGTAGATATTTCCATGTTTATAGAGATAGCAGTGTAGATATTTACATGTTTATACAGATGGCTGTGTAGGTATTTCCATGTGTATACAGATGGCATTGTAGATATTTCCATGTTTATAGAGATAGCGGTGTAGGTATTTCCATGTGTATACAGATGGCTTTGTGGATATTTCCATGTTTATACAGATAGCGTTGTAGATATTTCCATGTTTATGCAGATGACGGTGTAGATATTTCCATCTTTATATAGATGGCGGTGTAGATATTACCATGTTTATACAGATAGCGGTGTAGATATTTCCATGTTTATACAGATCGTGGTGAAGATATTTCCATGTTTATACCGATCGCGCTGTAGATATTTCCATGTTTATACAGATCGTAGTGTAGCTTTTCCATGTTTATACAGATAGCGGTGTAGGTATTTCCATGTTTATACAGATAGCGGTGTAGATATTTCCATGTTTATAGAGATAGCGGTGTAGGTATTTCCATGTTTACAGACATAGCGGTGTAGATATTTCCATGTTTATATAGATGGCGTTGTAGATATTTCCATGTTTATACCGATAGATGTGTTGGTATTTCCACGTTTATACAGATAGCGATGTAGATATTTCCATGTTTATACAGCTCGCGGTGCAGATATTTATATCTTTATACAGATGGCATTGTAGATATTTCCTTATTCACATAGATGGCGGTGTAGATGTTTCCATCTTTATACAGATGGCGGAGTAGTTAGTTCCATGTTTATGGAGACGGCAGTGTAGATATTTTCATGTTTATAGAGATGGCGGTGTAGATATTTCCATGTTTATAGAGATAGCAGTGTAGATATTTACATGTTTATACAGATGGCTGTGTAGATATTTCCATGTGTATACAGATGGCATTGTAGATATTTCCATGTTTATACAGATGACTGTAGAGGTATTTCCATGTTTTACAGATGGCTGTGCAGATATTTCCATGTTTATAGAGAAAGCGGTGTAGATATTTCCATGTTTGTACAGATGGCGTTTTTGATATTTCCATCTATACACAGATGGCCGTGTAGATATTTCCATGTTTATACAGATGGCAGCGTAGATATTTCCATGGACATGCAGATGGCGGTGTAGATATTTCCATGTTTATACAGAGAGCGGTGTAGATATTTCCATGTTTTCACAGATGTTGGTGTAGATATTTCCGTGTTTATACACATGGCGGAGTAGATACTTCCATCTTTATGGAGATGTCAGTGTAGATATTTTCATGTTTAAAGAGATGGCGGTGTAGATATTTCCATATTTACAGAGATAGCGGTGTAGATATTTCCATCTTTCTACAGATGGCACTGTAGATATTTCCATGTTTATACAGATGGCGGTGTAGATATTTCCATACTTATACAGATGTCTGTGTAGATATTTCCATGTGTATACAGATGGTATTGTAGGTATTTCCATGTTTATACATATGGTGTTGTAGATATTTCCATGTTTATTCTGATGACTGTGTAGATATTTCCATGTTTTTACAGATGACAGTGTAGATATTTCAATGTTTATAGAGATGGTGCTGTAGATATTTCCATGTTTATACAGATCGCGGTGTAGATATTTCCATGTTTATACAGATAGCGTTGTAGATATTTCCATGTTTTTACAGATATCGGTGTAGTTATTTCCATGTTTACACAGATTGCGGTGTGGATATTTCCATCTTTCTACAGATGGCATTGTAGATATTTCCATGTTTATGCAGATGGCGGTGCATATATTTCCATGTTTATATAGATGGTGGTGTAGATATTACCATGTTTATACACATCGCGGTGTAGATATTTCCATGTTTATACAGATAGCGGTGTAGATATTTCCATGTTTATACAGATAGCGGTGTAGATATTTCCAAGTTTATAGAGATAGCGGTGTAGGTATGTCCATCTTTATAGACATAGCGGTGTAGATATTTCCATGTTTATATAGATGGCGTTGTAGATATTTCCATGTTTATACCGATAGATGTGTTGGTATTTCCACGTTTATACAGATAGCGATGTAGATATTTCCATATTTATACAGCTCGCGGTGAAGATATTTATATCTGTATACAGACGGCATTTTAGATATTTCCTTATTCACACAGATGGCGGTGTAGATGTTTCCATGTTTATACAGATGGCGGAGAAGTTAGTTCCATGTTTATGGAGATGGCAGTGTAGATATTTTCATGTTTATAGAGATGGCGGTGTAGCTATTTCCATGTTTATAGAGATAGCAGTGTAGATATTTACATGTTTATACAGATGGCTGTGTAGATATTTCCATGTGTATACAGATGGCATTGTAGATATTTCCATGTTTATACAGATGACTGTAGAGGTATTTCCATGTTTTACAGATGGCTGTGCAGATATTTCCATGTTTATAGAGATAGCGGTGTAGATATTTCCATGTTTGTACAGTTGGCGTTGTTGATATTTCCATCTATACACAGATGGCCGTGTAGATATTTCCATGTTTATACAGATGGCAGCGTAGATATTTCCATGGACATGCAGATGGCGGTGTAGATATTTCCATGTTTATACAGAGAGCGGTGTAGATATTTCCATGTTTTCACAGATGTTGGTGTAGATATTTCCGTGTTTATACACATGGCGGAGTAGATACTTCCATCTTTATGGAGATGGCAGTGTAGATATTTTCATGTTTATAGAGATGGCCGTGTAGATATTTCCATATTTACAGAGATAGCGGTGTAGATATTTCCATCTTTCTACAGATGGCACTGTAGATATTTCCATGTTTATACAGATGGCGGTGTAGATATTTCCATACTTATACAGATGTCTGTGTAGATATTTCCATGTGTATACAGACGGTATTGTAGGTATTTCCATGTTTATACATATGGTGGTGTAGATATTTCCATGTTTATTCTGATGACTGTGTAGATATTTCCATGTTTTTACAGATGGCAGTGTAGATATTTCAATGTTTATAGAGATGGCGCTGTAGATATTTCCATGTTTACACAGATAGCGGTGTAGATATTTCCATGTTTATTCAGATAGCGGTGTAGATATTTCCATGTTTTTACAGATATCGGTGTAGATATTTCCATGTTTACACAGATTGCGGTGTAGATATTTCCATCTTTCTACAGATGGCATTGGAGATATTTCCATGTTTATGCAGATGGCGGTGTAGATATTTCCATGTTTATATAGATGGTGGTGTAGATATTACCATGTTTATACTGATAGCGGTGTAGATATTTCCATGTTTATACAGATCGTGGTGAAGATATTTCCATGTTTATACAGATCGCGGTGTAGATATTTCCATGTTTATACAGATAGCGGTGTAGATATTTCCATGTTTATACAGATAGCGTTGTAGATATTTCCATGTTTATACAGACAGCGGTGTAGATATTTCCATGTTTATAGAGATAGTGGTGTAGGTATTTCCATGTTTATAGACATAGCAATGTAGATACTTCCATGTTTATATAGATGGCGTTGTAGATATTTCCAGGTTTATACCGATAGATGTGTTGGTATTTCAACGTTTATACAGATAGCGATGTAGATATTTCCATGTTTATACAGCTCGCGGTGCAGATATTTATATCTTTATACAGATGGCATTGTAGATAATTCCTTATTCACACAGATGGCGGTGTAGATGTTTCCATGTTTATACAGATGGCGGAGTAGTTAGTTCCATGTTTATGGAGATGGCAGTGTAGATATTTTCATGTTTATAGAGATGGCGGTGTAGATATTTCCATGTTTATAGAGATAGCAGTGTAGATATTTACATTTTCATACAGATGGCTGTGTAGGTATTTCCATGTGTATACAGATGGCATTGTAGATATTTCCATGTTTATACAGATGACTGTAGAGTTATTTCCATGTTTTACAGATGGCTGTGCAGATATTTCCATGTTTATAGAGATAGCGGTGTAGATATTTCCATGTTTGTACAGATGGTGTTGTAGAAATTTCCATCTATACACAGATGGCCGTGTAGATATTTCCATGTTTATACAGATGGCAGCGTAGATATTTCCATGGACATGCAGATGGCGGTGTAGATATTTCCATGTTTATACAGATAGCGGTGTAGATATTTCCATGTTTTCACAGATGGTGGTGTAGATATTTCCGTGTTTATCCACATGGCGGAGTAGATACATCCATCTTTATAGAGATGGCAGTGTAGATATTTTCATGTTTATAGAGATGGCGGTGTAGATATTTCCATGTTAATAGAGATAGCGGTGTAGATATTTCCATCTTTCTACAGATGGCAGCGTAGATATTTCCATGTTTATACAGATGGCGGTGTAGATATTTCCATACTTATAGAGATGTCTGTGCAGATATTTCCATGTGTATACAGATGGTATTGTAGGTATTTCCATGTTTATACAGATGGTGGTGTAGATATTTCCATGTTTATTCAGATGACTGTGTAGATATTTCCATGTTTTACAGATGGCAGTGTAGATATTTCAATGTTTATAGAGATGGCGCTGTAGATATTTCCATGTTTATACAGATCGCGGTGTAGATATTTCCATGTTTATTCTGATAGCGGTGTAGATATTTCCATGTTTACACAGATTGTGGTGTAGATATTTCCATCTTTCTACAGATGGCATTGTAGATATTCCCATGTTTATGCAGATGGCGGTGTAGATATTTCCATGTTTATATAGATGGCCGTGGAGATATTTCCATGTTTATACAGATGGCAGCGTAGATATTTCCATGGACATGCAGATGGCGGTGTAGATATTTCCATGTTTATACAGATAGCGGTGTAGATATTTCCATGTTTTCACAGATGGTGGTGTAGATATTTCCGTGTTTATACACATGGCGGAGTAGATACTTCCACCTTTATGGACATGGCAGTGTAGATATTTTCATGTTTATGGAGATGGCGGTGTAGATATTTCCATATTTATAGAGATAGCGGTGTAGATATTTCCATCTTTCTACAGATGGCAGTGTTGATATTTCCATGTTTATACAGATGGCGGTGTAGATATTTCCATGTTTATACCGATAGATGTGTTGGTAGTTCCACGTTTATACAGATAGCGATGTAGATATTTCCATGTTTATACAGCTCGCGGTGCAGATAATTATATCTTTATACAGATGGCATTGTAGATATTTCCTTATTCACACAGATGGCTTTGTAGATGTTTCCATGTTTATACAGATGGCGGAGTTCTTAGTTCCATGTTTATGGAGATGGCAGTGTAGATATTTTCAAGTTTATAGAGATGGCGGTGTAGATATTTCCATGTTTATAGAGATAGCAGTGTAGATATTTACATGTTTATACAGATGGCTGTGTAGATATTTCCATGTGTATACAGATGGCATTGTAGATATTTCCATGTTTATACAGATGACTGTAGAGGTATTTCCATGTTTTACCGATGGCTCTGCAGATATTTCCATGTTTATAGAGATAGCGGTGTAGATATTTCCATGTTTGTACAGATGGCGTTGTTGATATTTCCATCTATACACAGATGGCCGTGTAGATATTTCCATGTTTATACAGATAGCAGCGTAGATATTTCCATGGACATGCTGATGGCGGTGTAGATATTTCCATGTTTATACAGATCGCGGTGTAGATATTTCCATGTTTATAGAGATAGCGGTGTAGGTATTTCCATGTTTATAGACATAGCGGTGTAGATATTTCCATGTTTATATAGATGGCGTTGTAGATATTTCCATGTTTATACCGATAGATGTGTTCGTATTTCCACGTTTATACAGATAGCGATGTAGATATTTCCATGTTTATGCAGCTCGCGGTGCAGATATTTATATCTTTATACAGATGGCATTGTAGATATTTCCTTACTCACACAGATGGCGGTGTAGATGTTTCCATGTTTACACAGACGGCGGAGTAGTTAGTTCCATGTTTTTGGAGATGGCAGTGTAGATATTTTCATGTTTATAGAGATGGCGGTGTAGATATTTCCATGTGTATACAGATGGCATTGTAGATATTTCCATGTTTATACAGATGACTGTAGAGGTATTTCCATGTTTTACAGATGGCTGTGCAGATATTACCATGTTTATAGAGATAGCGGTGTAGATATTTCCATGTTTGTACAGATGGCGTTGTTGATATTTCCATCTATACACAGATGGCCGTGTAGATATTTCCATGTTTGTACAGATGGCAGCGTAGATATTTCCATGGACATGCAGATGGCGGTGTAGATATTTCCATGTTTATAGAGAGAGCGGTGTAGATATTTCCATGTTTTCACAGATGGTGGTGTAGATATTTCCGTGTTTATACACATGCCGGAGTAGATACTTCCATCTTTATGGAGATGGCAGTGTAGATATTTTCATGTTTATACAGATGGCGGTGTAGATATTTCCATACTTATAGAGATAGCGGTGTAGATATTTCCATCTTTCTACAGATGGCAGTGTAGATATTTCCATGTTTATACAGATGGCGGTGTAGATATTTCCATACTTTTACAGATGTCTGTGTAGATATTTCCATGTGTATACAGATGGTATGGTAGGTATTTCCATGTTTATACAGATGGTGGTGTAGATATTTCCATGTTTATTCAGATGACTGTGTAGATATTTCCATGTTTTTACAGATGGCAGTGTAGATATTTCAATGTTTATAGAGATGGCGCTGTAGATATCTCCATGTTTATACAGATCGCGGTGTAGATATTTCCATGTTTATACAGATAGCAGTGTAGATATTTCCATGTTTTTACAGATATCGGTGTAGATATTTCCATGTTTACACAGATTGCGGTGTAGATATTTCCATCTTTCTACAGATGGCATTGTACATATTTCCATCTTTATGCAGATGGCGGTGTAGATATTTCCATGTTTATATAGATGGTGGTGTAGATATTACCATGTTTATACAGATAGCGGTGTAGATATTTCCATGTTTATACAGATCGTGGTGAAGGTATTTCCATGTTTATACAGATCGCGGTGTAGATATTTCCATGTTTATACAGATAGCGTTGTAGATATTTTCATGTTTATATAGATAGCGGTGTAGATATTTCCATGTTTATAGAGATAGCGGTGTAGTTATTTCCATGTTTATAGACATTGCGGTGTAGATATTTCCATGTTTATATAGATGGCGTTGTAGATATTTGCATGTTTATACCGATAGATGTGTTGGTATTTCCACGTTTATACAGATAGCGATGTAGATATTTCCATGTTTATACAGCTCGCGGTGCAGATATATATATCTTTATACGGATGGCATTGTAGATATATCCTTATTCACACAGATGGCGGTGTGGATGTTTCCATGTTTATACAGATGGCGGAGTAGTTAGTTCCATGTTTATGGAGATGGCAGTGTAGATATTATAATGTTTATACAGATGGCGGTGTAGATATTTCCATGTTTATAGAGATAGCAGTGTAGATATTTACATGTTTATACAGATGGCTGTGTAGGTATTTCCATGTGTATACAGATGGCATTGTAGATATTTCCATGTTTATAGAGATAGCGGTGTAGGTATTTCCATGTGTATACAGATGGCATTGTGGATATTTCCATGTTTATACAGATAGCGTTGTAGATATTTCCATGTCTATGCAGATGACGGTGTAGATATTTCCATGTTTATATAGATGGCGGTGTAGATATTACCATGTTTATACAGATAGCGGTGTAGATATTTCCATGTTTATACAGATCGTGGTGAAGATATTTCCATGTTTATACCGATCGCGCTGTAGATATTTCCATGTTTATACAGATCGTAGTGTAGATTTTCCATGTTTATACAGATAGCGGTGTAGGTATTTCCATGTTTATACAGATAGCGGTGTAGATATTTCCATGTTTATAGAGATAGCGGTGTAGGTATTTCCATGTTTACAGACATAGCGGTGTAGATATTTCCATGTTTATATAGATGGCGTTGTAGATATTTCCATGTTTATACCGATAGATGTGTTGGTATTTCCACGTTTATACAGATAGCGATGTAGATATTTCCATGTTTATACAGCTCGCGGTGCAGATATTTATATCTTTATACAGATGGCATTGTAGATATTTCCTTATTCACATAGATGGCGGTGTAGATGTTTCCATGTTTATACAGATGGCGGAGTAGTTAGTTCCATGTTTATGGAGATGGCAGTGTAGATATTTTCATGTTTATAGAGATGGCGGTGTAGATATTTCCATGTTTATAGAGATAGCAGTGTAGATATTTACATGTTTATACAGATGGCTGTGTAGGTATTTCCATGTGTATACAGATGGCATTGTAGATATTTCCATGTTTATACAGATGACTGTAGAGGTATTTCCATGTTTTACAGATGGCTGTGCAGATATTTCCATGTTTATAGAGATAGCGGTGTAGATATTTCCATGTTTGTACATATGGCGATGTTGAAATTTCCATCTATACACAGATGGCCGTGTAGATATTTCCATGTTTATACAGATGGCAGCGTAGATATTTCCATGGACATGCAGATGGCGGTGTAGATATTTCCATGTTTATACAGATAGCAGTGTAGATATTTCCATGTTTTCACAGATGGTGGTGTAGATATTTCCGTGTTTATACACATGGCGGAGTAGATACTTCCATCATAATAGAGATGGCAGTGTAGATATTTCCATGTTTATACAGATCGCGGTGTAGATATTTCCATGTTTATTCTGATAGCGGTGTAGATATTTCCATGTTTTTACAGATAGCGGTGTAGATATTTCCATGTTTACACAGATTGTGGTGTAGATATTTCCATTTTTCTACAGATGGCATTGTAGATATTTCCATGTTTATGCAGATGGCGGTGTAGATATTTCCATGTTTATATAGATGGTGGTGTAGATATTACCATGTTTATACAGATAGCGGTGTAGATATTTCCATGTTTATACAGATCGTGGTGAAGATATTTCCATGTATATACAGATCGCGGTGTAGATATTTCCATGTATATACAGATCGCTGTGTAGATATTTCCATGTTTATAGAGATCGCGGTGTAGATATTTCCATGTTTATACAGATAGCGGTGTAGATATTTCCAAGTTTATAGAGATAGCGGTGTAGATATTTCCAAGTTTATAGAGATAGCGGTGTAGGTATTTCCATGTTTATAGACATAGCGGTGTAGATATTTCCATGTTTATATAGATGGCGTTGTAGATATTTCCATGTTTATACCGATAGATGTGTTGGTATTTCCACGTTTATACAGATAGCGATGTAGATATTTCCTTGTTTATACAGCTCGCGGTGCAGATATTTATATCTTTATACAGATGGCATTGTAGATATTTCCTTATTGACACAGATGGCGGTGTAGATGTTTCCATGTTTATACAGATGGCGGAGTAGTTAGTTTCATGTTAATGGAGATGGCAGTGTAGATATTTTCATGTTTGTAGAGATGGCGGTGTAGATATTTCCATGTTTATAGAGATAGCAGTGTAGATATTTACATGTTTATACAGATGGCTGTGTAGATATTTCCATGTATATACAGATGGCATTGTAGATATTTCCATGTTTATACAGATGACTGTAGAGGTATTTCCATGTTTTACAGATGGCTGTGCAGATATTTCCATGTTTATAGAGAAAGCTGTGTAGATATTTCCATGTTTGTACAGATGGCGTTGTTGATATTTCCATCTATACACAGATGGCCGTGTAGATATTTCCATGTTTATACAGACGGCAGCGTAGATATTTCCATGGACATGCAGATGGCGGTGTAGATATTTCCATGTTTATACAGAGAGCGGTGTAGATATTTCCATGTTTTCACAGATGTTGGTGTAGATATTTCCGTGTTTATACACATGGCGGTGTAGATACTTCCATCTTTATGGAGATGGCAGTGTAGATATTTTCATGTTTAAAGAGATGGCGGTGTAGATATTTCCATATTTATAGAGATAGCGGTGTAGATATATCCATTTTCTACAGATGGCAGTGTAGATATTTCCATGTTTATACAGATGGCGGTGTAGATATTTCCATACTTATACAGATGTCTGTGTAGATATTTCCATGTGTATACAGATGGTATTGTAGGTATTTCCATGTTTATGCAGATGGCTGTGTAGATATTTCCATCTTTATATAGATGGTGGTGTAGATATTACCATGTTTATACAGATGGCGGTGTAGATATTTCCATGTTTATACAGATCATGGTGAAGATATTTTCATGTTTATACAGATCGCGGTGTAGATATTTCCATGTTTATACAGATAGCGGTGTAGATATTTCCATGTTTATACAGATAGCGGTGTAGGTATTTCCATGTTTATACAGATAGCGGTGTAGATATTTCCATGTTTATAGAGATAGCGGTGTAGGTATTTCCATGTTTACAGACATAGCGGTGTAGAAATTTCCATGTTTATATAGATGGTGCTGTAGATACCTCCATGTTTATACCGATAGATGTGTTGGTATTTCCACGTTTATACAGATAGCGATGTAGATATTTCCATGTTTATACAGCTCGCGGTGCAGATATTTATATCTTTATACAGATGGCATTGTAGATATTTCCTTATTCACACAGATGGTGGTGTAGATGTTTCCATGTGTATGCAGATGGCGGAGTAGTTAGTTCCATGTTTATGGAGATGGCAGTGTAGATATTTTCATGTTTATAGAGATGTCGGTGTAGATATTTCCATGTTTATAGAGATAGCAGTGTAGATATTTACATGTTTATACAGATGGCTGTGTAGGTATTTCCATGTGTAGACAGATGGCATTGTAGATATTTCCATGTTTATACAGATGACTGTAGAGGTATTTCCATGTTTTACAGATGGCTGTGCAGATATTTCCATGTTTATAGAGATAGCGGTGTAGATATTTCCATGTTTGTACAGATGGCGTTGTTGAAATTTCCATCTATACACAGATGGCCGTGTAGATATTTCCATGTTTATACAGATGGCAGCGTAGATATTTCCATGGACATGCAGATGGCGGTGTAGATATTTCCATGTTTCTACAGATAGCGGTGTAGATATTTCCATGTTTTCACAGATGGTGGTGTAGATATTTCCGTGTTTATACACATGGCGGAGTAGATACTTCCATCTTTATAGAGATGGCACTGTAGATATTTTCATGTTTATAGAGATGGCGGTGTAGATATTTCCATATTTATAGAGATAGCGGTGTAGATATTTCCATCTTTCTACAGATGGCAGTGTAGATATTTCCATGTTTATACAGATGGCGGTGTAGATATTTCCATACTTATAGAGATGTCTGTGTAGATATTTCCATGTGTATACAGATGGTATTGTAGGTATTTCCATGTTTATACAGATGGTGGTGTAGATATTTCCATGTTTATTCAGATGACTGTGTAGATATTTCCATGTTTTACAGATGGCAGTGTAGATATTTCAATGATTATAGAGATGGCGCTGTAGATATTTCCATGTTTATACAGATCGCGGTGTAGATATTTCCATGTTTTCACAGATGGTGGTGTAGATATTTCCGTGTTTATACACATGGCAGAGTAGATACTTCCATCTTTATAGAGATGGCAGTGTTGATATTTCCATGTTTATACAGATCGCGGTGTAGATATTTCCATGTTTATTCTGATAGCGGTGTAGATATTTCCATGTTTTTACAGATAGCGGTGTAGATATTTCCATGTTTACACAGATTGTGGTGTAGATATTTCCATCTTTCTACGGATGGCATTGTAGATATTTCCATGTTTATGCAGATGGCGGTGTAGATATTTCCATGTTTATATAGATGGTGGTGTAGATATTTCCATGTTTATGCAGATCGTGGTGAAGATATTTCCATGTATATACAGATCGCGGTGTAGATATTTCCATGTTTATACAGATCGCTGTGTAGATATTTCCATGTTTATAGAGATCGCGGTGTAGTTATTTCCATGTTTATACAGATAGCGGTGTAGATATTTCCATGTTTATACAGATAGCGGTGTAGATATTTCCAAGTTTATAGAGATAGCGGTGTAGGTATTTCCATGTTTACAGACATAGCGGTGTAGAAATTTCCATGTTTATATAGATGGTGCTGTAGATACTTCCATGTTTATACCGATAGATGTGTTGGTATTTCCACGTTTATACAGATAGCGATGTAGATATTTCCATGTTTATACAGCTCGCGGTGCAGATATTTATATCTTTATACAGATGGCATTGTAGATATTTCCTTATTCACACAGATGGCGGTGTAGATGTTTCCATGTTTATGCAGATGGCGGAGTAGTTAGTTCCATGTTTATGGAGATGGCAGTGTAGATATTTTCATGTTTATAGAGATGGCGGTGTAGATATTTCCATGTTTATAGAGATAGCAGTGTAGATATTTACATGTTTATACAGATGGCTGTGTAGGTATTTCCATGTGTATACAGATGGCATTGTAGATATTTCCATGTTTATACAGATGACTGTAGAGGTATTTCCATGTTTTACAGATGGCTGTGCAGATATTTCCATGTTTATAGAGATAGCGGTGTAGATATTTCCATGTTTGTACAGATGGCGTTGTTGAAATTTCCATCTATACACAGATGGCCGTGTAGATATTTCCATATTTATACAGATGGCAGCGTAGATATTTCCATGGACATGCAGATGGTGGTGTAGATATTTCCATGTTTATACAGATAGCGGTGTAGGTATTTCCATGTTTTCACAGATGGTGGTGTAGATATTTCTGTGTTTATACACATGGCGGAGTAGATACTTCCATCTTTATAGAGATGGCAGTGTAGATATTTTCATGTTTATAGAGATGGCGGTGTAGATATTTCCATATTTATAGAGATAGCGGTGTAGATATTTCCATCTTTCTACAGATGGCAGTGTAGATATTTCCATGTTTATACAGATGGCGGTGTAGATATTTCCATACTTATAGAGATGTCTGTGTAGATATTTCCATGTGTATACAGATGGTATTGTAGGTATTTCCATGTTTATACAGATGGTGGTGTAGATATTTCCATGTTTATACAGATCGCGGTGTAGATATTTCCATGTTTATTCTGATAGCGGTGTAGATATTTCCATGTTTTTACAGATGGTGGTGTAGATATTTCCATGTTTATACAGATCGCGGTGTAGATATTTCCATGTTTATTCTGATAGCGGTGTAGATATTTCCATCTTTCTACAGATGGCATTGTAGATATTTCCATGTTTATGCAGATGGCGGTGTAGATATTTCCATGTTTATATAGATGGTGGTGTAGATATTACCATGTTTATACAGATACCGGTGTAGATATTTCCATGTTTATAGAGATCGTGGTGAAGTTATTTCCATGTATATACAGATCGCGGTGTAGATATTTCCATGTTTATACAGATCGCTGTGTAGATATTTCCATGTTTATACAGATCGCGGTGTAGATATTTCTATGTTTACACAGATAGCGGTGTAGATATTTCCATGTTTATACAGATAGCGGTGTAGATATTTCCAAGTTTATAGAGATAGCGGTGTAGGTATTTCCATGTTTATAGACATAGCGGTGTAGATATTTCCATGTTTATATAGATGGCGTTGTAGATATTTCCATGTTTATACCGATAGATGTGTTGGTATTTCCACGTTTATACAGATAGCGATGTAGATATTTCCATGTTTATCCAGCTCGCGGTGCAGATATTTATATCTTTATACAGATGGCATTGTAGATATTTCCTTATTCACACAGATGGCGGTGTAGATGTTTCCATGTTTATACAGATGGCGGAGTAGTTAGTTCCATGTTTATGGAGATGGCAGTGTAGATATTTTCATGTTTATAGAGATGGCTGTGCAGATATTTCCATGTTTATAGAGAAAGCGGTGTAGATATTTCCATGTTTGTACAGATGACGTTTTTGATATTTCCATCTATACACAGATGGCCGTGTACATATTTCCATGTTTATACAGATGGCAGCGTAGATATTTCCATGGACATGCAGATGGCGGTGTAGATATTTCCATGTTTATACAGAGAGCGGTGTAGATATTTCCATGTTTTCACAGATGTTGGTGTAGATATTTCCGTGTTTATACACATGGCGGAGTAGATACTTCCATCTTTATGGAGATGGCAGTGTAGATATTTTCATGTTTAAAGAGATGGCGGTGTAGATATTTCCATATTTACAGAGATAGCGCTGTAGATATTTCCATCTTTCTACAGATGGCACTGTAGATATTTCCATGTTTATACAGATGGCGGTGTAGATATTTCCATACTTATACAGATGTCTGTGTAGATATTTCCATGTGTATACAGATGGTATTGTAGGTATTTCCATGTTTATACATATGGTGTTGTAGATATTTCCATGTTTATTCTGATGACTGTGTAGATATTTCCATGTTTTTACAGATGGCATTGTAGGTATTTCAATGTTTATAGAGATGGCGCTGTAGATATTTCCATGTTTATACAGATCGCGGTGTAGATATTTCCATGTTTATACAGATAGCGGTGTAGATATTTCCATGTTTATACATATAGCGGTGTAGATATTTCCAAGTTTATAGAGATAGCGGTGTAGGTATGTCCATGTTTATAGACATAGCGGTGTAGATATTTCCATGTTTATATAGATGGCGTTGTAGATATTTCCATGTTTATACCGATAGATGTGTTGGTATTTCCACGTTTATACAGATAGCGATGTAGATATTTCCATATTTATACAGCTCGCGGTGAAGATATTTATATCTGTATACAGACGGCAGTTTAGATGTTTCCTTATTCACACAGATGGCGGTGTAGATGTTTCCATGTTTATACAGATGGCGGAGTAGTTAGTTCCATGTTTATGGAGATGGCAGTGTAGATATTTTCATGTTTATAGAGATGGCGGTGTAGATATTTCCATGTTTATAGAGATAGCAGTGTAGATATTTACATGTTTATACAGATGGCTGTGTAGATATTTCCATGTGTATACAGATGGCATTGTAGATATTTCCATGTTTATACAGATGACTGTAGAGTTATTTCCATGTTTTACAGATGGCTGTGCAGATATTTCCATGTTTATAGAGAAAGCGGTGTAGATATTTCCATGTTTGTACAGTTGGCGTTGTTGATATTTCCATCTATACACAGATGGCCGTGTAGATATTTCCATGTTTATACAGATGGCAGCGTAGATATTTCCATGGACATGCAGATGGCGGTGTAGATATTTCCATGTTTATACAGAGAGCGGTGTAGATATTTCCATGTTTTCACAGATGTTGGTGTAGATATTTCCGTTTTTATACACATGGCGGAGTAGATACTTCCATCTTTATGGAGATGGCAGTGTAGATATTTTCATGTTTATAGAGATGGCGGTGTAGATATTTCCATATTTATAGAGATAGCGGTGTAGATATTTCCATCTTTCTACAGATGGCAGTGTAGATATTTCCATGTTTATACAGATGGCGGTGTAGATATTTCCATACTTATACAGATGTCTGTGTAGATATTTCCATGTGTATACAGATGGTATTGTAGGTATTTCCATGTTTATACATATGGTGGTGTAGATATTTCCATGTTTATTCTGATGACTGTGTAGATATTCCCATGTTTTTACAGATGGCAGTGTAGATATTTCAATGTTTATAGAGATGGCGCTGTAGATATTTCCATGTTTATACAGATAGCGGTGTAGATATTTCCATGTTTATACAGATAGCGGTGTAGATATTTCCATGTTTATAGAGATAGTGGTGTAGGTATTTCCATGTTTATAGACATAGAAATGTAGATACTTCCATGTTTATATAGATGGCGTTGTAGATATTTCCAGGTTTATACCGATAGATGTGTTGGTATTTCAACGTTTATACAGATAGCGATGTAGATATTTCCGTGTTTCTACAGCTCGCGGTGCAGATATTTATATCTTTATTCAGATGGCATTGTAGATATTTCCTTATTCACACAGATGTCGGTGTAGATGTTTCCATGTTTATACAGATGGCGGAGTAGTTAGTTCCATGTTTATGGAGATGGCAGTGTAGATATTTTCATGTTTATAGAGATGGCGGTGTAGATATTTCCATGTTTATAGAGATAGCAGTGTACATATTTCCATGTTTATACAGATGGCGGTGTAGATATTTCCATACTTATACAGATGTCTGTGTAGATATTTCCATGTGTATACAGATGGTATTGTAGGTATTTCCATGTTTATGCAGATGGCTGTGTAGATATTTCCATGTTTATATAGATGGTGGTGTAGATATTACCATGTTTATACATATGGCGGTGTAGATATTTCCATGTTTATACAGATCGTGGTGAAGATATTTTCATGTTTATACAGATCGCGGTGTAGATATTTCCATGTTTATACAGATCGCGGTGTAGATATTTCCATGTTTATACACATAGCGGTGTAGGTATTTCCATGTTTATACAGATAGCGGTGTAGATATTTCCATGTTTATAGAGATAGCGGTGTAGGTATTTCCATGTTTACAGACATAGCAGTGTAGATATTTCCATGTTTATATAGATGGTGCTGTACATATTTCCATGTTTATACCGATAGATGTGTTGGTATTTCCACGTTTATACAGATAGCGATGTAGATATTTCCATGTTTATACAGCTCGCGGTGCAGATATTTATATCTTTATACAGATGGCATTGTAGATATTTCCTTATTCACACAGATGGCGGTGTAGATGTTTCCATGTCTATACAGATGGCGGAGTAGTTAGTTCCATGTTTATGGAGATGGCAGTGTAGATATTTTCATGTTTATAGAGATGGCGGTGTAGATATTTCCATGTTTATAGAGATAGCAGTGTAGATATTTACATGTTTATACAGATGGCTGTGTAGGTATTTCCATGTGTATACAGATGGCATTGTAGATATTTCTATGTTTATACAGATGACTGTAGAGGTATTTCCATGTTTTACAGATGGCTGTGCAGATATTTCCATGTTTATAGAGATAGCGGTGTAGATATTTCCATGTTTGTACAGATGGCGTTGTAGAAATTTCCATCTATACACAGATGGCCGTGTAGATATTTCCATGTTTATACAGATGGCAGCGTAGATATTTCCATGGACATGCAGATGGCGGTGTAGATATTTCCATGTTTATACAGAGAGCGGTGTAGATATTTCCATGTTTTCACAGATGTTGGTGTAGATATTTCCGTGTTTATACACATGGCGGAGTAGATACTTCCATCTTTATGGAGATGGCAGTGTAGATATTTTCATGTTTAAAGAGATGGCGGTGTAGATATTTCCATACTTATACAGATGTCTGTGTAGATATTTCCATGTGTATATAGATGGTATTGTAGGTATTTCCATGTTTATACATATGGTGTTGTAGATATTTCCATGTTTATTCAGATGACTGTGTAGATATTTCCATGTTTTTACAGATGGCAGTGTAGATATTTCAATGTTTATAGAGATGGCGCTGTAGATATTTCCATGTTTATACAGATCGCGGTGTAGATATTTCCATGTTTATACAGATAGCGTTGTAGATATTTCCATGTTTTTACAGATATCGGTGTAGTTATTTCCATGTTTACAGAGATTGCGGTGTAGATATTTCCATCTTTCTACAGATGGCTTTGTAGATATTTCCATGTTTATGCAGATGGCGGTGTATATATTTCCATGTTTATATAGATGGTGGTGTAGATATTACCATGTTTATAAAGATCGCGGTGTAGATATTTCCATGTTTATACAGATGGCAGCGTAGGTATTTCCATGGACATGCAGATGGCGGTGTAGATATTTCCATGTTTATACAGATAGCGGTGTAGATATTTCCATGTTTTCACAGATGCTGGTGTAGATATTTCCGTGTTTATACACATGGCGGAGTAGATACTTCCATCTTTATAGAGATGGCAGTGTAGATATTTTCATGTTTATAGAGATGGCGGTGTAGATATTTCCATATTTATAGAGATAGCGGTGTAGATATTTCCATCTTTCTACAGATGGCAGTGTAGATATTTCCATGTTTATACAGATGGCGGTGTAGATATTTCCATACTTATAGAGATGTCTGTGTAGATATTTCCATGTGTATACAGATGGTATTGTAGGTATTTCCATGTTTATACAGATGGTGGTGTAGATATTTCCATGTTTATTCAGATGACTGTGTAGATATTTCCATGTTTTACAGACGGCAGTGTAGATATTTCAATGTTTATAGAGATGGCGCTGTAGATATTTCCATGTTTATACAGATCGCGGTGTAGATATTTCCATGTTTTCAGAGATGGTGGTGTAGATATTTCCGTGTTTATACACATGGCGGAGTAGATACTTCCATCTTTATAGAGATGGCAGTGTTGATATTTCCATGTTTATACAGATCGCGGTGTAGATATTTCCATGTTTATTCTGATAGCGGTGTAGATATTTCCATGTTTTTAGAGATAGCGGTGTAGATATTTCCATGTTTACACAGATTGTGGTGTAGATATTTCCATCTTTCTACGGATGGCATTGTAGATATTTCCATGTTTATGCAGATGGCGGTGTAGATATTTCCATGTTTATATAGATGGTGGTGTAGATATTTCCATGTTTATGCAGATCGTGGTGAAGATATTTCCATGTATATACAGATCGCGGTGTAGATATTTCCATGTTTATACAGATCGCTGTGTAGATATTTCCATGTTTATAGAGATCGCGGTGTAGTTATTTCCAAGTTTATACAGATAGCGGTGTAGATATTTCCATGTTTATACAGATAGCGGTGTAGATATTTCCAAGTTTATAGAGATAGCGGTGTAGGTATTTCCATGTTTATAGACATAGCGGTGTAGATATTTCCATGTTTATATAGATGGCGTTGTAGATATTTCCATGTTTATACCGATAGATGTGTTGGTATTTCCACGTTTATACAGATAGCGATGTAGATATTTCCTTGTTTATACAGCTCGCGGTGCAGATATTTATATCTTTATACAGATGGCATTGTAGATATTTCCTTATTCACACAGATGGCGGTGTAGATGTTTCCATGTTTATACAGATGGCGGAGTAGTTAGTTCCATGTTTATGGAGATGGCAGTGTAGATATTTTCATGTTTATAGAGATGGCGGTGTAGATATTTCCATGTTTATAGAGATAGCAGTGTAGATATTTACATGTTTATACACATGGCTGTGTAGATATTTCCATGTATATACAGATGGCATTGTAGATATTTCCATGTTTATACAGATGACTGTAGAGGTATTTCCATGTTTTACAGATGGCTGTGCAGATATTTCCATGTTTATAGAGAAAGCAGTGTAGATATTTCCATGTTTGTACAGATGGCGTTGTTGATATTTCCATCTATACACAGATGGCCGTGTAGATATTTCCATGTTTATACAGAGAGCGGTGTAGATATTTCCATGTTTTCACAGATGTTGGTGTAGATATTTCCGTGTTTATACACATGGCGGAGTAGATACTTCCATCTTTATGGAGATGGCAGTGTAGATATTTTCATGTTTAAAGAGATGGCGGTGTAGATATTTCCATATTTATAGAGATAGCGGTGTAGATATATCCATCTTTCTACAGATGGCAGTGTAGATATTTCCATGTTTATACAGATGGCGGTGTAGATATTTCCATACTTATAGAGATGTCTGTGTAGATATTTCCATGTGTATACAGATGGTATTGTAGGTATTTCCATGTTTATGCAGATGGCTGTGTAGATATTTCCATCTTTATATAGATGGTGGTGTAGATATTACCATGTTTATACAGATGGCGGTGTAGATATTTCTATGTTTATACAGATCGCGGTGTAGATATTTCCATGTTTATACAGATAGCGGTGTAGGTATTTCCATGTTTATACAGATAGCGGTGTAGATATTTCCATGTTTATAGAGATAGCGGTGTAGGTATTTCCATGTTTACAGACATAGCGGTGTAGAAATTTCCATGTTTATATAGATGGTGCTGTAGATACTTCCATGTTTATACCGATAGATGTGTTGGTATTTCCACGTTTATACAGATAGCGATGTAGATATTTCCATGTTTATACAGCTCGCGGTGCAGATATTTATATCTTTATACAGATGGCATTGTAGATAGTTCCTTATTCACACAGATGGCGGTGTAGATGTTTCCATGTTTATACAGATGGCGGAGTAGTTAGTTCCATGTTTATGGAGATGGCAGTGTAGATATTTTCATGTTTATAGAGATGGCGGTGTAGATATTTCCATGTTTATAGAGATAGCAGTGTAGATATTTACATGTTTATACAGATGGCTGTGTAGGTATTTCCATGTGTATACAGATGGCATTGTAGATATTTCCATGTTTATACAGATGACTGTAGAGGTATTTCCATGTTTTACAGATGGCTGTGCAGATATTTCCATGTTTATAGAGATAGCGGTGTAGATATTTCCATGTTTGTACAGATGGCGTTGTTGAAATTTCCATCTATACACAGATGGCCGTGTAGATATTTCCATGTTTATACAGATGGCAGCGTAGATATTTCCATGGACATGCAGATGGCGGTGTAGATATTTCCATGTTTATACAGATAGCGGTGTAGGTATTTCCATGTTTTCACAGATGGTGGTGTAGATATTTCCGTGTTTATACACATGGCGGAGTAGATACTTCCATCTTTATAGAGATGGCAGTGTAGATATTTTCATGTTTATAGAGATGGCGGTGTAGATATTTCCATATTTATAGAGATAGCGGTGTAGATATTTCCATCTTTCTACAGATGGCACTGTAGATATTTCCATGTTTATACAGATGGCGGTGTAGATATTTCCATACTTATACAGATGTCTGTGTAGATATTTCCATGTGTATACAGATGGTATTGTAGGTATTTCCATGTTTATACATATGGTGTTGTAGATATTTCCATGTTTATTCTGATGACTGTGTAGATATTTCCATGTTTTTACAGATGGCATTGTAGGTATTTCAATGTTTATAGAGATGGCGCTGTAGATATTTCCATGTTTATACAGATCGCGGTGTAGATATTTCCATGTTTATACAGATAGCGTTGTAGATATTTCCATGTTTTTACAGATATCGGTGTAGTTATTTCCATGTTTACACAGATTGCGGTGTGGATATTTCCATCTTTCTACAGATGGCATTGTAGATATTTCCATGTTTATGCAGATGGCGGTGCACATATTTCCATGTTTATATAGATGGTGGTGTAGATATTACCATGTTTATTCAGATGACTGTGTAGATATTTCCATGATTTTACAGATGGCAGTGTAGATATTTCAATGTTTATAGAGATGGCGCTGTAGATATTTCCATGTTTATACAGATCGCGGTGTAGATATTTCCATGTTTATAGAGATAGCGGTGTAGGTATTTCCATGTTTATAGACATAGCGGTGTAGATATTTCCATGTTTATATAGATGGCGTTGTAGATATTTCCATGTTTATACCGATAGATGTGTTGGTATTTCCACGTTTATACAGATAGCGATGTAGATATTTCCATGTGTATACAGCTCGCAGTGCAGATATTTATATCTTTATACAGATGGCATTGTAGATATTTCCTTATTCACACAGATGGCGGTGTAGATGTTTCCATGTTTATACAGATGGCGGAGTAGTTAGTTCCATATTTATGGAGATGGCAGTGTAGATATTTTCATGTTTATAGAGATGGCGGTGTAGATATTTCCATGTTTATAGAGATAGCAATGTAGATATTTACATGTTTAAACAGATGGCGGTGTAGGTATTTCCATGTGTATACAGATGGCATTGTAGATATTTCCATGTTTATACAGATGACTGTAGAGGTATTTCCATGTTTTACAGATGGCTGTGCAGATATTTCCATGTTTATAGAGATAGCGGTGTAGATATTTCCATGTTTGTACAGATGGCGTTGTTGAAATTTCCATCGATACACAGATGGCCGTGTAGATATTCCCATGTTTATACAGATGGCAGCGTAAATATTTCCATGGACATGAAGATGGCGGTGTAGATATTTCCATGTTTATACAGATAGTGGTGTAGATATTTCCATGTTTTCACAGATGGTGGTGTAGATATTTCCGTGTTTATACACATGGCGGAGTAGATACTTCTATCTTTATAGAGATGGCAGTGTAGATATTTTCATGTTTATAGAGATGGCGGTGTAGATATTTCCATATTTACAGAGATAGCGGTGTAGATATTTCCATCTTCGTACAGATGGCAGTGTAGATATTTCCATGTTTATACAGATGGCCGTGTAGATATTTCCATACTTATAGAGATGTCTGTGTAGATATTTCCATGTGTATACAGATGTTATTGAAGGTATTTCCATGTTTATACAGATGGTGGTGTAGATGTTTCCATGTTTATTCAGATGACTGTGTAGGTATTTCCATGGTTTTACAGATGGCAGTGTAGATATTTCAATGTTTATAGAGATGGCGCTGTAGATATTTCCATGTTTATACAGATCGCGGTGTAGATATTTCCATGTTTATAGAGATAGCGGTGTAGGTATTTCCATGTTTATAGACATAGCGGTGTAGATAGTTCCATGTTTATATAGATGGCGTTGTAGATATTTCCATGTTCATACCGATAGATGTGTTGGTATTTCCACGTTTATACAGATAGCGATGTAGATATTTCCATGTTTATACAGCTCGCAGTGCAGATATTTACATCTTTATACAGATGGCATTGTAGATATTTCCTTATTCACACAGATGGCGGTGTAGATGCTTCCATGTTTATACAGATGGCGGAGTAGTTAGTTCCATGTTTATGGAGATGGGAGTGTAGATATTTTCATGTTTATAGAGATGGCGGTGTAGATATTTCCATGTTTATAGAGATAGCAGTGTAGATATTTACATGTTTATTCAGATGGCGGTGTAGGTATTTCCATGTGTATACAGATGGCATTGTAGATATTTCCATGTTTATACAGATGACTGTAGAGGTATTTCCATGTTTTACAGATGGCTGTGCAGATATTTCCATGTTTATAGAGATAGCGGTGTAGATATTTCCATGTTTGTACAGATGGCGTTTTTGATATTTCCATCTATACACAGATGGCCGTGTAGATATTTCCATGTTTATACAGATGGCAGCGTAGATATTTCCATGGACATGCAGATGGCGGTGTAGATATTTCCATGATTATACAGATAGCGGTGTAGATATTTCCATGTTTTCACAGATGGTGGTGTAGATATTTCCATGTTTATACACATGGCGGAGTGGATACTTCCATCTTTATGGAGATGGCAGTGTAGATATTTTCATGTTTATAGAGATGGCGGTGTAGATATTTCCATATTTATAGAGATAGCGGTGTAGATATTTCCATCTTTCTACAGATGGCAGTGTAGATATTTCCATGTTTATACAGATGGCGGTGTAGATATTTCCATACTTATAGAGATGTCTGTGTAGATATTTCCATGTGTATACAGATGGTATTGTAGGTATTTCCATGTTTATACAGATGGTATTGTAGGTATTTCCATGTTTATACAGATGGTGGTGTAGATATTTCCATGTTTATTCAGATGACTGTGTAGATATTTCCATGTTTTACAGATGGCAGTGTAGATATTTCAATGTTTATAGAGATGGCGCTGTAGATATTTCCATGTTTATACAGATCGCGGTGTAGATATTTCCATGTTTATTCTGATAGCAGTGTAGATATTTCCATGTTTTTACAGATATCGGTGTAGATATTTCCATGTTTACACAGATTGCGGTGTAGATATTTCCATCTTTCTACAGATGGCATTGTACATAATTCCATGTTTATGCAGATGGCGGTGTAGATATTTCCATGTTTATATAGATGGTGGTGTAGATATTACCATGTTTATACAGATAGCGGTGTAGATATTTCCATGTTTATACAGATCGTGGTGAAGATATTTCCATGTTTATACAGATGGCGGTGTAGATATTTCCATGTTTATACAGATAGCGTTGTAGATATTTTCATGTTTATATAGATAGCGGTGTAGGTATTTCCATGTTTATAGAGATAGCGGTGTAGTTATTTCCATGTTTATAGACATTGAGGTGTAGATATTTCCATGTTTATATAGATGGCGTTGTAGATATTTGCATGTTTATACCGATAGATGTGTTGGTATTTCCACGTTTATACAGATAGCGATGTAGATATTTCCATGTTTATACAGCTCGTGGTGCAGATATATATATCTTTATACAGATGGCATTGTAGATATTTCCTTATTCACACAGATGGCGGTGTGGATGTTTCCATTTTTATACAGATGGCGGAGTAGTTAGTTCCATGTTTATGGAGATGGCAGTGTAGATATTATCATGTTTATAGAGATGGCGGTGTAGATATTTCCATGTTTATAGAGATAGCAGTGTAGATATTTACATGTTTATACAGATGGCTGTGTAGGTATTTCCATGTGTATACAGATGGCATTGTAGATATTTCCATGTTTATAGAGATAGCGGTGTAGGTATTTCCATGTGTATACAGATGGCATTGTGGATATTTCCATGTTTATACAGATAGCGTTGTAGATATTTCCATGTTTATGCAGATGACGGTGTAGATATTTCCATGTTTATATAGATGGCGGTGTAGATATTACCATGTTTATACAGATAGCGGTGTAGATATTTCCATGTTTATACAGATCGTGGTGAAGATATTTCCATGTTTATACCGATCGCGGTGTAGATATTTCCATGTTTATACAGATCGTGGTGTAGATTTTCCATGTTTATACAGATAGCGGTGTAGGTATTTCCATGTTTATACAGATAGCGGTGTAGATATTTCCATGTTTATAGAGATAGCGGTGTAGGTCTTTCCATGTTTACAGACATAGCGGTGTAGATATTTCCATGTTTATATAGATGGCGTTGTAGATATTTCCATGTTTATACCGATAGATGTGTTGGTATTTCCACGTTTATACAGATAGCGATGTAGATATTTCCATGTTTATACAGCTCGCGGTGCAGATATTTATATCTTTATACAGATGGCATTGTAGATATTTCCTTATTCACATAGATGGCGGTGTAGATGTTTCCATGTTTATACAGACGGCGGAGTAGTTAGTTCCATGTTTATGGAGATGGCAGTGTAGATATTTTCATGTTTATAGAGATGGCGGTGTAGATATTTCCATGTTTATAGAGATAGCAGTGTAGATATTTACATGTTTATACGGATGGCTGTGTAGATATTTCCATGTGTATACAGATGGCATTGTAGATATTTCCATGTTTACACAGATGACTGTAGAGGTATTTCCATGTTTTACAGATGGCTGTGCAGATATTTCCATGTTTATAGAGATAGCGGTGTAAATATTTCCATGGGTGTACATATGGCGATGTTGAAATTTCCATCTATACACAGATGGCCGTGTAGATATTTCCATGTTTATACAGATGGCAGCGTAGATATTTCCATGGACATGCAGATGGCAGTGTAGATATTTCCATGTTTATACAGATAGCAGTGTAGATATTTCCATGTTTTCACAGATGGTGGTGTAGATATTTCCGTGTTTATACACATGGCGGAGTAGATACTTCCATCTTTATAGAGATGGCAGTGTAGATATTTCCAAGTTTATACAGATCGCGTTGTAGATATTTCCATGTTTATTCTGATAGCAGTGTAGATATTTCCATGTTTTTACAGATAGCGGTGTAGATATTTCCATGTTTACACAGATTGTGGTGTAGATATTTCCATCTTTCTACAGATGTCTGTGTAGATATTTCCATGTTTATGCAGATGGCGGTGTAGATATTTCCATGTTTATATAGATGGTGGTGTAGATATTACCATGTTTATACAGATAGCGGTGTAGATATTTCCATGTTTATACAGATCGTGGTGAAGATATTTCCATGTTTATACAGATCGCGGTGTAGATATTTCCATGTTTATACAGATAGCGTTGTAGATATTTTCATGTTTATATAGATAGCGGTGTAGATATTTCCATGTTTATAGAGATAGCGGTGTAGTTATTTCCATGTTTATAGACATTGCGGTGTAGATATTTCCATGTTTATATAGATGGCGTTGTAGATATTTGCATGTTTATACCGATAGATGTGTTGGTATTTCCACGTTTATACAGATAGCGATGTAGACATTTCCATGTTTATACAGCTCGCGGTGCAGATATATATATCTTTATACAGATGGCATTGTAGATATTTCCTTATTCACACAGATGGCGGTGTGGATGTTTCCATGTTTATACAGATGGCGGAGTAGTTAGTTCCATGTTTATGGAGATGGCAGTGTAGATATTATCATGTTTATAGAGATGGCGGTGTAGATATTTCCATGTTTATAGAGATAGCAGTGTAGATATTTGCATGTTTATACAGATGGCTGTGTAGGTATTTCCATGTGTATACAGATGGCATTGTAGATATTTCCATGTTTATAGAGATAGCGGTGTAGGTATTTCCATGTGTATACAGATGGCATTGTGGATATTTCCATGTTTATACAGATAGCGTTGTAGATATTTCCATGTTTATGCAGATGACGGTGTAGAGATTTCCATGTTTATATAGATGGCGGTGTAGATATTACCATGTTTATACAGATAGCGGTGTAGATATTTCCATGTTTATACAGATCGTGGTGAAGATATTTCCATGTTTATACCGATCGCGGTGTAGATATTTCCATGTTTATACAGATCGTGGTGTAGATTTTCCATGTTTATACAGATAGCGGTGTAGGTATTTCCATGTTTATACAGATAGCGGTGTAGATATTTCCATGTTTATAGAGATAGCGGTGTAGGTATTTCCATGTTTACAGACATAGCGGTGTAGATATTTCCATGTTTATATAGATGGCGTTGTAGATATTTCCATGTTTATACCGATAGATGTGTTGGTATTTCCACGTTTATACAGATAGCGTTGTAGATATTTCCATGTTTATACAGCTCGCGGTGCAGATATTTATATCTTTATACAGATGGCATTGTAGATATTTCCTTATTCACATAGATGGCGGTGTAGATGTTTCCATGTTTATACAGATGGCGGAGTAGTTAGTTCCATGTTTATGGAGATGGCAGTGTAGATATTTTCATGTTTATAGAGATGGCAGTGTAGATATTTCCATGTTTATAGAGATAGCAGTGTAGATATTTACATGTTTATACAGATGGCTGTGTAGGTATTTCCATGTGTATACAGATGGCATTGTAGATATTTCCATGTTTATACAGATGACTGTAGAGGTATTTCCATGTTTTACAGATGGCTGTGCAGATATTACCATGTTTATAGAGATAGCGGTGTAGATATTTCCATGTTTGTACATACGGCGATTTTGAAATTTCCATCTATACACAGATGGCCGTGTAGATATTTCCATGTTTATACAGATGGCAGCGTAGATATTTCCATGGACATGCAGATGGCGGTGTAGATATTTCCATGTTTATACAGATAGCAGTGTAGATATTTCCATGTTTTCACAGATGGTGGTGTAGGTATTTCCGTGTTTATACACATGGCGGAGTAGATACTTCCATCTTTATAGAGATGGCAGTGTAGATATTTCCATGTTTATACAGATCGCGGTGTAGATATTTCCATGTTTATTCTGATAGCGGTGTAGATATTTCCATGTTTTTACAGATAGCGGTGTAGATATTTCCATGTTTACACAGATTGTGGTGTAGATATTTCCATCTTTCTACAGATGGCATTGTAGATATTTCCATGTTTATGCAGATGGCGGTGTAGATATTTCCATGTTTATATAGATGGTGGTGTAGATATTACCATGTTTATACAGATAGCGGTATAGATATTTCCATGTTTATACAGATCGTGGTGAAGATATTTCCATGTATATACAGATCGCGGTGTAGATATTTCCATGTTTATACAGATCGCTGTGTAGATATTTCCATGTTTATAGAGATCGCGGTGTAGATATTTCCATGTTTATACAGATAGCGGTGTAGATATTTCCATGTTTATACAGATTGCGGTGTAGATATTTCCAAGTTTATAGAGATAGCGGTGTAGGTATTTCCATGTTTATAGACATAGCGGTGTAGGTATTTCCATGTTTATATAGATGGCGTTGTAGATATTTCCATGTTTATACCGATAGATGTGTTGGTATTTCCACGTTTATACAGATAGCGATGTAGATATTTCCTTGTTTATACAGCTCGGGGTGCAGATATTTATATCTTAATACAGATGGCATTGTAGTTATTTCCTTATTGACACAGATGGCGGTGTAGATGTTTCCATGTTTATACAGATGGCGGAGTAGCTAGTTCCATGTTTATGGAGATGGCAGTATAGATATTTTCATGTTTATAGAGATGGCGGTGTAGATATTTCCATGTATATACAGATGGCATTGTAGATATTTCCATGTTTATACAGATGACTGTAGAGGTATTTCCATGTTTTACAGATGGCTGTGCAGATATTTCCATGTTTATAGAGAAAGCGGTGTAGATATTTCCATGTTTCTACAGATGGCGTTGTTGTTATTTCCATCTATACACAGATGGCCGTGTAGATATTTCCATGTTTATACAGATGACTGTAGACGTATTTCCATGTTTTACAGATGGCTGTGCAGATATTTCCATGTTTATAGAGATAGCGGTGTAGATATTTCCATGTTTGTACAGATGGCGTTGTAGAAATTTCCATCTATACACAGATGGCCGTGTAGATATTTCTATGTTTATACAGATGGCAGCGTAGATATTTCCATGGACATGCAGATGGCGGTGTAGATATTTCCATGTTTATACAGAGAGCGGTGTAGATATTTCCATGTTTTCACAGATGGTGGTGTAGATATTTCCGTGTTTATACACATGGCGGAGTAGATATTTCCATCTTTATAGAGATGGCAGTGTAGATATTTTCATGTTTATAGAGATGGCGGTGTAGATATTTCCATATTTATAGAGATAGCGGTGTAGATATTTCCATCTTTCTACAGATGGCAGTGTAGATATTTCCATGTTTATACAGATGGAGGTGTAGATATTTCCATACTGATAGAGATGTCTGTGTAGATATTTCCATGTGTATACAGATGGTATTGTAGGTATTTCCATGTTTATACAGATGGTGGTGTAGATATTTCCATGTTTATTCAGATGACTGTGTAGATATTTCCATGTTTTACAGATGGCAGTGTAGATATTTCAATGTTTATAGAGATGGCGCTGTAGATATTTCCATGTTTATACAGATCGTGGTGTAGATATTTCCATGTTTATTCTGATAGCGGTGTAGATATTTCCATATTTTTACAGATAGCGGTGTAGATATTTCCATGTTTACACAGATAGTGGTGTAGATATTTCCATCTTTCTACAGATGGCATTGTAGATATTTCCATGTTTATGCAGATGGCGGTGTAGATATTTCCATGTTTATATAGATGGTGGTGTAGATATTACCATGTTTATACAGATACCGGTGTAGATATTTCCATGTTTATACAGATCGTGGTGAAGTTATTTCCATGTATATACAGATCGCGGTGTAGATATTTCCATGTTTATACAGATCGCTGTGTAGATATTTCCATGTTTATACAGATCGCGGTGTAGATATTTCTATGTTTATACAGATAGCGGTGTAGATATTTCCATGTTTATACAGATAGCGGTGTAGATATTTCCATGTTTATATAGATGGCGTTGTAGATATTTCCATGTTTATACCGATAGGTGTGTTGGTATTTCCACGTTTATACAGATAGCGATGTAGATATTTCCATGTTTATACAGCTCGCGGTGCAGATATTTATATCTTTATACAGATGGCATTGTAGATATTTCCTTATTCACACAGATGGCGGTGTAGATGTTTCCATGTTTATACAGATGGCGGAGTAGTTAGTTCCATGTTTATGGAGATGGCAGTGTAGATATTTTCATGTTTATAGAGATGGCGGTGTAGATATTTCCATGTTTATAGAGATAGCAGTGTAGATATTTACATGTTTATACAGATGGCTGTGTAGATATTTCCATGTGTATACAGATGGCATTGTAGATATTTCCATGTTTATACAGATGACTGTAGAGGTATTTCCATGTTTTTCAGATGGCTGTGCAGATATTTCCATGTTTATAGAGAAAGCGGTGTAGATATTTCCATGTTTGTACAGATGGCGTTTTTGATATTTCCATCTATACACAGATGGCCGTGTAGATATTTCCATGTTTATACAGATGGCAGCGTAGATATTTCCATGGACATGCAGATGGCGGTGTAGATATTTCCATGTTTATACAGAGAGCGGTGTAGATATTTCCATGTTTTCACAGATGTTGGTGTAGATATTTCCGTGTTTATACACATGGCGGAGTAGATACTTCCATCTTTATGGAGATGGCAGTGTAGATATTTTCATGTTTAAAGAGATGGCGGTGTAGATATTTCCATATTTACAGAGATAGTGGTGTAGATATTTCCATCTTTCTACAGATGGCACCGTAGATATTTCCATGTTTATACAGATGGCGGTGTAGATATTTCCATACTTATACAGATGTCTGTGTAGATATTTCCATGTGTATACAGATGGTATTGTAGGTATTTCCATGTTTATACATATGGTGTTGTAGATATTTCCATGTTTATTCTGATGACTGTGTAGATATTTCCATGTTTTTACAGATGACAGTGTAGATATTTCAATGTTTATAGAGATGGTGCTGTAGATATTTCCATGTTTATACAGATCGCGGTGTAGATATTTCCATGTTTATACAGATAGCGTTGTAGATATTTCCATGTTTTTACAGATATCGGTGTAGTTATTTCCATGTTTACACAGATTGCGGTGTGGATATTTCCATCTTTCTACAGATGGCATTGTAGATATTTCCATGTTTATGCAGATGGCGGTGCATATATTTCCATGTTTATATAGATGGTGGTGTAGATATTACCATGTTTATACACATCGCGGTGTAGATATTTCCATGTTTATACAGATAGCGGTGTAGATATTTCCATGTTTATACAGATAGCGGTGTAGATATTTCCAAGTTTATAGAGATAGCGGTGTAGGTATGTCCATCTTTATAGACATAGCGGTGTAGATATTTCCATGTTTATATAGATGGCGTTGTAGATATTTCCATGTTTATACCGATAGATGTGTTGGTATTTCCACGTTTATACAGATAGCGATGTAGATATTTCCATATTTATACAGCTCGCGGTGAAGATATTTATATCTGTATACAGACGGCATTTTAGATATTTCCTTATTCACACAGATGGCGGTGTAGATGTTTCCATGTTTATACAGATGGCGCAGAAGTTAGTTCCATGTTTATGGAGATGGCAGTGTAGATATTTTCATGTTTATAGAGATGGCGGTGTAGCTATTTCCATGTTTATAGAGATAGCAGTGTAGATATTTACATGTTTATACAGATGGCTGTGTAGATATTTCCATGTGTATACAGATGGCATTGTAGATATTTCCATGTTTATACAGATGACTGTAGAGGTATTTCCATGTTTTACAGATGGCTGTGCAGATATTTCCATGTTTATAGAGATAGCGGTGTAGATATATCCATGTTTGTACAGTTGGCGTTGTTGATATTTCCATCTATACACAGATGGCCGTGTAGATATTTCCATGTTTATACAGATGGCAGCGTAGATATTTCCATGGACATGCAGATGGCGGTGTAGATATTTCCATGTTTATACAGAGAGCGGTGTAGATATTTCCATGTTTTCACAGATGTTGGTGTAGATATTTCCGTTTTTATACACATGGCGGAGTAGATACTTCCATCTTTATGGAGATGGCAGTGTAGATATTTTCATGTTTATAGAGATGGCCGTGTAGATATTTCCATATTTACAGAGATAGCGGTGTAGATATTTCCATCTTTCTACAGATGGCACTGTAGATATTTCCATGTTTATACAGATGGCGGTGTAGATATTTCCATACTTATACAGATGTCTGTGTAGATATTTCCATGTGTATACAGACGGTATTGTAGGTATTTCCATGTTTATACATATGGTGGTGTAGATATTTCCATGTTTATTCTGATGACTGTGTAGATATTTCCATGTTTTTACAGATGGCAGTGTAGATATTTCAATGTTTATAGAGATGGCGCTGTAGATATTTCCATGTTTACACAGATAGCGGTGTAGATATTTCCATGTTTATACAGATAGCGGTGTAGATATTTCCATGTTTTTACAGATATCGGTGTAGATATTTCCATGTTTACACAGATTGCGGTGTAGATATTTCCATCTTTCTACAGATTGCATTGTAGATATTTCCATGTTTATGCAGATGGCGGTGTAGATATTTCCATGTTTATATAGATGGTGGTGTAGATATTACCATGTTTATACTGATAGCGGTGTAGATATTTCCATGTTTATACAGATCGTGGTGAAGATATTTCCATGTTTATACAGATCGCGGTGTAGATATTTCCATGTTTATACAGATAGCGGTGTAGATATTTCCATGTTTATACAGATAGCGTTGTAGATATTTCCATGTTTATACAGACAGCGGTGTAGATATTTCCATGTTTATAGAGATAGTGGTGTAGGTATTTCCATGTTTATAGACATAGCAATGTAGATACTTCCATGTTTATATAGATGGCGTTGTAGATATTTCCAGGTTTATACCGATAGATGTGTTGGTATTTCAACGTTTATACAGATAGCGATGTAGATATTTCCATGTTTATACAGCTCGCGGTGCAGATATTTATATCTTTATACAGATGGCATTGTAGATATTTCCTTATTCACACAGATGGCGGTGTAGATGTTTCCATGTTGATACAGATGGCGGAGTAGTTAGTTCCATGTTTATGGAGATGGCAGTGTAGATATTTTCATGTTTATAGAGATGGCGGTGTAGATATTTCCATGTTTATAGAGATAGCAGTGTAGATATTTACATGTTCATACAGATGGCTGTGTAGGTATTTCCATGTGTATACAGATGGCATTGTAGATATTTCCATGTTTATACAGATGACTGTAGAGTTATTTCCATGTTTTACAGATGGCTGTGCAGATATTTCCATGTTTATAGAGATAGCGGTGTAGATATTTCCATGTTTGTACAGATGGTGTTGTAGAAATTTCCATCTATACACAGATGGCCGTGTAGATACTTCCATGTTTATACAGATGGCAGCGTAGATATTTCCATGGACATGCAGATGGCGGTGTAGATATTTCCATGTTTATACAGATAGCGGTGTAGATATTTCCATGTTTTCACAGATGGTGGTGTAGATATTTCTGTGTTTATCCACATGGCGGAGTAGATACATCCATCTTTATAGAGATGGCAGTGTAGATATTTTCATGTTTATAGAGATGGCGGTGTAGATATTTCCATGTTAATAGAGATAGCGGTGTAGATATTTCCATCTTTCTACAGATGGCAGCGTAGATATTTCCATGTTTATACAGATGGCGGTGTAGATATTTCCATACTTATAGAGATGTCTGTGCAGATATTTCCATGTGTATACAGATGGTATTGTAGGTATTTCCATGTTTATACAGATGGTGGTGTAGATATTTCCATGTTTATTCAGATGACTGTGTAGATATTTCCATGTTTTACAGATGGCAGTGTAGATATTTCAATGTTTATAGAGATGGCGCTGTAGATATTTCCATGTTTATACAGATCGCGGTGTAGATATTTCCATGTTTATTCTGATAGCGGTGTAGATATTTCCATGTTTACACAGATTGTGGTGTAGATATTTCCATCTTTCTACAGATGGCATTGTAGATATTCCCATGTTTATGCAGATGGCGGTGTAGATATTTCCATGTTTATATAGATGGCCGTGTAGATATTTCCATGTTTATACAGATGGCAGCGTAGATATTTCCATGGACATGCAGATGGCGGTGTAGATATTTCCATGTTTATACAGATAGCGGTGTAGATATTTCCATGTTTTCACAGATGGTGGTGTAGATATTTCCGTGTTTATACACATGGCGGAGTAGATACTTCCACCTTTATGGAGATGGCAGTGTAGATATTTTCATGTTTATGGAGATGGCGGTGTAGATATTTCCATATTTATAGAGATAGTGGTGTAGATATTTCCATCTTTCTACAGGTGGCAGTGTAGATATTTCCATGTTTATACAGATGGCGGTGTAGATATTTCCATGTTTATACCGATAGATGTGTTGGTAGTTCCACGTTTATACAGATAGCGATGTAGATATTTCCATGTTTATACAGCTCGCGGTGCAGATAATTATATCTTTATACAGATGGCATTGTAGATATTTCCTTATTCACACAGATGGCTTTGTAGATGTTTCCATGTTTATACAGATGGCGGAGTTCTTAGTTCCATGTTTATGGAGATGGCAGTGTAGATATTTTCAAGTTTATAGAGATGGCGGTGTAGATATTTCCATGTTTATAGAGATAGCAGTGTAGATATTTACATGTTTATACAGATGGCTGTGTAGATATTTCCATGTGTATACAGATGGCATTGTAGATATTTCCATGTTTATACAGATGACTGTAGAGGTATTTCCATGTTTTACCGATGGCTCTGCAGATATTTCCATGTTTATAGAGATAGCGGTGTAGATATTTCCATGTTTGTACAGATGGCGTTGTTGATATTTCCATCTATACACAGATGGCCGTGTAGATATTTCCATGTTTATACAGATGGCAGCGTAGATATTTCCATGGACATGCTGATGGCGGTGTAGATATTTCCATGTTTATACAGATCGCGGTGTAGATATTTCCATGTTTATAGAGATAGCGGTGTAGGTATTTCCATGTTTATAGACATAGCGGTGTAGATAATTCCATGTTTATATAGATGGCGTTGTAGATATTTCCATGTTTATACCGATAGATGTGTTCGTATTTCCACGTTTATACAGATAGCGATGTAGATATTTCCATGTTTATACAGCTCGCGGTGCAGATATTTATATCTTTATACCGATGGCATTGTAGATATTTCCTTACTCACACAGATGAGGGTGTAGATGTTTCCATGTTTATACAGACGGCGGAGTAGTTAGTTCCATGTTTTTGGAGATGGCAGTGTAGATATTTTCATGTTTATAGAGATGGCGGTGTAGATATTTCCATGTGTATACAGATGGCATTGTAGATATTTCCATGTTTATACAGATGACTGTAGAGGTATTTCCATGTTTTACAGATGGCTGTGCAGATATTACCATGTTTATAGAGATAGCGGTGTAGATATTTCCATGTTTGTACAGATGGCGTTGTTGATATTTCCATCTATACACAGATGGCCGTGTAGATATTTCCATGTTTGTACAGATGGCAGCATAGATATTTCCATGGACATGCAGATGGCGGTGTAGATATTTCCATGTTTATAGAGAGAGCGGTGTAGATATTTCCATGTTTTCACAGATGGTGGTGTAGATATTTCTGTGTTTATACACATGCCGGAGTAGATACTTCCATCTTTATGGAGATGGCAGTGTAGATATTTTCATGTTTATACAGATGGCGGTGTAGATATTTCCATACTTATAGAGATAGCGGTGTAGATATTTCCATCTTTCTACAGATGGCAGTGTAGATATTTCCATGTTTATACAGATGGCGGTGTAGATATTTCCATACTTTTACAGATGTCTGTGTAGAAATTTCCATGTGTATACAGATGGTATGGTAGGTATTTCCATGTTTATACAGATGGTGGTGTAGATATTTCCATGTTTATTCAGATGACTGTGTAGATATTTCCATGTTTTTACAGATGGCAGTGTAGATATTTCAATGTTTATAGAGATGGCGCTGTAGATATCTCCATGTTTATACAGATCGCGGTGTAGATATTTCCATGTTTATACAGATAGCAGTGTAGATATTTCCATGTTTTTACAGATATCGGTGTAGATATTTCCATGTTTACACAGATTGCGGTGTAGATATTTCCATCTTTCTACAGATGGCATTGTACATATTTCCATCTTTATGCAGATGGCGGTGTAGATATTTCCATGTTTATATAGATGGTGGTGTAGATATTACCATGTTTATACAGATAGCGGTGTAGATATTTCCATGTTTATACAGATCGTGGTGAAGATATTTCCATGTTTATACAGATCGCGGTGTAGATATTTCCATGTTTATACAGATAGCGTTGTAGATATTTTCATGTTTATATAGATAGCGGTGTAGATATTTCCATGTTTATAGAGATAGCGGTGTAGTTACTTCCATGTTTATAGACATTGCGGTGTAGATATTTCCATGTTTATATAGATGGCGTTGTAGATATTTGCATGTTTATACCGATAGATGTGTTGGTATTTCCACGTTTATACAGATAGCGATGTAGATATTTCCATGTTTATACAGCTCGCGGTGCAGATATATATATCTTTATACAGATCCATTGTAGATATATCCTTATTCACACAGATGGCGGTGTGGATGTTTCCATGTTTATACAGATGGCGGAGTAGTTAGTTCCATGTTTATGGAGATGGCAGTGTAGATATTATCATGTTTATACAGATGGCGGTGTAGATATTTCCATGTTTATAGAGATAGCAGTGTAGATATTTACATGTTTATACAGATGGCTGTGTAGGTATTTCCATGTGTATACAGATGGCATTGTAGATATTTCCATGTTTATAGAGATAGCGGTGTAGGTATTTCCATGTGTATACAGATGGCTTTGTGGATATTTCCATGTTTATACAGATAGCGTTGTAGATATTTCCATGTTTATGCAGATGACGGTGTAGATATTTCCATCTTTATATAGATGGCGGTGTAGATATTACCATGTTTATACAGATAGCGGTGTAGATATTTCCATGTTTATACAGATCGTGGTGAAGATATTTCCATGTTTATACCGATCGCGCTGTAGATATTTCCATGTTTATACAGATCGTAGTGTAGCTTTTCCATGTTTATACAGATAGCGGTGTAGGTATTTCCATGTTTATACAGATAGCGGTGTAGATATTTCCATGTTTATAGAGATAGCGGTGTAGGTATTTCCATGTTTACAGACATAGCGGTGTAGATATTTCCATGTTTATATAGATGGCGTTGTAGATATTTCCATGTTTATACCGATAGATGTGTTGGTATTTCCACGTTTATACAGATAGCGATGTAGATATTTCCATGTTTATACAGCTCGCGGTGCAGATATTTATATCTTTATACAGATGGCATTGTAGATATTTCCTTATTCACATAGATGGCGGTGTAGATGTTTCCATCTTTATACAGATGGCGGAGTAGTTAGTTCCATGTTTATGGAGACGGCAGTGTAGATATTTTCATGTTTATAGAGATGGCGGTGTAGATATTTCCATGTTTATAGAGATAGCAGTGTAGATATTTACATGTTTATACAGATGGCTGTGTAGATATTTCCATGTGTATACAGATGGCATTGTAGATATTTCCATGTTTATACAGATGACTGTAGAGGTATTTCCATGTTTTACAGATGGCTGTGCAGATATTTCCATGTTTATAGAGAAAGCGGTGTAGATATTTCCATGTTTGTACAGATGGCGTTTTTGATATTTCCATCTATACACAGATGGCCGTGTAGATATTTCCATGTTTATACAGATGGCAGCGTAGATATTTCCATGGACATGCAGATGGCGGTGTAGATATTTCCATGTTTATACAGAGAGCGGTGTAGATATTTCCATGTTTTCACAGATGTTGGTGTAGATATTTCCGTGTTTATACACATGGCGGAGTAGATACTTCCATCTTTATGGAGATGTCAGTGTAGATATTTTCATGTTTAAAGAGATGGCGGTGTAGATATTTCCATATTTACAGAGATAGCGGTGTAGATATTTCCATCTTTCTACAGATGGCACTGTAGATATTTCCATGTTTATACAGATGGCGGTGTAGATATTTCCATACTTATACAGATGTCTGTGTAGATATTTCCATGTGTATACAGATGGTATTGTAGGTATTTCCATGTTTATACATATGGTGTTGTAGATATTTCCATGTTTATTCTGATGACTGTGTAGATATTTCCATGTTTTTACAGATGACAGTGTAGATATTTCAATGTTTATAGAGATGGTGCTGTAGATATTTCCATGTTTATACAGATCGCGGTGTAGATATTTCCATGTTTATACAGATAGCGTTGTAGATATTTCCATGTTTTTACAGATATCGGTGTAGTTATTTCCATGTTTACACAGATTGCGGTGTGGATATTTCCATTTTTCTACAGATGGCATTGTAGATATTTCCATGTTTATGCAGATGGCGGTGCATATATTTCCATGTTTATATAGATGGTGGTGTAGATATTACCATGTTTATACACATCGCGGTGTAGATATTTCCATGTTTATACAGATAGCGGTGTAGATATTTCCATGTTTATACAGATAGCGGTGTAGATATTTCCAAGTTTAAAGAGATAGCGGTGTAGGTATGTCCATCTTTATAGACATAGCGGTGTAGATATTTCCATGTTTATATAGATGGCGTTGTAGATATTTCCATGTTTATACCGATAGATGTGTTGGTATTTCCACGTTTATACAGATAGCGATGTAGATATTTCCATATTTATACAGCTCGCGGTGAAGATATTTATATCTGTATACAGACGGCATTTTAGATATTTCCTTATTCACACAGATGGCGGTGTAGATGTTTCCATGTTTATACAGATGGCGGAGAAGTTAGTTCCATGTTTATGGAGATGGCAGTGTAGATATTTTCATGTTTATAGAGATGGCGGTGTAGCTATTTCCATGTTTATAGAGATAGCAGTGTAGATATTTACATGTTTATACAGATGGCTGTGTAGATATTTCCATGTGTATACAGATGGCATTGTAGATATTTCCATGTTTATACAGATGACTGTAGAGGTATTTCCATGTTTTACAGATGGCTGTGCAGATATTTCCATGTATATAGAGATAGCGGTGTAGATATTTCCATGTTTGTACAGTTGGCGTTGTTGATATTTCCATCTATACACAGATGGCCGTGTAGATATTTCCATGTTTATACAGATGGCAGCGTAGATATTTCCATGGACATGCAGATGGCGGTGTAGATATTTCCATGTTTATACAGAGAGCGGTGTAGATATTTCCATGTTTTCACAGATGTTGGTGTAGATATTTCCGTTTTTATACACATGGCGGAGTAGATACTTCCATCTTTATGGAGATGGCAGTGTAGATATTTTCATGTTTATAGAGATGGCCGTGTAGATATTTCCATATTTACAGAGATAGCGGTGTAGATATTTCCATCTTTCTACAGATGGCACTGTAGATATTTCCATGTTTATACAGATGGCGGTGTAGATATTTCCATACTTATACAGATGTCTGTGTAGATATTTCCATGTGTATACAGACGGTATTGTAGGTATTTCCATGTTTATACATATGGTGGTGTAGATATTTCCATGTTTATTCTGATGACTGTGTAGATATTTCCATGTTTTTACAGATGGCAGTGTAGATATTTCAATGTTTATAGAGATGGCGCTGTAGATATTTCCATGTTTACACAGATAGCGGTGTAGATATTTCCATGTTTATTCAGATAGCGGTGTAGATATTTCCATGTTTTTACAGATATCGGTGTAGATATTTCCATGTTTACACAGATTGCGGTGTAGATATTTCCATCTTTCTACAGATGGCATTGGAGATATTTCCATGTTTATGCAGATGGCGGTGTAGATATTTCCATGTTTATATAGATGGTGGTGTAGATATTACCATGTTTATACTGATAGCGGTGTAGATATTTCCATGTTTATACAGATCGTGGTGAAGATATTTCCATGTTTATACAGATCGCGGTGTAGATATTTCCATGTTTATACAGATAGCGGTGTAGATATTTCCATGTTTATACAGATAGCGTTGTAGATATTTCCATGTTTATACAGACAGCGGTGTAGATATTTCCATGTTTATAGAGATAGTGGTGTAGGTATTTCCATGTTTATAGACATAGCAATGTAGATACTTCCATGTTTATATAGATGGCGTTGTAGATATTTCCAGGTTTATACCGATAGATGTGTTGGTATTTCAACGTTTATACAGATAGCGATGTAGATATTTCCATGTTTATACAGCTCGCGGTGCAGATATTTATATCTTTATACAGATGGCATTGTAGATATTTCCTTATTCACACAGATGGCGGTGTAGATGTTTCCATGTTTATACAGATGGCGGAGAAGTTAGTTCCATGTTTATGGAGATGGCAGTGTAGATATTTTCATGTTTATAGAGATGGCGGTGTAGATATTTCCATGTTTATAGAGATAGCAGTGTAGATATTTACATGTTCATACAGATGGCTGTGTAGGTATTTCCATGTGTATACAGATGGCATTGTAGATATTTCCATGTTTATACAGATGACTGTAGAGTTATTTCCATGTTTTACAGATGGCTGTGCAGATATTTCCATGTTTATAGAGATAGCGGTGTAGATATTTCCATGTTTGTACAGATGGTGTTGTAGAAATTTCCATCTATACACAGATGGCCGTGTAGATATTTCCATGTTTATACAGATGGCAGCGTAGATATTTCCATGGACATGCAGATGGCGGTGTAGATATTTCCATGTTTATACAGATAGCGGTGTAGATATTTCCATGTTTTCACAGATGGTGGTGTAGATATTTCCGTGTTTATCCACATGGCGGAGTAGATACATCCATCTTTATAGAGATGGCAGTGTAGATATTTTCATGTTTATAGAGATGGCGGTGTAGATATTTCCATGTTAATAGAGATAGCGGTGTAGATATTTCCATCTTTCTACAGATGGCAGCGTAGATATTTCCATGTTTATACAGATGGCGGTGTAGATATTTCCATACTTATAGAGATGTCTGTGCAGATATTTCCATGTGTATACAGATGGTATTGTAGGTATTTCCATGTTTATACAGATGGTGGTGTAGATATTTCCATGTTTATTCAGATGGCGCTGTAGATATTTCCATGTTTATACAGATCGCGGTGTAGATATTTCCATGTTTATTCTGATAGCGGTGTAGATATTTCCATGTTTACACAGATTGTGGTGTAGATATTTCCATCTTTCTACAGATGGCATTGTAGATATTCCCATGTTTATGCAGATGGCGGTGTAGATATTTCCATGTTTATATAGATGGCCGTGGAGATATTTCCATGTTTATACAGATGGCAGCGTAGATATTTCCATGGACATGCAGATGGCGGTGTAGATATTTCCATGTTTATATAGATGGTGGTGTAGATATTACCATGTTTATACAGATAGCGGTGTAGATATTTCCATGTTTATACAGATAGCAGTGTAGATATTTCCATGTTTTCACAGATGGTGGTGTAGGTATTTCCGTGTTTATACACATGGCGGAGTAGATACTTCCATCTTTATAGAGATGGCAGTGTAGATATTTCCATGTTTATACAGATCGCGGTGTAGATATTTCCATGTTTATTCTGATAGCGGTGTAGATATTTCCATGTTTTTACAGATAGCGGTGTAGATATTTCCATGTTTACACAGATTGTGGTGTAGATATTTCCATCTTTCTACAGATGGCATTGTAGATATTTCCATGTTTATGCAGATGGCGGTGTAGATATTTCCATGTTTATATAGATGGTGGTGTAGATATTACCATGTTTATACAGATAGCGGTATAGATATTTCCATGTTTATACAGATCGTGGTGAAGATATTTCCATGTATATACAGATCGCGGTGTAGATATTTCCATGTTTATACAGATCGCTGTGTAGATATTTCCATGTTTATAGAGATCGCGGTGTAGATATTTCCATGTTTATACAGATAGCGGTGTAGATATTTCCATGTTTATACAGATTGCGGTGTAGATATTTCCAAGTTTATAGAGATAGCGGTGTAGGTATTTCCATGTTTATAGACATAGCGGTGTAGGTATTTCCATGTTTATATAGATGGCGTTGTAGATATTTCCATGTTTATACCGATAGATGTGTTGGTATTTCCACGTTTATACAGATAGCGATGTAGATATTTCCTTGTTTATACAGCTCGGGGTGCAGATATTTATATCTTAATACAGATGGCATTGTAGTTATTTCCTTATTGACACAGATGGCGGTGTAGATGTTTCCATGTTTATACAGATGGCGGAGTAGCTAGTTCCATGTTTATGGAGATGGCAGTATAGATATTTTCATGTTTATAGAGATGGCGGTGTAGATATTTCCATGTATATACAGATGGCATTGTAGATATTTCCATGTTTATACAGATGACTGTAGAGGTATTTCCATGTTTTACAGATGGCTGTGCAGATATTTCCATGTTTATAGAGAAAGCGGTGTAGATATTTCCATGTTTCTACAGATGGCGTTGTTGTTATTTCCATCTATACACAGATGGCCGTGTAGATATTTCCATGTTTATACAGATGACTGTAGACGTATTTCCATGTTTTACAGATGGCTGTGCAGATATTTCCATGTTTATAGAGATAGCGGTGTAGATATTTCCATGTTTGTACAGATGGCGTTGTAGAAATTTCCATCTATACACAGATGGCCGTGTAGATATTTCTATGTTTATACAGATGGCAGCGTAGATATTTCCATGGACATGCAGATGGCGGTGTAGATATTTCCATGTTTATACAGAGAGCGGTGTAGATATTTCCATGTTTTCACAGATGGTGGTGTAGATATTTCCGTGTTTATACACATGGCGGAGTTTATATTTCCATCTTTATAGAGATGGCAGTGTAGATATTTTCATGTTTATAGAGATGGCGGTGTAGATATTTCCATATTTATAGAGATAGCGGTGTAGATATTTCCATCTTTCTACAGATGGCAGTGTAGATATTTCCATGTTTATACAGATGGAGGTGTAGATATTTCCATACTGATAGAGATGTCTGTGTAGATATTTCCATGTGTATACAGATGGTATTGTAGGTATTTCCATGTTTATACAGATGGTGGTGTAGATATTTCCATGTTTATTCAGATGACTGTGTAGATATTTCCATGTTTTACAGATGGCAGTGTAGATATTTCAATGTTTATAGAGATGGCGCTGTAGATATTTCCATGTTTATACAGATCGTGGTGTAGATATTTCCATGTTTATTCTGATAGCGGTGTAGATATTTCCATATTTTTACAGATAGCGGTGTAGATATTTCCATGTTTACACAGATAGTGGTGTAGATATTTCCATCTTTCTACAGATGGCATTGTAGATATTTCCATGTTTATGCAGATGGCGGTGTAGATATTTCCATGTTTATATAGATGGTGGTGTAGATATTACCATGTTTATACAGATACCGGTGTAGATATTTCCATGTTTATACAGATCGTGGTGAAGTTATTTCCATGTATATACAGATCGCGGTGTAGATATTTCCATGTTTATACAGATCGCTGTGTAGATATTTCCATGTTTATACAGATCGCGGTGTAGATATTTCTATGTTTATACAGATAGCGGTGTAGATATTTCCATGTTTATACAGATAGCGGTGTAGATATTTCCATGTTTATATAGATGGCGTTGTAGATATTTCCATGTTTATACCGATAGATGTGTTGGTATTTCCACGTTTATACAGATAGCGATGTAGATATTTCCATGTTTATACAGCTCGCGGTGCAGATATTTATATCTTTATACAGATGGCATTGTAGATATTTCCTTATTCACACAGATGGCGGTGTAGATGTTTCCATGTTTATACAGATGGCGGAGTAGTTAGTTCCATGTTTATGGAGATGGCAGTGTAGATATTTTCATGTTTATAGAGATGGCGGTGTAGATATTTCCATGTTTATAGAGATAGCAGTGTAGATATTTACATGTTTATACAGATGGCTGTGTAGATATTTCCATGTGTATACAGATGGCATTGTAGATATTTCCATGTTTATACAGATGACTGTAGAGGTATTTCCATGTTTTACAGATGGCTGTGCAGATATTTCCATGTTTATAGAGAAAGCGGTGTAGATATTTCCATGTTTCTACAGATGGCGTTGTTGTTATTTCCATCTATACACAGATGGCCGTGTAGATATTTCCATGTTTATACAGATGACTGTAGACGTATTTCCATGTTTTACAGATGGCTGTGCAGATATTTCCATGTTTATAGAGATAGCGGTGTAGATATTTCCATGTTTGTACAGATGGCGTTGTAGAAATTTCCATCTATACACAGATGGCCGTGTAGATATTTCTATGTTTATACAGATGGCAGCGTAGATATTTCCATGGACATGCAGATGGCGGTGTAGATATTTCCATGTTTATACAGAGAGCGGTGTAGATATTTCCATGTTTTCACAGATGGTGGTGTAGATATTTCCGTGTTTATACACATGGCGGAGTAGATATTTCCATCTTTATAGAGATGGCAGTGTAGATATTTTCATGTTTATAGAGATGGCGGTGTAGATATTTCCATATTTATAGAGATAGCGGTGTAGATATTTCCATCTTTCTACAGATGGCAGTGTAGATATTTCCATGTTTATACAGATGGAGGTGTAGATATTTCCATACTGATAGAGATGTCTGTGTAGATATTTCCATGTGTATACAGATGGTATTGTAGGTATTTCCATGTTTATACAGATGGTGGTGTAGATATTTCCATGTTTATTCAGATGACTGTGTAGATATTTCCATGTTTTACAGATGGCAGTGTAGATATTTCAATGTTTATAGAGATGGCGCTGTAGATATTTCCATGTTTATACAGATCGTGGTGTAGATATTTCCATGTTTATTCTGATAGCGGTGTAGATATTTCCATATTTTTACAGATAGCGGTGTAGATATTTCCATGTTTACACAGATAGTGGTGTAGATATTTCCATCTTTCTACAGATGGCATTGTAGATATTTCCATGTTTATGCAGATGGCGGTGTAGATATTTCCATGTTTATATAGATGGTGGTGTAGATATTACCATGTTTATACAGATACCGGTGTAGATATTTCCATGTTTATACAGATCGTGGTGAAGTTATTTCCATGTATATACAGATCGCGGTGTAGATATTTCCATGTTTATACAGATCGCTGTGTAGATATTTCCATGTTTATACAGATCGCGGTGTAGATATTTCTATGTTTATACAGATAGCGGTGTAGATATTTCCATGTTTATACAGATAGCGGTGTAGATATTTCCATGTTTATATAGATGGCGTTGTAGATATTTCCATGTTTATACCGATAGGTGTGTTGGTATTTCCACGTTTATACAGATAGCGATGTAGATATTTCCATGTTTATACAGCTCGCGGTGCAGATATTTATATCTTTATACAGATGGCATTGTAGATATTTCCTTATTCACACAGATGGCGGTGTAGATGTTTCCATGTTTATACAGATGGCGGAGTAGTTAGTTCCATGTTTATGGAGATGGCAGTGTAGATATTTTCATGTTTATAGAGATGGCGGTGTAGATATTTCCATGTTTATAGAGATAGCAGTGTAGATATTTACATGTTTATACAGATGGCTGTGTAGATATTTCCATGTGTATACAGATGGCATTGTAGATATTTCCATGTTTATACAGATGACTGTAGAGGTATTTCCATGTTTTTCAGATGGCTGTGCAGATATTTCCATGTTTATAGAGAAAGCGGTGTAGATATTTCCATGTTTGTACAGATGGCGTTTTTGATATTTCCATCTATACACAGATGGCCGTGTAGATATTTCCATGTTTATACAGATGGCAGCGTAGATATTTCCATGGACATGCAGATGGCGGTGTAGATATTTCCATGTTTATACAGAGAGCGGTGTAGATATTTCCATGTTTTCACAGATGTTGGTGTAGATATTTCCGTGTTTATACACATGGCGGAGTAGATACTTCCATCTTTATGGAGATGGCAGTGTAGATATTTTCATGTTTAAAGAGATGGCGGTGTAGATATTTCCATATTTACAGAGATAGTGGTGTAGATATTTCCATCTTTCTACAGATGGCACCGTAGATATTTCCATGTTTATACAGATGGCGGTGTAGATATTTCCATACTTATACAGATGTCTGTGTAGATATTTCCATGTGTATACAGATGGTATTGTAGGTATTTCCATGTTTATACATATGGTGTTGTAGATATTTCCATGTTTATTCTGATGACTGTGTAGATATTTCCATGTTTTTACAGATGACAGTGTAGATATTTCAATGTTTATAGAGATGGTGCTGTAGATATTTCCATGTTTATACAGATCGCGGTGTAGATATTTCCATGTTTATACAGATAGCGTTGTAGATATTTCCATGTTTTTACAGATATCGGTGTAGTTATTTCCATGTTTACACAGATTGCGGTGTGGATATTTCCATCTTTCTACAGATGGCATTGTAGATATTTCCATGTTTATGCAGATGGCGGTGCATATATTTCCATGTTTATATAGATGGTGGTGTAGATATTACCATGTTTATACACATCGCGGTGTAGATATTTCCATGTTTATACAGATAGCGGTGTAGATATTTCCATGTTTATACAGATAGCGGTGTAGATATTTCCAAGTTTATAGAGATAGCGGTGTAGGTATGTCCATCTTTATAGACATAGCGGTGTAGATATTTCCATGTTTATATAGATGGCGTTGTAGATATTTCCATGTTTATACCGATAGATGTGTTGGTATTTCCACGTTTATACAGATAGCGATGTAGATATTTCCATATTTATACAGCTCGCGGTGAAGATATTTATATCTGTATACAGACGGCATTTTAGATATTTCCTTATTCACACAGATGGCGGTGTAGATGTTTCCATGTTTATACAGATGGCGCAGAAGTTAGTTCCATGTTTATGGAGATGGCAGTGTAGATATTTTCATGTTTATAGAGATGGCGGTGTAGCTATTTCCATGTTTATAGAGATAGCAGTGTAGATATTTACATGTTTATACAGATGGCTGTGTAGATATTTCCATGTGTATACAGATGGCATTGTAGATATTTCCATGTTTATACAGATGACTGTAGAGGTATTTCCATGTTTTACAGATGGCTGTGCAGATATTTCCATGTTTATAGAGATAGCGGTGTAGATATATCCATGTTTGTACAGTTGGCGTTGTTGATATTTCCATCTATACACAGATGGCCGTGTAGATATTTCCATGTTTATACAGATGGCAGCGTAGATATTTCCATGGACATGCAGATGGCGGTGTAGATATTTCCATGTTTATACAGAGAGCGGTGTAGATATTTCCATGTTTTCACAGATGTTGGTGTAGATATTTCCGTTTTTATACACATGGCGGAGTAGATACTTCCATCTTTATGGAGATGGCAGTGTAGATATTTTCATGTTTATAGAGATGGCCGTGTAGATATTTCCATATTTACAGAGATAGCGGTGTAGATATTTCCATCTTTCTACAGATGGCACTGTAGATATTTCCATGTTTATACAGATGGCGGTGTAGATATTTCCATACTTATACAGATGTCTGTGTAGATATTTCCATGTGTATACAGACGGTATTGTAGGTATTTCCATGTTTATACATATGGTGGTGTAGATATTTCCATGTTTATTCTGATGACTGTGTAGATATTTCCATGTTTTTACAGATGGCAGTGTAGATATTTCAATGTTTATAGAGATGGCGCTGTAGATATTTCCATGTTTACACAGATAGCGGTGTAGATATTTCCATGTTTATACAGATAGCGGTGTAGATATTTCCATGTTTTTACAGATATCGGTGTAGATATTTCCATGTTTACACAGATTGCGGTGTAGATATTTCCATCTTTCTACAGATGGCATTGTAGATATTTCCATGTTTATGCAGATGGCGGTGTAGATATTTCCATGTTTATATAGATGGTGGTGTAGATATTACCATGTTTATACTGATAGCGGTGTAGATATTTCCATGTTTATACAGATCGTGGTGAAGATATTTCCATGTTTATACAGATCGCGGTGTAGATATTTCCATGTTTATACAGATAGCGGTGTAGATATTTCCATGTTTATACAGATAGCGTTGTAGATATTTCCATGTTTATACAGACAGCGGTGTAGATATTTCCATGTTTATAGAGATAGTGGTGTAGGTATTTCCATGTTTATAGACATAGCAATGTAGATACTTCCATGTTTATATAGATGGCGTTGTAGATATTTCCAGGTTTATACCGATAGATGTGTTGGTATTTCAACGTTTATACAGATAGCGATGTAGATATTTCCATGTTTATACAGCTCGCGGTGCAGATATTTATATCTTTATACAGATGGCATTGTAGATATTTCCTTATTCACACAGATGGCGGTGTAGATGTTTCCATGTTGATACAGATGGCGGAGTAGTTAGTTCCATGTTTATGGAGATGGCAGTGTAGATATTTTCATGTTTATAGAGATGGCGGTGTAGATATTTCCATGTTTATAGAGATAGCAGTGTAGATATTTACATGTTCATACAGATGGCTGTGTAGGTATTTCCATGTGTATACAGATGGCATTGTAGATATTTCCATGTTTATACAGATGACTGTAGAGTTATTTCCATGTTTTACAGATGGCTGTGCAGATATTTCCATGTTTATAGAGATAGCGGTGTAGATATTTCCATGTTTGTACAGATGGTGTTGTAGAAATTTCCATCTATACACAGATGGCCGTGTAGATACTTCCATGTTTATACAGATGGCAGCGTAGATATTTCCATGGACATGCAGATGGCGGTGTAGATATTTCCATGTTTATACAGATAGCGGTGTAGATATTTCCATGTTTTCACAGATGGTGGTGTAGATATTTCTGTGTTTATCCACATGGCGGAGTAGATACATCCATCTTTATAGAGATGGCAGTGTAGATATTTTCATGTTTATAGAGATGGCGGTGTAGATATTTCCATGTTAATAGAGATAGCGGTGTAGATATTTCCATCTTTCTACAGATGGCAGCGTAGATATTTCCATGTTTATACAGATGGCGGTGTAGATATTTCCATACTTATAGAGATGTCTGTGCAGATATTTCCATGTGTATACAGATGGTATTGTAGGTATTTCCATGTTTATACAGATGGTGGTGTAGATATTTCCATGTTTATTCAGATGACTGTGTAGATATTTCCATGTTTTACAGATGGCAGTGTAGATATTTCAATGTTTATAGAGATGGCGCTGTAGATATTTCCATGTTTATACAGATCGCGGTGTAGATATTTCCATGTTTATTCTGATAGCGGTGTAGATATTTCCATGTTTACACAGATTGTGGTGTAGATATTTCCATCTTTCTACAGATGGCATTGTAGATATTCCCATGTTTATGCAGATGGCGGTGTAGATATTTCCATGTTTATATAGATGGCCGTGTAGATATTTCCATGTTTATACAGATGGCAGCGTAGATATTTCCATGGACATGCAGATGGCGGTGTAGATATTTCCATGTTTATACAGATAGCGGTGTAGATATTTCCATGTTTTCACAGATGGTGGTGTAGATATTTCCGTGTTTATACACATGGCGGAGTAGATACTTCCACCTTTATGGAGATGGCAGTGTAGATATTTTCATGTTTATGGAGATGGCGGTGTAGATATTTCCATATTTATAGAGATAGTGGTGTAGATATTTCCATCTTTCTACAGGTGGCAGTGTAGATATTTCCATGTTTATACAGATGGCGGTGTAGATATTTCCATGTTTATACCGATAGATGTGTTGGTAGTTCCACGTTTATACAGATAGCGATGTAGATATTTCCATGTTTATACAGCTCGCGGTGCAGATAATTATATCTTTATACAGATGGCATTGTAGATATTTCCTTATTCACACAGATGGCTTTGTAGATGTTTCCATGTTTATACAGATGGCGGAGTTCTTAGTTCCATGTTTATGGAGATGGCAGTGTAGATATTTTCAAGTTTATAGAGATGGCGGTGTAGATATTTCCATGTTTATAGAGATAGCAGTGTAGATATTTACATGTTTATACAGATGGCTGTGTAGATATTTCCATGTGTATACAGATGGCATTGTAGATATTTCCATGTTTATACAGATGACTGTAGAGGTATTTCCATGTTTTACCGATGGCTCTGCAGATATTTCCATGTTTATAGAGATAGCGGTGTAGATATTTCCATGTTTGTACAGATGGCGTTGTTGATATTTCCATCTATACACAGATGGCCGTGTAGATATTTCCATGTTTATACAGATGGCAGCGTAGATATTTCCATGGACATGCTGATGGCGGTGTAGATATTTCCATGTTTATACAGATCGCGGTGTAGATATTTCCATGTTTATAGAGATAGCGGTGTAGGTATTTCCATGTTTATAGACATAGCGGTGTAGATAATTCCATGTTTATATAGATGGCGTTGTAGATATTTCCATGTTTATACCGATAGATGTGTTCGTATTTCCACGTTTATACAGATAGCGATGTAGATATTTCCATGTTTATACAGCTCGCGGTGCAGATATTTATATCTTTATACCGATGGCATTGTAGATATTTCCTTACTCACACAGATGAGGGTGTAGATGTTTCCATGTTTATACAGACGGCGGAGTAGTTAGTTCCATGTTTTTGGAGATGGCAGTGTAGATATTTTCATGTTTATAGAGATGGCGGTGTAGATATTTCCATGTGTATACAGATGGCATTGTAGATATTTCCATGTTTATACAGATGACTGTAGAGGTATTTCCATGTTTTACAGATGGCTGTGCAGATATTACCATGTTTATAGAGATAGCGGTGTAGATATTTCCATGTTTGTACAGATGGCGTTGTTGATATTTCCATCTATACACAGATGGCCGTGTAGATATTTCCATGTTTGTACAGATGGCAGCATAGATATTTCCATGGACATGCAGATGGCGGTGTAGATATTTCCATGTTTATAGAGAGAGCGGTGTAGATATTTCCATGTTTTCACAGATGGTGGTGTAGATATTTCTGTGTTTATACACATGCCGGAGTAGATACTTCCATCTTTATGGAGATGGCAGTGTAGATATTTTCATGTTTATACAGATGGCGGTGTAGATATTTCCATACTTATAGAGATAGCGGTGTAGATATTTCCATCTTTCTACAGATGGCAGTGTAGATATTTCCATGTTTATACAGATGGCGGTGTAGATATTTCCATACTTTTACAGATGTCTGTGTAGAAATTTCCATGTGTATACAGATGGTATGGTAGGTATTTCCATGTTTATACAGATGGTGGTGTAGATATTTCCATGTTTATTCAGATGACTGTGTAGATATTTCCATGTTTTTACAGATGGCAGTGTAGATATTTCAATGTTTATAGAGATGGCGCTGTAGATATCTCCATGTTTATACAGATCGCGGTGTAGATATTTCCATGTTTATACAGATAGCAGTGTAGATATTTCCATGTTTTTACAGATATCGGTGTAGATATTTCCATGTTTACACAGATTGCGGTGTAGATATTTCCATCTTTCTACAGATGGCATTGTACATATTTCCATCTTTATGCAGATGGCGGTGTAGATATTTCCATGTTTATATAGATGGTGGTGTAGATATTACCATGTTTATACAGATAGCGGTGTAGATATTTCCATGTTTATACAGATCGTGGTGAAGATATTTCCATGTTTATACAGATCGCGGTGTAGATATTTCCATGTTTATACAGATAGCGTTGTAGATATTTTCATGTTTATATAGATAGCGGTGTAGATATTTCCATGTTTATAGAGATAGCGGTGTAGTTACTTCCATGTTTATAGACATTGCGGTGTAGATATTTCCATGTTTATATAGATGGCGTTGTAGATATTTGCATGTTTATACCGATAGATGTGTTGGTATTTCCACGTTTATACAGATAGCGATGTAGATATTTCCATGTTTATACAGCTCGCGGTGCAGATATATATATCTTTATACAGATCCATTGTAGATATATCCTTATTCACACAGATGGCGGTGTGGATGTTTCCATGTTTATACAGATGGCGGAGTAGTTAGTTCCATGTTTATGGAGATGGCAGTGTAGATATTATCATGTTTATACAGATGGCGGTGTAGATATTTCCATGTTTATAGAGATAGCAGTGTAGATATTTACATGTTTATACAGATGGCTGTGTAGGTATTTCCATGTGTATACAGATGGCATTGTAGATATTTCCATGTTTATAGAGATAGCGGTGTAGGTATTTCCATGTGTATACAGATGGCTTTGTGGATATTTCCATGTTTATACAGATAGCGTTGTAGATATTTCCATGTTTATGCAGATGACGGTGTAGATATTTCCATCTTTATATAGATGGCGGTGTAGATATTACCATGTTTATACAGATAGCGGTGTAGATATTTCCATGTTTATACAGATCGTGGTGAAGATATTTCCATGTTTATACCGATCGCGCTGTAGATATTTCCATGTTTATACAGATCGTAGTGTAGCTTTTCCATGTTTATACAGATAGCGGTGTAGGTATTTCCATGTTTATACAGATAGCGGTGTAGATATTTCCATGTTTATAGAGATAGCGGTGTAGGTATTTCCATGTTTACAGACATAGCGGTGTAGATATTTCCATGTTTATATAGATGGCGTTGTAGATATTTCCATGTTTATACCGATAGATGTGTTGGTATTTCCACGTTTATACAGATAGCGATGTAGATATTTCCATGTTTATACAGCTCGCGGTGCAGATATTTATATCTTTATACAGATGGCATTGTAGATATTTCCTTATTCACATAGATGGCGGTGTAGATGTTTCCATCTTTATACAGATGGCGGAGTAGTTAGTTCCATGTTTATGGAGACGGCAGTGTAGATATTTTCATGTTTATAGAGATGGCGGTGTAGATATTTCCATGTTTATAGAGATAGCAGTGTAGATATTTACATGTTTATACAGATGGCTGTGTAGATATTTCCATGTGTATACAGATGGCATTGTAGATATTTCCATGTTTATACAGATGACTGTAGAGGTATTTCCATGTTTTACAGATGGCTGTGCAGATATTTCCATGTTTATAGAGAAAGCGGTGTAGATATTTCCATGTTTCTACAGATGGCGTTGTTGTTATTTCCATCTATACACAGATGGCCGTGTAGATATTTCCATGTTTATACAGATGACTGTAGACGTATTTCCATGTTTTACAGATGGCTGTGCAGATATTTCCATGTTTATAGAGATAGCGGTGTAGATATTTCCATGTTTGTACAGATGGCGTTGTAGAAATTTCCATCTATACACAGATGGCCGTGTAGATATTTCTATGTTTATACAGATGGCAGCGTAGATATTTCCATGGACATGCAGATGGCGGTGTAGATATTTCCATGTTTATACAGAGAGCGGTGTAGATATTTCCATGTTTTCACAGATGGTGGTGTAGATATTTCCGTGTTTATACACATGGCGGAGTAGATATTTCCATCTTTATAGAGATGGCAGTGTAGATATTTTCATGTTTATAGAGATGGCGGTGTAGATATTTCCATATTTATAGAGATAGCGGTGTAGATATTTCCATCTTTCTACAGATGGCAGTGTAGATATTTCCATGTTTATACAGATGGAGGTGTAGATATTTCCATACTGATAGAGATGTCTGTGTAGATATTTCCATGTGTATACAGATGGTATTGTAGGTATTTCCATGTTTATACAGATGGTGGTGTAGATATTTCCATGTTTATTCAGATGACTGTGTAGATATTTCCATGTTTTACAGATGGCAGTGTAGATATTTCAATGTTTATAGAGATGGCGCTGTAGATATTTCCATGTTTATACAGATCGTGGTGTAGATATTTCCATGTTTATTCTGATAGCGGTGTAGATATTTCCATATTTTTACAGATAGCGGTGTAGATATTTCCATGTTTACACAGATAGTGGTGTAGATATTTCCATCTTTCTACAGATGGCATTGTAGATATTTCCATGTTTATGCAGATGGCGGTGTAGATATTTCCATGTTTATATAGATGGTGGTGTAGATATTACCATGTTTATACAGATACCGGTGTAGATATTTCCATGTTTATACAGATCGTGGTGAAGTTATTTCCATGTATATACAGATCGCGGTGTAGATATTTCCATGTTTATACAGATCGCTGTGTAGATATTTCCATGTTTATACAGATCGCGGTGTAGATATTTCTATGTTTATACAGATAGCGGTGTAGATATTTCCATGTTTATACAGATAGCGGTGTAGATATTTCCATGTTTATATAGATGGCGTTGTAGATATTTCCATGTTTATACCGATAGGTGTGTTGGTATTTCCACGTTTATACAGATAGCGATGTAGATATTTCCATGTTTATACAGCTCGCGGTGCAGATATTTATATCTTTATACAGATGGCATTGTAGATATTTCCTTATTCACACAGATGGCGGTGTAGATGTTTCCATGTTTATACAGATGGCGGAGTAGTTAGTTCCATGTTTATGGAGATGGCAGTGTAGATATTTTCATGTTTATAGAGATGGCGGTGTAGATATTTCCATGTTTATAGAGATAGCAGTGTAGATATTTACATGTTTATACAGATGGCTGTGTAGATATTTCCATGTGTATACAGATGGCATTGTAGATATTTCCATGTTTATACAGATGACTGTAGAGGTATTTCCATGTTTTTCAGATGGCTGTGCAGATATTTCCATGTTTATAGAGAAAGCGGTGTAGATATTTCCATGTTTGTACAGATGGCGTTTTTGATATTTCCATCTATACACAGATGGCCGTGTAGATATTTCCATGTTTATACAGATGGCAGCGTAGATATTTCCATGGACATGCAGATGGCGGTGTAGATATTTCCATGTTTATACAGAGAGCGGTGTAGATATTTCCATGTTTTCACAGATGTTGGTGTAGATATTTCCGTGTTTATACACATGGCGGAGTAGATACTTCCATCTTTATGGAGATGGCAGTGTAGATATTTTCATGTTTAAAGAGATGGCGGTGTAGATATTTCCATATTTACAGAGATAGTGGTGTAGATATTTCCATCTTTCTACAGATGGCACCGTAGATATTTCCATGTTTATACAGATGGCGGTGTAGATATTTCCATACTTATACAGATGTCTGTGTAGATATTTCCATGTGTATACAGATGGTATTGTAGGTATTTCCATGTTTATACATATGGTGTTGTAGATATTTCCATGTTTATTCTGATGACTGTGTAGATATTTCCATGTTTTTACAGATGACAGTGTAGATATTTCAATGTTTATAGAGATGGTGCTGTAGATATTTCCATGTTTATACAGATCGCGGTGTAGATATTTCCATGTTTATACAGATAGCGTTGTAGATATTTCCATGTTTTTACAGATATCGGTGTAGTTATTTCCATGTTTACACAGATTGCGGTGTGGATATTTCCATCTTTCTACAGATGGCATTGTAGATATTTCCATGTTTATGCAGATGGCGGTGCATATATTTCCATGTTTATATAGATGGTGGTGTAGATATTACCATGTTTATACACATCGCGGTGTAGATATTTCCATGTTTATACAGATAGCGGTGTAGATATTTCCATGTTTATACAGATAGCGGTGTAGATATTTCCAAGTTTATAGAGATAGCGGTGTAGGTATGTCCATCTTTATAGACATAGCGGTGTAGATATTTCCATGTTTATATAGATGGCGTTGTAGATATTTCCATGTTTATACCGATAGATGTGTTGGTATTTCCACGTTTATACAGATAGCGATGTAGATATTTCCATATTTATACAGCTCGCGGTGAAGATATTTATATCTGTATACAGACGGCATTTTAGATATTTCCTTATTCACACAGATGGCGGTGTAGATGTTTCCATGTTTATACAGATGGCGCAGAAGTTAGTTCCATGTTTATGGAGATGGCAGTGTAGATATTTTCATGTTTATAGAGATGGCGGTGTAGCTATTTCCATGTTTATAGAGATAGCAGTGTAGATATTTACATGTTTATACAGATGGCTGTGTAGATATTTCCATGTGTATACAGATGGCATTGTAGATATTTCCATGTTTATACAGATGACTGTAGAGGTATTTCCATGTTTTACAGATGGCTGTGCAGATATTTCCATGTTTATAGAGATAGCGGTGTAGATATATCCATGTTTGTACAGTTGGCGTTGTTGATATTTCCATCTATACACAGATGGCCGTGTAGATATTTCCATGTTTATACAGATGGCAGCGTAGATATTTCCATGGACATGCAGATGGCGGTGTAGATATTTCCATGTTTATACAGAGAGCGGTGTAGATATTTCCATGTTTTCACAGATGTTGGTGTAGATATTTCCGTTTTTATACACATGGCGGAGTAGATACTTCCATCTTTATGGAGATGGCAGTGTAGATATTTTCATGTTTATAGAGATGGCCGTGTAGATATTTCCATATTTACAGAGATAGCGGTGTAGATATTTCCATCTTTCTACAGATGGCACTGTAGATATTTCCATGTTTATACAGATGGCGGTGTAGATATTTCCATACTTATACAGATGTCTGTGTAGATATTTCCATGTGTATACAGACGGTATTGTAGGTATTTCCATGTTTATACATATGGTGGTGTAGATATTTCCATGTTTATTCTGATGACTGTGTAGATATTTCCATGTTTTTACAGATGGCAGTGTAGATATTTCAATGTTTATAGAGATGGCGCTGTAGATATTTCCATGTTTACACAGATAGCGGTGTAGATATTTCCATGTTTATACAGATAGCGGTGTAGATATTTCCATGTTTTTACAGATATCGGTGTAGATATTTCCATGTTTACACAGATTGCGGTGTAGATATTTCCATCTTTCTACAGATGGCATTGTAGATATTTCCATGTTTATGCAGATGGCGGTGTAGATATTTCCATGTTTATATAGATGGTGGTGTAGATATTACCATGTTTATACTGATAGCGGTGTAGATATTTCCATGTTTATACAGATCGTGGTGAAGATATTTCCATGTTTATACAGATCGCGGTGTAGATATTTCCATGTTTATACAGATAGCGGTGTAGATATTTCCATGTTTATACAGATAGCGTTGTAGATATTTCCATGTTTATACAGACAGCGGTGTAGATATTTCCATGTTTATAGAGATAGTGGTGTAGGTATTTCCATGTTTATAGACATAGCAATGTAGATACTTCCATGTTTATATAGATGGCGTTGTAGATATTTCCAGGTTTATACCGATAGATGTGTTGGTATTTCAACGTTTATACAGATAGCGATGTAGATATTTCCATGTTTATACAGCTCGCGGTGCAGATATTTATATCTTTATACAGATGGCATTGTAGATATTTCCTTATTCACACAGATGGCGGTGTAGATGTTTCCATGTTGATACAGATGGCGGAGTAGTTAGTTCCATGTTTATGGAGATGGCAGTGTAGATATTTTCATGTTTATAGAGATGGCGGTGTAGATATTTCCATGTTTATAGAGATAGCAGTGTAGATATTTACATGTTCATACAGATGGCTGTGTAGGTATTTCCATGTGTATACAGATGGCATTGTAGATATTTCCATGTTTATACAGATGACTGTAGAGTTATTTCCATGTTTTACAGATGGCTGTGCAGATATTTCCATGTTTATAGAGATAGCGGTGTAGATATTTCCATGTTTGTACAGATGGTGTTGTAGAAATTTCCATCTATACACAGATGGCCGTGTAGATACTTCCATGTTTATACAGATGGCAGCGTAGATATTTCCATGGACATGCAGATGGCGGTGTAGATATTTCCATGTTTATACAGATAGCGGTGTAGATATTTCCATGTTTTCACAGATGGTGGTGTAGATATTTCTGTGTTTATCCACATGGCGGAGTAGATACATCCATCTTTATAGAGATGGCAGTGTAGATATTTTCATGTTTATAGAGATGGCGGTGTAGATATTTCCATGTTAATAGAGATAGCGGTGTAGATATTTCCATCTTTCTACAGATGGCAGCGTAGATATTTCCATGTTTATACAGATGGCGGTGTAGATATTTCCATACTTATAGAGATGTCTGTGCAGATATTTCCATGTGTATACAGATGGTATTGTAGGTATTTCCATGTTTATACAGATGGTGGTGTAGATATTTCCATGTTTATTCAGATGACTGTGTAGATATTTCCATGTTTTACAGATGGCAGTGTAGATATTTCAATGTTTATAGAGATGGCGCTGTAGATATTTCCATGTTTATACAGATCGCGGTGTAGATATTTCCATGTTTATTCTGATAGCGGTGTAGATATTTCCATGTTTACACAGATTGTGGTGTAGATATTTCCATCTTTCTACAGATGGCATTGTAGATATTCCCATGTTTATGCAGATGGCGGTGTAGATATTTCCATGTTTATATAGATGGCCGTGTAGATATTTCCATGTTTATACAGATGGCAGCGTAGATATTTCCATGGACATGCAGATGGCGGTGTAGATATTTCCATGTTTATACAGATAGCGGTGTAGATATTTCCATGTTTTCACAGATGGTGGTGTAGATATTTCCGTGTTTATACACATGGCGGAGTAGATACTTCCACCTTTATGGAGATGGCAGTGTAGATATTTTCATGTTTATGGAGATGGCGGTGTAGATATTTCCATATTTATAGAGATAGTGGTGTAGATATTTCCATCTTTCTACAGGTGGCAGTGTAGATATTTCCATGTTTATACAGATGGCGGTGTAGATATTTCCATGTTTATACCGATAGATGTGTTGGTAGTTCCACGTTTATACAGATAGCGATGTAGATATTTCCATGTTTATACAGCTCGCGGTGCAGATAATTATATCTTTATACAGATGGCATTGTAGATATTTCCTTATTCACACAGATGGCTTTGTAGATGTTTCCATGTTTATACAGATGGCGGAGTTCTTAGTTCCATGTTTATGGAGATGGCAGTGTAGATATTTTCAAGTTTATAGAGATGGCGGTGTAGATATTTCCATGTTTATAGAGATAGCAGTGTAGATATTTACATGTTTATACAGATGGCTGTGTAGATATTTCCATGTGTATACAGATGGCATTGTAGATATTTCCATGTTTATACAGATGACTGTAGAGGTATTTCCATGTTTTACCGATGGCTCTGCAGATATTTCCATGTTTATAGAGATAGCGGTGTAGATATTTCCATGTTTGTACAGATGGCGTTGTTGATATTTCCATCTATACACAGATGGCCGTGTAGATATTTCCATGTTTATACAGATGGCAGCGTAGATATTTCCATGGACATGCTGATGGCGGTGTAGATATTTCCATGTTTATACAGATCGCGGTGTAGATATTTCCATGTTTATAGAGATAGCGGTGTAGGTATTTCCATGTTTATAGACATAGCGGTGTAGATAATTCCATGTTTATATAGATGGCGTTGTAGATATTTCCATGTTTATACCGATAGATGTGTTCGTATTTCCACGTTTATACAGATAGCGATGTAGATATTTCCATGTTTATACAGCTCGCGGTGCAGATATTTATATCTTTATACCGATGGCATTGTAGATATTTCCTTACTCACACAGATGAGGGTGTAGATGTTTCCATGTTTATACAGACGGCGGAGTAGTTAGTTCCATGTTTTTGGAGATGGCAGTGTAGATATTTTCATGTTTATAGAGATGGCGGTGTAGATATTTCCATGTGTATACAGATGGCATTGTAGATATTTCCATGTTTATACAGATGACTGTAGAGGTATTTCCATGTTTTACAGATGGCTGTGCAGATATTACCATGTTTATAGAGATAGCGGTGTAGATATTTCCATGTTTGTACAGATGGCGTTGTTGATATTTCCATCTATACACAGATGGCCGTGTAGATATTTCCATGTTTGTACAGATGGCAGCATAGATATTTCCATGGACATGCAGATGGCGGTGTAGATATTTCCATGTTTATAGAGAGAGCGGTGTAGATATTTCCATGTTTTCACAGATGGTGGTGTAGATATTTCTGTGTTTATACACATGCCGGAGTAGATACTTCCATCTTTATGGAGATGGCAGTGTAGATATTTTCATGTTTATACAGATGGCGGTGTAGATATTTCCATACTTATAGAGATAGCGGTGTAGATATTTCCATCTTTCTACAGATGGCAGTGTAGATATTTCCATGTTTATACAGATGGCGGTGTAGATATTTCCATACTTTTACAGATGTCTGTGTAGAAATTTCCATGTGTATACAGATGGTATGGTAGGTATTTCCATGTTTATACAGATGGTGGTGTAGATATTTCCATGTTTATTCAGATGACTGTGTAGATATTTCCATGTTTTTACAGATGGCAGTGTAGATATTTCAATGTTTATAGAGATGGCGCTGTAGATATCTCCATGTTTATACAGATCGCGGTGTAGATATTTCCATGTTTATACAGATAGCAGTGTAGATATTTCCATGTTTTTACAGATATCGGTGTAGATATTTCCATGTTTACACAGATTGCGGTGTAGATATTTCCATCTTTCTACAGATGGCATTGTACATATTTCCATCTTTATGCAGATGGCGGTGTAGATATTTCCATGTTTATATAGATGGTGGTGTAGATATTACCATGTTTATACAGATAGCGGTGTAGATATTTCCATGTTTATACAGATCGTGGTGAAGATATTTCCATGTTTATACAGATCGCGGTGTAGATATTTCCATGTTTATACAGATAGCGTTGTAGATATTTTCATGTTTATATAGATAGCGGTGTAGATATTTCCATGTTTATAGAGATAGCGGTGTAGTTACTTCCATGTTTATAGACATTGCGGTGTAGATATTTCCATGTTTATATAGATGGCGTTGTAGATATTTGCATGTTTATACCGATAGATGTGTTGGTATTTCCACGTTTATACAGATAGCGATGTAGATATTTCCATGTTTATACAGCTCGCGGTGCAGATATATATATCTTTATACAGATCCATTGTAGATATATCCTTATTCACACAGATGGCGGTGTGGATGTTTCCATGTTTATACAGATGGCGGAGTAGTTAGTTCCATGTTTATGGAGATGGCAGTGTAGATATTATCATGTTTATACAGATGGCGGTGTAGATATTTCCATGTTTATAGAGATAGCAGTGTAGATATTTACATGTTTATACAGATGGCTGTGTAGGTATTTCCATGTGTATACAGATGGCATTGTAGATATTTCCATGTTTATAGAGATAGCGGTGTAGGTATTTCCATGTGTATACAGATGGCTTTGTGGATATTTCCATGTTTATACAGATAGCGTTGTAGATATTTCCATGTTTATGCAGATGACGGTGTAGATATTTCCATCTTTATATAGATGGCGGTGTAGATATTACCATGTTTATACAGATAGCGGTGTAGATATTTCCATGTTTATACAGATCGTGGTGAAGATATTTCCATGTTTATACCGATCGCGCTGTAGATATTTCCATGTTTATACAGATCGTAGTGTAGCTTTTCCATGTTTATACAGATAGCGGTGTAGGTATTTCCATGTTTATACAGATAGCGGTGTAGATATTTCCATGTTTATAGAGATAGCGGTGTAGGTATTTCCATGTTTACAGACATAGCGGTGTAGATATTTCCATGTTTATATAGATGGCGTTGTAGATATTTCCATGTTTATACCGATAGATGTGTTGGTATTTCCACGTTTATACAGATAGCGATGTAGATATTTCCATGTTTATACAGCTCGCGGTGCAGATATTTATATCTTTATACAGATGGCATTGTAGATATTTCCTTATTCACATAGATGGCGGTGTAGATGTTTCCATCTTTATACAGATGGCGGAGTAGTTAGTTCCATGTTTATGGAGACGGCAGTGTAGATATTTTCATGTTTATAGAGATGGCGGTGTAGATATTTCCATGTTTATAGAGATAGCAGTGTAGATATTTACATGTTTATACAGATGGCTGTGTAGATATTTCCATGTGTATACAGATGGCATTGTAGATATTTCCATGTTTATACAGATGACTGTAGAGGTATTTCCATGTTTTACAGATGGCTGTGCAGATATTTCCATGTTTATAGAGAAAGCGGTGTAGATATTTCCATGTTTGTACAGATGGCGTTTTTGATATTTCCATCTATACACAGATGGCCGTGTAGATATTTCCATGTTTATACAGATGGCAGCGTAGATATTTCCATGGACATGCAGATGGCGGTGTAGATATTTCCATGTTTATACAGAGAGCGGTGTAGATATTTCCATGTTTTCACAGATGTTGGTGTAGATATTTCCGTGTTTATACACATGGCGGAGTAGATACTTCCATCTTTATGGAGATGTCAGTGTAGATATTTTCATGTTTAAAGAGATGGCGGTGTAGATATTTCCATATTTACAGAGATAGCGGTGTAGATATTTCCATCTTTCTACAGATGGCACTGTAGATATTTCCATGTTTATACAGATGGCGGTGTAGATATTTCCATACTTATACAGATGTCTGTGTAGATATTTCCATGTGTATACAGATGGTATTGTAGGTATTTCCATGTTTATACATATGGTGTTGTAGATATTTCCATGTTTATTCTGATGACTGTGTAGATATTTCCATGTTTTTACAGATGACAGTGTAGATATTTCAATGTTTATAGAGATGGTGCTGTAGATATTTCCATGTTTATACAGATCGCGGTGTAGATATTTCCATGTTTATACAGATAGCGTTGTAGATATTTCCATGTTTTTACAGATATCGGTGTAGTTATTTCCATGTTTACACAGATTGCGGTGTGGATATTTCCATTTTTCTACAGATGGCATTGTAGATATTTCCATGTTTATGCAGATGGCGGTGCATATATTTCCATGTTTATATAGATGGTGGTGTAGATATTACCATGTTTATACACATCGCGGTGTAGATATTTCCATGTTTATACAGATAGCGGTGTAGATATTTCCATGTTTATACAGATAGCGGTGTAGATATTTCCAAGTTTAAAGAGATAGCGGTGTAGGTATGTCCATCTTTATAGACATAGCGGTGTAGATATTTCCATGTTTATATAGATGGCGTTGTAGATATTTCCATGTTTATACCGATAGATGTGTTGGTATTTCCACGTTTATACAGATAGCGATGTAGATATTTCCATATTTATACAGCTCGCGGTGAAGATATTTATATCTGTATACAGACGGCATTTTAGATATTTCCTTATTCACACAGATGGCGGTGTAGATGTTTCCATGTTTATACAGATGGCGGAGAAGTTAGTTCCATGTTTATGGAGATGGCAGTGTAGATATTTTCATGTTTATAGAGATGGCGGTGTAGCTATTTCCATGTTTATAGAGATAGCAGTGTAGATATTTACATGTTTATACAGATGGCTGTGTAGATATTTCCATGTGTATACAGATGGCATTGTAGATATTTCCATGTTTATACAGATGACTGTAGAGGTATTTCCATGTTTTACAGATGGCTGTGCAGATATTTCCATGTATATAGAGATAGCGGTGTAGATATTTCCATGTTTGTACAGTTGGCGTTGTTGATATTTCCATCTATACACAGATGGCCGTGTAGATATTTCCATGTTTATACAGATGGCAGCGTAGATATTTCCATGGACATGCAGATGGCGGTGTAGATATTTCCATGTTTATACAGAGAGCGGTGTAGATATTTCCATGTTTTCACAGATGTTGGTGTAGATATTTCCGTTTTTATACACATGGCGGAGTAGATACTTCCATCTTTATGGAGATGGCAGTGTAGATATTTTCATGTTTATAGAGATGGCCGTGTAGATATTTCCATATTTACAGAGATAGCGGTGTAGATATTTCCATCTTTCTACAGATGGCACTGTAGATATTTCCATGTTTATACAGATGGCGGTGTAGATATTTCCATACTTATACAGATGTCTGTGTAGATATTTCCATGTGTATACAGACGGTATTGTAGGTATTTCCATGTTTATACATATGGTGGTGTAGATATTTCCATGTTTATTCTGATGACTGTGTAGATATTTCCATGTTTTTACAGATGGCAGTGTAGATATTTCAATGTTTATAGAGATGGCGCTGTAGATATTTCCATGTTTACACAGATAGCGGTGTAGATATTTCCATGTTTATTCAGATAGCGGTGTAGATATTTCCATGTTTTTACAGATATCGGTGTAGATATTTCCATGTTTACACAGATTGCGGTGTAGATATTTCCATCTTTCTACAGATGGCATTGGAGATATTTCCATGTTTATGCAGATGGCGGTGTAGATATTTCCATGTTTATATAGATGGTGGTGTAGATATTACCATGTTTATACTGATAGCGGTGTAGATATTTCCATGTTTATACAGATCGTGGTGAAGATATTTCCATGTTTATACAGATCGCGGTGTAGATATTTCCATGTTTATACAGATAGCGGTGTAGATATTTCCATGTTTATACAGATAGCGTTGTAGATATTTCCATGTTTATACAGACAGCGGTGTAGATATTTCCATGTTTATAGAGATAGTGGTGTAGGTATTTCCATGTTTATAGACATAGCAATGTAGATACTTCCATGTTTATATAGATGGCGTTGTAGATATTTCCAGGTTTATACCGATAGATGTGTTGGTATTTCAACGTTTATACAGATAGCGATGTAGATATTTCCATGTTTATACAGCTCGCGGTGCAGATATTTATATCTTTATACAGATGGCATTGTAGATATTTCCTTATTCACACAGATGGCGGTGTAGATGTTTCCATGTTTATACAGATGGCGGAGAAGTTAGTTCCATGTTTATGGAGATGGCAGTGTAGATATTTTCATGTTTATAGAGATGGCGGTGTAGATATTTCCATGTTTATAGAGATAGCAGTGTAGATATTTACATGTTCATACAGATGGCTGTGTAGGTATTTCCATGTGTATACAGATGGCATTGTAGATATTTCCATGTTTATACAGATGACTGTAGAGTTATTTCCATGTTTTACAGATGGCTGTGCAGATATTTCCATGTTTATAGAGATAGCGGTGTAGATATTTCCATGTTTGTACAGATGGTGTTGTAGAAATTTCCATCTATACACAGATGGCCGTGTAGATATTTCCATGTTTATACAGATGGCAGCGTAGATATTTCCATGGACATGCAGATGGCGGTGTAGATATTTCCATGTTTATACAGATAGCGGTGTAGATATTTCCATGTTTTCACAGATGGTGGTGTAGATATTTCCGTGTTTATCCACATGGCGGAGTAGATACATCCATCTTTATAGAGATGGCAGTGTAGATATTTTCATGTTTATAGAGATGGCGGTGTAGATATTTCCATGTTAATAGAGATAGCGGTGTAGATATTTCCATCTTTCTACAGATGGCAGCGTAGATATTTCCATGTTTATACAGATGGCGGTGTAGATATTTCCATACTTATAGAGATGTCTGTGCAGATATTTCCATGTGTATACAGATGGTATTGTAGGTATTTCCATGTTTATACAGATGGTGGTGTAGATATTTCCATGTTTATTCAGATGGCGCTGTAGATATTTCCATGTTTATACAGATCGCGGTGTAGATATTTCCATGTTTATTCTGATAGCGGTGTAGAGATTTCCATGTTTACACAGATTGTGGTGTAGATATTTCCATCTTTCTACAGATGGCATTGTAGATATTCCCATGTTTATGCAGATGGCGGTGTAGATATTTCCATGTTTATATAGATGGCCGTGGAGATATTTCCATGTTTATACAGATGGCAGCGTAGATATTTCCATGGACATGCAGATGGCGGTGTAGATATTTCCATGTTTATATAGATGGTGGTGTAGATATTACCATGTTTATACAGATAGCGGTGCAGATATTTCCATGTTTATACAGATCGTGGTGAAGGTATTTCCATGTTTATACAGATCGCGGTGTAGATATTTCCATGTTTATACAGATAGCGTTGTAGATATTTTCATGTTTATATAGATAGCGGTGTAGATATTTCCATGTTTATAGAGATAGCGGTGTAGTTATTTCCATGTTTATAGACATTGCGGTGTAGATATTTCCATGTTTATATAGATGGCGTTGTAGATATTTGCATGTTTATACCGATAGATGTGTTGGTATTTCCACGTTTATACAGATAGCGATGTAGATATTTCCATGTTTATACAGCTCGCGGTGCAGATATATATATCTTTATACAGATGGCATTGTAGATATATCCTTATTCACACAGATGGCGGTGTGGATGTTTCCATGTTTATACAGATGGCGGAGTAGTTAGTTCCATGTTTATGGAGATGGCAGTGTAGATATTATCATGTTTATACAGATGGCGGTGTAGATATTTCCATGTTTATAGAGATAGCAGTGTAGATATTTACATGTTTATACAGATGGCTGTGTAGGTATTTCCATGTGTATACAGATGGCATTGTAGATATTTCCATGTTTATAGAGATAGCGGTGTAGGTATTTCCATGTGTATACAGATGGCATTGTGGATATTTCCATGTTTATACAGATAGCGTTGTAGATATTTCCATGTCTATGCAGATGACGGTGTAGATATTTCCATGTTTATATAGATGGCGGTGTAGATATTACCATGTTTATACAGATAGCGGTGTAGATATTTCCATGTTTATACAGATCGTGGTGAAGATATTTCCATGTTTATACCGATCGCGCTGTAGATATTTCCATGTTTATACAGATCGTAGTGTAGATTTTCCATGTTTATACAGATAGCGGTGTAGGTATTTCCATGTTTATACAGATAGCGGTGTAGATATTTCCATGTTTATAGAGATAGCGGTGTAGGTATTTCCATGTTTACAGACATAGCGGTGTAGATATTTCCATGTTTATATAGATGGCGTTGTAGATATTTCCATGTTTATACCGATAGATGTGTTGGTATTTCCACGTTTATACAGATAGCGATGTAGATATTTCCATGTTTATACAGCTCGCGGTGCAGATATTTATATCTTTATACAGATGGCATTGTAGATATTTCCTTATTCACATAGATGGCGGTGTAGATGTTTCCATGTTTATACAGATGGCGGAGTAGTTAGTTCCATGTTTATGGAGATGGCAGTGTAGATATTTTCATGTTTATAGAGATGGCGGTGTAGATATTTCCATGTTTATAGAGATAGCAGTGTAGATATTTACATGTTTATACAGATGGCTGTGTAGGTATTTCCATGTGTATACAGATGGCATTGTAGATATTTCCATGTTTATACAGATGACTGTAGAGGTATTTCCATGTTTTACAGATGGCTGTGCAGATATTTCCATGTTTATAGAGATAGCGGTGTAGATATTTCCATGTTTGTACATATGGCGATGTTGAAATTTCCATCTATACACAGATGGCCGTGTAGATATTTCCATGTTTATACAGATGGCAGCGTAGATATTTCCATGGACATGCAGATGGCGGTGTAGATATTTCCATGTTTATACAGATAGCAGTGTAGATATTTCCATGTTTTCACAGATGGTGGTGTAGATATTTCCGTGTTTATACACACGGCGGAGTAGATACTTCCATCATTATAGAGATGGCAGTGTAGATATTTCCATGTTTATACAGATCGCGGTGTAGATATTTCCATGTTTATTCTGATAGCGGTGTAGATATTTCCATGTTTTTACAGATAGCGGTGTAGATATTTCCATGTTTACACAGATTGTGGTGTAGATATTTCCATTTTTCTACAGATGGCATTGTAGATATTTCCATGTTTATGCAGATGGCGGTGTAGATATTTCCATGTTTATATAGATGGTGGTGTAGATGTTACCATGTTTGTACAGATAGCGGTGTAGATATTTCCATGTTTATACAGATCGTGGTGAAGATATTTCCATGTATATACAGATCGCGGTGTAGATATTTCCATGTATATACAGATCGCTGTGTAGATATTTCCATGTTTATAGAGATCGCGGTGTAGATATTTCCATGTTTATACAGATAGCGGTGTAGATATTTCCAAGTTTATAGAGATAGCGGTGTAGATATTTCCAAGTTTATAGAGATAGCGGTGTAGGTATTTCCATGTTTATAGACATAGCGGTGTAGATATTTCCATGTTTATATAGATGGCGTTGTAGATATTTCCATGTTTATACCGATAGATGTGTTGGTATTTCCACGTTTATACAGATAGCGATGTAGATATTTCCTTGTTTATACAGCTCGCGGTGCAGATATTTATATCTTTATACAGATGGCATTGTAGATATTTCCTTATTGACACAGATGGCGGTGTAGATGTTTCCATGTTTATACAGATGGCGGAGTAGTTAGTTTCATGTTAATGGAGATGGCAGTGTAGATATTTTCATGTTTGTAGAGATGGCGGTGTAGATATTTCCATGTTTATAGAGATAGCAGTGTAGATATTTACATGTTTATACAGATGGCATTGTAGATATTTCCATGTTTATACAGATGACTGTAGAGGTATTTCCATGTTTTACAGATGGCTGTGCAGATATTTCCATGTTTATAGAGAAAGCTGTGTAGATATTTCCATGTTTGTACAGATGGCGTTGTTGATATTTCCATCTATACACAGATGGCCGTGTAGATATTTCCATGTTTATACAGACGGCAGCGTAGATATTTCCATGGACATGCAGATGGCGGTGTAGATATTTCCATGTTTATACAGAGAGCGGTGTAGATATTTCCATGTTTTCACAGATGTTGGTGTAGATATTTCCGTGTTTATACACATGGCGGAGTAGATACTTCCATCTTTATGGAGATGGCAGTGTAGATATTTTCATGTTTAAAGAGATGGCGGTGTAGATATTTCCATTTTTATAGAGATAGCGGTGTAGATATATCCATCTTTCTACAGATGGCAGTGTAGATATTTCCATGTTTATACAGATGGCGGTGTAGATATTTCCATACTTATACAGATGGCTGTGTAGATATTTCCATGTTTATACAGATGGTATTGTAGGTACTTCCATGTTTATGCAGATGGCTGTGTAGATATTTCCATGTTTATATAGATGGGGGTGTAGATATTACCATGTTTATACAGATGGCGGTGTAGATATTTCCACGTTTATACAGATCGTGGCGAAGATATTTTCATGTTTATACAGATCGCGGTGTAGATATTTCTATGTTTATACAGATCGCGGTGTAGATATTTCCATGTTTATACAGATAGCGGTGTAGGTATTTCCATGTTTATACAGATAGCGGTGTAGATATTTCCATGTTTATAGAGATAGCGGTGTAGGTATTTCCATGTTTACAGACATAGCGGTGTAGAAATTTCCATGTTTATATAGATGGTGCTGTAGATATTTCCATGTTTATACCGATAGATGTGTTGGTATTTCCACGTTTATACAGATAGCGATGTAGATATTTCCATGTTTATACAGCTTGCGGTGCAGATATTTATATCTTTATACAGATGGCATTGTAGATATTTCCTTATTCACACAGATGGCGGTGTAGATGTTTCCATGTTTATACAGATGGCGGAGTAGTTAGTTCCATGTTTATGGAGATGGCAGTGTAGATATTTTCATGTTTATAGAGATGGCGGTGTAGATATTTCCATGTTTATAGAGATAGCAGTGTAGATATTTACGTGTTTATACAGATGGCTGTGTAGGTATTTCCATGTGTATACAGATGGCATTGTAGATATTTCCATGTTTATACAGATGACTGTGGAGGTAGTTCCATGTTTTACAGATGGCTGTGCAGATATTTCCATGTTTATAGAGATAGCGGTGTAGATATTTCCATGTTTGTACAGATGGCGTTGTTGAAATTTCCATCTATACACAGATGGCCGTGTAGATATTTCCATGTTTATACAGATGGCAGCGTAGATATTTCCATGGACATGCAGATGGCGGTGTAGATATTTCCATGTTTATACAGATAGCGGTGTAGATATTTCCATGTTTTCACAGATGGTGGTGTAGATATTTCCGTGTTTATACACATGGCGGAGTAGATACTTCCATCTTTATAGAGATGGCACTGTAGATATTTTCATGTTTATAGAGATGGCGGTGTATATATTTCCATATTTATAGAGATAGCGGTGTAGATATTTCCATCTTTCTACAGATGGCAGTGTAGATATTTCCATGTTTATACAGATGGCGGTGTAGATATTTCCATACTTATAGAGATGTCTGTGTAGATATTTCCATGTGTATACAGATGGTATTGTAGGTATTTCCATGTTTATACAGATGGTGGTGTAGATATTTCCATGTTTATTCAGATGACTGTGTAGATATTTCCATGTTTTACAGATGGCAGTGTAGATATTTCAATGTTTATAGAGATGGCGCTGTAGATATTTCCATGTTTATACAGATCGCGGTGTAGATATTTCCATGTTTTCAGAGATGGTGGTGTAGATATTTCCGTGTTTATACACATGGCAGAGTAGATACTTCCATCTTTATAGAGATGGCAGTGTTGATATTTCCATGTTTATACAGATCGCGGTGTAGATATTTCCATGTTTATTCTGATAGCGGTGTAGATATTTCCATGTTTTTACAGATAGCGGTGTAGATATTTCCATGTTTACACAGATTGTGGTGTAGATATTTCCATCTTTCTACGGATGGCATTGTAGATATTTCCATGTTTATGCAGATGGCGGTGTAGATATTTCCATGTTTATATAGATGGTGATGTAGATATTTCCATGTTTATGCAGATCGTGGTGAAGATATTTCCATGTATATACAGATCGCGGTGTAGATATTTCCATGTTTATACAGATCGCTGTGTAGATATTTCCATATTTATAGAGATCGCGGTGTAGTTATTTCCATGTTTATACAGATAGCGGTGTAGATATTTCCATGTTTATACAGATAGCGGTGTAGATATTTCCAAGTTTATAGAGATAGCGGTGTAGGTATTTCCATGTTTATAGACATAGCGGTGTAGATATTTCCATGTTTATATAGATGGCGTTGTAGATATTTCCATGTTTATACCGATAGATGTGTTGGTATTTCCACGTTTATACAGATAGCGATGTAGATATTTCCTTGTTTATACAGCTCGAGGTGCAGATATTTATATCTTTATACAGATGGCATTGTAGATATTTCCTTATTCACACAGATGGCGGTGTAGATGTTTCCATGTTTATACAGATGGCGGAGTAGTTAGTTCCATGTTTATGGAGATGGCAGTGTAGATATTTTCATGTTTATAGAGATGGCGGTGTAGATATTTCCATGTTTATAGAGATAGCAGTGTAGATATTTACATGTTTATACAGATGGCTGTGTAGATATTTCCATGTATATACAGATGGCATTGTAGATTTTTCCATGTTTATACAGATGACTGTAGAGGTATTTCCATGTTTTACAGATGGCTGTGCAGATATTTCCATGTTTATAGAGAAAGCGGTGTAGATATTTCCATGTTTGTACAGATGGCGTTGTTGATATTTCCATCTATACACAGATGGCGTGTAGATATTTCCATGTTTATACAGAGAGCGGTGTAGATATTTCCATGTTTTCACAGATGTTGGTGTAGATATTTCCGTGTTTATACACATGGCGGTGTAGATACTTCCATCTTTATGGAGATGGCAGTGTAGATATTTTCATGTTTAAAGAGATGGCGGTGTAGATATTTCCATATTTATAGAGATAGCGGTGTAGATATATCCATCTTTCTACAGATGGCAGTGTAGATATTTCCATGTTTATACAGATGGCGGTGTAGATATTTCCATACTTATACAGATGTCTGTGTAGATATTTCCATGTGTATACAGATGGTATTGTAGGTATTTCCATGTTTATGCAGATGGCTGTGTAGATATTTCCATCTTTATATAGATGGTGGTGTAGATATTACCATGTTTATACAGATGGCGGTGTAGATATTTCCATGTTTATACAGATCGTGGTGAAGATATTTTCATGTTTATACAGATCGCGGTGTAGATATTTCCATGTTTATACAGATCGCGGTGTAGATATTTCCATGTTTATACAGATAGCGGTGTAGGTATTTCCATGTTTATACAGATAGCGGTGTAGATATTTCCATGTTTATAGAGATAGCGGTGTAGGTATTTCCATGTTTACAGACATAGCGGTGTAGAAATTTCCATGTTTATATAGATGGTGCTGTAGATACCTCCATGTTTATACCGATAGATGTGTTGGTATTTCCACGTTTATACAGATAGCGATGTAGATATTTCCATGTTTATACAGCTCGCGGTGCAGATATTTATATCTTTATACAGATGGCATTGTAGATATTTCCTTATTCACACAGATGGCGGTGTAGATGTTTCCATGTTTATGCAGATGGCGGAGTAGTTAGTTCCATGTTTATGGAGATGGCAGTGTAGATATTTTCATGTTTATAGAGATGTCGGTGTAGATATTTCCATGTTTATAGAGATAGCAGTGTAGATATTTACATGTTTATACAGATGGCTGTGTAGGTATTTCCATGTGTATACAGATGGCATTGTAGATATTTCCATGTTTATACAGATGACTGTGGAGGTATTTCCATGTTTTACAGATGGCTGTGCAGATATTTCCATGTTTATAGAGATAGCGGTGTAGATATTTCCATGTTTGTACAGATGGCGTTGTTGAAATTTCCATCTATACACAGATGGCCGTGTAGATATTTCCATGTTTATACAGATGGCAGCGTAGATATTTCCATGGACATGCAGATGGCGGTGTAGATATTTCCATGTTTATACAGATAGCGGTGTAGATATTTCCATGTTTTCACAGATGGTGGTGTAGATATTTCCGTGTTTATACACATGGCGGAGTAGATACTTCCATCTTTATAGAGATGGCACTGTAGATATTTTCATGTTTATAGAGATGGCGGTGTATATATTTCCATATTTATAGAGATAGCGGTGTAGATATTTCCATCTTTCTACAGATGGCAGTGTAGATATTTCCATGTTTATACAGATGGCGGTGTAGATATTTCCATACTTATAGAGATGTCTGTGTAGATATTTCCATGTGTATACAGATGGTATTGTAGGTATTTCCATGTTTATACAGATGGTGGTGTAGATATTTCCATGTTTATTCAGATGACTGTGTAGATATTTCCATGTTTTACAGATGGCAGTGTAGATATTTCAATGTTTATAGAGATGGCGCTGTAGATATTTCCATGTTTATACAGATCGCGGTGTAGATATTTCCATGTTTTCAGAGATGGTGGTGTAGATATTTCCGTGTTTATACACATGGCAGAGTAGATACTTCCATCTTTATAGAGATGGCAGTGTTGATATTTCCATGTTTATACAGATCGCGGTGTAGATATTTCCATGTTTATTCTGATAGCGGTGTAGATATTTCCATGTTTTTACAGATAGCGGTGTAGATATTTCCATGTTTACACAGATTGTGGTGTAGATATTTCCATCTTTCTACGGATGGCATTGTAGATATTTCCATGTTTATGCAGATGGCGGTGTAGATATTTCCATGTTTATATAGATGGTGATGTAGATATTTCCATGTTTATGCAGATCGTGGTGAAGATATTTCCATGTATATACAGATCGCGGTGTAGATATTTCCATGTTTATACAGATCGCTGTGTAGATATTTCCATATTTATAGAGATCGCGGTGTAGTTATTTCCATGTTTATACAGATAGCGGTGTAGATATTTCCATGTTTATACAGATAGCGGTGTAGATATTTCCAAGTTTATAGAGATAGCGGTGTAGGTATTTCCATGTTTATAGACATAGCGGTGTAGATATTTCCATGTTTATATAGATGGCGTTGTAGATATTTCCATGTTTATACCGATAGATGTGTTGGTATTTCCACGTTTATACAGATAGCGATGTAGATATTTCCTTGTTTATACAGCTCGAGGTGCAGATATTTATATCTTTATACAGATGGCATTGTAGATATTTCCTTATTCACACAGATGGCGGTGTAGATGTTTCCATGTTTATACAGATGGCGGAGTAGTTAGTTCCATGTTTATGGAGATGGCAGTGTAGATATTTTCATGTTTATAGAGATGGCGGTGTAGATATTTCCATGTTTATAGAGATAGCAGTGTAGATATTTACATGTTTATACAGATGGCTGTGTAGATATTTCCATGTATATACAGATGGCATTGTAGATTTTTCCATGTTTATACAGATGACTGTAGAGGTATTTCCATGTTTTACAGATGGCTGTGCAGATATTTCCATGTTTATAGAGAAAGCGGTGTAGATATTTCCATGTTTGTACAGATGGCGTTGTTGATATTTCCATCTATACACAGATGGCGTGTAGATATTTCCATGTTTATACAGAGAGCGGTGTAGATATTTCCATGTTTTCACAGATGTTGGTGTAGATATTTCCGTGTTTATACACATGGCGGTGTAGATACTTCCATCTTTATGGAGATGGCAGTGTAGATATTTTCATGTTTAAAGAGATGGCGGTGTAGATATTTCCATATTTATAGAGATAGCGGTGTAGATATATCCATCTTTCTACAGATGGCAGTGTAGATATTTCCATGTTTATACAGATGGCGGTGTAGATATTTCCATACTTATACAGATGTCTGTGTAGATATTTCCATGTGTATACAGATGGTATTGTAGGTATTTCCATGTTTATGCAGATGGCTGTGTAGATATTTCCATCTTTATATAGATGGTGGTGTAGATATTACCATGTTTATACAGATGGCGGTGTAGATATTTCCATGTTTATACAGATCGTGGTGAAGATATTTTCATGTTTATACAGATCGCGGTGTAGATATTTCCATGTTTATACAGATCGCGGTGTAGATATTTCCATGTTTATACAGATAGCGGTGTAGGTATTTCCATGTTTATACAGATAGCGGTGTAGATATTTCCATGTTTATAGAGATAGCGGTGTAGGTATTTCCATGTTTACAGACATAGCGGTGTAGAAATTTCCATGTTTATATAGATGGTGCTGTAGATACCTCCATGTTTATACCGATAGATGTGTTGGTATTTCCACGTTTATACAGATAGCGATGTAGATATTTCCATGTTTATACAGCTCGCGGTGCAGATATTTATATCTTTATACAGATGGCATTGTAGATATTTCCTTATTCACACAGATGGCGGTGTAGATGTTTCCATGTTTATGCAGATGGCGGAGTAGTTAGTTCCATGTTTATGGAGATGGCAGTGTAGATATTTTCATGTTTATAGAGATGTCGGTGTAGATATTTCCATGTTTATAGAGATAGCAGTGTAGATATTTACATGTTTATACAGATGGCTGTGTAGGTATTTCCATGTGTATACAGATGGCATTGTAGATATTTCCATGTTTATACAGATGACTGTAGAGGTATTTCCATGTTTTACAGATGGCTGTGCAGATATTTCCATGTTTATAGAGATAGCGGTGTAGATATTTCCATGTTTGTACAGATGGCGTTGTTGAAATTTCCATCTATACACAGATGGCCGTGTAGATATTTCCATGTTTATACAGATGGCAGAGTAGATATTTCCATGGACATGCAGATGGCGGTGTAGATATTTCCATGTTTCTACAGATAGCGGTGTAGATATTTCCATGTTTTCACAGATGGTGGTGTAGATATTTCCGTGTTTATACACATGGCGGAGTAGATACTTCCATCTTTATAGAGATGGCAGTGTAGATATTTTCATGTTTATAGACATGGCGGTGTAGATATTTCCATATTTATAGAGATAGCGGTTTAGATATTTCCATCTTTCTACAGATGGCAGTGTAGATATTTCCATGTTTATACAGATGGCGGTGTAGATATTTCCATACTTATAGAGATGTCTGTGTAGATATTTCCATGTGTTTACAGATGGTATTGTAGGTATTTCCATGTTTATACAGATGGTGGTGTAGATATTTCCATGTTTATTCAGATGACTGTGTAGATATTTCCATGTTTTACAGATGGCAGTGTAGATATTTCAATGTTTATAGAGATGGCGCTGTAGATATTTCCATGTTTATACAGATCGCGGTGTAGATATTTCCATGTTTTCACAGATGGTGGTGAAGATATTTCCGTGTTTATACACATGGCAGAGTAGATACTTCCATCTTTATAGAGATGGCAGTGTTGATATTTCCATGTTTATACAGATCGCGGTGTAGATATTTCCATGTTTATTCTGATAGCGGTGTAGATATTTCCATGTTTTTACAGATAGCGGTGTAGATATTTCCATGTTTACACAGATTGTGGTGTAGATATTTCCATCTTTCTACGGATGGCATTGTAGATATTTCCATGTTTATGCAGATGGCGGTGTAGATATTTCCATGTTTATATAGATGGTGGTGTAGATATTTCCATGTTTATGCAGATCGTGGTGAAGATATTTCCATGTATATACAGATCACGGTGTAGATATTTCCATGTTTATACAGATCGCTGTGTAGATATTTCCATGTTTATAGAGATCGCGGTGTAGTTATTTCCATGTTTATACAGATAGCGGTGTAGATATTTCCATGTTTATACAGATAGCGGTGTAGATATTTCCAAGTTTATAGAGATAGCGGTGTAGGTATTTCCATGTTTACAGACATAGCGGTGTAGAAATTTCCATGTTTATATAGATGGTGCTGTAGATACTTCCATGTTTATACCGATAGATGTGTTGGTATTTCCACGTTTATACAGATAGCGATGTAGATATTTCCATGTTTATACAGCTCGCGGTGCAGATATTTATATCTTTATACAGATGGCATTGTAGATATTTCCTTATTCACACAGATGGCGGTGTAGATGTTTCCATGTTTATGCAGATGGCGGAGTAGTTAGTTCCATGTTTATGGAGATGGCAGTGTAGATATTTTCATGTTTATAGAGATGGCGGTGTAGATATTTCCATGTTTATAGAGATAGCAGTGTAGATATTTACATGTTTATACAGATGGCTGTGTAGGTATTTCCATGTGTATACAGATGGCATTGTAGATATTTCCATGTTTATACAGATGACTGTAGAGGTATTTCCATGTTTTACAGATGGCTGTGCAGATATTTCCATGTTTATAGAGATAGCGGTGTAGATATTTCCATGTTTGTACAGATGGCGTTGTTGAAATTTCCATCTATACACAGACGGCCGTGTAGATATTTCCATGTTTATACAGATGGCAGCGTAGATATTTCCATGGACATGCAGATGGTGGTGTAGATATTTCCATGTTTATACAGATAGCGGTGTAGGTATTTCCATGTTTTCACAGATGGTGGTGTAGATATTTCTGTGTTTATACACATGGCGGAGTAGATACTTCCATCTTTATAGAGATGGCAGTGTAGATATTTTCATGTTTATAGAGATGGCGGTGTAGATATTTCCATATTTATAGAGATAGCGGTGTAGATATTTCCATCTTTCTACAGATGGCAGTGTAGATATTTCCATGTTTATACAGATGGCGGTGTAGATATTTCCATACTTATAGAGATGTCTGTGTAGATATTTCCATGTGTATACAGATGGTATTGTAGGTATTTCCATGTTTATACAGATGGTGGTGTAGATATTTCCATGTTTATACAGATCGCGGTGTAGATATTTCCATGTTTATTCTGATAGCGGTGTAGATATTTCCATGTTTTTACAGATAGCGGTGTAGATATTTCCATGTTTACACAGATTGTGGTGTAGATATTTCCATCTTTCTACAGATGGCATTGTAGATATTTCCATGTTTATGCAGATGGCGGTGTATATATTTCCATGTTTATATAGATGGTGGTGTAGATATTACTATGTTTATACAGATACCGGTGTAGATATTTCCATGTTTATAGAGATCGTGGTGAAGTTATTTCCATGTATATACAGATCGCGGTGTAGATATTTCCATGTTTATACAGATCGCTGTGTAGATATTTCCATGTTTATACAGATCGCGGTGTAGATATTTCTATGTTTATACAGATAGCGGTGTAGATATTTCCATGTTTATACAGATAGCGGTGTAGATATTTCCAAGTTTATAGAGATAGCGGTGTAGGTATTTCCATGTTTATAGACATAGCGGTGTAGATATTTCCATGTTTATATAGATGGCGTTGTAGATATTTCCATGTTTATACCGATAGATGTGTTGGTATTTCCACGTTTATACAGATAGCGATGTAGATATTTCCATGTTTATCCAGCTCGCGGTGCAGATATTTATATCTTTATACAGATGGCATTGTAGATATTTCCTTATTCACACAGATGGCGGTGTAGATGTTTCCATGTTTATACAGATGGCGGAGTAGTTAGTTCCATGTTTATGGAGATGGCAGTGTAGATATTTTCATGTTTATAGAGATGGCTGTGCAGATATTTCCATGTTTATAGAGAAAGCGGTGTAGATATTTCCATGTTTGTACAGATGACGTTTTTGATATTTCCATCTATACACAGATGGCCGTGTACATATTTCCATGTTTATACAGATGGCAGCGTAGATATTTCCATGGACATGCAGATGGCGGTGTAGATATTTCCATGTTTATACAGAGAGCGGTGTAGATATTTCCATGTTTTCACAGATGTTGGTGTAGATATTTCCGTGTTTATACACATGGCGGAGTAGATACTTCCATCTTTATGGAGATGGCAGTGTAGATATTTTCATGTTTAAAGAGATGGCGGTGTAGATATTTCCATATTTACAGAGATAGCGCTGTAGATATTTCCATCTTTCTACAGATGGCACTGTAGATATTTCCATGTTTATACAGATGGCGGTGTAGATATTTCCATACTTATACAGATGTCTGTGTAGATATTTCCATGTGTATACAGATGGTATTGTAGGTATTTCCATGTTTATACATATGGTGTTGTAGATATTTCCATGTTTATTCTGATGACTGTGTAGATATTTCCATGTTTTTACAGATGGCATTGTAGGTATTTCAATGTTTATAGAGATGGCGCTGTAGATATTTCCATGTTTATACAGATCGCGGTGTAGATATTTCCATGTTTATACAGATAGCGTTGTAGATATTTCCATGTTTTTACAGATATCGGTGTAGTTATTTCCATGTTTACACAGATTGCGGTGTGGATATTTCCATCTTTCTACAGATGGCATTGTAGATATTTCCATGTTTATGCAGATGGCGGTGCACATATTTCCATGTTTATATAGATGGTGGTGTAGATATTACCATGTTTATACAGATCGCGGTGTAGATATTTCCATGTTTATACAGATAGCGGTGTAGATATTTCCATGTTTATACATATAGCGGTGTAGATATTTCCAAGTTTATAGAGATAGCGGTGTAGGTATGTCCATGTTTATAGACATAGCGGTGTAGATATTTCCATGTTTATATAGATGGCGTTGTAGATATTTCCATGTTTATACCGATAGATGTGTTGGTATTTCCACGTTTATACAGATAGCGATGTAGATATTTCCATATTTATACAGCTCGCGGTGAAGATATTTATATCTGTATACAGACGGCAGTTTAGATGTTTCCTTATTCACACAGATGGCGGTGTAGATGTTTCCATGTTTATACAGATGGCGGAGTAGTTAGTTCCATGTTTATGGAGATGGCAGTGTAGATATTTTCATGTTTATAGAGATGGCGGTGTAGATATTTCCATGTTTATAGAGATAGCAGTGTAGATATTTACATGTTTATACAGATGGCTGTGTAGATATTTCCATGTGTATACAGATGGCATTGTAGATATTTCCATGTTTATACAGATGACTGTAGAGGTATTTCCATGTTTTACAGATGGCTGTGCAGATATTTCCATGTTTATAGAGAAAGCGGTGTAGATATTTCCATGTTTGTACAGTTGGCGTTGTTGATATTTCCATCTATACACAGATGGCCGTGTAGATATTTCCATGTTTATACAGATGGCAGCGTAGATATTTCCATGGACATGCAGATGGCGGTGTAGATATTTCCATGTTTATACAGAGAGCGGTGTAGATATTTCCATGTTTTCACAGATGTTGGTGTAGATATTTCCGTTTTTATACACATGGCGGAGTAGATACTTCCATCTTTATGGAGATGGCAGTGTAGATATTTTCATGTTTATAGAGATGGCGGTGTAGATATTTCCATATTTATAGAGATAGCGGTGTAGATATTTCCATCTTTCTACAGATGGCAGTGTAGATATTTCCACGTTTATACAGATGGCGGTGTAGATATTTCCATACTTATACAGATGTCTGTGTAGATATTTCCATGTGTATACAGATGGTATTGTAGGTATTTCCATGTTTATACATATGGTGGTGTAGATATTTCCATGTTTATTCTGATGACTGTGTAGATATTCCCATGTTTTTACAGATGGCAGTGTAGATATTTCAATGTTTATAGAGATGGCGCTGTAGATATTTCCATGTTTATACAGATAGCGGTGTAGATATTTCCATGTTTATATAGATAGCGGTGTAGATATTTCCATGTTTATAGAGATAGTGGTGTAGGTATTTCCATGTTTATAGACATAGCAATGTAGATACTTCCATGTTTATATAGATGGCGTTGTAGATATTTCCAGGTTTATACCGATAGATGTGTTGGTATTTCAACGTTTATACAGATAGCGATGTAGATATTTCCGTGTTTCTACAGCTCGCGGTGCAGATATTTATATCTTTATTCAGATGGCATTGTAGATATTTCCTTATTCACACAGATGTCGGTGTAGATGTTTCCATGTTTATACAGATGGCGGAGTAGTTAGTTCCATGTTTATGGAGATGGCAGTGTAGATATTTTCATGTTTATAGAGATGGCGGTGTAGATATTTCCATGTTTATAGAGATAGCAGTGTAGATATTTACATGTTTATACAGATGGCTGTGTAGATATTTCCATGTGTATACAGATGGCATTGTAGATATTTCCATGTTTATACAGATGACTGTAGAGGTATTTCCATGTTTTACAGATGGCTGTGCAGATATTTCCATGTTTATAGAGAAAGCGGTGTAGATATTTCCATGTTTGTACAGTTGGCATTGTTGATATTTCCATCTATACACAGATGGCCGTGTAGATATTTCCATGTTTATACAGATGGCAGCGTAGATATTTCCATGGACATGCAGATGGCGGTGTAGATATTTCCATGTTTATACAGAGAGCGGTGTAGATATTTCCATGTTTTCACAGATGTTGGTGTAGATATTTCCGTTTTTATACACATGGCGGAGTAGATACTTCCATCTTTATGGAGATGGCAGTGTAGATATTTTCATGTTTATAGAGATGGCGGTGTAGATATTTCCATATTTATAGAGATAGCGGTGTAGATATTTCCATCTTTCTACAGATGGCAGTGTAGATATTTCCACGTTTATACAGATGGCGGTGTAGATATTTCCATACTTATACAGATGTCTGTGTAGATATTTCCATGTGTATACAGATGGTATTGTAGGTATTTCCATGTTTATACATATGGTGGTGTAGATATTTCCATGTTTATTCTGATGACTGTGTAGATATTCCCATGTTTTTACAGATGGCAGTGTAGATATTTCAATGTTTATAGAGATGGCGCTGTAGATATTTCCATGTTTATACAGATAGCGGTGTAGATATTTCCATGTTTATACAGATAGCGGTGTAGATATTTCCATGTTTATAGAGATAGTGGTGTAGGTATTTCCATGTTTATAGACATAGCAATGTAGATACTTCCATGTTTATATAGATGGCGTTGTAGATATTTCCAGGTTTATACCGATAGATGTGTTGGTATTTCAACGTTTATACAGATAGCGATGTAGATATTTCCGTGTTTCTACAGCTCGCGGTGCAGATATTTATATCTTTATTCAGATGGCATTGTAGATATTTCCTTATTCACACAGATGTCGGTGTAGATGTTTCCATGTTTATACAGATGGCGGAGTAGTTAGTTCCATGTTTATGGAGATGGCAGTGTAGATATTTTCATGTTTATAGAGATGGCGGTGTAGATATTTCCATGTTTATAGAGATAGCAGTGTACATATTTCCATGTTTATACAGATGGCGGTGTAGATATTTCCATACTTATACAGATGTCTGTGTAGATATTTCCATGTGTATACAGATGGTATTGTAGGTATTTCCATGTTTATGCAGATGGCTGTGTAGATATTTCCATGTTTATATAGATGGTGGTGTAGATATTACCATGTTTATACATATGGCGGTGTAGATATTTCCATGTTTATACAGATCGTGGTGAAGATATTTTCATGTTTATACAGATCGCGGTGTAGATATTTCCATGTTTATACAGATCGCGGTGTAGATATTTCCATGTTTATACACATAGCGGTGTAGGTATTTCCATGTTTATACAGATAGCGGTGTAGATATTTCCATGTTTATAGAGATAGCGGTGTAGGTATTTCCATGTTTACAGACATAGCAGTGTAGATATTTCCATGTTTATATAGATGGTGCTGTAGATATTTCCATGTTTATACCGATAGATGTGTTGGTATTTCCACGTTTATACAGATAGCGATGTAGATATTTCCATGTTTATACAGCTCGCGGTGCAGATATTTATATCTTTATACAGATGGCATTGTAGATATTTCCTTATTCACACAGATGGCGGTGTAGATGTTTCCATGTCTATACAGATGGCGGAGTAGTTAGTTCCATGTTTATGGAGATGGCAGTGTAGATATTTTCATGTTTATAGAGATGGCGGTGTAGATATTTCCATGTTTATAGAGATAGCAGTGTAGATATTTACATGTTTATACAGATGGCTGTGTAGGTATTTCCATGTGTATACAGATGGCATTGTAGATATTTCCATGTTTATACAGATGACTGTAGAGGTATTTCCATGTTTTACAGATGGCTGTGCAGATATTTCCATGTTTATAGAGATAGCGGTGTAGATATTTCCATGTTTGTACAGATGGCGTTGTAGAAATTTCCATCTATACACAGATGGCCGTGTAGATATTTCCATGTTTATACAGATGTCAGCGTAGATATTTCCATGGACATGCAGATGGCGGTGTAGATATTTCCATGTTTATACAGAGAGCGGTGTAGATATTTCCATGTTTTCACAGATGTTGGTGTAGATATTTCCGTGTTTATACACATGGCGGAGTAGATACTTCCATCTTTATGGAGATGGCAGTGTAGATATTTTCATGTTTAAAGAGATGGCGGTGTAGAAATTTCCATACTTATACAGATGTCTGTGTAGATATTTCCATGTGTATATAGATGGTATTGTAGGTATTTCCATGTTTATACATATGGTGTTGTAGATATTTCCATGTTTATTCAGATGACTGTGTAGATATTTCCATGTTTTTACAGATGGCAGTGTAGATATTTCAATGTTTATAGAGATGGCGCTGTAGATATTTCCATGTTTATACAGATCGCGGTGTAGATATTTCCATGTTTATACAGATAGCGTTGTAGATATTTCCATGTTTTTACAGATATCGGTGTAGTTATTTCCATGTTTACACAGATTGCGGTGTAGATATTTCCATCTTTCTACAGATGGCTTTGTAGATATTTCCATGTTTATGCAGATGGCGGTGTATATATTTCCATGTTTATATAGATGGTGGTGTAGATATTACCATGTTTATAAAGATCGCGGTGTAGATATTTCCATGTTTATACAGATGGCAGCGTAGATATTTCCATGGACATGCAGATGGCGGTGTAGATATTTCCATGTTTATACAGATAGCGGTGTAGATATTTCCATGTTTTCACAGATGGTGGTGTAGATATTTCCGTGTTTATACACATGGCGCAGTAGATACTTCCATCTTTATGGAGATGGCAGTGTAGATATTTTCATGTTTATACAGATCGCGGTGTAGATATTTCCATGTTTTCAGAGATGGTGGTGTAGATATTTCCGTGTTTATACACATGGCGGAGTAGATACTTCCATCTTTATAGAGATGGCAGTGTTGATATTTCCATGTTTATACAGATCGCGGTGTAGATATTTCCATGTTTATTCTGATAGCGGTGTAGATATTTCCATGTTTTTAGAGATAGCGGTGTAGATATTTCCATGTTTACACACATTGTGGTGTAGATATTTCCATCTTTCTACGGATGGCATTGTAGATATTTCCATGTTTATGCAGATGGCGGTGTAGATATTTCCATGTTTATATAGATGGTGGTGTAGATATTTCCATGTTTATGCAGATCGTGGTGAAGATATTTCCATGTATATACAGATCGCGGTGTAGATATTTCCATGTTTATACAGATCGCTGTGTAGATATTTCCATGTTTATAGAGATCGCGGTGTAGTTATTTCCAAGTTTATACAGATAGCGGTGTAGATATTTCCATGTTTATACAGATAGCGGTGTAGATATTTCCAAGTTTATAGAGATAGCGGTGTAGGTATTTCCATGTTTATAGACATAGCGGTGTAGATATTTCCATGTTTATATAGATGGCGTTGTAGATATTTCCATGTTTATACCGATAGATGTGTTGGTATTTCCACGTTTATACAGATAGCGATGTAGATATTTCCTTGTTTATACAGCTCGCGGTGCAGATATTTATATCTTTATACAGATGGCATTGTAGATATTTCCTTATTCACACAGATGGCGGTGTAGATGTTTCCATGTTTATACAGATGGCGGAGTAGTTAGTTCCATGTTTATGGAGATGGCAGTGTAGATATTTTCATGTTTATAGAGATGGCGGTGTAGATATTTCCATGTTTATAGAGATAGCAGTGTAGATATTTACATGTTTATACACATGGCTGTGTAGATATTTCCATGTATATACAGATGGCATTGTAGATATTTCCATGTTTATACAGATGACTGTAGAGGTATTTCCATGTTTTACAGATGGCTGTGCAGATATTTCCATGTTTATAGAGAAAGCAGTGTAGATATTTCCATGTTTGTACAGATGGCGTTGTTGATATTTCCATCTATACACAGATGGCCGTGTAGATATTTCCATGTTTATACAGAGAGCGGTGTAGATATTTCCATGTTTTCACAGATGTTGGTGTAGATATTTCCGTGTTTATACACATGGCGGAGTAGATACTTCCATCTTTATGGAGATGGCAGTGTAGATATTTTCATGATTAAAGAGATGGCGGTGTAGATATTTCCATACTTATACAGATGTCTGTGTAGATATTTCCATGTGTATATAGATGGTATTGTAGGTATTTCCATGTTTATACATATGGTGTTGTAGATATTTCCATGTTTATTCAGATGACTGTGTAGATATTTCCATGTTTTTACAGATGGCAGTGTAGATATTTCAATGTTTATAGAGATGGCGCTGTAGATATTTCCATGTTTATACAGATCGCGGTGTAGATATTTCCATGTTTATACAGATAGCGTTGTAGATATTTCCATGTTTTTACAGATATCGGTGTAGTTATTTCCATGTTTACACAGATTGCGGTGTAGATATTTCCATCTTTCTACAGATGGCTTTGTAGATATTTCCATGTTTATGCAGATGGCGGTGTATATATTTCCATGTTTATATAGATGGTGGTGTAGATATTACCATGTTTATAAAGATCGCGGTGTAGATATTTCCATGTTTATACAGATGGCAGCGTAGATATTTCCATGGACATGCAGATGGCGGTGTAGATATTTCCATGTTTATACAGATAGCGGTGTAGATATTTCCATGTTTTCACAGATGGTGGTGTAGATATTTCCGTGTTTATACACATGGCGGAGTAGATACTTCCATCTTTATAGAGATGGCAGTGTAGATATTTTCATGTTTATAGAGATGGCTGTGTAGATATTTCCATATTTATAGAGATAGCGGTGTAGATATTTCCATCTTTCTACAGATGGCAGTGTAGATATTTCCATGTTTATACAGATGGCGGTGTAGATATTTCCATACTTATAGAGATGTCTGTGTAGATATTTCCATGTGTATACAGATGGTATTGTAGGTATTTCCATGTTTATACAGATGGTGGTGTAGATATTTCCATGTTTATTCAGATGACTGTGTAGATATTTCCATGTTTTACAGATGGCAGTGTAGATATTTCAATGTTTACAGAGATTGCGCTGTAGATATTTCCATGTTTATACAGATCGCGGTGTAGATATTTCCATGTTTTCAGAGATGGTGGTGTAGATATTTCCGTGTTTATACACATGGCGGAGTAGATACTTCCATCTTTATAGAGATGGCAGTGTTGATATTTCCATGTTTATACAGATCGCGGTGTAGATATTTCCATGTTTATTCTGATAGCGGTGTATATATTTCCATGTTTTTAGAGATAGCGGTGTAGATATTTCCATGTTTACACAGATTGTGGTGTAGATATTTGCATCTTTCTACGGATGGCATTGTAGATATTTCCATGTTTATGCAGATGGCGGTGTAGATATTTCCATGTTTATATAGATGGTGGTGTAGATATTTCCATGTTTATGCAGATCGTGGTGAAGATATTTCCATGTATATACAGATCGCGGTGTAGATATTTCCATGTTTATACAGATAGCGGTGTAGATATTTCCATGTTTATAGAGAAAGCAGTGTAGATATTTCCATGTTTGTACAGATGGCGTTGTTGATATTTCCATCTATACACAGATGGCCGTGTAGATATTTCCATGTTTATACAGAGAGCGGTGTAGATATTTCCATGTTTTCACAGATGTTGGTGTAGATATTTCCGTGTTTATACACATGGCGGAGTAGATACTTCCATCTTTATGGAGATGGCAGTGTAGATATTTTCATGTTTAAAGAAATGGCGGTGTAGATATTTCCATATTTATAGAGATAGCGGTGTAGATATATCCATCTTTCTACAGATGGCAGTGTAGATATTTCCATGTTTATACAGATGGCGGTGTAGATATTTCCATACTTATAGAGATGTCTGTGTAGATATTTCCATGTGTATACAGATGGTATTGTAGGTATTTCCATGTTTATGCAGATGGCTGTGTAGATATTTCCATCTTTATATAGATGGTGGTGTAGGTATTACCATGTTTATACAGATGGCGGTGTAGATATTTCTATGTTTATACAGATCGCGGTGTAGATATTTCCATGTTTATACAGATAGCGGTGTAGGTATTTCCATGTTTATACAGATAGCGGTGTAGATATTTCCATGTTTATAGAGATAGCGGTGTAGGTATTTCCATGTTTACAGACATAGCGGTGTAGAAATTTCCATGTTTATATAGATGGTGCTGTAGATACTTCCATGTTTATACCGATAGATGTGTTGGTATTTCCACGTTTATACAGATAGCGATGTAGATATTCCCATGTTTATACAGCTCGCAGTGCAGATATTTATATCTTTATACAGATGGCATTGTAGATATTTCCTTATTCACACAGATGGCGGTGTAGATGTTTCCATGTTTATACAGGTGGCGGAGTAGTTAGTTCCATGTTTATGGAGATGGCAGTGTAGATATTTTCATGTTTATAGAGATGGCGGTGTAGATATTTCCATGTTTATAGAGATAGCAGTGTAGATATTTACATGTTTATACAGATGGCGTTGTAGGTATTTCCATGTGTACACAGATGGCATTGTAGATATTTCCATGTTTATACAGATGACTGTAGAGGTATTTCCATGTTTTACAGATGGCTGTGCAGATATTTCCATGTTTATAGAGATAGCGGTGTAGATATTTCCATGTTTGTACAGATGGCGTTGTTGAAATTTCCATCTATACACAGATGGCCGTGTAGATATTTCCATGTTTATACAGATGGCAGCGTAGATATTTCCATGGACATGCAGATGGCGGTGTAGATATTTCCATGTTTATACAGATCGTGGTGAAGATAATTCCATGTTTATACAGATCGCGGTGTAGATATTTCCATGTTTATACAGATCGCGGTGTAGATATTTCCATGTTTATACAGATATCGGTGTAGATATTTCCATGTTTATACAGATAGCGGTGTAGATATTTCCATGTTTATAGAGATAGCGGTTTAGGTATTTCCATGTTTATAGACATAGCGGTGTAGATATTTCCATGTTTATATAGATGGCGTTGTAGATATTTCCATGTTTATACCGATAGATGTGTTGGTATTTCCACGTTTATACAGATAGCGATGTAGGTATTTCCATGTTTATACAGCTCGCGGTGCAGATATTTATATCTTTATACAGATGGCATTGTAGATATTTCCTTATTCACACAGATGGCGGTGTAGATGTTTCCATGTTTATACAGATGGCGGAGTAGTTAGTTCCATGTTTATGGAGATGGCAGTGTAGATATTTTCATGTTTATAGAGATGGCGGTGTAGATATTTCCATGTTTATAGAGATAGCAGTGTAGATATTTACATGTTTATACAGATGGCTGTGTAGGTATTTCCATGTGTATACAGATGGCATTGTAGATATTTCCATGTTTATAAAGATGACTGTAGAGGTATTTCCATGTTTTACAGATGGCTGTGCAGATATTTCCATGTTTATAGAGATAGTGGTGTAGATATTTCCATGTTTGTACAGATGGCGTTGTTGAAATTTCCATCTATACACAGGTGGCCGTGTAGATATTTCCATGTTTATACAGATGGCAGCGTAGATATTTCCATGGACATGCAGATGGCGGTGTAGATATTTCCATGTTTTCACAGATGGTGGTGTACATATTTCCGTGTTTATACACATGGCGGAGTAGATACTTCCATCTTTATAGAGATGGCCGTGTAGATATTTTCATGTTTATAGAGATGGCGGTGTAGATATTTCCATATTTATAGAGATAGCGGTGTAGATATTTCCATCTTTCTACAGATGGCAGTGTAGATATTTCCATGTTTATACAGATGGCGGTGTAGATATTTCCATACTTATAGAGATGCCTGTGTAGATATTTCCATGTGTTTACAGATGTTATTGTAGGTATTTCCATGTTTATACAGATGGTGGTGTAGATATTTCCATGTTTATTCAGATGACTGTGTAGATATTTCCATGGTTTTACAGACGTCAGTGTAGATATTTCAATGTTTATAGAGATGGCGCTGTAGATATTTCAATGTTTATAGAGATGGCGCTGTAGATATTTCCATGTTTATACAGATCGCGGTGTAGATATTTCCATGTTTATAGAGATAGCGGTGTAGATATTTCCATGTTTATATAGATGGCGTTGTAGATATTTCCATGTTTATACCGATAGATGTGTTGGTATTTCCACGTTTATACAGATAGCGGTGTAGATATTTCCATGTTTATACAGCTCGCAGTGCAGATATTTATATCTTTATACAGATGGCATTGTAGATATTTCCTTATTCACACAGATGGCGGTGTAGATGTTTCCATGTTTATAGAGATGGCGGAGTAGTTAGTTCCATGTTTATGGAGATGGCAGTGTAGATATTTTCATGTTTATAGAGATGGCGGTGTAGATATTTCCATGTTTATAGAGATAGCAATGTAGATATTTACATGTTTATACAGATGGCGGTGTAGGTATTTCCATGTGTATACAGATGGCATTGTAGATATTTCCATGTTTATACAGATGACTGTAGAGGTATTTCCATGTTTTACAGATGGCTGTGCAGATATTTCCATGTTTATAGAGATAGCGGTGAAGATATTTCCATGTTTGTACAGATGGCGTTGTTGAAATTTCCATCGATACACAGATGGCCGTGTAGATATTCCCATGTTTATACAGATGGCAGCGTAAATATTTCCATGGACATGAAGATGGCAGTGTAGATATTTCCATGTTTATACAGATAGCGGTGTAGATATTTCCATGTTTTCACAGATGGTGGTGTAGATATTTCCGTGTTTATACACATGGCGGAGTAGATACTTCCATCTTTATAGAGATGGCAGTGTAGATATTTTCATGTTTATAGAGATGGCGGTGTAGATATTTCCATATTTACAGAGATAGCGGTGTAGATATTTCCATCTTTGTACAGATGGCAGTGTAGATATTTCCATGTTTATACAGATGGCGGTGTAGATATTTCCATACTTATAGAGATGTCTGTGTAGATATTTCCATGTGTATACAGATGTTATTGTAGGTATTTCCATGTTTATACAGATGGTGGTGTAGATGTTTCCATGTTTATTCAGATGACTGTGTAGGTATTTCCATGGTTTTACAGATGGCAGTGTAGATATTTCAATGTTTATAGAGATGGCGCTGTAGATATTTCCATGTTTATACAGATCGCGGTGTAGATATTTCCATGTTTATAGAGATAGCGGTGTAGGTATTTCCATGTTTATAGACATAGCGGTGTAGATAGTTCCATGTTTATATAGATGGCGTTGTAGATATTTCCATGTTCATACCGATAGATGTGTTGGTATTTCCACGTTTATACAGATAGCGATGTAGATATTTCCATGTTTATACAGCTCGCAGTGCAGATATTTACATCTTTATACAGATGGCATTGTAGATATTTCCTTATTCACACAGATGGCGGTGTAGATGCATCCATGTTTATACAGATGGCGGAGTAGTTAGTTCCATGTTTATGGAGATGGGAGTGTAGATATTTTCATGTTTATAGAGATGGCGGTGTAGATATTTCCATGTTTATAGAGATAGCAGTGTAGATATTTACATGTTTATTCAGATGGCTGTGTAGGTATTTCCATGTGTATACAGATGGCATTGTAGATATTTCCATGTTTATACAGATGACTGTAGAGGTATTTCCATGTTTTACAGATGGCTGTGCAGATATTTCCATGTTTATAGAGATAGAGGTGTAGATATTTCCATGTTTGTACAGATGGCGTTTTTGATATTTCCATCTATACACAGATGGCCGTGTAGATATTTCCATGTTTATACAGATGGCAGCGTAGATATTTCCATGGACATGCAGATGGCGGTGTAGGTATTTCCATGATTATACAGATAGCGGAGTAGATATTTCCATGTTTTCACAGATGGTGGTGTAGATATTTCCATGTTTATACACATGGCAGAGTGGATACTTCCATCTTTATGGAGATGGCAGTGTAGATATTTTCATGTTTATAGAGATGGCGGTGTAGATATTTCCATATTTATAGAGATAGCGGTGTAGATATTTCCATCTTTCTACAGATGGCAGTGTAGATATTTCCATGTTTATACAGATGGCGGTGTAGATATTTCCATACTTATAGAGATGTCTGTGTAGATATTTCCATGTGTATACAGATGGTATTGTAGGTATTTCCATGTTTATACAGATGGTATTGTAGGTATTTCCATGTTTATACAGATGGTGGTGTAGATATTTCCATGTTTATTCAGATGACTGTGTAGATATTTCCGTGTTTTTACAGATGGCAGTGTAGATATTTCAATGTTTATAGAGATGGCGCTGTAGATATTTCCATGTTTATAGAGATCGCGGTGTAGATATTTCCATGATTATACAGATAGCGGTGTAGGTATTTCCATGTTTTTATAGATATCGGTGTAGATATTTCCATGTCTACACAGATTGCGGTGTAGATATTTCCATCTTTCTACAGATGGCATTGTAGATATTTCCATGTTTATGCAGATGGCGGTGTAGATATTTCCATGTTTATATAGATGGTGGTGTAGATATTACCATGTTTATACAGATAGCGGTGTAGATATTTCCATGTTTATACAGATCGTGGTGAAGATATTTCCATGTTTATACAGATCGCGGTGTAGATATTTCCATGTGTATACAGATTGCGGTGTAGATATTTCCATGTTTATACAGATAGCGGTGTCGATATTTCCATGTTCATACAGATAGCGGTGTAGATATTTCCATGTTTATAGAGATAGCGGTGTAGGTATTTCCATGTTTATAGACATAGCGGTGTAGATATTTCCATGTTTATATAGATGGCGTTGTAGATATTTCCATGTTTATACCGATAGATGTGTTGGTATTTCCACGTTTATACAGATAGCGATGTAGATATTTCCATGTTTATACAGCTCGCGGTGCAGATATTTATATCTTTACAGATGGCATTGTAGATATTTCCTTATTCACACAGATGGCGGTGTAGATGTTTCCATGTTTATACAGATGGCGGAGTAGTTAGTTCCATGTTTATGGAGATGGCAGTGTAGATATTTTCAAGTTTATAGAGATGGCGGTGTAGATATTTCCATGTTTATAGAGATAGCAGTGTAGATATTTACATGTTTATACAGATGGCTGTGTATGTATTTCCATGTGTATACAATTGGCATTGTAGATATTTCCATGTTTATACAGATGACTGTAGAGGTATTTCCATGTTTTACAGATGGCTGTGCAGATATTTCCATGTTTATAGAGATAGCGGTGTAGATATTTCCATGTTTGTACAGATGGCGTTGTTGAAATTTCCATCTATACACAGATGGCCGTGTAGATATTTCCATGTTTATACAGATGGCAGCGTAGATATTTCCATGGACATGCAGATGGCGGTGTAGATATTTCCATGTTTATACAGATAGCGGTGTAGATATTTCCATGTTTTGACAGATGGTGGTGTAGATATTTCCGTGTTTATACACATGGCGGAGGAGATACTTCCATCTTTATAGAGATGTCCGTGTATATATTTTCATGCTTATAGAGATGGCGGTGTAGATATTTCCATATTTATAGAGATAGTGGTGTAGATATTTCCATCTTTCTACAGATGGCAGTGTAGATATTTCCATGTTTATACAGATGGCGGTGTAGATATTTCCATACTTATAGAGATGTCTGTGTAGATATTTCCATGTGTATACAGATGGTATTGTAGGTATTTCCATGTTTATACAGATGGTGGTGTAGATATTTCCATGTTTATTCAGATGACTGTGTAGATATTTCCATGTTTTTACAGATGGCAGTGTAGATATTTCAATGTTTATAGAGATGGCGCTGTAGATATTTCCATGTTTTTACAGATATCGGTGTAGATATTTCCATGTTTACACAGATTGCGGTGTAGATATATCCATCTTTCTACAGATGGCATTGTAGATATTTCCATGTTTATGCAGATGGCGGTGTAGATATTTCAATGTTTATATAGATGGTGGTGTAGATACTACCATGTTTATACAGATAGCGGTGTAGATATTTCCATGTTTATACAGATCGTGGTGAAGATAATTCCATGTTTATACAGATCGCGGTGTAGATATTTCCATCTTTATACAGATCGCGGTGTAGATATGTCCATGTTTATACAGATAGCAGTGTAGATATTTCCATGTTTATACAGATAGCGGTGTAGATATTTCCATGTTTATACAGATAGCGGTGTAGGTATTTCCATGTTTATAGACATAGCGGTGTAGATATTTCCATGTTTATATAGATGGCGTTGTAGATATTTCCATGTTTATACCGATAGATGTGTTGGTATTTCCACGTTTATACAGATAGCGATGTAGATATTTCCATGTTTATACAGCTCGCGGTGCAGATATTTATATCTTTATACAGATGGCATTGTAGATATTTCCTTATTCACACAGATGGCGGTGTAGATGTTTCCATGTTTATACAGATGGCAGAGTAGTTAGTTCCATGTTTATGGAGATGGCAGTGTAGATATTTTCATGTTTATAGAGATGGCGGTGTAGATATTTCCATGTTTATAGAGATAGCAGTGTAGATATTTACATGTTTATACTGATGGCTGTGTAGGTATTTCCATGTGTATACAGATGGCATTGTAGATATTTCCATGTTTATACAGATGACTGTAGAGGTATTTCCATGTTTTACAGATGGCTGTGCAGATATTTCCATGTTTATAGAGATAGCGGTGTAGATATTTCCATGTTTGTACAGATGGCGTTCTTGAAATTTCCATCTATACACAGATGGCCGTGTAGATATTTCCATGTTTATACAGATGGCAGCGTAGATATTTCCATGGACATGCAGATGGCGGTGTAGATATTTCCATGTTTTCACAGATGGTGGTGTAGATATTTCCGTGTTTATACACATGGCGGAGTAGATACTTCCATCTTTATAGAGATGGCCGTGTAGATATTTTCATGTTTATAGAGATGGCGGTGTAGATATTTCCATATTTATAGAGATAGCGGTGTAGATATTTCCATCTTTCTACAGATGGCAGTGTAGATATTTCCATGTTTATACAGATGGCGGTGTAGATATTTCCATACTTATAGAGATGCCTGTGTCGATATTTCCATGTGTTTACAGATGTTGTTGTAGGTATTTCCATGTTTATACAGATGGTGGTGTAGATATTTCCATGTTTATTCAGATGACTGTGTAGATATTTCCATGGTTTTACAGATGGCAGTGTAGATATTTCAATGTTTATAGAGATGGCGCTGTAGATATTTCCATGTTTATACAGATCGCGGTGTAGATATTTCCATGTTTATAGAGATAGCGGTGTAGGTATTTCCATGTTTATAGACATAGCGGTGTAGATATTTCCATGTTTATATAGATGGCGTTGTAGATATTTCCATGTTTATACCGATAGATGTGTTGGTATTTCCACGTTTATACAGATAGCGATGTAGATATTTCCATGTTTATACAGCTCGCAGTGCAGATATTTATATCTTTATACAGATGGCATTGTAGATATTTCCTTATTCACACAGATGGCGGTGTAGATGCTTCCATGTTTATACAGATGGCGGAGTAGTTAGTTCCATGTTTATGGAGATGGCAGTGTAGATATTTTCATGTTTATAGAGATGGCGGTGTAGATATTTCCATGTTTATAGAGATCGCAGTGTAGATATTTACATGTTTATACAGATGGCTGTGTAGGTATTTCCATGTGTATACAGATGGCATTGTAGATATTTCCATGTTTATACAGATGACTGTAGAGGTATTTCCATGTTTTACAGATGGCTGTGCAGATATTTCCATGTTTATAGAGATAGCGGTGTAGATATTTCCATGTTTGTACAGAAGGCGTTGTTGATATTTCCATCTATACACAGATGGCCGTGTAGATATTTCCATGTTTATACAGATGGCAGCGTAGATATTTCCATGGACATGCAGATGGCGGTGTAGATATTTCCATGATTATACAGATAGCGGTGTAGATATTTCCATGTTTTCACAGATGGTGGTGTAGATATTTCCATGTTTATACACATGGCGGAGTGGATACTTCCATCTTTATGGAGATGGCAGTGTAGATATTTTCATGTTTATAGAGATGGCGGTGTAGATATTTCCATATTTATAGAGATAGCGGTGTAGATATTTCCATCTTTCTACAGATGGCAGTGTAGATATTTCCATGTTTATACAGATGGCGGTGTAGATATTTCCATACTTATAGAGATGTCTGTGTAGATATTTCCATGTGTATACAGATGGTATTGTAGGTATTTCCATGTTTATACAGATGTTGGTGTAGATATTTCCATGTTTATTCAGATGACTGTGTAGATATTTCCGTGTTTTTACAGATGGCAGTGTAGATATTTCAATGTTTATAGAGATGGCGCTGTAGATATTTCCATGTTTATACAGATCGCGGTGTAGTTATTTCCATGTTTATACAGATAGCGGTGTAGCTATTTCCATGTTTTTACAGATATCGGTGTAGATATTTCCATGTTTACTCAGATTGCGGTGTAGATATTTCCATCTTTCTACAGATGGCATTGTAGATATTTCCATGTTTATGCAGATGGCGGTGTAGATATTTCCATGTTTATATAGATGGTGGTGTAGATATTACCATGTTTATACAGATAGCGGTGTAGATATTTCCATGTTTATACAGATCGTGGTGAAGATATTTCCATGTTTATACAGATCGCGGTGTAGATATTTCCATGTTTATACAGATCGCGGTGTAGATATTTCCATGTTTATACAGATAGCGGTGTAGATATTTCCATGTTCATACAGATAGCGGTGTAGATATTTCCATGTTTATAGAGATAGCGGTGTAGGTATTTCCATGTTTATAGACATAGCGGTGTAGATATTTCCATGTTTATATAGATGGCGTTGTAGATATTTCCATGTTTATACCGATAGATGTGTTGGTATTTCCACGTTTATACAGATAGCGATGTAGATATTTCCATGTTTACACAGCTCGCAGTGCAGATATTTATATCTTTATACAGATGGCATTGTAGATATTTCCTTATTCACACAGATGGCGGTGTAGATGTTTCCATGTTTATACAGGTGGCGGAGTAGTTAGTTCCATGTTTATGGAGATGGCAGTGTAGATATTTTCATGTTTATAGAGATGGCGGTGTAGATATTTCCATGTTCATAGAGATAGCAGTGTAGATATTTACATGTTTATACAGATGGCGGTGTAGGTATTTCCATGTGTACACAGATGGCATTGTAGATATTTCCATGTTTATACAGATGACTGTAGAGGTATTTCCATGTTTTACAGATGGCTGTGCAGATATTTCCATGTTTACAGAGATAGCGGTGTAGATATTTCCATGTTTGTACAGATGGCGTTGTTGAAATTTCCATCTATACACAGATGGCCGTGTAGATATTTCCATGTTTATACAGATGGCAGCGTAGATATTTCCATGGACATGCAGATGGCGGTGTAGATATTTCCATGTTTATACAGATAGCGGTGTAGATATTTCCATGTTTTCACAGATGGTGGTGTAGATATTTCCGTGTTTATACACATGGCGGAGGAGATACTTCCATCTTTATAGAGATGTCCGTGTATATATTTTCATGTTTATAGAGATGGCGGTGTAGATATTTCCATATTTATAGAGATAGCGGGGTAGATATTTCCATCTTTCTACAGATGGCAGTGTAGATATTTCCATGTTTATACAGATGGCGGTGTAGATATTTCCATACTTATAGAGATGTCTGTGTAGATATTTCCATGTGTATACAGATGTTATTGTAGGTATTTCCATGTTTACACAGATGGTGTTGTAGATATTTCCATGTTTATTCAGATGACTGTGTAGATATTTCCATGGTTTTACAGATGGCAGTGTAGATATTTCAATGTTTATAGAGATGGCGCTGTAGATATTTCCATGTTTATACAGATCGCGGTGTAGAAACTTCCATGTTTATAGAGATAGCGGTGTAGGTATTTCCATGTTTATAGACATAGCGGTGTAGGTATTTCCATGTTTATATAGATGGCGTTGTAGATATTTCCATGTTTATACCGATAGATGTGTTGGTATTTCCACGTTTATACAGATAGCGATGTAGATATTTCCATGTTTATACAGCTCGCAGTGCAGATATTTATATCTTTAAAGATGGCATTGTAGATATTTCCTTATTCACTCAGATGGCGGTGTAGATGTTTCCATGTTTATACAGATGGCGGAGTAGTTAGTTCCATGTTTATGGAGATGGCAGTGTAGATATTTTCATGTTTATAGAGATGGCGGTGTAGATATTTCCATGTTTATAGAGATAGCAGTGTAGATATTTACATGTTCATACAGATGGTGGTGTAGATATTTCCATGTGTATACAGATGGCATTGTAGATATTTCCATGTTTATACAGATGACTGTAGAGGTATTTCCATGTTTTACATATGGCTGTGCAGATATTTCCATGTTTATAGAGATAGCGGTGTAGATATTTCCATGTTTGTACAGATTGCGTTGTTGATATTTCCATCTATACACAGATGGCCGTGTAGATATTTCCATGTTTATACAGATGGCAGCGTAGATATTTCCATGGACATGCAGATGGCGGTGTAGATATTTCCATGTTTATACAGATAGCGGTGTAGATATTTCCAGGTTTTCACAGATGGTGGTGTAGATATTTCCGTGTTTATACACATGGCGGAGTGGACACTTCCATCTTTATGGAGATGGCAGTGTAGATATTTTCATGTTTATAGAGATGGCGGTGTAGATATTTCCATATTTATAGAGATAGCGGTGTAGATATTTCCATCTTTCTACAGATGGCTGTGTAGATATTTCCATGTTTATACAGATGGCGGTGTAGATATTTCCATACTTATAGAGATGTCTGTGTAGATATTTCCATGTGTATACAGATGGTATTGTAGTTATTTCCATGTTTATACAGATGGTGGTGTAGATATTTCCATGTTTATTCAGATTGTGTAGGTATTTCCATGTTTTTACAGATGGCAGTGTAGATATTTCAATGTTTATAGAGATGGCGCTGTAGATATTTCCATGTTTATACAGATCGCGGTGTAGATATTTCCATGTTTATACAGATAGCGGTGTAGATATTTCCATGTTTTTACAGATATCGGTGTAGATATTTCCATGTTTACACAGATTGCGGTGTAGATATTTCCATCTTTCTACAGATGGCATTGTAGATATTTCCATGTTTATGCAGATGGCGGTGTAGATATTTCCATGTTTATATAGATGGTGGTGTAGATATTACCATGTTTATACAGATAGCGGTGTAGATATTTCCATGTTTATACAGATCGTGGTGAAGATATTTCCATGTTTATACAGATCGCGGTGTAGATATTTCCATGTTTATACAGATCGCGGTGTAGATATTTCCATGTTTATACAGATAGCGGTGTAGATATTTCCATGTTTATACAGATAGCGGTGTAGATATTTCCATGTTTATAGAGATAGCGGTGTAGGTATTTCCATGTTTATAGACATAGCAGTGTAGATATTTCCATGTTTATATAGATGGCGTTGTAGTTATTTCCATGTTTATACCGATAGATATGTTGGTATTTCCACATTTATACAGATAGCGAAGTAGATATTTCCATGTATATACAGCTCGCGGTGCAGATATTTATATCTTTATACAGATGGCATTGTAGATATTTCCTTATTCACACAGATGGCGGTGTAGATGTTTCCATGTTTATACAGATGGCGGAGTAGTTAGTTCCATGTTTATGGAAATGGCAGTGTAGATATTTTCAGGTTTATAGAGATGGCGGTGTAGATATTTCCATGTTTATAGAGATAGCAGTGTAGATATTTACATGTTTATACAGATGGCTGTGAAGGTATTTCCATGTGTATACAGATGTCATTGTAGATATTTCCATGTTTATACAGATGACTGTAGAGGTATTTCCATGTTTTACAGATGGCTGTGCAGATATTTCCATGTTTATAGAGATAGCGGTGTAGATATTTCCATGTTTGTACAGATGGCGTTGTTGAAATTTCCATCTATACACAGATGGCCGTGTAGATATTTCCATGTTTATACAGAAGGCAGCGTAGATATTTCCATGGACATGCAGATGGCGGTGTAGATATTTCCATGTTTATACAGATAGCGGTGTAGATATTTCCATGTTTTCACAGATGGTGGTGTAGATATTTCCGTGTTTATACACATGGCAGAGTAGATACTTCCATCTTTATAGAGATGGCCGGGTAGATATTTTCATGTTTATAGAGAAGGCGGTGTAGATATTTCCATATTTATAGAGATAGCGGTGTAGATATTTCCATCTTTCTACAGATGGCAGTGTAGATATTTCCATGTTTATACAGATGGCGGTGTAGAAATTTCCATACTTATAGAGATGTCTGTGTAGATATTTCCATGTGTATACAGATGTTATTGTAGGTATTTCCATGTTTATACAGATGGTGGTGTAGATATTTCCATGTTTATTCAGATGACTGTGTAGATATTTCCATGGTTTTACAGATGGCAGTGTAGATATTTCAATGTTTATAGAGATGGCGCTGTAGATATTTCCATGTTTATACAGATCGCGGTGTAGATATTAGCATGTTTATAGAGATAGCGGTGTAGGTATTTCCATGTTTATAGATATAGCGGTGTAGATATTTCCATGTTTATATAGATGGCGTTGTAGATATTTCCATGTTTATACCGATAGATGTGTTGGTATTTCCACGTTTATACAGATAGCGATGTAGATATTTCCATGTTTATACAGCTCGCAGTGCAGATATTTATATCTTTATACAGACGGCATTGTAGATATTTCCTTATTCACACAGATGGCCGTGTAGATGTTTCCATGTTTATACAGATGGCGGAGTAGTTAGTTCCATGTTTATGGAGATGGCAGTGTAGATATTTTCATGTTTATAGAGATGGCGGTGTAGATATTTCCATGTTTATAGAGATAGCAGTGTAGATATTTACATGTTTATACAGATGGCGGTGTAGGTATTTCCATGTGTATACAGAAGGCATTGTGGATATTTCCATGTTTACACAGATGACTGTAGAGGTATTTCCATGTTTTACAGATGGCTGTGCAGATATTTCCATGTTTATAGAGATAGCGGTGTAGATATTTCCATGTTTGTACAGATGGCGTTGTTGAAATTTCCATCTATACACAGATGGCCGTGTAGATATTTCCATGTTTATACAGATGGCAGCGTAGATATTTCCATGGACATGCAGATGGCGGTGTAGATATTTCCATGTTTATACAGATAGAGGTGTAGATATTTCCATGTTTTCACAGATGGTGGTGTAGATATTTCCGTGTTTATACACATGGCGGAGTAGATACTTCCATCTTTATAGAGATGGTCATGTAGATATTTTCATGTTTATAGAGATGGCGGTGTAGATATTTCCATATTTATAGAGATAGCGGTGTAGATATTTCCATCTTTCTACAGATGGAAGTGTAGATATTTCCATGTTTATGCAGATGGCGGTGTAGATATTTCCATACTTATAGAGATGTCTGTGTAGATATTTCCATGTGTATACAGATGGTATTGTAGGTATTTCCATGTTTATACAGATGGTGGTGTAGATATTTCCATGTTTATTCAGATGACTGTGTAGATATTTCCATGTTTTTACATATGGCAGTGTAGATATTTCAATGTTTATGGAGATGGCGCTGTAGATATTTCCATGTTTATACAGAACGCGGTGTAGATATTTCCATGTTTATACAGATAGCGGTGTAGATATTTCCATGTTTTTACAGATATCGGTGTAGTTATTTCCATGTTTACACAGATTGCGGTGTAGATATTTCCATCTTTCTACAGATGGCATTGTAGATATTTCCATGTTTATGCAGATGGCGGTGTAGATATTTCCATGTTTATATAGATGGTGGTGTAGATATTACCATGTTTACACAGATAGCGGTGGAGATATTTCCATGTTTATACAGATCGTGGTGAAGATATTTCCATGTTTATACAGATCGCGGTGTAGATATTTCCATGTTTATACAGATCGCGGTGTAGATATTTCCATGTTTATACAGATAGCGGTGTAGATATTTCCATGTTTATACAGATAGCGGTGTAGATATTTCCATGTTTATAGAGATAGCGGTGTAGGTATTTCCATGTTTATAGACATAGCGGTGTAGGTATTTCCATGTTTATATAGATGGCGTTGTAGATATTTCCATGTTTATACCGATAGATGTGTTGGTATTTCCACGTTTATACAGATAGCGATGTAGATATTTCCATGTTTATACAGCTCGCGGTGCAGATATTTATATCTTTACAGATGGCATTGTAGATATTTCCTTATTCACACAGATGGCGGTGTAGATGTTTCCATGTTTATACAGATGGCGGAGTAGTTATTTCCATGTTTATGGAGATGGCAGTGTAGATATTTCCATATTTATAGAGATAGCGGTGTAGATATTTCCATCTTTCTGCAGATGGCAGTGTAGATATTTCCATGTTTATACAGATGGCGGTGTAGATATGTACATACTTATAGAGATGTCTGTGTAGATATTTCCATGTGTATACAGATGTTATTGTAGTTAATTCCATGTTTACACAGATGGTGGTGTAGATATTTCCATGTTTATTCAGATGACTGTGTAGATATTTCCATGGTTTTACAGATGGCAGTGTAGATATTTCAATGTTTATAGAGATGGCGCTGTAGATATTTCCATGTTTATACAGATCGCGGTGTAGATATTTCCATGTTTATAGAGATAGCGGTGTAGGTATTTCCATGTTTATAGACATAGCGGTGTAGGTATTTCCATGTTTATATAGATGGCGTTGTAGATATTTCCATGTTTATACCTATAGATGTGTTGGTATTTCCACCTTTATACAGGTAGCGATGTAGATATTTCCAAGTTTATACAGCTCGCAGTACAGATATTTATATCTTTACAGATGGCATTGTAGATATTTCCTTATTCACACAGATGGCTGTGTAGATGTTTCCATGTTTATACAGATGGCGGAGTAGTTAGTTCCATGTTTATGGAGATGGCAGTGTAGATATTTTCATGTTTATAGAGATGGCGGTGTAGATATTTCCATGTTTATAGAGATAGCAGTGTAGATATTTACATGTTCATACAGATGGCGGTGTAGGTATTTCCATGTGTATACAGATGGCATTGCAGATATTTCCATGTTTATACAGATGACTGTAGAGGTATTTCCATGTTTTACAGATGGCTGTGCAGATACTTCCATGTTTATAGAGATAGCGGTGTAGATATTTCCATGTTTGTACAGATGGCGTTGTTGAAATTTCCATCTATACACAGATGGCCGTGTAGATATTTCCATGTTTATACAGATGGCAGCGTAGATATTTCCATGGACATGCAGATGGCGGTGTAGATATTTCCATGTTTATACAGATAGCGGTGTAGATATTTCCAGGTTTTCACAGATGGTGGTGTAGATATTTCCGTGTTTATACACATGGCGGAGTGGATACTTCCATCTTTATAGAGATGGCAGTGTAGATATTTTCATGTTTATAGAGATGGCGGTGTAGATATTTCCATATTTATAGAGATAGCGTTGTAGATATTTCCATCTTTCTACAGATGGCGGTGTAGATATTTCCATACTTATAGAGATGTCTGTGTAGATATTTCCATGTGTATACAGGTGTTATAGTAGGTATTTCCATGTTTACACAGATGGTGGTGTAGGTATTTCCATGTTTATTCAGATGACTGTGTAGATATTTCCATGGTTTTACAGATGGCAGTATAGATATTTCAATGTTTATAGAGATGGCGCTGTAGATATTTCCATGTTTATACAGATCGTGGTGTAGATATTTCCATGTTTCTAGAGATAGCGGTGTAGGTATTTCCATGTTTATAGACATAGCGGAGTAGGTATTTCCATGTTTATATAGATGGCGTTGTAGATATTTCCATGTTTATATAGATGGTGGTGTAGATATTACCATGTTTATACAGATAGCGGTGTAGATATTTCCATGTTTATACAGATCGTGGTGAAGATATTTCCATGTTTATACAGATCGCGGTGTAGATATTTCCATGTTTATACAGATCGCGGTGTAGATATTTCCATGTTTATACAGATAGCGGTGTAGATATTTCCATGTTTATAGAGATAGCGGTGTAGGTATTTCCATGTTTATAGACATAGCGGTGTAGTTATTTCCATGTTTATATAGATGGCGTTGTAGTTATTTCCATGTTTATACCGATAGATATGTTGGTATTTCCACGTTTATACAGATAGCGATGTAGATATTTCCATGTTTATACAGCTCGCGGTGTAGATATTTATATCTTTATACAGATGGCATTGTAGATATTTCCTTATTCACACAGATGGCGGTGTAGATGTTTCCATGTTTTAAAGATGGCGGAGTAGTTAGTTCCATGTTTATGGAGATGGCAGTGTAGATATTTTCATGTTGATAGAGATGGCGGTGTAGATATTTCCATGTTTAAAGATATAGCAGTGCAGATATTTACATGTTTATACAGATGGCTGTGTAGGTATTTCCATGTGTATACAGATGGCATTGTAGATATTTCTATGTTTATACAGATGACTGTAGAGGTATTTCCATCTTTTACAGATGGCTGTGCAGATATTTCCATGTTTATAGAGATAGCGGTGTAGATTTTTCCAGGTTTGTATAGATGGCGTTGTTGAAATTTCCATCTATACACAGATGGCCGTGTAGATATTTCCATGTTTATACAGATGGCAGCGTAGATATTTCCATGGACATGCAGATGGCGGTGTAGATATTTCCATCTTTATACAGATAGCGGTGTAGATATTTCCATGTTTTCACAGATGGTGGTGTAGATATTTCCGTGTTTATACACATGGCGGAGTAGATACTTCCATCTTTATAGAGATGTCCGTGTAGATATTTTCATGTTTATAGAGATGGCGGTGTAGATATTTCCATATTTATAGAGATAGCGGTGTAGATATTTACATCTTTCTACAGATGGCAGTGTAGATATTTCCATGTTTATACGGATGGCGGTGTAGAAATTTCCATACTTATAGAGATGTCTCTGTAGATATTTCCATGTGTATACAGATGTTATTGTAGGTATTTCCATGTTTACACAGATGGTGGTGTAGATATTTCCATGTTTATTCAGATGACTATGTAGTTATTTCCATGGTTTTACAGATGGCAGTGTAGATATTTCAATGTTTATAGAGATGGCGCTGTAGATATTTCCATGTTTATACAGATAGCGGTGTAGATATTTCCATGTTTTTACAGATATCGGTGTAGATATTTCCATGTTTACACACATTGCGGTGTAGATATTTCCATCTTTCTACAGATGGCATTGTAGATATTTCCATGTTTATACAGATGACTGTAGAGGTATTTCCATGTTTTACAGATCGCTGTGCAGATATTTCCATGTTTATAGAGATAGCGGTGTAGATATCTCCATGTTTGTACAGATGGCGTTGTTGATATTTCCATCTATACACAGATGGCCGTGTAGATATTTCCATGTTTATACAGATGGCAGCGTAGATATTTCCATGGACATGCAGATGGCGGTGTAGATATTTCCATGTTTATACAGAGAGCGGTGTAGATATTTCCATGTTTTCACAGATGGTGGTGTAGATATTTCAGTGTTTATACACATGGCGGAGTAGATACTTCCATCTTTATGGAGATGGCAGTGTAGATATTTTCATGTTTATAGAGATGGCGGTGTAGATATTTCGATATTTATAGAGATAGCGGTGTAGATATTTCCATCTTTCTACAGATGGCAGTGTAGATATTTCCATGTTTATACAGATGGAGGTGTAGATATTTCCATACTTATACAGACGTCAGTGTAGATATTTCCATGTGTATACAGATGGTATTGTAGGTATTTCCATGTTTATACAGATGGTGGTGTAGATATTTCCATGTTTATTCAGATGACTGTGTAGATATTTCCATGTTTTTACAGATGGCAGTGTAGATATTTCAATGTTTATAGAGATGGCGCTGTAGATATTTCCATGTTTATACAGATCGCGGTGTAGATATTTCCATGTTTATACAGATAGCGGTGTAGATATTTCCATGTATTTACAGATATCGGTGTAGATATTTCCATGTTTACACAGATTGCGGTGTAGGTATTTCCATCTTTCTACAGATGGCATTGTAGATATTTCCATGTTTATGCAGATGGCGGTGTAGATATTTCCATGTTTATATAGATGGTGGTGTAGATATTACCATGTTTATACAGATAGCGGTGTAGATATTTCCATGTTTATACAGATCGCGGTGTAGATATTTCCATGTTTATACAGATCGCGGGGTAGATATTTCTGTGTTTATACAGATAGCATTGTAGATATTTCCTTGTTTTTACAGATAGCGGTGTAGATATTTCCATGTTTATAGAGATAGCGGTGTAGGTATTTCCACGTTTATAGACATAGCGGTGTAGATATTTCCATGTTTATATAGATAAGGTTGTAGATATTTCCATGTTTATACCGATAGATGTGTTGGTATTTCCACGTTTATACCGATAGCGATGTAGATATTTCCATGTTTATACAGCTTGCGGTGCAGATATTTATATCTTTATACAGATGGCATTGTAGATATTTCCTTATTCACACAGATGGCGGTGTAGATGTTTCCATGTTTATACAGATGGCGGAGTAGTTAGTTCCATGTTTATGGAGATGGCAGTGTAGATATTTTCATGTTTATAGAGATGGCGGTGTAGATATTTCCATGTTTATAGAGATAGCAGTGTAGATATTTACATGTTTATACGGATGGCTGTGTAGATATTTCCATGTGTATACAGATGGCATTGTAGATATTTCCATGTTTACACAGATGACTGTAGAGGCATTTCCATGTTTTACAGATGGCTGTGCAGATATTTCCATGTTTATAGAGATAGCGGTGTAGATATTTCCATGTTTGTACAGATGGCGTTGTTGATATTTCCATCTATACACAGATGGCCGTGTAGATATTTCCATGTTTATACAGATGGCAGCGTAGATATTTCCATGGACATGCAGATGGCGGTGTAGATATTTCCATGTTTATACAGAGAGCGGTGTAGATATTTCCATGTTTTCACAGATGGTGGTGTAGATATTTCCGTGTTTATACACATGGCGGAGTAGATACTTCCATCTTTATGGAGATGGCAGTGTAGATATTTTCATGTTTATAGAGATGGCGGTGTAGATATTTCGATATTTATAGAGATAGCGGTGTAGATATTTCCATCTTTCTACAGATGGCAGTGAAGGTATTTCCATGTTTATACAGATGGCGGTGTAGATATTTCCATACTTATAGAGATGTCTGTGTAGATATTTCCATGTGTATACAGATGGTATTGTAGGTATTTCCATGTTTATACAGATGGTGGTGTAGATATTTCCATGTTTATTCAGATGACTGTGTAGATATTTCCATGTTTTTACAGATGGCCGTGTAGATATTTCAATGTTTATAGAGATGGCACTGTAGATATTTCCATGTTTATACAGATCGCGGTGTAGATATTTCGATGTTTATACAGATAGCGGTGTAGATATTTCCATGTTTTTACAGATATCGGTGTAGATATTTCCATGTTTACACAGATTGCGGTGTAGGTATTTCCATCTTTCTACAGATGGCATTGTAGATATTTCCATGTTTATGCAGATGCCGGTGTATATATTTCCATGTTTATATAGATGGTGTTGTAGATATTACCATGTTTATACAGATAGCGGTGTAGGTATTTCCATGTTTATACAGATTGTGGTGAAGATATTTCCATGTTTATACAGATCACGGTGTAGATATTTCCATGTTTATACAGATAGCGGTGTAGATATTTCCATGTTTATACAGATAGCTTTGTAGATATTTCCATGTTTATACAGATAGCGGTGTAGATATTTCCATGTTTATAGAGATGGCGGTGTTGGTATTTCCATGTTTATAGACATAGCGGTGTAGATATTTCCATGTTTATATAGATGGCGTTGTAGAATTTCCATGTTTATACCGATAGATGGGTTGGTATTTCCACGTTTATACAGATAGCAATGTAGATATTTCCATGTTTATACAGCTCGCGGTGCAGTTATTTATATCTTTATACAGATGGCATTGTAGATATTTCCTTATTCACACAGATGGCGTTGTAGATGTTTCCATGTTTATACAGATGGCGGAGTAGTTAGTTCCATGTTTATGGAGATGGCAGTGTAGATATTTTCATGTTTATAGAGATGGCGCTGTAGATATTTCCATGTTTATAGAGATAGCAGTGTAGATATTTCCATGTTTATACAGATGACTGTGGAGGTATTTCCATGTTTTACAGATGGCTGTGCAGATATTTCCATGATATAGAGATAGCGGTGTAGATATTTCCATGTATGTACAGATGGCGTTGTTGATATTTCCATCTATACACAGATGGCCGTGCAGATATTTCCATGTTTATACAGATGGCAGCGTAGATATTTCCATGGACATGCAGATCGCGGTGTAGATAATTCCATGTTTATACAGATAGCGGTGTAGATATTTCCATGTTTTTACAGATATCGGTGTAGATATTTCCATGTTTACACAGATTGCGGTGTAGGTATTTCCATCTTTCTACAGATGGCATTGTAGATATTTCCATGTTTATGCAGATGGCGGTGTATATATTTCCATGTTTATATAGATGGTGGTGTAGATATTACCATCTTTATACAGATAGCGGTGTAGATATTTCCATGTTTATACAGATCGTGGTGAAGATATTTCCATGTTTATACAGATCGCGGTGTAGATATTTCCATGTTTATACAGATCACGGTGTAGATATTTCCATGTTTATACGGATAGCGTTGTAGATATTTCCCTGTTTATACAGATAGCGGGGTAGATATTTCCATGTTTATAGAGATAGCGGTGTAGGTATTTCCATGTTTATAGACATAGCGGTGTAGATATTTCCATGTTTATATAGATGGCGTTGTAGATATTTCCATGTTTATACCGATAGATGTGTTGGTATTTCCACGTTTATACCGATAGCGATGTAGATATTTCCATGTTTATACAGCTCGCGGTGCAGATATTTATATCTTTATACAGATGGCATTGTAGATATTTCCTTATTCACACAGATGGCGGTGTAGATGTTTCCATGTTTATACAGATGGCGGAGTAGTTAGTTCCATGTTTATGGAGATGGCAGTGTAGATATTTACATGTTTATACGGATGGCTGTGTAGATATTTCCATGTGTATACAGATGGCATTGTAGATATTTCCATGTTTATACAGATGACTGTAGAGCTATTTCCATGTTTTACAGATGGCTGTGCAGATATTTCCATGTATATAGAGATAGCGGTGTAGATATTTCCATGTTTGTACAGATGGCGTTGTTGATATTTCCATCTATGCACAGATGGCCGTGTAGATATTTCCATGTTTATACAGATGGCAGCGTAGATATTTCCATGGACATGCAGATGGCGGTGTAGATATTTCCATGTTTATACAGAGAGCGGTGTAGATATTTCCATGTTTTCACAGATGGTGGTGTAGATATTTCCGTGTTTATACACATGGCGGAGTAGATACTTCCATCTTTATGGAGATGGCAGTGTAGATATTTTCATGTTTATAGAGATGGCGGTGTAGATATTTCGATATTTATGGAGATAGCGGTGTATATATTTCCATCTTTCTACAGATGGCAGTGAAGATATTTCCATGTTTATACAGATGGCGGTGTAGATATTTCCATACTTATAGAGATGTCTGTGTAGATGTTTCCATGTGTATACAGATGGTATTGTAGGTATTTCCATGTTTATACAGATGGTGGTGTAGATATTTCCATGTTTATTCAGATGACCGTGTAGATATTTCCATGTTTTTACAGATGGCCGTGTTGATATTTCAATGTTTATAGAGATGGCGCTGTAGATATTTCCATGTTTATACAGATCGCGGTGTAGATATTTCGATGTTTATACAGATAGCGGTGTAGATATTTCCATGTCTTTACAGATATCGGTGTAGATATTTCCATGTTTACACAGATTGCGGTGTAGGTATTTCCATCTTTCTACAGATGGCATTGTAGATATTTCCATGTTTATGCAGATGCCGGTGTATATATTTCCATGTTTATATAGATGGTGTTGTAGATATTACCATGTTTATACAGATAGCGGTGTAGATATTTCCATTTTTATACAGATTGTGGTGAAGATATTTCCATGTTTATACAGATCAAGGTGTAGATATTTCCATGTTTATACAGATAGCGGTGTAGATATTTCCATGTTTATACAGATAGCTTTGTAGATATTTCCATGTTTATACAGATAGCGGTGTAGATATTTCCATGTTTATAGAGATAGCGCTGTAGGTATTTCCATGTTTATAGACATAGCGGTGTAGATATTTCCATGTTTGTATAGATGGCGTTGTAGAATTTCCATGTTTATACCGATAGATGGGTTGGTATTTCCACGTTTATACAGATAGCGATGGAGATATTTCCATGTTTATACAGCTCGCGGTGCAGATATTTATATCTTTATACAGATGGCATTGTAGATATTTCCTTATTCACACAGATGGCGTTGTAGATGTTTCAATGTTTATACAGATGGCGGAGTAGTTAGTTCCATGTTTATGGAGATGGCAGTGTAGATATTTTCATGTTTATAGAGATGGCGGTGTAGATATTTCCATGTTTATAGAGATAGCAGTGTAGATATTTCCATGTTTATACAGATGACTGTGGAGGTATTTCCATGTTTTACAGATGGCTGTGCAGATATTTCCATGATATAGAGATAGCGGTGTAGATATTTCCATGTTTGTACAGATGGCGTTGTTGATATTTCCATCTATACACAGATGGCCGTGAAGATATTTCAATGTTTATACAGATGGCAGCGTAGATATTTCCATGGACATGCAGATGGCGGTGTAGATATTTCCATGTTTATACAGAGAGCGGTGTAGATATTTCCATGTTTTCACAGATGGTGGTGTAGATATTTCCGTGTTTATACACATGTCGGAGTAGATACTTCCGTCTTTATGGAGATGGCAGTGTAGATATTTTCATGTTTATAGAGATGGCGGTGTAGATATTTCCATATTTATAGAGATAGCGGTGTAGATATTTCCATCTTTCTACAGCTGGAAGTGTTGATATTTCCATGTTTCTACAGATGGCGGTGTAGATATTTCCATACTTATACAGATGTCTGTGTATATATTTCCATGTGTATACAGATGGTATGTAGGTATTTCCATGTTTATACAGATGGTGGTGTAGATATTTCCATGTTTATTCAGATGACTGTGTAGATATTTCCATGTTTTTACACATATCAGTGTAGATATTTCAATGTTTATAGAGATGGCGCTGTAGATATCTCCATGTTTATGCAGATCGCGGTGTAGATATTTCCATGTTGATACAGATAGCGGTGTAGATATTTCCATGTTTACACAGATTGCGGTGTAGATATTTCCATCTTTCTACAGATGGCATTGTAGATATTTCCATGTTTATGCAGATGGCGGTGCAGATATTTCCACGTTTATATAGATGGTGGTGTAGATATTACCATGATTATACAGATAGCGTTGTAGATATTTCCATGTTTATACAGATCGCGGTGTAGTTATTTCCATGTTTATACAGATAGCGTTGTAGATATTTCCATGTTTATACAGATAGCGGTGTAGATATTTCCATGTTTTTACAGATATCGGTGTAGATATTTCCATGTTTACACAGATTGCGGTGTAGGTATTTCCATCTTTCTACAGATGGCATTGTAGATATTTCCATGTTTATGCAGATGGCGGTGTATATATTTCCATGTTTATATAGATGGTGGTGTAGATATTATCATGTTTATACAGGTAGCGGTGTAGATATTTCCATGTTTATACAGATCGTGGTGAAGATATTTCCATGTTTATACAGATCGCGGTGTAGATATTTCCATGTTTATACAGATAGCGGTGTAGATATTTCCATGTTTATACAGATAGCAGTGTGGATATTTCCATGTTTATACAGATCGCTGTGTAGATATTTCCATGTTTATACAGATCGCGGTGTAGTTATTTCCATGTTTATACAGATAGCGGTGTAGATATTTCCATGTTTTTACAGATAGCGGTGTAGATATTTCCATGTTTACAGAGATAGCGGTGTAGGTATTTCCATGTTTATTGACATAGCGGTGTAGATATTTCCATGTTTATATAGATGGCGTTGTAGATATTTCCATGTTTATACCGATAGATGTGTTGGTATTTCCACGTTTATACAGATAGCGATGTAGATATTTCCATGTTTATACAGCTCGCGGTGCAGATATTTATATCTTTATACAGATGGCATTGTAGATATTTCCTTATTCACACAGATGGCGGTGTAGATGTTTCCATGTTTATACAGATGGCGGAGTAGTTAGTTCCATGTTTATGGAGATGGCAGTGTAGATATTTTCATGTTTATAGAGATGGCGGTGTAGATATTTCCATGTTTATAGAGATAGCAGTGTAGATATTTACAAGTTTATACAGATGGCTGTGTAGGTATTTCCATGTGTATACAGATGGCATTGTAGATATTTCCATGTTTATACAGATGACTGTAGAGGTATTTCCATGTTTTACAGATGGCTGTGCAGATATTTCCATGTTTATAGAGATAGCGGTGTAGATATTTCCAAGTTTGTACAGATGGCGTTGTTGATATTTCCATCTATACACAGATGGCCTTGTAGATATTTCCATGTTTATACAGATGGCAGTGTAGATATTTCCATGGACAAGCAGATGGCGGTGTAGATATTTCCATGTTTATACAGGTAGCGTTGTAGATATTTCCATGTTTTCACAGTTGGTGGTGTAGATATTTCCGTGTTTATACACATGTCGGAGTAGATACTTCCAACTTTATGGAGATTGAAGTGTACATATTTTCATGTTTATAGAGATGGCGGTGTAGATATTTCCATATTTATCGAGATAGCGGTGTAGATATTTCCATCTTTCTACAGATGGCAGTGAAGATATTTCCATGTTTATACAGATGGCGGTGTAGATATTTCCATACTTATAGAGATGTCTGTGTAGATGTTTCCATGTGTATACAGATGGTATTGTAGGTATTTCCATGTTTATACAGATGGTGGTGTAGATATTTCCATGTTTATTCAGATGACCGTGTAGATATTTCCATGTTTTTACAGATGGCCGTGTTGATATTTCAATGTTTATAGAGATGGCGCTGTAGATATTTCCATGTTTATACAGATCGCGGTGTAGATATTTCGATGTTTATACAGATAGCGGTGTAGATATTTCCATGTCTTTACAGATATCGGTGTAGATATTTCCATGTTTACACAGATTGCGGTGTAGGTATTTCCATCTTTCTACAGATGGCATTGTAGATATTTCCATGTTTATGCAGATGCCGGTGTATATATTTCCATGTTTATATAGATGGTGTTGTAGATATTACCATGTTTATACAGATAGCGGTGTAGATATTTCCATGTTTATACAGATTGTGGTGAAGATATTTCCATGTTTATACAGATCAAGTTGTAGATGTTTCCATGTTTATACAGATAGCGGTGTAGATATTTCCATGTTTATACAGATAGCTTTGTAGATATTTCCATGTTTATACAGATAGCGGTGTAGAAATTTCCATGTTTATAGAGATAGCGCTGTAGGTATTTCCATGTTTATAGACATAGCGGTGTAGATATTTCCATGTTTATATAGATGGCGTTGTAGAATTTCCATGTTTATACCGATAGATGGGTTGGTATTTCCACGTTTATACAGATAGCGATGGAGATATTTCCATGTTTATACAGCTCGCGGTGCAGATATTTATATCTTTATACAGATGGCATTGTAGATATTTCCTTATTCACACAGATGGCGTTGTAGATGTTTCCATGTTTATACAGATGGCGGAGTAGTTAGTTCCATGTTTATGGAGATGGCAGTGTAGATATTTTCATGTTTATAGAGATGGCGGTGTAGATATTTCCATGTTTATAGAGATAGCATTGTAGATATTTCCATGTTTATACAGATGACTGTGGAGGTATTTCCATGTTTTACAGATGGCTGTGCAGATATTTCCATGATATAGAGATAGCGGTGTAGATATTTCCATGTTTGTACAGATGGCGTTGTTGATATTTCCATCTATACACAGATGGCCGTGAAGATATTTCAATGTTTATACAGATGGCAGCGTAGATATTTCCATGGACATGCAGATGGCGGTGTAGATATTTCCATGTTTATACAGAGAGCGGTGTAGATATTTCCATGTTTTCACAGATGGTGGTGTAGATATTTCCGTGTTTATACACATGGCGGAGTAGATACTTCCGTCTTTATGGAGATGGCAGTGTAGATATTTTCATGTTTATAGAGATGGCGGTGTAGATATTTCCATATTTATAGAGATAGCGGTGTAGATATTTCCATCTTTCTACAGCTGGAAGTGTTGATATTTCCATGTTTCTACAGATGGCGGTGTAGATATTTCCATACTTATACAGATGTCTGTGTATATATTTCCATGTGTATACAGATGGTATGTAGGTATTTCCATGTTTATACAGATGGTGGTGTAGATATTTCCATGTTTATTCAGATGACTGTGTAGATATTTCCATGTTTTTACAGATATCAGTGTAGATATTTCAGTGTTTATAGAGATGGCGCTGTAGATATCTCCATGTTTATGCAGATCGCGGTGTAGATATTTCCATGTTGATACAGATAGCGGTGTAGATATTTCCATATTTTTACAGATGTCGGTGTAGATATTTCCATGTCTACACAGATTGCGGTGTAGATATTTCCATCTTTCTACAGATGGCATTGTAGATATTTCCATGTTTATGAAGATGGCGGTGTTGATATTTCCATGTTTATATAGATGGTGGTGTAGATATTACCATGTTTATACAGATAGCGGTGTAGATATTTCCATGTTTATACAGGTCGTGGTGAAGATATTTCCACGTTTATACAGATAGCGGTGTAGATATTTCCATGTTTATACAGATCGCAGTGTAGTTATTTCCATGTTTATACAGATAGCGTTGTAGATATTTCCATGTTTATACAGATAGCGGTGTAGATATTTCCATGTTTTTACAGATATCAGTGTAGATATTTCCATGTTTACAAAGATTGCGGTGTAGATATTTCCATCTTTCTACAGATGGCATTGTAGATATTTCCATGTTTAAGCAGATGGCGGTGCAGATATTTCCACGTTTATATAGATGGTGGTGTAGATATTACCATGATTATACAGATAGCGTTGTAGATATTTCCATGTTTATACAGATCGTGGTGTAGTTATTTCCATGTTTATACAGATAGCGTTGTAGATATTTCCATGTTTATACAGATAGCGGTGTAGATATTTCCATGTTTTTACAGATATCGGTGTAGATATTTCCATGTTTACACAGATTGCGGTGTAGGTATTTCCATCTTTCTACAGATGGCATTGTAGATATTTCCATGTTTATGCAGATGGCGGTGTATATATTTCCATGTTTATATAGATGGTGGTGTAGATATTACCATGTTTATACAGGTAGCGGTGTAGATATTTCCTTGTTTATACAGATCGTGGTGAAGATATTTCCATGTTTATACAGATCGCGGTGTAGATATTTCCATGTTCATACAGATAGCGGTGTAGATATTTCCATGTTTATACAGATAGCAGTGTGGATATTTCCATGTTTATACAGATCGCTGTGTAGATATTTCCATGTTTATACAGATCGCGGTGTAGTTATTTCCATGTTTATACAGATAGCGGTGTAGATATTTCCATGTTTTTACAGATAGCGGTGTAGATATTTCCATGTTTATAGAGATAGCGGTGTAGTTATTTCCATGTTTATTGACATAGCGGTGTAGATATTTCCATGTTTATATAGATGGCGTTGCAGATATTTCCATGTTTATACCGATAGATGTGTTGGTATTTCCACGTTTATACAGATAGCGATGTAGATATTTCCATGTTTATACAGCTCGCGGTGCAGATATTTATATCTTTATACAGATGGCATTGTAGATATTTCCTTATTCACACAGATGGCGGTGTAGATGTTTCCATGTTTATACAGATGGCGGAGTAGTTAGTTCCATGTTTATGGAGATGGCAGTGTAGATATTTTCATGTTTATAGAGATGGCGGTGTAGATATTTCCATGTTTATAGAGATAGCAGTGTAGATATTTACAAGTTTATACAGATGGCTGTGTAGGTATTTCCATGTGTATACAGATGGCATTGTAGATATTTCCATGTTTATACAGATGACTGTAGAGGTATTTCCATGTTTTACAGATGGCTGTGCAGATATTTCCATGTTTATAGAGATAGCGGTGTAGATATTTCCAAGTTTGTACAGATGGCGTTGTTGATATTTCCATCTATACACAGATGGCCGTGTAGATATTTCCATGTTTATACAGATGGCAGCGTAGATATTTCCATGGACATGCAGATGGCGGTGTAGATATTTCCATGTTTATACAGATAGCGTTGTAGATATTTCCATGTTTTCACAGTTGGTGGTGTAGATATTTCCGTGTTTATACACATGGCGGAGTAGATACTTCCAACTTTATGGAGATTGAAGTGTACATATTTTCATGTTTATAGAGATGGCGGTGTAGATATTTCCATATTTATCGAGATAGCGGTGTAGATATTTCCATCTTTCTACAGATGGCAGTGTAGATATTTCCATGTTTATACAGATGGCGGTGTAGTTATTTCCATACTTATACAGATGTCTGTGTAGATATTTCCATGTGTATACAGATGGTATTGTAGGTATTTCCATGTTTATACAGATGCTGTTGTAGATATTTCCATGTTTATTCAGATGACTGTGTAGATATTTCCATGTTTTTACAGATGGCAGTGTAGATAATTCAATGTTTATAGAGATGCGCTGTAGATATCTCCATGTTTATTCAGATCGCGGTGTAGGTATTTCCATGTTTATGCAGATAGCGGTGTAGATATTTCCATGTTTTTACAGATATCGGTGTAGATATTTCCATGTTTACACAGATTGCGGTGTAGATATTTCCATCTTTCTACAGATGGCATTGTAGATATTTCCATGTTTATGCAGATGGCGGTGTATATATTTCCATGTTTTTATAGATGGTGGTGTAGATATTACCATGTTTATACAGATAGCGGTGTAGCTATTTCCATGTTTATACAGATCGTGGTGAAGATATTTCCATGTTTATACAGATCGCGGTGTAGATATTTCCATGTTTATACAGATTGCGGTGTAGATATTTCCATGTTTATACAGATAGCGGTGTAGATATTTCCATGTTTATACAGATAGCGGTGTAGGTATTTCCATGTTTATGGACATAGCGGTGTAGATATTTCCATGTTTATATAGATGGCGTTGTAGATATTTCCATGTTTATACCGATAGATGTGTTGGTATTTAAACGTTTCTACAGATAGCGATGTAGATATTTCCATGTTTATACAGCTCGCGGTGCAGATATTTATATCTTTATACAGATGGCATTGTAGATATTTCCTTATTCACACAGATGGCGGTGTAGATGTTTCCATGTTTATACAGATGGCGGAGTAGTTAGTTCCATGTTTATGGAGATGGCAGTGTAGATATTTTCATGTTTATAGAGATGGCGGTGTAGATATTTCCATATTTATCGAGATAGCGGTGTAGATATTTCCATCTTTCTACAGATGGCAGTGTAGATATTTCCATGTTTATACAGATGGCGGTGTAGTTATTTCCATACTTATACAGATGTCTGTGTAGATATTTCCATGTGTATACAGATGGTATTGTAGGTATTTCCATGTTTATACAGATGGTGTTGTAGATATTTCCATGTTTATTCAGATGACTGTGTAGATATTTCCATGTTTTTACAGATGGCAGTGTAGATAATTCAATGTTTATAGAGATGCGCTGTAGATATCTCCATGTTTATTCAGATCGCGATGTAGGTATTTCCATGTTTATACAGATAGCGGTGTAGATATTTCCATGTTTTTACAGATATCGGTGTAGATATTTCCATGTTTACACAGATTGCGGTGTAGATATTTCCATCTTTCTACAAATGGCATTGTAGATATTTCCATGTTTATGCAGATGGCGGTGTATATATTTCCATGTTTTTATAGATGGTGGTGTAGATATTACCATGTTTATACAGATAGCGGTGTAGCTATTTCCATGTTTATACAGATCGTGGTGAAGATATTTCCATGTTTATACAGATCGCGGTGTAGATATTTCCATGTTTATACAGATTGCGGTGTAGATATTTCCATGTTTATACAGATAGCGGTGTAGCTATTTCCATGTTTCTACAGATAGCGGTGTAGGTATTTCCATGTTTATGGACATAGCGGTGTAGATATTTCCATGTTTATATAGATGGCGTTGTAGATATTTCCATGTTTATACCGATAGATGTGTTGGTATTTAAACGTTTCTACAGATAGCGATGTAGATATTTCCATGTTTATACAGCTCGCGGTGCAGATATTTATATCTTTATACAGATGGCATTGTAGATATTTCCTTATTCACACAGATGGCGGTGTAGATGTTTCCATGTTTATACAGATGGCGGAGTAGTTAGTTCCATGTTTATGGAGATGGCAGTGTAGATATTTTCATGTTTATAGAGATGGCGGTGTAGTTATTTCCATGTTTATAGAGATAGCAGTGTAGATATTTCCATGTTTATACAGATGGCTGTGTAGATATTTCCATGTGTATACAGATGAGATTGTAGATATTTCCATGTTTATTCAGATGACTGTAGAGGTATTTCCATGTTTTACAGATGGCTGTGCAGATATTTCTATGTTTATAGAGATAGCGGGGTAGATATTTCCATGTTTGTACAGATGGCGTTGTTGATATTTCCATCTATACACAGATGGCCGTGTAGATATTTCCATGTTTATACAGATGGCAGCGTAGATATTTCCATGGACATGCAGATGGCGGTGTAGATATTTCCATGTTTATACAGAGAGCGGTGTAGATATTTCCATGTTTTCACAGATGGTGGTGTAGATATTTCCGTGTTTATACACATGGCGGAGTAGATAGTTCCATCTTTATGGAGATGGCAGTGTAGATATTTTCATGTTTATAGAGATGGCGGTGTAGATATTTCCGTATTTATAGAGATAGCGGTGTAGATATTTCCATCTTTCTACAGATGGCAGTGTAGATATTTCCATGTTTATACAGATCGCGGTGTAGATATTTCCATACTTATACAGATGTCTGTGTAGATATTTCCATGTGTATACAGATGGTATTGTAGCTATTTCCATGTTTATACAGATGGTGGTGTAGATATTTCCATGTTTATTCAGATGACTGTGTTGATATTTCCATGTTTTTACAGATGGCAGTGTAGGTATTTCAATGTTTATAGAAATGGCGCTTTAGATATTTCCATGTTTAAACAGATCGCGTTGTAGATATTTCCATGTTTATACAGATATCGGTGTAGATATTTCCATGTTTACACAGATTGCAGTTTAGATTTTTCCATATTTCTACAGATGGCATTGTAGATATTTCCATGTTTATGCAGATGGCGGTGTATATATTTCCATGTTTTTATAGATGGTGGTGTAGATATTACCATGTTTATACAGATAGCGGTGTAGCTATTTCTATGTTTATACAGATCGTGGTGAAGATATTTCCATGTTTATACAGATCGCGGTGTAGATATTTCCATGTTTATACAGATTGCGGTGTAGATATTTCCATGTTTATACAGATAGCGGTGTAGATATTTCCATGATTATACAGATAGCGGTGTAGGTACTTCCATGTTTATGGACATAGCGGTGTAGATATTTCCATGTTTATATAGATGGCATTGTAGATATTTCCATGTTTATACCGATAGATGTGTTGGTATTTAAACGTTTCTACAGATAGCGATGTAGATATTTCCATGTTTATACAGCTCGCGGTGCAGATATTTATATCTTTATACAGATGGCATTGTAGATATTTCCTTATTCACACAGATGGCGGTGTAGATGTTTCCATGTTTATACAGATGGCGGAGTAGTTAGTTCCATGTTTATGGAGATGGCAGTGTAGATATTTTCATGTTTATAGAGATGGCGGTGTAGATATTTCCATGTTTATAGAGATAGCAGTGTAGATATTTACATGTTTATACAGATGGCTGAGTAGATATTTCCATGTGTATACAGATGAGATTGTAGATACTTCCATGTTTATTCAGATGACTGTAGAGGTATTTCCATGTTTTACAGATGTCTGTGCAGATATTTCTATGTTTATAGAGATAGCGGTGTAGATATTTCCATGTTTCTACAGATGGCGTTGTTGATATTTCCATCTATACACAGATGGCCGTGTAGATATTTCCATGTTTATACAGATGGCAGCGTAGATATTTCCATGGACATGCAGATGGCGGTGTAGATATTTCCATGTTTATACAGATAGCGGTGTAGATATTTCCATGTTTTCACAGATGGTGGTGTAGATATTTCCGTGTTTATACACATGGCGGAGTAGATATTTCCATCTTTATGGAGATGGCAGTGTAGATATTTTCATGTTTATAGAGATAGCGGTGTAGATATTTCCATCTTTCTACAGATGGCAGTGTAGATATTTCTATGTTTATACAGATCGCGGTGTAGATATTTCCATACTTATACAGATGTCTGTGTAGATATTTCCATGTGTATACAGATGGTATTGTAGGTATTTCCATGTTTATACAGATGGTGGTGTAGATATTTCCATGTTTATTCAGATGACTGTGTTGATATTTCCATGTTTTTACAGATGGCAGTGTAGGTATTTCAATGTTTATAGAAATGGCGCTTTAGATATTTCCATGTTTAAACAGATCGCGGTGTAGATATTTCCATGTTTATACAGAGAGCGGTGTAGATATTTCCATGTTTTTACAGATATCGGTGTAGATATTTCCATGTTTACACAGATTGCGGTTTAGATATTTCCATATTTCTACAGATGGCATTGTAGATATTTCCATGTTTATGCAGATGGCGGTGTATATATTTCCATGTTTTTATAGATGGTGGTGTAGATATTACCATGTTTATACAGATAGCGTTGTAGCTATTTCCATGTTTATACAGATCGTGGTGAAGATATTTCCATGTTTATACAGATCGCGGTGTAGATATTTCCATGTTTATACAGATTGCGGTGTAGATATTTCCATGTTTATACAGATAGCGTTGTAGATATTTCCATGTTTATACAGATAGCGGTGTAGATATTTCCATGTTTATACAGATAGCGGTGTAGGTATTTCCATGTTTATGGACATAGCGGTGTAGATATTTCCATGTTTATATAGATGGCGTTGTAGATATTTCCATGTTTATACCGATAGATGTGTTGGTATTTAAACGTTTATACAGATAGCGATGTAGATATTTCCATGTTTATACAGCTCGCGGTGCAGATATTTATATCTTTATACAGATGGCATTGTAGATGTTTCCTTATTCACACAGATGGCGGTGTAGATGTTTCCATGTTTATACAGATGGCGGAGTAGTTAGTTCCATGTTTATGGAGATGACAGTGTAGATATTTTCATGTTTATAGAGATGGCATTGTAGATATTTCCATGTTAATAGAGATAGCAGTGTAGATATTTACATGTTTATACAGATGGCTGTGTAGATATTTCCATGTGTATACAGATGCTATTGTAGATATTTCCATGTTTATACAGATGACTGTAGAGGTATTTCCATGTTTTACCGATGGCTGTGCAGATATTTCTATGTTTATAGAGATCGCGGTGAAGATATTTCCATGTTTGTACAGATGGCGTTGTTGATATTTCCATCTATACACAGATGGCCGTGTAGATATTTCCATGTTTATACAGATGGCAGCGTAGATATTTCCATGGACATGCAGATGGCGGTGTAGATATTTCCATGTTTATACAGAGAGCGGTGTAGATATTTCCATGTTTTCACAGATGGTGGTGTAGATAATTCCGTGTTTATACACATGGCGGAGTAGATACTTCCATCTTTATGGAGATGGCAGTGTAGATATTTTCATGTTTATAGAGATGGCGGTGTAGATATTTCCATATTTATAGAGATAGCGGTGTAGATATTTCCATCTTTCTACAGATGGCAGTGTAGATTTTCCATGTTTATACAGATGGCGGTGTAGATATTTCCATACTTATACAGATGTCTTTGTAGTTATTTCCATGTGTATACAGATGGTATTGAAGGTATTTCCATGTTTATACAGATGGTGGTGTAGATATTTCCATGTTAATTCAGATGACTGTGTAGATATTTCCATGTTTTTTCAGATGGCAGTGTAGATATTTCAATGTTTATAGAGATGGCGCTGTAGATATTTCCATGTTTATACAGATCGCGGTGTAGGTATTTCCATGTTTATACAGATAGCGGTGTAGATATTTCCATGTTTTTACAGATATCGGTGTAGATATTTCCATGTTTACACAGATTGCGTTGTAGATATTTCCATTTTCTACAGATGGCATTGTAGATATTTCCATGTTTATGCAGATGGCAGTGTATATATTTCCATGTTTATATAGATGGTGGTGTAGATATTACCATGTTTATACAGATAGCTGTGTAGATATTTCCATGTTTATACAGATCGCGGTGTAGATATTTCCATGTTTATACAGATCGCGGTGTAGATATTTCCATGTTTATACAGATGGCGGTGTAGTTATTTCCATACTTATACAGATGTCTGTGTAGATATTTCCATGTGTATACAGCTGGTATTGTAGGTATTTCCATGTTTATACAGATGGTGGTGTAGATATTTCCATGTTTATTCAGATGACTGTGTAGATATTTCCATATTTTTACAGATGGCAGTGTAGATATTTCAATGTTTATAGAGATGGCACTGTAGATATTTCCATGTTTATACAGATCGCGGTGTAGATATTTCCATGTTTATACAGAGAGCGGTGTAGATATTTCCATGTTTATACAGAGAGCGGTGTAGATTTTCCATGTTTATATAGATGGTGGTGTAGATATTACCATGTTTATGCAGATAGCGGTGTAGATATTTCCATGTTTATACAGATCGTGGTGTAGATATTTCCATGTTTATACAGATCGCGGTGTAGATATTTCTATGTTTATACAGATAGCGGTGTAGATATTTCCATGTTTGTACAGATAGCGGTGTAGATATTTCCATGTTTATAGAGATAGCTGTGTAGGTATTTCCATGTTTATAGACATAGCGGGGTAGATATTTCCATGTTTATATAGATGGCGTTGTAGATATTTCCATGTTTATACCGATAGATGAGTTGGTATTTCCACGTTTATACAGATAGCGATGTAGATATTTCCATGTTTATACAGCTCGCGGTGCAGATATTTATATGTTTATACAGATGGCATTGTAGATATTTCCTTATTCACACAGATGGTGGTGTAGATGTTTCCATGTTTATACAGATGGCGGAGTAGTTAGTTCCATGTTTATGGAGATGGCAGTGTAGATATTTTCATGTTTATAGAGATGGCGGTGTATATATTTCCAAGTTTATAGAGATAGCAGTTTAGATATTTATATGTTTATACAGATGGCTGTGTAGATATTTCCATGTGTATACAGATGAGATTGTAAATATTTCCATGTTTATTCAGATGACTGTAGAGGTATTTCCCTGTTTTACAGATGGCTGTGCTGATATTTCCATGTTTATAGAGATAGCGGTGTAGATATTTCCATGTTTCTACAGATGGCGTTGTTGATATTTCCATCTATACACAGATGGCCGTGTAGATATTTCCATGTTTATACAGATGGCAGCGTAGATATTTCCATGGACATGCAGATGGCGGTGTAGATATTTCCATGTTTATACAGATAGCGTTGTAGATACTTCCATGTTTTCACAGATGGTGGTGTAGATATTTCCGTGTTTATACACATGGTGGAGTAGATAGTTCCATCTTTATGGAGATGGTAGTGTAGATATTTTCATGTTTATAGAGATGGCGGTGTAGATATTTCCGTATTGATAGAGATAGCGGTGTAGATATTTCCATCTTTCTACAGATGGCAGTGTAGATATTTCCATGTTTATACAGATGGCGGTGTAGATATTTCCATACTTATACAGATGTCTGTGTAGATATTTCCATATGTATACAGATGGTATTGTAGGTATTTCCATGTTTATACAGATGGTGGTGTAGATATTTCCACGTTTATTCAGATGACTGTGTTGATATTTCCATGTTTTTACAGATATCGGTGTAGATTTTTCCATGTTTACACAGATTGCGGTGTAGATATTTCCATCTTTCTACAGATGGCATTGTAGATATTTCCATGTTTATGCAGATGGCGGTGTAGATATTTCCATGTTTACATAGATGGTGGTGTATATATTACCATGTTTATACAGATAGCGGTGTAGATATTTCCATGTGTATACAGATCGTGGTGAAGTTATTTCCATGTTTATACAGATCGCGGTGTAGATATTTCCATGTTTCTTCAGATCGCGGTGTAGATATTTCCATGTTTATACAGATAGCGTTGTAGATATTTCCATGTTTATACAGATAGCGGTGTATATATTTCCATGTTTATAGAGATAGCGGTGTAGGTATTTCCATGTTTATAGACATAGCTTTGTAGATATTTCCATGTTTATATAGATGGCGTTTTAGATATTTCCATGTTTATACCGAGAGATGTGTTGGTATTTCCACGTTTATACAGATAGCGATGTAGATATTTCCATGTTTATACAGCTCGTGGTGCAGATATTTATATCTTTATACAGATGGCATTGTAGATATTTCCTTATTCACACAGATGGCGGTGTAGATGTTTCCATGTTTATACAGATGGCGGAGTAGTTAGTTCCATGTTTATGGAGATGGCAGTGTAGATATTTTCATGTTTATAGAGATGGCGGTGTAGATATTTCCATGTTTATAGAGATAGCAGTGTAGATATTTACATGTTTATACAGATGGCTGTGTAGATATTTCCATGTGTATACAGATGCTATTGTAGATATTTCCATGTTTATACAGATGACTGTAGAGGTATTTCCATGTTTTACCGATGGCTGTGCAGATATTTCCATGTTTATAGTGATCGCGGTGTTGATATTTCCATGTTTGTACAGATGGCGTTGTTGATATTTCCATCTATACCCTGATGGCCGTGTAGATATTTCCATGTTTATACAGATGGCAGCGTAGATATTTCCATGGACATGCAGATGGCGGTGTAGATATTTCCATGTTTATACAGAGAGCGGTGTAGATATTTCCATGTTTTCACAGATGGTGGTGTAGATATTTCCGTGTTTATACACATGGCGGAGTAGATACATCAATCTTTATGGAGATGGCAGTGTAGATATTTTCATGTTTATAGAGATGGCGGTGTAGATATTTCCATATTTATAGAGATAGCGGTGTAGATATTTCCATCTTTCTACAGATGGCAGTGTAGATATTTCCATGTTTATACAGATGGCGGTGTAGATATTTCCATACTTATGCAGATGTCTGTGTAGATATTTCCATGTGTATACAGATGGTATTGTAGGTATTTCCATGTTTATACTGATGGTGGTGTAGATATTTCCATGTTTATTCAGATGACTGTGTTGATATTTCCATGTTTTTACAGATGGTAGTGTAGATATTTCAATGTTTATAGAAATGGCGCTTTAGATATTTCCGTGTTTAAACAAATCGCGGTGTAGATAATTCCATGTTTATACAGAGAGCGGTGTAGATATTTCCATGTTTTTACAGATATCGGTGTAGATATTTCCATGTTTACACAGATTGCGGTTTAGATATTTCCATATTTCTTCAGATGGCATTGTAGATATTTCCACGTTTATGCAGATGGCGGTGTATATATTTTCGTGTTTTTATAGATGGTGTTGTAGATATTACCATGTTTATACAGATAGCGGTGTAGCTATTTCCATGTTTATACAGATCGTGGTGAAGATATTTCCATGTTTATACAGATCGCGGTGTAGATATTTCCATGTTTATACAGATTACGGTGTAGATATTTCCATGTTTATACAGATAGCGTTGTAGATATTTCCATGTTTATACAGATAGCGGTGTAGATATTTCCATGTTTATACAGATAGCGGTGTAGGTATTTCCATGTTTATGGACATAGCGGTGTAGATATTTCCATGTTTATATAGATGGCGTTGTAGATATTTCCATGTTTATACCGATAGATGTGTTGGTATTTCCACGTTTATACAGATAGCGATGTAGATATTTCCATGTTTATACAGCTCGCGGTGCAGATGTTTATATCTTTATACAGATGGCATTGTAGATATTTCCTTATTCACACAGATGGCGCTGTAGATGTTTCCATGTTTATACAGATGGCGGAGTAGTTAGTTCCATGTTTATGGAGATGGCAGTGTAGATATTTTCATGTTTATAGAGAAGGCGTTGTAGATATTTCCATGTTAATAGAGATAGCAGTGTAGATATTTACATCTTTATACAGATGGCTGTGTAGATATTTCCATGTGTATACAGATGCTATTGTAGATATTTCCATGTTTATACAGATGACTGTAGAGGTATTTCCATGTTTTACCGATGGCTGTGCAGATATTTCCATGTTTATAGAGATCGAGGTGAAGCTATTTCCATGTTTGTACAGATGGCGTTGTTGATATTTACATCTATACACAGATGGCCGTGTAGATATTTCCATGTTTATACAGATGGCAGCGTAGATATTTCCATGGACATGCAGATGGCGGTGTAGATATTTCCATGTTTATACAGAGAGCGGTGTAGATATTTCCATGTTTTCACAGATGGTGGTGTAGATATTTCCGTGTTTATACACATGGCGGAGTAGATACTTCCATCTTTATGGAGATGGCAGTGTAGATATTTTCATGTTTATAGAGATGGCGGTGTAGATATTTCCATATTTATAGAGATAGCGGTGTAGATATTTCCATCTTTCTACAGATGGCAGTGTAGATTTTCCATGTTTATACAGATGGCGGTGTAGATATTTCCATACTTATACAGATGTCTTTGTAGATATTTCCATGTGTATACAGATGGTATTGTAGATATTTCCATGTTTATACAGATGGTGGTGTAGATATTTCCATGTTTATTCAGATGACTGTGTAGATATTTCCATGTTTTTACAGATGGCAGTGTAGATATTTCAATGTTTATAGAGATGGCGCTGTAGATATTTCCATGTTTATACAGATCACGGTGTAGGTATTTCCATGTTTATACAGATAGCGGTGTAGATATTTCCATGTTTTTACAGATATCGGTGTAGATATTTACATGTTTACACAGATTGCGTTGTAGATATTTCCATCTTTCTACAGATGGCATTGTAGATATTTCCATGTTTATGCAGATGGCGGTGTATATATTTCCATGTTTATATAGATGGTGGTGTAGATATTACCATGTTTATACAGATAGCGGTGCAGATATTTCCATGTTTATACAGATCGCGGTGTAGATATTTCCATGTTTATACAGATCGTGGTGAAGATATTTCCATGTTTATACAGATCGCGGTGTAGATATTTCCATGTTTCTTCAGATCGCGGTGTAGATATTTCCATGTTTATACAGATAGCGTTGTAGATATTTCCATGTTTATACAGATAGCGGTGTAGATATTTCCATGTTTATAGAGATAGCGGTGTAGTTATTTCCATGTTTATAGACATAGCTTTGTAGATATTTCCATGTTTATATAGATGGCGTTGTAGATATTTCCATGTTTATACCGATAGATGTGTTGGTATTTCCACGTTTATACAGATAGCGATGTAGATATTTCCATGTTTATACAGCTCGTGGTGCAGATATTTATATCTTTATACAGATGGCATTGTAGATATTTCCTTATTCACACAGATGGCGGTGTAGATGTTTCCATGTTTATGCAGATGGCGGAGTAGTTAGCTCCATGTTTATGGAGATGGCAGTGTACATATTTTCATGTTTATAGAGATGGCTGTGTAGATATTTCTATGTTTATAGAGATAGCAGTGTAGATATTTACATGTTTATACAGATGGCTGTGAAGATATTTCCATGTGTATACAGATGCTATTGTAGATATTTCCATGTTTATACAGATGACTGTAGAGGTATTTCCATGTTTTACCGATGGCTGTGCAGATATTTCCATGTTTATAGTGATCGCGGTGTAGATATTTCCATTTTTGTACAGATGGCGTTGTTGATATTTCCTTCTATACACAGATGGCCGTGAAGATATTTCCATGTTTATACAGATGGCAGCGTAGATATTTCCATGGACATGCAGATGGCGGTGTAGATATTTCCATGTTTATACAGAGAGCGGTGTAGATATTTCCATGTTTTCACAGATGGTGGTGTAGATATTTCCGTGTTTATACACATGGCGGAGTAGATACTTCCATCTTTATGGAGATGGCTGTGTAGATATTTTCATGTTTATAGAGATGGCGGTGTAGATATTTCCATATTTATAGAGATAGCGGTGTAGATATTTCCATCTTTCTACAGATGGCAGTGTAGATATTTCCATGTTTATACAGATGGCGGTGTAGATATTTCCAAACTTATACAGATGTCTGTGTAGATATTTCCATGTGTATACAGATGGTATTGTAGGCATTTCCATGTTTATACAGATGGTGGTGTATTTATTTCCATGTTTATTCAGATGACTGTGTATATATTTCCAATTTTTTACCGATGGCAGTGTTGATATTTCAATGTTTATAGAAATGGCGCTTTAGATATTTCCATGTTTATACAGATCGCGGTGTAGATATTTCCATGTTTATACAGAGAGCGGTGTAGATATTTCCATGTTTTTACAGATATCGGTGTAGATATTTCCATGTTTACACAGATTGCGGTTTAGATATTTCCATCTTTCTACAGATGGCATTGTAGATATTTCCATGTTTATGCAGATGGCGGTGTATATATTTCAATGTTTATATAGATGGTGGTGTAGATATTACCATGTTTATGCAGATAGCGGTGTAGCTATTTCCATGTTTATACAGATCGTGGTGAAGATATTTCCATGTTTATACAGATCGCGGTGTAGATATTTCCATGTTTTTACAGATTGCGGTGTAGATATTTCCATGTTTATACAGATCGCGTTGTAGATATTTCCATGTTTATAGAGATAGCGGTATAGATATTTCCATGTTTATACAGATAGCGGTGTAGGTATTTCCATGTTTATAGACATAGCGGTGTAGATATTTCCATGTTTATACAGATAGCGTTGTAGATATTTCCATGTTTATAGACATGGCGCTGTAGATATTTCCATGTTTATACAGATCGCGGTATAGATATTTCCATGTTTATACAGATAGCGGTGTAGATATTTACATGTTTATACATTTGGCTGTGTAGATATTTCCATGTGTATACAGATGGCATTGTAGATATTTCCATGTTTATACAGATGACTGTAGAGTTATTTCCATGTTTTACAGATGGCTGTGCAGATATTTCCATGTTTATAGAGATAGCGGTGTAGATATTTAAATGTTTGTACAGATGGCGTTGTTGATATTTCCATCTATACACAGATGGCCGTGTAGATATTTCCATGTTTATACAGATGGCAGCGTAGATATTTCCATGGACATGCAGATGGCGGTGTAGGTATTTCCATGTTTATACAGATAGCGGTGTAGATATTTCCATGTTTATACAGATCGTGGTGAAGATATTTCCATGTTTATACAGATCGTGGTGAAGATATTTCCATGTTAATATAGATGGCGGTGTAGATATTTCCATACTTGTACAGATGTCTGTGTAGATATTTCCAAGTGTATACAGATGGTACTTTAGGTATTTCCATGTTTATACAGATGGTGGTGTAGATATTTCCATGTTTATTCAGATTACCATGTAGCTATTTCCATGTTTTACAGATGGCAGTGTAGATATTTCAATGTTTATAGAGATGGCGCTGCAGATATTTCCATGTTTACACAGATCGCGGTGCAGATATTTCCATGTTTACTCAGATTGCGGTGTAGATATTTCCATCTTTCCACAGATGGCATTGTAGATATTTCCATGTTTATGCAGATGGCGGTGTACATATTTCCATGTTTATATAGATGGTTGTGTAGATATTACCATGTTTATACAGATAGCCGTGTAGGTATTTCCATGTTTATACAGATCGCGGTGTAGATATTTCCATGTTTATACAGATCGCGGTGTAGATATTTCCATGTTTATACAGATAACTTGTAGATATTTCCATGTTTATACAGATAGCGGTGTAGATATTTCCATGTTTATACAGATAGCGGTGTAGATATTTCCATGTTTCTACAGATGGCGTTGTTGATATTTCCATCTATACACAGATGGCCGTGTAGATATTTCCATGTTTATACAGATGGCAGCGTAGATATTTCCATGGACATGCAGATGGCGGTGTAGATATTTCCATGTTTATACAGATAGCGGTGTAGATATTTCCATGTTTTCACAGATGGTGGTGTAGATATTTCCGTGTTTATACACATGGCAGAGTGGATACTTCCATATTTATGGAGATGGCAGTGTATATATTTTCATGTTTATAGAGATGGCGGTGTAGATATTTCCATATTTATAGAGATAGCGGTGTAGATATTTCCATCTTTCTACAGATGGCAGTGTAGATATTTCCTTGTTTATACAGATGGCGTTGTAGATATTTCCAAACTTATACAGATGTCTGTGTAGATATTTCCATTTGTATACAGATGGTATTGTAGGTATTTCCATGTTTATACAGATGGTGGTGTATTTATTTCCATGTTTATTCAGATGACTGTGAATATATTTCCATGTTTTTACAGATGGCAGTGTAGATATTTCAATGTTTATAGAGATGGCGCTGTAGATATTTCCATGTTTATACAGATCGCGGTGTAGATATTTCCATGTTTATACAGATAGCGGTGTAGATATTTCCATGTTTTTACAGATATCGGTGTAGATATTTCCATGTTTACACAGATTGCGGTGTAGATATTTCCATCTTTCTACAGATGGCATTGTAGATAATTCCATGTTTATGCAGATGGCGGTGTATATATTTCCATGTTTATATAGATGGTGGTGTAGATAATACCATGTTTATACAGATAGCGGTGTAGATATTTCCATGTTTATTCAGATCGTGGTGAAGATATTTCCATGGTTATACAGATCGCGGTGTAGATATTTCCATGTTTATACAGATCGCGGTGTAGATATTTCCATGTTTATACAGATAACGTTGTAGATATTTCCATGTTTATACAGATAGCGGTGTAGATACTTCCATGTTTATAGAGATAGCGGTGTAGGTATTTCCATTTTTATAGACATAGCGGTGTAGATATTTCCTTGTTTATATAGATGGCGTTGTAGATATTTCCATGTTTATACGGATAGATGTGTTGGTATTTCCACGTTTATACAGATAGCGATGTAGATATTTCCATGTTTATACAGCTCGTGGTGCAGATATTTATATCTTTATACAGATGGCATTGTAGATATTTCCTTATTCACACAGATGGCGGTGTAGATGTTTGTATGTTTATACAGATGGCGGAGTAGTTAGTTCCACGTTTATGGAGATGGCAGTGTAGATATTTTCATGTTTATAGAGATGGCGGTGTAGATATTTCCATTTTATAGAGATAGCAGTGTAGATATTTACATGTTTATACAGATGGCTGTGTAGGTATTTCCATGTGTATACAGATGGCATTGTAGATATTTCCATGTTTATACAGATGACTGTAGAGGTATTTCCATGTTTTACAGATGGCTCTGCAGATATTTCCATGTTTACAGAGATAGCGGTGTAGATATTTCCATGTTTGTACAGATGGCGTTGTTAATATTTCCATCTATACACAGATGGCCGTGTAGATATTTCCATGTTTATACAGATGGCAGAGTAGATATTTCCATGGACATACAGATGGCGGTGTAGATATTTCCATGTTTATACAGATAGCGGTGTAGATATTTCCATGTTTTCACAGATGGTGGTGTAGATATTTCCGTGTTTATACACATGGCGGCGTAGATACTTCCATTTTTATGGAGATGACAGTGTAGATATTTTCATGTTTATAGAGATGGCGGTGTAGGTATTTCCATATTTATAGAGATAGCGGTGTAGATATTTCCATCTTTCTACAGATGGCAGTGTAGATATTTCCATGTTTATACAGATGGCGGTGTAGATATTTCCATACTTATACAGATGTCTGTGTAGATACTTCCATTTGTATACAGATGGTACTGTAGGTATTTCCATGTTTATACAGATGGTGGTGTAGATATTTCCATGTTTATTCAGATGACTGTGTAGATATTTCCATGTTTTTACAGATGGCACTGTAGATATTTCAATGTTTATAGAGATGGCGCTGTAGATATTTCCATGTTTATACAGATCGCGGTGTAGATATTTCCATGTTTATACAGATAGCAGTGTAGATATTTCCATGTTTATACAGATCGCGGTGTAGATATTTCCATGTTTATACAGATCGCGGTGTAGATATTTCCATGTTTATACAGATCGTGGTGAAGATATTTCCATGTTTATACAGATCGCGGTGTAGATATTTCCATTTTTATACAGATGGCGGTGTAGATATTTCCATACTTATACAGATGTCTGTGTAGATATTTCCATGTGTATACAGATGGTATTGTAGGTAGTTCCATGTTTATACAGATGGTGGTGTAGATATTTCCATGTTTATTCAGATGACTGTGTAGATATTTCCATGTTTTTACAGATGGCAGTGTAGATATTTCAATGTTTATAGAGATGGCGCTGTAGATATTTCCATGTTTATACAGATCGTGGTGTAGATATTTCCATGTTTATACAGAGAGCGGTGTAGATATTTCCATGTTTATATAGATGGTGGTGTAGATATGACCATGTATACACAGATAGCGGTGTAGATATTTCCATGTTTATACAGATCGTGGTGAAGATATTTCCATGTTTATACAGATCGCTGTGTAGATATTTCCATGTTTATACAGATCGCGGTGTAGATAGTTCCATGTTTATACAGATAGCGGTGTAGATATTTCCATGTTTATACAGATAGCGGTGTAGATATTTCCATGTTTATAGAGATAGCGGTGTAGGTATTTCCATGTTTATAGACATAGCGGTGTAGATATCTCCATGTTTATATAGATGGCGTTGTAGATATTTCCATGTTTATACCGAGAGATGTGTTGGTATTTCCACGTTTATACAGATAGCGATGTAGATATTTCCATGTTTATACAGCTCGCGGTGCAGATATTTATATCTTTATACAGATGGCATTGTAGATATTTCCTTATTCACACAGATGGCGGTGTAGATGTTTCCATGTTTATACAGATGGCGGAGTAGTTAGTTCCATGTTTATGGAGATGGCAGTGTAGATATTTTCATGTTTATAGAGATGGCGGTGTCGATATTTCCATGTTTATAGAGATAGCAGTGTAGATATTTACATGTTTATACAGATGGCTGTGTAGATATTTCCATGTGTATACAGATGGCATTGTAGATATTTCCATGTTTATACAGATGACTGTAGAGGTATTTCCATGTTTTACCGATGGCTGTGCAGATATTTCCATGTTTATAGAGATCGCGGTGAAGCTATTTCCATGTTTGTACAGATGGCGTTGTTGATATTTACATCTATACACAGATGGCCGTGTAGATATTTCCATGTTTATACAGATGGCAGCGTAGATATTTCCATGGACATGCAGATGGCGGTGTAGATATTTCCATGTTTATACAGAGAGCGGTGTAGATATTTCCATGTTTTCACAGATGGTGGTGTAGATATTTCCGTGTTTATACACATGGCGGAGTAGATACTTCCATCTTTATGGAGATGGCAGTGTAGATATTTTCATGTTTATAGAGATGGCGGTGTAGATATTTCCATATTTATAGAGATAGCGGTGTAGATATTTCCATCTTTCTACAGATGGCAGTGTAGATTTTCCATGTTTATACAGATGGCGGTGTAGATATTTCCATACTTATACAGATGTCTTTGTAGATATTTCCATGTGTATACAGATGGTATTGTAGATATTTCCATGTTTATACAGATGGTGGTGTAGATATTTCCATGTTTATTCAGATGACTGTGTAGATATTTCCATGTTTTTACAGATGGCAGTGTAGATATTTCAATGTTTATAGAGATGGCGCTGTAGATATTTCCATGTTTATACAGATCGCGGTGTAGGTATTTCCATGTTTATACAGATAGCGGTGTAGATATTTCCATGTTTTTACAGATATCGGTGTAGATATTTACATGTTTACACAGATTGCGTTGTAGATATTTCCATCTTTCTACAGATGGCATTGTAGATATTTCCATGTTTATGCAGATGGCGGTGTATATATTTCCATGTTTATATAGATGGTGGTGTAGATATTACCATGTTTATACAGATAGCGGTGCAGATATTTCCATGTTTATACAGATCGCGGTGTAGATATTTCCATGTTTATACAGATCGTGGTGAAGATATTTCCATGTTTATACAGATCGCGGTGTAGATATTTCCATGTTTCTTCAGATCGCGGTGTAGATATTTCCATGTTTATACAGATAGCGTTGTAGATATTTCCATGTTTATACAGATAGCGGTGTAGATATTTCCATGTTTATAGAGATAGCGGTGTAGTTATTTCCATGTTTATAGACATAGCTTTGTAGATATTTCCATGTTTATATAGATGGCGTTGTAGATATTTCCATGTTTATACCGATAGATGTGTTGGTATTTCCACGTTTATACAGATAGCGATGTAGATATTTCCATGTTTATACAGCTCGTGGTGCAGATATTTATATCTTTATACAGATGGCATTGTAGATATTTCCTTATTCACACAGATGGCGGTGTAGATGTTTCCATGTTTATGCAGATGGCGGAGTAGTTAGCTCCATGTTTATGGAGATGGCAGTGTACATATTTTCATGTTTATAGAGATGGCTGTGTAGATATTTCTATGTTTATAGAGATAGCAGTGTAGATATTTACATGTTTATACAGATGGCTGTGAAGATATTTCCATGTGTATACAGATGCTATTGTAGATATTTCCATGTTTATACAGATGACTGTAGAGGTATTTCCATGTTTTACCGATGGCTGTGCAGATATTTCCATGTTTATAGTGATCGCGGTGTAGATATTTCCATTTTTGTACAGATGGCGTTGTTGATATTTCCTTCTATACACAGATGGCCGTGAAGATATTTCCATGTTTATACAGATGGCAGCGTAGATATTTCCATGGACATGCAGATGGCGGTGTAGATATTTCCATGTTTATACAGAGAGCGGTGTAGATATTTCCATGTTTTCACAGATGGTGGTGTAGATATTTCCGTGTTTATACACATGGCGGAGTAGATACTTCCATCTTTATGGAGATGGCTGTGTAGATATTTTCATGTTTATAGAGATGGCGGTGTAGATATTTCCATATTTATAGAGATAGCGGTGTAGATATTTCCATCTTTCTACAGATGGCAGTGTAGATATTTCCATGTTTATACAGATGGCGGTGTAGATATTTCCAAACTTATACAGATGTCTGTGTAGATATTTCCATGTGTATACAGATGGTATTGTAGGCATTTCCATGTTTATACAGATGGTGGTGTATTTATTTCCATGTTTATTCAGATGACTGTGTATATATTTCCAATTTTTTACCGATGGCAGTGTTGATATTTCAATGTTTATAGAAATGGCGCTTTAGATATTTCCATGTTTATACAGATCGCGGTGTAGATATTTCCATGTTTATACAGAGAGCGGTGTAGATATTTCCATGTTTTTACAGATATCGGTGTAGATATTTCCATGTTTACACAGATTGCGGTTTAGATATTTCCATCTTTCTACAGATGGCATTGTAGATATTTCCATGTTTATGCAGATGGCGGTGTATATATTTCAATGTTTATATAGATGGTGGTGTAGATATTACCATGTTTATGCAGATAGCGGTGTAGCTATTTCCATGTTTATACAGATCGTGGTGAAGATATTTCCATGTTTATACAGATCGCGGTGTAGATATTTCCATGTTTTTACAGATTGCGGTGTAGATATTTCCATGTTTATACAGATCGCGTTGTAGATATTTCCATGTTTATAGAGATAGCGGTATAGATATTTCCATGTTTATACAGATAGCGGTGTAGGTATTTCCATGTTTATAGACATAGCGGTGTAGATATTTCCATGTTTATACAGATAGCGTTGTAGATATTTCCATGTTTATAGACATGGCGCTGTAGATATTTCCATGTTTATACAGATCGCGGTATAGATATTTCCATGTTTATACAGATAGCGGTGTAGATATTTACATGTTTATACATTTGGCTGTGTAGATATTTCCATGTGTATACAGATGGCATTGTAGATATTTCCATGTTTATACAGATGACTGTAGAGTTATTTCCATGTTTTACAGATGGCTGTGCAGATATTTCCATGTTTATAGAGATAGCGGTGTAGATATTTAAATGTTTGTACAGATGGCGTTGTTGATATTTCCATCTATACACAGATGGCCGTGTAGATATTTCCATGTTTATACAGATGGCAGCGTAGATATTTCCATGGACATGCAGATGGCGGTGTAGGTATTTCCATGTTTATACAGATAGCGGTGTAGATATTTCCATGTTTATACAGATCGTGGTGAAGATATTTCCATGTTTATACAGATCGTGGTGAAGATATTTCCATGTTAATATAGATGGCGGTGTAGATATTTCCATACTTGTACAGATGTCTGTGTAGATATTTCCAAGTGTATACAGATGGTATTTTAGGTATTTCCATGTTTATACAGATGGTGGTGTAGATATTTCCATGTTTATTCAGATTACCATGTAGCTATTTCCATGTTTTACAGATGGCAGTGTAGATATTTCAATGTTTATAGAGATGGCGCTGCAGATATTTCCATGTTTACACAGATCGCGGTGCAGATATTTCCATGTTTACTCAGATTGCGGTGTAGATATTTCCATCTTTCCACAGATGGCATTGTAGATATTTCCATGTTTATGCAGATGGCGGTGTACATATTTCCATGTTTATATAGATGGTTGTGTAGATATTACCATGTTTATACAGATAGCCGTGTAGGTATTTCCATGTTTATACAGATCGCGGTGTAGATATTTCCATGTTTATACAGATCGCGGTGTAGATATTTCCATGTTTATACAGATAACTTGTAGATATTTCCATGTTTATACAGATAGCGGTGTAGATATTTCCATGTTTATACAGATAGCGGTGTAGATATTTCCATGTTTCTACAGATGGCGTTGTTGATATTTCCATCTATACACAGATGGCCGTGTAGATATTTCCATGTTTATACAGATGGCAGCGTAGATATTTCCATGGACATGCAGATGGCGGTGTAGATATTTCCATGTTTATACAGATAGCGGTGTAGATATTTCCATGTTTTCACAGATGGTGGTGTAGATATTTCCGTGTTTATACACATGGCAGAGTGGATACTTCCATATTTATGGAGATGGCAGTGTATATATTTTCATGTTTATAGAGATGGCGGTGTAGATATTTCCATATTTATAGAGATAGCGGTGTAGATATTTCCATCTTTCTACAGATGGCAGTGTAGATATTTCCTTGTTTATACAGATGGCGTTGTAGATATTTCCAAACTTATACAGATGTCTGTGTAGATATTTCCATTTGTATACAGATGGTATTGTAGGTATTTCCATGTTTATACAGATGGTGGTGTATTTATTTCCATGTTTATTCAGATGACTGTGAATATATTTCCATGTTTTTACAGATGGCAGTGTAGATATTTCAATGTTTATAGAGATGGCGCTGTAGATATTTCCATGTTTATACAGATCGCGGTGTAGATATTTCCATGTTTATACAGATAGCGGTGTAGATATTTCCATGTTTTTACAGATATCGGTATAGATATTTCCATGTTTACACAGATTGCGGTGTAGATATTTCCATCTTTCTACAGATGGCATTGTAGATAATTCCATGTTTATGCAGATGGCGGTGTATATATTTCCATGTTTATATAGATGGTGGTGTAGATAATACCATGTTTATACAGATAGCGGTGTAGATATTTCCATGTTTATTCAGATCGTGGTGAAGATATTTCCATGGTTATACAGATCGCGGTGTAGATATTTCCATGTTTATACAGATCGCGGTGTAGATATTTCCATGTTTATACAGATAACGTTGTAGATATTTCCATGTTTATACAGATAGCGGTGTAGATACTTCCATGTTTATAGAGATAGCGGTGTAGGTATTTCCATGTTTATAGACATAGCGGTGTAGATATTTCCTTGTTTATATAGATGGCGTTGTAGATATTTCCATGTTTATACGGATAGATGTGTTGGTATTTCCACGTTTATACAGATAGCGATGTAGATATTTCCATGTTTATACAGCTCGTGGTGCAGATATTTATATCTTTATACAGATGGCATTGTAGATATTTCCTTATTCACACAGATGGCGGTGTAGATGTTTGTATGTTTATACAGATGGCGGAGTAGTTAGTTCCACGTTTATGGAGATGGCAGTGTAGATATTTTCATGTTTATAGAGATGGCGGTGTAGATATTTCCATTTTATAGAGATAGCAGTGTAGATATTTACATGTTTATACAGATGGCTGTGTAGGTATTTCCATGTGTATACAGATGGCATTGTAGATATTTCCATGTTTATACAGATGACTGTAGAGGTATTTCCATGTTTTACAGATGGCTCTGCAGATATTTCCATGTTTACAGAGATAGCGGTGTAGATATTTCCATGTTTGTACAGATGGCGTTGTTAATATTTCCATCTATACACAGATGGCCGTGTAGATATTTCCATGTTTATACAGATGGCAGAGTAGATATTTCCATGGACATACAGATGGCGGTGTAGATATTTCCATGTTTATACAGATAGCGGTGTAGATATTTCCATGTTTTCACAGATGGTGGTGTAGATATTTCCGTGTTTATACACATGGCGGCGTAGATACTTCCATTTTTATGGAGATGACAGTGTAGATATTTTCATGTTTATAGAGATGGCGGTGTAGGTATTTCCATATTTATAGAGATAGCGGTGTAGATATTTCCATCTTTCTACAGATGGCAGTGTAGATATTTCCATGTTTATACAGATGGCGGTGTAGATATTTCCATACTTATACAGATGTCTGTGTAGATACTTCCATTTGTATACAGATGGTACTGTAGGTATTTCCATGTTTATACAGATGGTGGTGTAGATATTTCCATGTTTATTCAGATGACTGTGTAGATATTTCCATGTTTTTACAGATGGCACTGTAGATATTTCAATGTTTATAGAGATGGCGCTGTAGATATTTCCATGTTTATACAGATCGCGGTGTAGATATTTCCAAGTTTATACAGATAGCAGTGTAGATATTTCCATGTTTATACAGATCGCGGTGTAGATATTTCCATGTTTATACAGATCGCGGTGTAGATATTTCCATGTTTATACAGATCGTGGTGAAGATATTTCCATGTTTATACAGATCGCGGTGTAGATATTTCCATTTTTATACAGATGGCGGTGTAGATATTTCCATACTTATAGAGATGTCTGTGTAGATATTTCCATGTGTATACAGATGGTATTGTAGGTAGTTCCATGTTTATACAGATGGTGGTGTAGATATTTCCATGTTTATTCAGATGACTGTGTAGATATTTCCATGTTTTTACAGATGGCAGTGTAGATATTTCAATGTTTATAGAGATGGCGCTGTAGATATTTCCATGTTTATACAGATCGTGGTGTAGATATTTCCATGTTTATACAGAGAGCGGTGTAGATATTTCCATGTTTATATAGATGGTGGTGTAGATGTGACCATGTATACACAGATAGCGGTGTAGATATTTCCATGTTTATACAGATCGTGGTGAAGATATTTCCATGTTTATACAGATCGCTGTGTAGATATTTCCATGTTTATACAGATCGCGGTGTAGATAGTTCCATGTTTATACAGATAGCGGTGTAGATATTTCCATGTTTATACAGATAGCGGTGTAGATATTTCCATGTTTATAGAGATAGCGGTGTAGGTATTTCCATGTTTATAGACATAGCGGTGTAGATATCTCCATGTTTATATAGATGGCGTTGTAGATATTTCCATGTTTATACCGAGAGATGTGTTGGTATTTCCACGTTTATACAGATAGCGATGTAGATATTTCCATGTTTATACAGCTCGCGGTGCAGATATTTATATCTTTATACAGATGGCATTGTAGATATTTCCTTATTCACACAGATGGCGGTGTAGATGTTTCCATGTTTATACAGATGGCGGAGTAGTTAGTTCCATGTTTATGGAGATGGCAGTGTAGATATTTTCATGTTTATAGAGATGGCGGTGTCGATATTTCCATGTTTATAGAGATAGCAGTGTAGATATTTACATGTTTATACAGATGGCTGTGTAGATATTTCCATGTGTATACAGATGGCATTGTAGATATTTCCATGTTTATACAGATGACTGTAGAGGTATTTCCATGTTTTACCGATGGCTGTGCAGATATTTCCATGTTTATAGAGATAGCGGTGTAGATATTTCCATGTTTGTACAGATGGCGTTGTTGATATTTCCATCTATACACAGATGGCTGTGTAGATATTTCCATGTTTATACAGATGGCAGCGTAGATATTTCCATGGACATGCAGATGGCGGTGTAGATATTTCCATGTTTATACAGATAGCGGTGTAGATATTTCCATGTTTTCACAGATGGTGGTGAAGATATTTCCGTGTTTATACACATGGCGGAGTAGATACTTCCATCTTTATGGAGATGGCAGTGTAGATATTTTCATGTTTATAGAGATGGCGGTGTAGACATTTCCACATTTATAGAGATAGCGGTGTAGATATTTCCATCTTTCTACAGATGGCAGTGTAGATATTTCCATGTTTATACAGATGGCGGTGTAGAAATTTCCATACTTATACAGATGTCTGTGTAGATATTTCCATGTGTATACAGATGGTATTGTAGGTATTTCCATGTTTATACAGATGGTGGTGTAGATATTTCCATGTTTATTCTGATGACTGTGTAGATATTTCCATGTTTTTACAGATGGCAGTGTAGATATTTCAATGTTTATAGAGATGGCGCTATAGATATTTCCATGTTTATGCTGATCGCGGTGTAGATATTTCCATGTTTATACAGATAGCGGTGTAGATATTTCCATGTTTTTACAGATATCGGTGTAGATATTTCCATGTTTACACAGATTGCAGTGTAGATATTTCCATCTTTCTACAGATGGCACTATAGATATTTCCATGTTTATGCAGATGGCGGTGTAGATATTTCCATGGTTATATAGATGGTGGTGTAGATATTACCTTGTTTATACAGATAGCGGTGTAGATATTTCCATGTTTATACCGATCGTGGTGAAGATATTTCCATGTTTATACAGATCGCGGTGTAGATATTTCCATGTTTATACAGATAGCGGTGTAGATATTTCCATGTTTATACAGATAGCGGTGTAGATATTTCCATGTTTATAGAGATAGCGGTGTAGGTATTTCCATGTTTATAGACATAGCGGTGTAGATATTTCCATGTTTATATAGATGGCGTTGTAGATATTTCCATGTTTATACCAATAGATATGTTGGTATTTCCACGTTTATACAGATAGCGATGTAGATATTTCCATGTTTATACAGCTCGCGGTGCAGATATTTATATCTTTATACAGATGGCATTGTAGATATTTCCTTATTCACACAGATGGCGGTGTAGATGTTTCCATGTTTCTACAGATGGCGGAGTAGTTAGTTTCATGTTTATGGAGATGGCAGTGTAGATATTTTCATGTTTATAGAGATGGCGGTGTCGATATTTCCATGTTTATAGAGATAGCAGTGTAGATATTTACATGTTTATACAGATGGCTGTGTAGATATTTCCATGTGTATACAGATGGCATTGTAGATATTTCCATGTTTATACAGATGACTGTAGAGGTATTTCCATGTTTTACAGATGGCTGTGCAGATATTTCCATGTTTATAGAGATAGCGGTGTAGATATTTCCATGTTTGTACAGATGGCGTTGTTGATATTTCCATCTATACACAGACGGCCGTGTAGATATTTCCATGTTTATACAGATAGCAGCGTAGATATTTCCATGGACATGCAGAAGGCGGTGTAGATATTTCCAGGTTTGTACAGATAGCGGTGTAGATATTCCCATGTTTTCACAGATGGTGGTGTAGATATTTCCGTGTTTATACACATGGCGGAGTAGATACTTCCATCTTTATGGAGATGGCAGTGTATATATTTTCATGTTTTTAGAGATGGCGGTGTAGATATTTCCATATTTATAGAGATAGCGGTGTAGATATTTCCATCTTTCTACAGATGGCAGTGTAGATATTTCCATGTTTATACAGATGGCGTTGTAGATATTTCCAAACTTATACAGATGTCTGTGTAGATATTTCCATGTGTATACAGATGGTATTGTAGGCATTTCCATGTTTATACAGATGGTGGTGTATTTATTTCCATGTTTATTCAGATGACTGTGTATATATTTCCATGTTTTTACAGATGGCAGTGTAGATATTTCAATGTTTATAGAGATGGCGCTGTAGATATTTCCATGTTTATACAGATCGCGGTGTAGATATTTCCATGTTTATACAGATAGCGGTGTAGATATTTCCATGTTTTTACAGATATCGGTGTAGATATTTCCGTGTTTACACAGATTGCGGTGTAGATATTTCCATCTTTCTACAGAGGGCATTGTAGATAATTCCATGTTTATGCAGATGGCGGTGTATATATTTCCATGTTTATATAGATGGTGGTGTAGATAATACCATGTTTATACAGATAGCGGTGTAGATATTTCCATGTTTATTCAGATCGTGGTGAAGATATTTCCATGGTTATACAGATCGCGGTGTAGATATTTCCATGTTTATACAGATCGCGGTGTAGATATTTCCATGTTTATACAGATAACGTTGTAGATATTTCCATGTTTATACAGATAGCGGTGTAGATACTTCCATGTTTATAGAGATAGCGGTGTAGGTATTTCCATGTTTATAGACATAGCGGTGTAGATATTTCCTTGTTTATATAGATGGCGTTGTAGATATTTCCATGTTTATACGGATAGATGTGTTGGTATTTCCACGTTTATACAGATAGCGATGTAGATATTTCCATGTTTATACAGCTCGTGGTGCAGATATTTATATCTTTATACAGATGGCATTGTAGATATTTCCTTATTCACACAGATGGCGGTGTAGATGTTTGTATGTTTATACAGATGGCGGAGTAGTGAGTTCCACGTTTATGGAGATGGCAGTGTAGATATTTTCATGTTTATAGAGATGGCGGTGTAGATATTTCCATTTTATAGAGATAGCAGTGTAGATATTTACATGTTTATACAGATGGCTGTGTAGGTATTTCCATGTGTATACAGATGGCATTGTAGATATTTCCATGTTTATACAGATGACTGTAGAGGTATTTCCATGTTTTACAGATGGCTGTGCAGATATTTCCATGTTTACAGAGATAGCGGTGTAGATATTTCCATGTTTGTACAGATGGCGTTGTTAATATTTCCATCTATACACAGATGGCCGTGTAGATATTTCCATGTTTATACAGATGGCAGAGTAGATATTTCCATGGACATACAGATGGCGGTGTAGATATTTCCATGTTTATACAGATAGCGGTGTAGATATTTCCATGTTTTCACAGATGGTGGTGTAGATATTTCCGTGTTTATACACATGGCGGCGTAGATACTTCCATTTTTATGGAGATGACAGTGTAGATATTTTCATGTTTATAGAGATGGCGGTGTAGGTATTTCCATATTTATAGAGATAGCGGTGTAGATATTTCCATCTTTCTACAGATGGCAGTGTAGATATTTCCATGTTTATACAGATGGCGGTGTAGATATTTCCATACTTATACAGATGTCTGTGTAGATACTTCCATTTGTATACAGATGGTACTGTAGGTATTTCCATGTTTATACAGATGGTGGTGTAGATATTTCCATGTTTATTCAGATGACTGTGTAGATATTTCCATGTTTTTACAGATGGCAGTGTAGATATTTCAATGTTTATAGAGATGGCGCTGTAGATATTTCCATGTTTATACAGATCGCGGTGTAGATATTTCCATGTTTATACAGATAGCAGTGTAGATATTTCCATGTTTATACAGATCGCGGTATAGATATTTCCATGTTTATACAGATCGCGGTGTAGATATTTCCATGTTTATACAGATCGTGGTGAAGATATTTCCATGTTTATACAGATCGCGGTGTAGATATTTCCATTTTTATACAGATGGCGGTGTAGATATTTCCATACTTATACAGATGTCTGTGTAGATATTTCCATGTGTATACAGATGGTATTGTAGGTAGTTCCATGTTTATACAGATGGTGGTGTAGATATTTCCATGTTTATTCAGATGACTGTGTAGATATTTCCATGTTTTTACAGATGGCAGTGTAGATATTTCAATGTTTATAGAGATGGCGCTGTAGATATTTCCATGTTTATACAGATCGTGGTGTAGATATTTCCATGTTTATACAGAGAGCGGTGTAGATATTTCCATGTTTATATAGATGGTGGTGTAGATATGACCATGTTTACACAGATAGCGGTGTAGATATTTCCATGTTTATACAGATCGTGGTGAAGATATTTCCATGTTTATACAGATCGCTGTGTAGATATTTCCATGTTTATACAGATCGCGGTGTAGATAGTTCCATGTTTATACAGATAGCGGTGTAGATATTTCCATGTTTATACAGATAGCGGTGTAGATATTTCCATGTTTATAGAGATAGCGGTGTTGGTATTTCCATGTTTATAGACATAGCGGTGTAGATATCTCCATGTTTATATAGATGGCGTTGTAGATATTTCCATGTTTATACCGAGAGATGTGTTGGTATTTCCACGTTTATACAGATAGCGATGTAGATATTTCCATGTTTATACAGCTCGCGGTGCAGATATTTATATCTTTATACAGATGGCATTGTAGATATTTCCTTATTCACACAGATGGCGGTGTAGATGTTTCCATGTTTATACAGATGGCGGAGTAGTTAGTTCCATGTTTATGGAGATGGCAGTGTAGATATTTTCATGTTTATAGAGATGGCGGTGTCGATATTTCCATGTTTATAGAGATAGCAGTGTAGATATTTACATGTTTATACAGATGGCTGTGTAGATATTTCCATGTGTATACAGATGGCATTGTAGATATTTCCATGTTTATACAGATGACTGTAGAGGTATTTCCATGTTTTACAGATGGCTGTGCAGATATTTCCATGTTTATAGAGATAGCGGTGTAGATATTTCCATGTTTGTACAGATGGCGTTGTTGATATTTCCATCTATACACAGATGGCTGTGTAGATATTTCCATGTTTATACAGATGGCAGCGTAAATATTTCCATGGACATTCAGATGGCGGTGTAGATATTTCCATGTTTATACAGATAGCGGTGTAGATATTTCCATGTTTTCACAGATGGTGGTGAAGATATTTCCGTGTTTATACACATGGCGGAGTAGATACTTCCATCTTTATGGAGATGGCAGTGTAGATATTTTCATGTTTATAGAGATGGCGGTGTAGACATTTCCACATTTATAGAGATAGCGGTGTAGATATTTCCATCTTTCTACAGATGGCAGTGTAGATATTTCCATGTTTATACAGATGGCGGTGTAGAAATTTCCATACTTATACAGATGTCTGTGTAGATATTTCCATGTGTATACAGATGGTATTGTAGGTATTTCCATGTTAATACAGATGGTGGTGTAGATATTTCCATGTTTATTCTGATGACTGTGTAGATATTTCCATGTTTTTACAGATGGCAGTGTAGATATTTCAATGTTTATAGAGATGGCGCTGTAGATATTTCCATGTTTATGCTGATCGCGGTGTAGATATTTCCATGTTTATACAGATAGCGGTGTAGATATTTCCATGTTTTTACAGATATCGGTGTAGATATTTCCATGTTTACACAGATTGCAGTGTAGATATTTCCATCTTTCTACAGATGGCACTGTAGATATTTCCATGTTTATGCAGATGGCGGTGTAGATATTTCCATGTTTATACAGATAGCAGTGTAGATATTTCCATGTTTATACAGATCGCGGTGTAGATATTTCCATGTTTATACAGATCGCGGTGTAGATATTTCCATGTTTATACAGATCGTGGTGAAGATATTTCCATGTTTATACAGATCGCGGTGTAGATATTTCCATTTGTATACAGATGGCGGTGTAGATATTTCCATAGTTATACAGATGTCTGTGTAGATATTTCCATGTGTATACAGATGGTATTGTAGGTAGTTCCATGTTTATACAGATGGTGGTGTAGATATTTCCATGTTTATTCAGATGACTGTGTAGCTATTTCCATGTTTTTACAGATGGCAGTGTAGATATTTCAATGTTTATAGAGATGGCGCTGTAGATATTTCCATGTTTATACAGATAGCGGTGTAGATATTTCCATGTTTTTACAGATATCGGTGTAGATATTTCCATGTTTACACACATTGTGGTGTAGATATTTCCATCTTTCTACAGATGGCATTGTAGATATTTCCATGTTTATACAGATGACTGTAGAGGTATTTCCATGTTTTACAGATGGCTGTGCAGATATTTCCATGTTTATAGAGATAGCGGTGTAGATATCTCCATGTTTGTACAGATGGCGTTGTTGATATTTCCATCTATACACAGATGGCCGTGTAGATATTTCCATGTTTATACAGATAGCAGCGTAGATATTTCCATGGACATGCAGATGGCGGTGGAGATATTTCCATCTTTCTACAGATGGAAGTGTAGATATTTCCATGTTTATACAGATGGCGGTGTAGATATTTCCATACTTATACAGATGTCTGTGTAGATATTTCCATGTGTATACAGATGGTATGTAGGTATTTCCATGTTTATACAGATGGTGGTGTAGATATTTCCATGTTTATTCAGATGACTGTGTAGATATTTCCATGTTTATACAGATAGCGGTGTAGATATTTCCATATTTTTACAGACGTCGGTGTAGATATTTCCATGTTTACACAGATTGCGGTGTAGGTATTTCCATCTTTCTACAGATGGCATTGTAGATAATTCCATGTTCATGCAGATGGCGGTGTAGATATTTCCATGTTTATATAGATGGTGGTGTAGATATTACCATGTTTATACAGATAGCGGTGTAGATATTTCCATGTTTATACAGATCGTGGTGAAGATATTTCCACGTTTATACAGACAGCGGTGTAGATATTTCCATGTTTATACAGATCGCGGTGTAGTTATTTCCATGTTTATACAGATAGCGTTGTAGATATTTCCATGTTTATACAGATAGCGGTGTAGATATTCCCATGTTTAAAGAGATAGCGGTGTGGGTATTTCCATGTTTACAGACATAGCGGTGTAGATATTTCCATGTTTATATAGATGGCGTTGTAGATATTTCCATGTTTATACTGATAGATGTGTTGGTGTTTCAACGTTTATACAGATAGCGATGTAGATATTTCCATGTTTATTCAGCTTGCGGTGCAGATATTTACATCTTTATACAGATGGCATTGTAGATATTTCCTTATTCACACAGATGGCGGTGTAGATGTTTCCATGTTTATACAGATGGCGGAGTAGTTAGTTCCATGTTTATGGAGATGGCAGTGTAGATATTTTCATGTTTATAGAGATGGCGGTGTAGATATTTCCATGTTTATAGAGATAGCAGTGTAGATATTTACATGTTTATACAGATGGCTGTGTAGATATTTCCAAGTGTATACATATGGCATTGTAGATATTTCCATGTTTATACAGATGACTGTAGAGGTATTTTACAGATGGCTGTGCAGATATTTCCATGTTTATAGAGATAGCACTGTAGATATTTCCATGTTTGTACAGATGGCGTTGTTGATATTTCCATCTATACACAGATGGCCGTGTAGATATTTCCATGTTTATACAGATGGCAGCGTAGATATTTCCATGGACATGCAGATGGCGGTGTAGATATTTCCATGTTTATACAGAGAGCGGTGTAGATATTTCCATGTTTTCACAGATGGTGGTGTAGATATTTCAGTGTTTATACACATGGCGGAGTAGATACTTCCATCTTTATGGAGATGGCAGTGTAGATATTTTCATGTTTATACAGATGGCGGTGTAGATATTTCGATATTTATAGAGATAGCGGTGTAGATATTTCCATCTTTCTACAGATGGCAGTGTAGATATTTCCATGTTTATACAGATGGCGGTGTAGATATTTCCATACTTATACAGACGTCAGTGTAGATATTTCCATGTGTATACAGATGGTATTGTAGGTATTTCCATGTTTATACAGATGGTGGTGTAGATATTTCCATGTTTATTCAGATGACTGTGTATATATTTCCATGTTTTTACAGATGGCAGTGTAGATATTTCAATGTTTATAGAGATGGCGCTGTAGATATTTCCATGTTTATACAGATCGCGGTGTAGATATTTCCATGTTTATACAGATAGCGGTGTAGATATTTCCATGTATTTACAGATATCGGTGTAGATATTTCCATGTTTACACAGATTGCGGTGTAGGTATTTCCATCTTTCTACAGATGGCATTGTAGATATTTCCATGTTTATGCAGATGGCGGTGTATATATTTCCATGTTTATGTAGATGGTGGTGTAGATATTACCATGTTTATACAGATAGCGGTGTAGATATTTCCATGTTTATACAGATCGCGGTGTAGATATTTCCATGTTTATACAGATCACGGTGTAGATATTTCTGTGTTTATACAGATAGCGTTGTAGATATTTCCTTGTTTTTGCAGATAGCGGTGTAGATATTTCCATGTTTATAGAGATAGCGGTGTAGGTATTTCCACGTTTATAGACATAGCGGTGTAGATATTTACATGTTTATATAGATAAGGTTGTAGATATTTCCATGTTTATACCGATAGATGTGTTGGTATTTCCACGTTTATACCGATAGCGATGTAGATATTTCCATGTTTATACAGCTTGCGGTGCAGATATTTATATCTTTATACAGATGGCATTGTAGATATTTCCTTATTCACACAGATGGCGGTGTACATGTTTCCATGTTTATACAGATGGCGGAGTAGTTAGTTCCATGTTTATGGAGATGGCAGTGTAGATATTTTCATGTTTATAGAGATGGCGGTGTAGATATTTCCATGTTTATAGAGATAGCAGTGTAGATATTTACATGTTTATACGGATGGCTGTGTAGATATTTCCATGTGTATACAGATGGCATTGTAGATATTTCCATGTTTACACAGATGACTGTAGAGGCATTTCCATGTTTTACAGATGGCTGTGCAGATATTTCCATGTTTATAGAGATAGCGGTGTAGATATTTCCATGTTTGTACAGATGGCGTTGTTGATATTTCCATCTATACACAGATGGCCGTGTAGATATTTCCATGTTTATACAGATGGCAGCGTAGATATATCCATGGACATGCAGATGGCGGTGTAGATATTTCCATGTTTTCACAGATGGTGGTGTAGATATTTCCGTGTTTATACACATGGCGGAGTAGATACTTCCATCTTTATGGAGATGGCAGTGTAGATATTTTCATGTTTATATAGATGGCGGTTTAGATATTTCGATATTTATAGAGATAGCGGTGTAGATATTTCCATCTTTCTACAGATGGCAGTGAAGGTATTTCCATGTTTATACAGATGGCGGTGTAGATATTTCCATACTTATACAGATGTCTGTGTAGATATTTCCATGTGTATACAGATGGTATTGTAGGTATTTCCATGTTTATACAGATGGTGGTGTAGATATTTCCATCTTTATTCAGATGACTGTGTAGATATTTCCATGTTTTTACAGATGGCCGTGTAGATATTTCAATGTTTATAGAGATGGCACTGTAGATATTTCCATGTTTATACAGATCGCGGTGTAGATATTTCGATGTTTATACAGATAGCAGTGTAGATATTTCCATGTTTATACAGATCGCGGTGTAGATATTTCCATGTTTATACAGATCGCGGTGTAGATATTTCCATGTTTATACAGATCGTGGTGAAGATATTTCCATGTTTATACAGATCGCGGTGTAGATATTTCCATTTTTATACAGATGGCGGTGTAGATATTTCCATACTTATACAGATGTCTGTGTAGATATTTCCATGTGTATACAGATGGTATTGTAGGTAGTTCCATGTTTATACAGATGGTGGTGTAGATATTTCCATGTTTATTCAGATGACTGTGTAGATATTTCCATGTTTTTACAGATGGCAGTGTAGATATTTCAATGTTTATAGAGATGGCGCTGTAGATATTTCCATGTTTATACAGATCGTGGTGTAGATATTTCCATGTTTATACAGAGAGCGGTGTAGATATTTCCATGTTTATATAGATGGTGGTGTAGATATGACCATGTTTACACAGATAGCGGTGTAGATATTTCCATGTTTATACAGATCGTGGTGAAGATATTTCCATGTTTATACAGATCGCTGTGTAGATATTTCCATGTTTATACAGATCGCGGTGTAGATAGTTCCATGTTTATACAGATAGCGGTGTAGATATTTCCATGTTTATACAGATAGCGGTGTAGATATTTCCATGTTTATAGAGATAGCGGTGTAGGTATTTCCATGTTTATAGACATAGCGGTGTAGATATCTCCATGTTTATATAGATGGCGTTGTAGATATTTCCATGTTTATACCGAGAGATGTGTTGGTATTTCCACGTTTATACAGATAGCGATGTAGATATTTCCATGTTTATACAGCTCGCGGTGCAGATATTTATATCTTTATACAGATGGCATTGTAGATATTTCCTTATTCACACAGATGGCGGTGTAGATGTTTCCATGTTTATACAGATGGCGGAGTAGTTAGTTCCATGTTTATGGAGATGGCAGTGTAGATATTTTCATGTTTATAGAGATGGCGGTGTCGATATTTCCATGTTTATAGAGATAGCAGTGTAGATATTTACATGTTTATACAGATGGCTGTGTAGATATTTCCATGTGTATACAGATGGCATTGTAGATATTTCCATGTTTATACAGATGACTGTAGAGGTATTTCCATGTTTTACAGATGGCTGTGCAGATATTTCCATGTTTATAGAGATAGCGGTGTAGATATTTCCATGTTTGTACAGATGGCGTTGTTGATATTTCCATCTATACACAGATGGCCGTGTAGATATTTCCATGTTTATACAGATAGCAGCGTAGATATTTCCATGGACATGCAGAAGGCGGTGTAGATATTTCCAGGTTTGTACAGATAGCGGTGTAGATATTTCCATGTTTTCACAGATGGTGGTGTAGATATTTCCGTGTTTATACACATGGCGGAGTAGATACTTCCATCTTTATGGAGATGGCAGTGTATATATTTTCATGTTTTTAGAGATGGCGGTGTAGATATTTCCATATTTATAGAGATAGCGGTGTAGATATTTCCATCTTTCTACAGATGGCAGTGTAGATATTTCCATGTTTATACAGATGGCGTTGTAGATATTTCCAAACTTATACAGATGTCTGTGTAGATATTTCCATGTGTATACAGATGGTATTGTAGGTATTTCCATGTTTATACAGATGGTGGTGTATTTATTTCCATGTTTATTCAGATGACTGTGTATATATTTCCATGTTTTTACAGATGGCAGTGTAGATATTTCAATGTTTATGGAGATGGCGCTGTAGATATTTCCATGTTTATACAGATCGCGGTGTAGATATTTCCATGTTTATACAGATAGCGGTGTAGATATTTCCATGTTTTTACAGATATCGGTGTAGATATTTCCATGTTTACACAGATTGCGGTGTAGATATTTCCATCTTTCTACAGAGGGCATTGTAGATAATTCCATGTTTATGCAGATGGCGGTGTATATATTTCCATGTTTATATAGATGGTGGTGTAGATAATACCATGTTTATACAGATAGCGGTGTAGATATTTCCATGTTTATTCAGATCGTGGTGAAGATATTTCCATGGTTATACAGATCGCGGTGTAGATATTTCCATGTTTATACAGATCGCGGTGTAGATATTTCCATGTTTATACAGATAACGTTGTAGATATTTCCATGTTTATACAGATAGCGGTGTAGATACTTCCATGTTTATAGAGATAGCGGTGTAGGTATTTCCATGTTTATAGACATAGCGGTGTAGATATTTCCTTGTTTATATAGATGGCGTTGTAGATATTTCCATGTTTATACGGATAGATGTGTTGGTATTTCCACGTTTATACAGATAGCGATGTAGATATTTCCATGTTTATACAGCTCGTGGTGCAGATATTTATATCTTTATACAGATGGCATTGTAGATATTTCCTTATTCACACAGATGGCGGTGTAGATGTTTGTATGTTTATACAGATGGCGGAGTAGTTAGTTCCACGTTTATGGAGATGGCAGTGTAGATATTTTCATGTTTATAGAGATGGCGGTGTAGATATTTCCATTTTATAGAGATAGCAGTGTAGATATTTACATGTTTATACAGATGGCTGTGTAGGTATTTCCATGTGTATACAGATGGCATTGTAGATATTTCCATGTTTATACAGATGACTGTAGAGGTATTTCCATGTTTTACAGATGGCTGTGCAGATATTTCCATGTTTACAGAGATAGCGGTGTAGATATTTCCATGTTTGTACAGATGGCGTTGTTAATATTTCCATCTATACACAGATGGCCGTGTAGATATTTCCATGTTTATACAGATGGCAGAGTAGATATTTCCATGGACATACAGATGGCGGTGTAGATATTTCCATGTTTATACAGATAGCGGTGTAGATATTTCCATGTTTTCACAGATGGTGGTGTAGATATTTCCGTGTTTATACACATGGCGGCGTAGATACTTCCATTTTTATGGAGATGACAGTGTAGATATTTTCATGTTTATAGAGATGGCGGTGTAGGTATTTCCATATTTATAGAGATAGCGGTGTAGATATTTCCATCTTTCTACAGATGGCAGTGTAGATATTTCCATGTTTATACAGATGGCGGTGTAGATATTTCCATACTTATACAGATGTCTGTGTAGATACTTCCATTTGTATACAGATGGTACTGTAGGTATTTCCATGTTTATACAGATGGTGGTGTAGATATTTCCATGTTTATTCAGATGACTGTGTAGATATTTCCATGTTTTTACAGATGGCAGTGTAGATATTTCAATGTTTATAGAGATGGCGCTGTAGATATTTCCATGTTTATACAGATCGCGGTGTAGATATTTCCATGTTTATACAGATAGCAGTGTAGATATTTCCATGTTTATACAGATCGCGGTGTAGATATTTCCATGTTTATACAGATCGCGGTGTAGATATTTCCATGTTTATACAGATCGTGGTGAAGATATTTCCATGTTTATACAGATCGCGGTGTAGATATTTCCATTTTTATACAGATGGCGGTGTAGATATTTCCATACTTATACAGATGTCTGTGTAGATATTTCCATGTGTATACAGATGGTATTGTAGGTAGTTCCATGTTTATACAGATGGTGGTGTAGATATTTCCATGTTTATTCAGATGACTGTGTAGATATTTCCATGTTTTTACAGATGGAAGTGTAGATATTTCAATGTTTATAGAGATGGCGCTGTAGATATTTCCATGTTTATACAGATCGTGGTGTAGATATTTCCATGTTTATACAGAGAGCGGTGTAGATATTTCCATGTTTATATAGATGGTGGTGTAGATATGACCATGTTTACACAGATAGCGGTGTAGATATTTCCATGTTTATACAGATCGTGGTGAAGATATTTCCATGTTTATACAGATCGCTGTGTAGATATTTCCATGTTTATACAGATCGCGGTGTAGATAGTTCCATGTTTACACAGATAGCGGTGTAGATATTTCCATGTTTATACAGATAGCGGTGTAGATATTTCCATGTTTATAGAGATAGCGGTGTAGGTATTTCCATGTTTATAGACATAGCGGTGTAGATATCTCCATGTTTATATAGATGGCGTTGTAGATATTTCCATGTTTATACCGAGAGATGTGTTGGTATTTCCACGTTTATACAGATAGCGATGTAGATATTTCCATGTTTATACAGCTCGCGGTGCAGATATTTATATCTTTATACAGATGGCATTGTAGATATTTCCTTATTCACACAGATGGCGGTGTAGATGTTTCCATGTTTATACAGATGGCGGAGTAGTTAGTTCCATGTTTATGGAGATGGCAGTGTAGATATTTTCATGTTTATAGAGATGGCGGTGTCGATATTTCCATGTTTATAGAGATAGCAGTGTAGATATTTACATGTTTATACAGATGGCTGTGTAGATATTTCCATGTGTATACAGATGGCATTGTAGATATTTCCATGTTTATACAGATGACTGTAGAGGTATTTCCAGGTTTTACAGATGGCTGTGCAGATATTTCCATGTTTATAGAGATAGCGGTGTGGATATTTCCATGTTTGTACAGATGGCGTTGTTGATATTTCCATCTATACACAGATGGCTGTGTAGATATTTCCATGTTTATACAGATGGCAGCGTAGATATTTCCATGGACATGCAGATGGCGGTGTAGATATTTCCATGTTTATACAGATAGCGGTGTAGATATTTCCATGTTTTCACAGATGGTGGTGAAGATATTTCCGTGTTTATACACATGGCGGAGTAGATACTTCCATCTTTATGGAGATGGCAGTGTAGATATTTTCATGTTTATAGAGATGGCGGTGTAGACATTTCCACATTTATAGAGATAGCGGTGTAGATATTTCCATCTTTCTACAGATGGCAGTGTAGATATTTCCATGTTTATACAGATGGCGGTGTAGAAATTTCCATACTTATACAGATGTCTGTGTAGATATTTCCATGTGTATACAGATGGTATTGTAGGTATTTCCATGTTTATACAGATGGTGGTGTAGATATTTCCATGTTTATTCTGATGACTGTGTAGATATTTCCATGTTTTTACAGATGGCAGTGTAGATATTTCAATGTTTATAGAGATGGCGCTGTAGATATTTCCATGTTTATGCTGATCGCGGTGTAGATATTTCCATGTTTATACAGATAGCGGTGTAGATATTTCCATGTTTTTACAGATATCGGTGTAGATATTTCCATGTTTACACAGATTGCAGTGTAGATATTTCCATCTTTCTACAGATGGCACTGTAGATATTTCCATGTGTATGCAGATGGCGGTGTAGATATTTCCATGGTTATATAGATGGTGGTGTAGATATTACCATGTTTATACCGATCGTGGTGAAGATATTTCCATGTTTATACAGATCGCGGTGTAGATATTTCCATGTTTATACAGATAGCGGTGTAGATATTTCCATGTTTATACAGATAGCGGTGTAGATATTTCCATGTTTATAGAGATAGCGGTGTAGGTATTTCCATGTTTATAGACATAGCGGTGTAGATATTTCCATGTTTATATAGATGGCGTTGTAGATATTTCCATGTTTATACCAATAGATATGTTGGTATTTCCACGTTTATACAGATAGCGATGTAAATATTTCCATGTTTATACAGCTCGCGGTGCAGATATTTATATCTTTATACAGATGGCATTGTAGATATTTCCTTATTCACACAGATGGCGGTGTAGATGTTTCCATGTTTCTACAGATGGCGGAGTAGTTAGTTTCATGTTTATGGAGATGGCAGTGTAGATATTTTCATGTTTATAGAGATGGCGGTGTCGATATTTCCATGTTTATAGAGATAGCAGTGTAGATATTTACATGTTTATACAGATGGCTGTGTAGATATTTCCATGTGTATACAGATGGCATTGTAGATATTTCCATGTTTATACAGATGACTGTAGAGGTATTTCCATGTTTTACAGATGGCTGTGCAGATATTTCCATGTTTATAGAGATAGCGGTGTAGATATTTCCATGTTTGTACAGATGGCGTTGTTGATATTTCCATCTATACACAGATGGCCGTGTAGATATTTCCATGTTTATACAGATAGCAGCGTAGATATTTCCATGGACATGCAGAAGGCGGTGTAGATATTTCCAGGTTTGTACAGATAGCGGTGTAGATATTTCCATGTTTTCACAGATGGTGGTGTAGATATTTCCGTGTTTATACACATGGCGGAGTAGATACTTCCATCTTTATGGAGATGGCAGTGTATATATTTTCATGTTTTTAGAGATGGCGGTGTAGATATTTCCATATTTATAGAGATAGCGGTGTAGATATTTCCATCTTTCTACAGATGGCAGTGTAGATATTTCCATGTTTATACAGATGGCGTTGTAGATATTTCCAAACTTATACAGATGTCTGTGTAGATATTTCCATGTGTATACAGATGGTATTGCAGGTATTTCCATGTTTATACAGATGGTGGTGTATTTATTTCCATGTTTATTCAGATGACTGTGTATATATTTCCATGTTTTTACAGATGGCAGTGTAGATATTTCAATGTTTATAGAGATGGCGCTGTAGATATTTCCATGTTTATACAGATCGCGGTGTAGATATTTCCATGTTTATACAGATAGCGGTGTAGATATTTCCATGTTTTTACAGATATCGGTGTAGATATTTCCATGTTTACACAGATTGCGGTGTAGATATTTCCATCTTTCTACAGAGGGCATTGTAGATAATTCCATGTTTATGCAGATGGCGGTGTATATATTTCCATGTTTATATAGATGGTGGTGTAGATAATACCATGTTTATACAGATAGCGGTGTAGATATTTCCATGTTTATTCAGATCGTGGTGAAGATATTTCCATGGTTATACAGATCGCGGTGTAGATATTTCCATGTTTATACAGATCGCGGTGTAGATATTTCCATGTTTATACAGATAACGTTGTAGATATTTCCATGTTTATACAGATAGCGGTGTAGATACTTCCATGTTTATAGAGATAGCGGTGTAGGTATTTCCATGTTTATAGACATAGCGGTGTAGATATTTCCTTGTTTATATAGATGGCGTTGTAGATATTTCCATGTTTATACGGATAGATGTGTTGGTATTTCCACGTTTATACAGATAGCGATGTAGATATTTCCATGTTTATACAGCTCGTGGTGCAGATATTTATATCTTTATACAGATGGCATTGTAGATATTTCCTTATTCACACAGATGGCGGTGTAGATGTTTGTATGTTTATACAGATGGCGGAGTAGTTAGTTCCACGTTTATGGAGATGGCAGTGTAGATATTTTCATGTTTATAGAGATGGCTGTGTAGATATTTCCATTTTATAGAGATAGCAGTGTAGATATTTACATGTTTATACAGATGGCTGTGTAGGTATTTCCATGTGTATACAGATGACATTGTAGATATTTCCATGTTTATACAGATGACTGTAGAGGTATTTCCATGTTTTACAGATGGCTGTGCAGATATTTCCATGTTTACAGAGATAGCGGTGTAGATATTTCCATGTTTGTACAGATGGCGTTGTTAATATTTCCATCTATACACAGATGGCCGTGTAGATATTTCCATGTTTATACAGATGGCAGAGTAGATATTTCCATGGACATACAGATGGCGGTGTAGATATTTCCATGTTTATACAGATAGCGGTGTAGATATTTCCATGTTTTCACAGATGGTGGTGTAGATATTTCCGTGTTTATACACATGGCGGCGTAGATACTTCCATTTTTATGGAGATGACAGTGTAGATATTTTCATGTTTATAGAGATGGCGGTGTAGGTATTTCCATATTTATAGAGATAGCGGTGTAGATATTTCCATCTTTCTACAGATGGCAGTGTAGATATTTCCATGTTTATAGAGATGGCGGTGTAGGTATTTCCATGTTTATACAGATGGCGGTGTAGATATTTCCATACTTATACAGATGTATGTGTAGATACTTCCATTTGTATACAGATGGTACTATAGGTATTTCCATGTTTATACAGATGGTGGTGTAGATATTTCCATGTTTATTCAGATGACTGTGTAGATATTTCCATGTTTTTACAGATGGCAGTGTAGATATTTCAATGTTTATAGAGATGGCGCTGTAGATATTTCCATGTTTATACAGATCGCGGTGTAGATATTTCCATGTTTATACAGATAGCAGTGTAGATATTTCCATGTTTATACAGATCGCGGTGTAGATATTTCCATGTTTATACAGATCGCGGTGTAGATATTTCCATGTTTATACAGATCGTGGTGAAGATATTTCCATGTTTATACAGATCGCGGTGTAGATATTTCCATTTTTATACAGATGGCGGTGTAGATATTTCCATACTTATACAGATGTCTGTGTAGATATTTCCATGTGTATACAGATGGTATTGTAGGTAGTTCCATGTTTATACAGATGGTGGTGTAGATATTTCCATGTTTATTCAGATGACTGTGTAGATATTTCCATGTTTTTACAGATGGCAGTGTAGATATTTCAATGTTTATAGAGATGGCGCTGTAAATATTTCCATGTTTATACAGATCGTGGTGTAGATATTTCCATGTTTATACAGAGAGTGGTGTAGATATTTCCATGTTTATATAGATGGTGGTGTAGATATGACCATGTTTACACAGATAGCGGTGTAGATATTTCCATGTTTATACAGATCGTGGTGAAGATATTTCCATGTTTATACAGATCGCTGTGTAGATATTTCCATGTTTATACAGATCGCGGTGTAGATAGTTCCATGTTTATACAGATAGCGGTGTAGATATTTCCATGTTTATAGAGATAGCGGTGTAGGTATTTCCATGTTTATAGACATAGCGGTGTAGATATCTCCATGTTTATATAGATGGCGTTGTAGATATTTCCATGTTTATACCGAGAGATGTGTTGGTATTTCCACGTTTATACAGATAGCGATGTAGATATTTCCATGTTTATACAGCTCGCGGTGCAGATATTTATATCTTTATACAGATGTCATTGTAGATATTTCCTTATTCACACAGATGGCGGTGTAGATGTTTCCATGTTTATACAGATGGCGGAGTAGTTAGTTCCATGTTTATGGAGATGGCAGTGTAGATATTTTCATGTTTATAGAGATGGCGGTGTCGATATTTCCATGTTTATAGAGATAGCAGTGTAGATATTTACATGTTTATACAGATGGCTGTGTAGATATTTCCATGTGTATACAGATGGCATTGTAGATATTTCCATGTTTATACAGATGACTGTAGAGGTATTTCCATGTTTTACAGATGGCTGTGCAGATATTTCCATGTTTATAGAGATAGCGGTGTAGATATTTCCATGTTTGTACAGATGGCGTTGTTGATATTTCCATCTATACACAGATGGCCGTGTAGATATTTCCATGTTTATACAGATGGCAGCGTAGATATTTCCATGGACATGCAGATGGCGGTGTAGATATTTCCATGTTTATACAGATAGCGGTGTAGATATTTCCATGTTTTCACAGATGGTGGTGAAGATATTTCCGTGTTTATACACATGGCGGAGTAGATACTTCCATCTTTATGGAGATGGCAGTGTAGATATTTTCATGTTTATAGAGATGGCGGTGTAGACATTTCCACATTTATAGAGATAGCGGTGTAGATATTTCCATCTTTCTACAGATGGCAGTGTAGATATTTCCATGTTTATACAGATGGCGGTGTAGAAATTTCCATACTTATACAGATGTCTGTGTAGATATTTCCATGTGTATACAGATGGTATTGTAGGTATTTCCATGTTTATACAGATGGTGGTGTAGATATTTCCATGTTTATTCTGATGACTGTGTAGATATTTCCATGTATTTACAGATGACAGTGTAGATATTTCAATGTTTATAGAGATGGCGCTGTAGATATTTCCATGTTTATGCTGATCGCGGTGTAGATATTTCCATGTTTATACAGATAGCGGTGTAGATATTTCCATGTTTTTACAGATATCGGTGTAGATATTTCCATGTTTACACAGATTGCAGTGTAGATATTTCCATCTTTCTACAGATGGCACTGTAGATATTTCCATGTTTATGCAGATGGCGGTGTAGATATTTCCATGGTTATATAGATGGTGGTGTAGATATTACCATGTTTATACAGATAGCGGTGTAGATATTTCCATGTTTATACCGATCGTGGTGAAGATATTTCCATGTTTATACAGATCGCGGTGTAGATATTTCCATGTTTATACAGATAGCGGTGTAGATATTTCCATGTTTACACAGATAGCGGTGTAGATATTTCCATGTTTATACAGATAGCGGTGTAGATACTTCCATGTTTATAGAGATAGCGGTGTAGGTATTTCCATGTTTATAGACATAGCGGTGTAGATATTTCCTTGTTTATATAGATGGCGTTGTAGATATTTCCATGTTTATACGGATAGATGTGTTGGTATTTCCACGTTTATACAGATAGCGATGTAGATATTTCCATGTTTATACAGCTCGTGGTGCAGATATTTATATCTTTATACAGATGGCATTGTAGGTATTTCCTTATTCACACAGATGGCGGTGTAGATGTTTGTATGTTTATACAGATGGCGGAGTAGTTAGTTCCACGTTTATGGAGATGGCAGTGTAGATATTTTCATGTTTATAGAGATGGCAGTGTAGAGATTTCCATTTTATAGAGATAGCAGTGTAGATATTTACATGTTTATACAGATGGCTGTGTAGGTATTTCCATGTGTATACAGATGACATTGTAGATATTTCCATGTTTATACAGATGACTGTAGAGGTATTTCCATGTTTTACAGATGGCTGTGCAGATATTTCCATGTTTACAGAGATAGCGGTGTAGATATTTCCATGTTTGTACAGATGGCGTTGTTAATATTTCCATCTATACACAGATGGCCGTGTAGATATTTCCATGTTTATACAGATGGCAGAGTAGATATTTCCATGGACATACAGATGGCGGTGTAGATATTTCCATGTTTATACAGATAGCGGTGTAGATATTTCCATGTTTTCACAGATGGTGGTGTAGATATTTCCGTGTTTATACACATGGCGGCGTAGATACTTCCATTTTTATGGAGATGACAGTGTAGATATTTTCATGTTTATAGAGATGGCGGTGTAGGTATTTCCATATTTATAGAGATAGCGGTGTAGATATTTCCATCTTTCTACAGATGGCAGTGTAGATATTTCCATGTTTATACAGATGGCGGTGTAGATATTTCCATACTTATACAGATGTCTGTGTAGATACTTCCATTTGTATACAGATGGTACTGTAGGTATTTCCATGTTTATACAGATGGTGGTGTAGATATTTCCATGTTTATTCAGATGACTGTGTAGATATTTCCATGTTTTTACAGATGGCAGTGTAGATATTTCAATGTTTATAGAGATGGCGCTGTAGATATTTCCATGTTTATACAGATCGCGGTGTAGATATTTCCATGTTTATACAGATAGCAGTGTAGATATTTCCATGTTTATACAGATCGCGGTGTAGATATTTCCATGTTTATACAGATCGCGGTGTAGATATTTCCATGTTTATACAGATCGTGGTGAAGGTATTTCCATGTTTATACAGATCGCGGTGTAGATATTTCCATTTTTATACAGATGGCGGTGTAGATATTTCCATACTTATACAGATGTCTGTGTAGATATTTCCATGTGTATACAGATGGTATTGTAGGTAGTTCCATGTTTATACAGATGGTGGTGTAGATATTTCCATGTTTATTCAGATGACTGTGTAGATATTTCCATGTTTTTACAGATGGCAGTGTAGATATTTCAATGTTTATAGAGATGGCGCTGTAGATATTTCCATGTTTATACAGATCGTGGTGTAGATATTTCCATGTTTATACAGAGAGCGGTGTAGATATTTCCATGTTTATATAGATGGTGGTGTAGATATGACCATGTTTACACAGATAGCGGTGTAGATATTTCCATGTTTATACAGATCGTGGTGAAGATATTTCCATGTTTATACAGATCGCTGTGTAGATATTTCCATGTTTATACAGATCGCGGTGTAGATAGTTCCATGTTTATACAGATAGCGGTGTAGATATTTCCATGTTTATACAGATAGCGGTGTAGATATTTCCATGTTTATAGAGATAGCGGTGTAGGTATTTCCATGTTTATAGACATAGCGGTGTAGATATCTCCATGTTTATATAGATGGCGTTGTAGATATTTCCATGTTTATACCGAGAGATGTGTTGGTATTTCCACGTTTATACAGATAGCGATGTAGATATTTCCATGTTTATACAGCTCGCGGTGCAGATATTTATATCTTTATACAGATGGCATTGTAGATATTTCCTTATTCACACAGATGGCGGTGTAGATGTTTCCATGTTTATACAGATGGCGGAGTAGTTAGTTCCATGTTTATGGAGATGGCAGTGTAGATATTTTCATGTTTATAGAGATGGCTGTGTCGATATTTCCATGTTTATAGAGATAGCAGTGTAGATATTCACATGTTTATACAGATGGTGGTGTAGATATTTCCATGTTTATGCTGATGACTGTGTAGATATTTCCATGTTTTTACAGATGGCAGTGTAGATATTTCAATGTTTATAGAGATGGCGCTGTAGATATTTCCATGTTTATGCTGATCGCGGTGTAGATATTTCCATGTTAATACAGATAGCGGTGTAGATATTTCCATGTTTTTACAGATATCGGTGTAGATATTTCCATGTTTACACAGATTGCAGTGTAGATATTTCCAGCTTTCTACAGATGGCACTGTAGATATTTCCATGTTTATGCAGATGGCGGTGTAGATATTTCCATGGTTATATAGATGGTGGTGTAGATATTACCATGTTTATACAGATAGCGGTGTAGATATTTCCATGTTTATACCGATCGTGGTGAAGATATTTCCATGTTTATACAGATCGCGGTGTAGATATTTCCATGTTTATACAGATAGCGGTGTAGATATTTCCATGTTTATACAGACAGCGGTGTAGATATTTCCATGTTTATAGAGATAGCGGTGTAGGTATTTCCATGTTTATAGACATAGCGGTGTAGATATTTCCATGTTTATATAGATGGCGTTGTAGATATTTCCATGTTTATACCAATAGATATGTTGGTATTTCCACGTTTATACAGATAGCGATGTAGATATTTCCATGTTTATACAGCTCGCGGTGCAGATATTTATATCTTTATACAGATGGCATTGTAGATATTTCCTTATTCACACAGATGGCGGTGTAGATGTTTCCATGTTTCTACAGATGGCGGAGTAGTTAGTTTCATGTTTATGGAGATGGCAGTGTAGATATTTTCATGTTTATAGAGATGGCGGTGTCGATATTTCCATGTTTATAGAGATAGCAGTGTAGATATTTACATGTTTATACAGATGGCTGTGTAGATATTTCCATGTGTATACAGATGGCATTGTAGATATTTCCATGTTTATACAGATGACTGTAGAGGTATTTCCATGTTTTACAGATGGCTGTGCAGATATTTCCATGTTTATAGAGATAGCGGTGTAGATATTTCCATGTTTGTACAGATGGCGTTGTTGATATTTCCATCTATACACAGATGGCCTTGTAGATATTTCCATGTTTATACAGATAGCAGCGTAGATATTTCCATGGACATGCAGAAGGCGGTGTAGATATTTCCAGGTTTGTACAGATAGCGGTGTAGATATTTCCATGTTTTCACAGATGGTGGTGTAGATATTTCCGTGTTTATACACATGGCGGAGTAGATACTTCCATCTTTATGGAGATGGCAGTGTATATATTTTCATGTTTTTAGAGATGGCGGTGTAGATATTTCCATATTTATAGAGATAGCGGTGTAGATATTTCCATCTTTCTACAGATGGCAGTGTAGATATTTCCATGTTTATACAGATGGCGTTGTAGATATTTCCAAACTTATACAGATGTCTGTGTAGATATTTCCATGTGTATACAGATGGTATTGCAGGTATTTCCATGTTTATACAGATGGTGGTGTATTTATTTCCATGTTTATTCAGATGACTGTGTATATATTTCCATGTTTTTACAGATGGCAGTGTAGATATTTCAATGTTTATAGAGATGGCGCTGTAGATATTTCCATGTTTATACAGATCGCGGTGTAGATATTTCCATGTTTATACAGATAGCGGTGTAGATATTTCCATGTTTTTACAGATATCGGTGTAGATATTTCCATGTTTACACAGATTGCGGTGTAGATATTTCCATCTTTCTACAGAGGGCATTGTAGATAATTCCATGTTTATGCAGATGGCGGTGTATATATTTCCATGTTTATATAGATGGTGGTGTAGATAATACCATGTTTATACAGATAGCGGTGTAGATATTTCCATGTTTATTCAGATCGTGGTGAAGATATTTCCATGGTTATACAGATCGCGGTGTAGATATTTCCATGTTTATACAGATCGCGGTGTAGATATTTCCATGTTTATACAGATAACGTTGTAGATATTTCCATGTTTATACAGATAGCGGTGTAGATACTTCCATGTTTATAGAGATAGCGGTGTAGGTATTTCCATGTTTATAGACATAGCGGTGTAGATATTTCCTTGTTTATATAGATGGCGTTGTAGATATTTCCATGTTTATACGGATAGATGTGTTGGTATTTCCACGTTTATACAGATAGCGATGTAGATATTTCCATGTTTATACAGCTCGTGGTGCAGATATTTATATCTTTATACAGATGGCATTGTAGATATTTCCTTATTCACACAGATGGCGGTGTAGATGTTTGTATGTTTATACAGATGGCGGAGTAGTTAGTTCCACGTTTATGGAGATGGCAGTGTAGATATTTTCATGTTTATAGAGATGGCTGTGTAGATATTTCCATTTTATAGAGATAGCAGTGTAGATATTTACATGTTTATACAGATGGCTGTGTAGGTATTTCCATGTGTATACAGATGACATTGTAGATATTTCCATGTTTATACAGATGACTGTAGAGGTATTTCCATGTTTTACAGATGGCTGTGCAGATATTTCCATGTTTACAGAGATAGCGGTGTAGATATTTCCATGTTTGTACAGATGGCGTTGTTAATATTTCCATCTATACACAGATGGCCGTGTAGATATTTCCATGTTTATACAGATGGCAGAGTAGATATTTCCATGGACATACAGATGGCGGTGTAGATATTTCCATGTTTATACAGATAGCGGTGTAGATATTTCCATGTTTTCACAGATGGTGGTGTAGATATTTCCGTGTTTATACACATGGTGGCGTAGATACTTCCATTTTTATGGAGATGACAGTGTAGATATTTTCATGTTTATAGAGATGGCGGTGTAGGTATTTCCATATTTATAGAGATAGCGGTGTAGATATTTCCATCTTTCTACAGATGGCAGTGTAGATATTTCCATGTTTATAGAGATGGCGGTGTAGGTATTTCCATGTTTATACAGATGGCGGTGTAGATATTTCCATACTTATACAGATGTCTGTGTAGATACTTCCATTTGTATACAGATGGTACTATAGGTATTTCCATGTTTATACAGATGGTGGTGTAGATATTTCCATGTTTATTCAGATGACTGTGTAGATATTTCCATGTTTTTACAGATGGCAGTGTAGATATTTCAATGTTTATAGAGATGGCGCTGTAGATATTTCCATGTTTATACAGATCGCGGTGTAGATATTTCCATGTTTATACAGATAGCAGTGTAGATATTTCCATGTTTATACAGATCGCGGTGTAGATATTTCCATGTTTATACAGATCGCGGTGTAGATATTTCCATGTTTATACAGATCGTGGTGAAGATATTTCCATGTTTATACAGATCGCGGTGTAGATATTTCCATTTTTATACAGATGGCGGTGTAGATATTTCCATACTTATACAGATGTCTGTGTAGATATTTCCATGTGTATACAGATGGTATTGTAGGTAGTTCCATGTTTATACAGATGGTGGTGTAGATATTTCCATGTTTATTCAGATGACTGTGTAGATATTTCCATGTTTTTACAGATGGCAGTGTAGATATTTCAATGTTTATAGAGATGGCGCTGTAAATATTTCCATGTTTATACAGATCGTGGTGTAGATATTTCCATGTTTATACAGAGAGTGGTGTAGATATTTCCATGTTTATATAGATGGTGGTGTAGATATGACCATGTTTACACAGATAGCGGTGTAGATATTTCCATGTTTATACAGATCGTGGTGAAGATATTTCCATGTTTATACAGATCGCTGTGTAGATATTTCCATGTTTATACAGATCGCGGTGTAGATAGTTCCATGTTTATACAGATAGCGGTGTAGATATTTCCATGTTTATAGAGATAGCGGTGTAGGTATTTCCATGTTTATAGACATAGCGGTGTAGATATCTCCATGTTTATATAGATGGCGTTGTAGATATTTCCATGTTTATACCGAGAGATGTGTTGGTATTTCCACGTTTATACAGATAGCGATGTAGATATTTCCATGTTTATACAGCTCGCGGTGCAGATATTTATATCTTTATACAGATGGCATTGTAGATATTTCCTTATTCACACAGATGGCGGTGTAGATGTTTCCATGTTTATACAGATGGCGGAGTAGTTAGTTCCATGTTTATGGAGATGGCAGTGTAGATATTTTCATGTTTATAGAGATGGCGGTGTCGATATTTCCTGTTTATAGAGATAGCAGTGTAGATATTTACATGTTTATACAGATGGCTGTGTAGATATTTCCATGTGTATACAGATGGCATTGTAGATATTTCCATGTTTATACAGATGACTGTAGAGGTATTTCCATGTTTTACAGATGGCTGTGCAGATATTTCCATGTTTATAGAGATAGCGGTGTAGATATTTCCATGTTTGTACAGATGGCGTTGTTGATATTTCCATCTATACACAGATGGCCGTGTAGATATTTCCATGTTTATACAGATGGCAGCGTAGATATTTCCATGGACATGCAGATGGCGGTGTAGATATTTCCATGTTTATACAGATAGCGGTGTAGATATTTCCATGTTTTCACAGATGGTGGTGAAGATATTTCCGTGTTTATACACATGGCGGAGTAGATACTTCCATCTTTATGGAGATGGCAGTGTAGATATTTTCATGTTTATAGAGATGGCGGTGTAGACATTTCCACATTTATAGAGATAGCGGTGTAGATATTTCCATCTTTCTACAGATGGCAGTGTAGATATTTCCATGTTTATACAGATGGCGGTGTAGAAATTTCCATACTTATACAGATGTCTGTGTAGATATTTCCATGTGTATACAGATGGTATTGTAGGTATTTCCATGTTTATACAGATGGTGGTGTAGATATTTCCATGTTTATTCTGATGACTGTGTAGATATTTCCATGTATTTACAGATGACAGTGTAGATATTTCAATGTTTATAGAGATGGCGCTGTAGATATTTCCATGTTTATGCTGATCGCGGTGTAGATATTTCCATGTTTATACAGATAGCGGTGTAGATATTTCCATGTTTTTACAGATATCGGTGTAGATATTTCCATGTTTACACAGATTGCAGTGTAGATATTTCCATCTTTCTACAGATGGCACTGTAGATATTTCCATGTTTATGCAGATGGCGGTGTAGATATTTCCATGGTTATATAGATGGTGGTGTAGATATTACCATGTTTATACAGATAGCGGTGTAGATATTTCCATGTTTATACCGATCGTGGTGAAGATATTTCCATGTTTATACAGATCGCGGTGTAGATATTTCCATGTTTATACAGATAGCGGTGTAGATATTTCCATGTTTACACAGATAGCGGTGTAGATATTTCCATGTTTATACAGATAGCGGTGTAGATACTTCCATGTTTATAGAGATAGCGGTGTAGGTATTTCCATGTTTATAGACATAGCGGTGTAGATATTTCCTTGTTTATATAGATGGCGTTGTAGATATTTCCATGTTTATACGGATAGATGTGTTGGTATTTCCACGTTTATACAGATAGCGATGTAGATATTTCCATGTTTATACAGCTCGTGGTGCAGATATTTATATCTTTATACAGATGGCATTGTAGATATTTCCTTATTCACACAGATGGCGGTGTAGATGTTTGTATGTTTATACAGATGGCGGAGTAGTTAGTTCCACGTTTATGGAGATGGCAGTGTAGATATTTTCATGTTTATAGAGATGGCAGTGTAGATATTTCCATTTTATAGAGATAGCAGTGTAGATATTTACATGTTTATACAGATGGCTGTGTAGGTATTTCCATGTGTATACAGATGACATTGTAGATATTTCCATGTTTATACAGATGACTGTAGAGGTATTTCCATGTTTTACAGATGGCTGTGCAGATATTTCCATGTTTACAGAGATAGCGGTGTAGATATTTCCATGTTTGTACAGATGGCGTTGTTAATATTTCCATCTATACACAGATGGCCGTGTAGATATTTCCATGTTTATACAGATGGCAGAGTAGATATTTCCATGGACATACAGATGGCGGTGTAGATATTTCCATGTTTATACAGATAGCGGTGTAGATATTTCCATGTTTTCACAGATGGTGGTGTAGATATTTCCGTGTTTATACACATGGCGGCGTAGATACTTCCATTTTTATGGAGATGACAGTGTAGATATTTTCATGTTTATAGAGATGGCGGTGTAGGTATTTCCATATTTATAGAGATAGCGGTGTAGATATTTCCATCTTTCTACAGATGGCAGTGTAGATATTTCCATGTTTATACAGATGGCGGTGTAGATATTTCCATACTTATACAGATGTCTGTGTAGATACTTCCATTTGTATACAGATGGTACTGTAGGTATTTCCATGTTTATACAGATGGTGGTGTAGATATTTCCATGTTTATTCAGATGACTGTGTAGATATTTCCATGTTTTTACAGATGGCAGTGTAGATATTTCAATGTTTATAGAGATGGCGCTGTAGATATTTCCATGTTTATACAGATCGCGGTGTAGATATTTCCATGTTTATACAGATAGCAGTGTAGATATTTCCATGTTTATACAGATCGCGGTGTAGATATTTCCATGTTTATACAGATCGCGGTGTAGATATTTCCATGTTTATACAGATCGTGGTGAAGGTATTTCCATGTTTATACAGATCGCGGTGTAGATATTTCCATTTTTATACAGATGGCGGTGTAGATATTTCCATACTTATACAGATGTCTGTGTAGATATTTCCATGTGTATACAGATGGTATTGTAGGTAGTTCCATGTTTATACAGATGGTGGTGTAGATATTTCCATGTTTATTCAGATGACTGTGTAGATATTTCCATGTTTTTACAGATGGCAGTGTAGATATTTCAATGTTTATAGAGATGGCGCTGTAGATATTTCCATGTTTATACAGATCGTGGTGTAGATATTTCCATGTTTATACAGAGAGCGGTGTAGATATTTCCATGTTTATATAGATGGTGGTGTAGATATGACCATGTTTACACAGATAGCGGTGTAGATATTTCCATGTTTATACAGATCGTGGTGAAGGTATTTCCATGTTTATACAGATCGCTGTGTAGATATTTCCATGTTTATACAGATCGCGGTGTAGATAGTTCCATGTTTATACAGATAGCGGTGTAGATATTTCCATGTTTATACAGATAGCGGTGTAGATATTTCCATGTTTATAGAGATAGCGGTGTAGGTATTTCCATGTTTATAGACATAGCGGTGTAGATATCTCCATGTTTATATAGATGGCGTTGTAGATATTTCCATGTTTATACCGAGAGATGTGTTGGTATTTCCACGTTTATACAGATAGCGATGTAGATATTTCCATGTTTATACAGCTCGCGGTGCAGATATTTATATCTTTATACAGATGGCATTGTAGATATTTCCTTATTCACACAGATGGCGGTGTAGATGTTTCCATGTTTATACAGATGGCGGAGTAGTTAGTTCCATGTTTATGGAGATGGCAGTGTAGATATTTTCATGTTTATAGAGATGGCGGTGTCGATATTTCCATGTTTATAGAGATAGCAGTGTAGATATTCACATGTTTATACAGATGGTGGTGTAGATATTTCCATGTTTATGCTGATGACTGTGTAGATATTTCCATGTTTTTACAGATGGCAGTGTAGATATTTCAATGTTTATAGAGATGGCGCTGTAGATATTTCCATGTTTATGCTGATCGCGGTGTAGATATTTCCATGTTAATACAGATAGCGGTGTAGATATTTCCATGTTTTTACAGATATCGGTGTAGATATTTCCATGTTTACACAGATTGCAGTGTAGATATTTCCAGCTTTCTACAGATGGCACTGTAGATATTTCCATGTTTATGCAGATGGCGGTGTAGATATTTCCATGGTTATATAGATGGTGGTGTAGATATTACCATGTTTATACAGATAGCGGTGTAGATATTTCCATGTTTATACCGATCGTGGTGAAGATATTTCCATGTTTATACAGATCGCGGTGTAGATATTTCCATGTTTATACAGATAGCGGTGTAGATATTTCCATGTTTATACAGATAGCGGTGTAGATATTTCCATGTTTATAGAGATAGCGGTGTAGGTATTTCCATGTTTATAGACATAGCGGTGTAGATATTTCCATGTTTATATAGATGGCGTTGTAGATATTTCCATGTTTATACCAATAGATATGTTGGTATTTCCACGTTTATACAGATAGCGATGTAGATATTTCCATGTTTATACAGCTCGCGGTGCAGATATTTATATCTTTATACAGATGGCATTGTAGATATTTCCTTATTCACACAGATGGCGGTGTAGATGTTTCCATGTTTCTACAGATGGTGGAGTAGTTAGTTTCATGTTTATGGAGATGGCAGTGTAGATATTTTCATGTTTATAGAGATGGCGGTGTCGATATTTCCATGTTTATAGAGATAGCAGTGTAGATATTTACATGTTTATACAGATGGCTGTGTAGATATTTCCATGTGTATACAGATGGCATTGTAGATATTTCCATGTTTATACAGATGACTGTAGAGGTATTTCCATGTTTTACAGATGGCTGTGCAGATATTTCCATGTTTATAGAGATAGCGGTGTAGATATTTCCATGTTTGTACAGATGGCGTTGTTGATATTTCCATCTATACACAGATGGCCGTGTAGATATTTCCATGTTTATACAGATAGCAGCGTAGATATTTCCATGGACATGCAGAAGGCGGTGTAGATATTTCCAGGTTTGTACAGATAGCGGTGTAGATATTTCCAGGTTTGTACAGATAGCGGTGTAGATATTTCCATGTTTTCACAGATGGTGGTGAAGATATTTCCGTGTTTATACACATGGCGGAGTAGATACTTCCATCTTTATGGAGATGGCAGTGTAGATATTTTCATGTTTATAGAGATGGCGGTGTAGACATTTCCACATTTATAGAGATAGCGGTGTAGATATTTCCATCTTTCTACAGATGGCAGTGTAGATATTTCCATGTTTATACAGATGGCGGTGTAGAAATTTCCATACTTATACAGATGTCTGTGTAGATATTTCCATGTGTATACAGATGGTATTGTAGGTATTTCCATGTTTATACAGATGGTGGTGTAGATATTTCCATGTTTATTCTGATGACTGTGTAGATATTTCCATGTTTTTACAGATGGCAGTGTAGATATTTCAATGTTTATAGAGATGGCGCTGTAGATATTTCCATGTTTATGCTGATCGCGGTGTAGATATTTCCATGTTTATACAGATAGCGGTGTAGATATTTCCATGTTTTTACAGATATCGGTGTAGATATTTCCATGTTTACACAGATTGCAGTGTAGATATTTCCATCTTTCTACAGAAGGCACTGTAGATATTTCCATGTTTATGCAGATGGCGGTGTAGATATTTCCATGGTTATATAGATGGTGGTGTAGATATTACCATGTTTATACAGATAGCGGTGTAGATATTTCCATGTTTATACCGATCGTGGTGAAGATATTTCCATGTTTATACAGATCGCGGTGTAGATATTTCCATGTTTATACAGATAGCGGTGTAGATATTTCCATGTTTATACAGATAGCGGTGTAGATATTTCCATGTTTATACAGATAGCGGTGTAGATACTTCCATGTTTATAGAGATAGCGGTGTAGGTATTTCCATGTTTATAGACATAGCGGTGTAGATATTTCCTTGTTTATATAGATGGCGTTGTAGATATTTCCATGTTTATACGGATAGATGTGTTGTTATTTCCACGTTTATACAGATAGCGATGTAGATATTTCCATGTTTATACAGCTCGTGGTGCAGATATTTATATCTTTATACAGATGGCATTGTAGATATTTCCTTATTCACACAGATGGCGGTGTAGATGTTTGTATGTTTATACAGATGGCGGAGTAGTTAGTTCCACGTTTATGGAGATGGCAGTGTAGATATTTTCATGTTTATAGAGATGGCGGTGTAGATATTTCCATTTTATAGAGATAGCAGTGTAGATATTTAAATGTTTATACAGATGGCTGTGTAGGTATTTCCATGTGTATACAGATGACATTGTAGATATTTCCATGTTTATACAGATGACTGTAGAGGTATTTCCATGTTTTACAGATGGCTGTGCAGATATTTCCATGTTTACAGAGATAGCGGTGTAGATATTTCCATGTTTGTACAGATGGCGTTGTTAATATTTCCATCTATACACAGATGGCCGTGTAGATATTTCCATGTTTATACAGATGGCAGAGTAGATATTTCCATGGACATACAGATGGCGGTGTAGATATTTCCATGTTTATACAGATAGCGGTGTAGATATTTCCATGTTTTCACAGATGGTGGTGTAGATATTTCCGTGTTTATACACATGGGGGCGTAGATACTTCCATTTTTATGGAGATGACAGTGTAGATATTTTCATGTTTATAGAGATGGCGGTGTAGGTATTTCCATATTTATAGAGACAGCGGTGTAGATATTTCCATCTTTCTACAGATGGCAGTGTAGATATTTCCATGTTTATACAGATGGCGGTGTAGATATTTCCATACTTATACAGATGTCTGTGTAGATACTTCCATTTGTATACAGATGGTACTGTAGGTATTTCCATGTTTATACAGATGGTGGTGTAGATATTTCCATGTTTATTCAGATGACTGTGTAGATATTTCCATGTTTTTACAGATGGCAGTGTAGATATTTCAATGTTTATAGAGATGGCGCTGTAGATATTTCCATGTTTATACAGATCGCGGTGTAGATATTTCCATGTTTATACAGATAGCAGTGTAGATATTTCCATGTTTATACAGATCGCGGTGTAGATATTTCCATGTTTATACAGATCGCGGTGTAGATATTTCCATGTTTATACAGATCGTGGTGAAGATATTTCCATGTTTATACAGATCGCGGTGTAGATATTTCCATTTTTATACAGATGGCGGTGTAGATATTTCCATACTTATACAGATGTCTGTGTAGATATTTCCATGTGTATACAGATGGTATTGTAGGTAGTTCCATGTTTATACAGATGGTGGTGTAGATATTTCCATGTTTATTCAGATGACTGTGTAGATATTTCCATGTTTTTACAGATGGCAGTGTAGATATTTCAATATTTATAGAGATGGCGCTGTAGATATTTCCATGTTTATACAGATCGTGGTGTAGGTATTTCCATGTTTATACAGAGAGCGGTGTAGATATTTCCATGTTTATATAGATGGTGGTGTAGATATGACCATGTTTACACAGATAGCGGTGTAGATATTTCCATGTTTATACAGATCGTGGTGAAGATATTTCCATGTTTATACAGATCGCTGTGTAGATATTTCCATGTTTATACAGATCGCGGTGTAGATAGTTCCATGTTTATACAGATAGTGGTGTAGATATTTCCATGTTTATACAGATAGCGGTGTAGATATTTCCATGTTTATAGAGATAGCGGTGTAGGTATTTCCATGTTTATAGACATAGCGGTGTAGTTATCTCCATGTTTATATAGATGGCGTTGTAGATATTTCCATGTTTATACCGAGAGATGTGTTGGTATTTCCACGTTTATACAGATAGCGATGTAGATATTTCCATGTTTATACAGCTCGCGGTGCAGATATTTATATCTTTATACAGATGGCATTGTAGATATTTCCTTATTCACACAGATGGCGGTGTAGATGTTTCCATGTTTATACAGATGGCGGAGTAGTTAGTTCCATGTTTATGGAGATGGCAGTGTAGATATTGTCATGTTTATAGAGATGGCGGTGTCGATATTTCCATGTTTATAGAGATAGCAGTGTAGATATTTACATGTTTATACAGATGGCTGTGTAGATATTTCCATGTGTATACAGATGGCATTGTAGATATTTCCATGTTTATACAGATGACTGTAGAGGTATTTCCATGTTTTACAAATGGCTGTGCAGATATTTCCATGTTTATAGAGATAGCGGTGTAGATATTTCCATGTTTGTACAGATGGCGTTGTTGATATTTCCATCTATACACAGATGGCCGTGTAGATATTTCCATGTTTATACAGATGGCAGCGTAGATATTTCCATGGACATGCAGATGGCGGTGTAGATATTTCCATGTTTATACAGATAGCGGTGTAGATATTTCCATGTTTTCACAGATGGTGGTGAAGATATTTCCGTGTTTATACACATGGCGGAGTAGATACTTCCATCTTTATGGAGATGGCAGTGTAGATATTTTCATGTTTATAGAGATGGCGGTGTAGACATTTCCACATTTATAGAGATAGCGGTGTAGATATTTCCATCTTTCTACAGATGGCAGTGTAGATATTTCCATGTTTATACAGATGGCGGTGTAGAAATTTCCATACTTATACAGATGTCTGTGTAGATATTTCCATGTGTATACAGATGGTATTGTAGGTATTTCCATGTTTATACAGATGGTGGTGTAGATATTTCCATGTTTATTCTGATGACTGTGTAGATATTTCCATGTTTTTACAGATGGCAGTGTAGATATTTCAATGTTTATAGAGATGGCGCTGTAGATATTTCCATGTTTATGCTGATCGCGGTGTAGATATTTCCATGTTTATACAGATAGCGGTGTAGATATTTCCATGTTTTTACAGATATCGGTGTAGATATTTCCATGTTTACACAGATTGCAGTGTAGATATTTCCATCTTTCTACAGATGGCACTGTAGATATTTCCATGTTTATGCAGATGGCGGTGTAGATATTTCCATGGTTATATAGATGGTGGTGTAGATATTACCATGTTTATACAGATAGCGGTGTAGATATTTCCATGTTTATACCGATCGTGGTGAAGATATTTCCATGTTTATACAGATCGCGGTGTAGATATTTCCATGTTTATACAGATAGCGGTGTAGATATTTCCATGTTTATACAGATAGCGGTGTAGATATTTCCATGTTTATAGAGATAGCGGTGTAGGTATTTCCATGTTTATAGACATAGCGGTGTAGATATTTCCATGTTTATATAGATGGCGTTGTAGATATTTCCATGTTTATACCAATAGATATGTTGGTATTTCCACGTTTATACAGATAGCGATGTAGATATTTCCATGTTTATACAGCTCGCGGTGCAGATATTTATATCTTTATACAGATGGCATTGTAGATATTTCCTTATTCACACAGATGGCGGTGTAGATGTTTCCATGTTTCTACAGATGGCGGAGTAGTTAGTTTCATGTTTATGGAGATGGCAGTGTAGATATTTTCATGTTTATAGAGATGGCGGTGTCGATATTTCCATGTTTATAGAGATAGCAGTGTAGATATTTACATGTTTATACAGATGGCTGTGTAGATATTTCCATGTGTATACAGATGGCATTGTAGATATTTCCATGTTTATACAGATGACTGTAGAGGTATTTCCATGTTTTACAGATGGCTGTGCAGATATTTCCATGTTTATAGAGATAGCGGTGTAGATATTTCCATGTTTGTACAGATGGCGTTGTTGATATTTCCATCTATACACAGATGGCCGTGTAGATATTTCCATGTTTATACAGATAGCAGCTTAGATATTTCCGTGGACATGCAGAAGGCGGTGTAGATATTTCCAGGTTTGTACAGATAGCGGTGTAGATATTTCCATGTTTTCACAGATGGTGGTGTAGATATTTCCGTGTTTATACACATGGCGGAGTAGATACTTCCATCTTTATGGAGATGGCAGTGTATATATTTTCATGTTTTTAGAGATGGCGGTGTAGATATTTCCATATTTATAGAGATAGCGGTGTAGATATTTCCATCTTTCTACAGATGGCAGTGTAGATATTTCCATGTTTATACAGATGGCGTTGTAGATATTTCCAAACTTATACAGATGTCTGTGTAGATATTTCCATGTGTATACAGATGGTATTGTAGGTATTTCCATGTTTATACAGATGGTGGTGTATTTATTTCCATGTTTATTCTGATGACTGTGTATATATTTCCATGTTTTTACAGATGGCAGTGTAGATATTTCAATGTTTATAGAGATGGCGCTGTAGATATTTCCATGTTTATACAGATCGCGGTGTAGATATTTCCATGTTTATACAGATAGCGGTGTAGATATTTCCATGTTTTTACAGATATCGGTGTAGATATTTCCATGTTTACACAGATTGCGGTGTAGATATTTCCATCTTTCTACAGAGGGCATTGTAGATAATTCCATGTTTATGCAGATGGCGGTGTATATATTTCCATGTTTATATAGATGGTGGTGTAGATAATACCATGTTTATACAGATAGCGGTGTAGATATTTCCATGTTTATTCAGATCGTGGTGAAGATATTTCCATGGTTATACAGATCGCGGTGTAGATATTTCCATGTTTATACAGATCGCGGTGTAGATATTTCCATGTTTATACAGATAACGTTGTAGATATTTCCATGTTTATACAGATAGCGGTGTAGATACTTCCATGTTTATAGAGATAGCGGTGTAGGTATTTCCATGTTTATAGACATAGCGGTGTAGATATTTCCTTGTTTATATAGATGGCGTTGTAGATATTTCCATGTTTATACGGATAGATGTGTTGGTATTTCCACGTTTATACAGATAGCGATGTAGATATTTCCATGTTTATACAGCTCGCGGTGCAGATATTTATATCTTTATACAGATGGCATTGTAGATATTTCCTTATTCACACAGATGGCGGTGTAGATGTTTGTATGTTTATACAGATGGCGGAGTAGTTAGTTCCACGTTTATGGAGATGGCAGTGTAGATATTTTCATGTTTATAGAGATGGCGGTGTAGATATTTCCATTTTATAGAGATAGCAGTGTAGATATTTACATGTTTATACAGATGGCTGTGTAGGTATTTCCATGTGTATACAGATGGCATTGTAGATATTTCCATGTTTATACAGATGACTGTAGAGGTATTTCCATGTTTTAAAGATGGCTGTGCAGATATTTCCATGTTTACAGAGATAGCGGTGTAGATATTTCCATGTTTGTACAGATGGCGTTGTTAATATTTCCATCTATACACAGATGGCCGTGTAGATATTTCCATGTTTATACAGATGGCAGAGTAGATATTTCCATGGACATACAGATGGCGGTGTAGATATTTCCATGTTTATACAGATAGCGGTGTAGATATTTCCATGTTTTCACAGATGGTGGTGTAGATATTTCCGTGTTTATACACATGGCGGCGTAGATACTTCCATTTTTATGGAGATGACAGTGTAGATATTTTCATGTTTATAGAGATGGCGGTGTAGGTATTTCCATATTTATAGAGATAGCGGTGTAGATATTTCCATCTTTCTACAGATGGCAGTGTAGATATTTCCATGTTTATACAGATGGCGGTGTAGATATTTCCATACTTATACAGATGTCTGTGTAGATACATCCATTTGTATACAGATGGTACTGTAGGTATTTCCATGTTTATACAGATGGTGGTGTAGATATTTCCATGTTTATTCAGATGACTGTGTAGATATTTCCATGTTTTTACAGATGGCAGTGTAGATATTTCAATGTTTATAGGGATGGCACTGTAGATATTTCCATGTTTATACAGATCGCGGTGTAGATATTTCCATGTTTATACAGATAGCAGTGTAGATATTTCCATGTTTATACAGATCGCGGTGTAGATATTTCCATGTTTATACAGTTCGCGGTGTAGATATTTCCATGTTTATACAGATCGTGGTGAAGATATTTCCATGTTTATACAGATCGCGGTGTAGATATTTCCATTTTTATACAGATGGCGGTGTAGATATTTCCATACTTATACAGATGTCTGTGTAGATATTTCCATGTGTATACAGATGGTATTGTAGGTAGTTCCATGTTTATACAGATGGTGGTGTAGATATTTCCATGTTTATTCAGATGACTGTGTAGATATTTCCATGTTTTTACAGATGGCAGTGTAGATATTTCAATGTTTATAGAGATGGCGCTGTAGATATTTCCATGTTTATACAGATCGTGGTGTAGATATTTCCATGTTTATACAGAGAGCGGTGTAGATATTTCCATGTTTATATAGATGGTGGTGTAGATATGACCATGTTTACACAGATAGCGGTGTAGATATTTCCATGTTTATACAGATCGTGGTGAAGATATTTCCATGTTTATACAGATCGCTGTGTAGATATTTCCATGTTTATACAGATCGCGGTGTAGATAGTTCCATGTTTATACAGATAGCGGTGTAGATATTTCCATGTTTATACAGATAGCGGTGTAGATATTTCCATGTTTATAGAGATAGCGGTGTAGGTATTTCCATGTTTATAGACATAGCGGTGTAGATATCTCCATGTTTATATAGATGGCGTTGTAGATATTTCCATGTTTATACCGAGAGATGTGTTGGTATTTCCACGTTTATACAGATAGCGATGTAGATATTTCCATGTTGATACAGCTCGCGGTGCAGATATTTATATCTTTATACAGATGGCATTGTAGATATTTCCTTATTCACACAGATGGCGGTGTAGATGTTTCCATGTTTATACAGATGGCGGAGTAGTTAGTTCCATGTTTATGGAGATGGCAGTGTAGATATTTTCATGTTTATAGAGATGGCGGTGTCGATATTTCCATGTTTATAGAGATAGCAGTGTAGATATTTACATGTTTATACAGATGGCTGTGTAGATATTTCCATGTGTATACAGATGGCATTGTAGATATTTCCATGTTTATACAGATGACTGTAGAGGTATTTCCATGTTTTACAGATGGCTGTGCAGATATTTCCATGTTTATAGAGATAGCGGTGTAGATATTTCCATGTTTGTACAGATGGCGTTGTTGATATTTCCATCTATACACAGATGGCCGTGTAGATATTTCCATGTTTATACAGATGGCAGCGTAGATATTTCCATGGACATGCAGATGGCGGTGTAGATATTTCCATGTTTATACAGATAGCGGTGTAGATATTTCCATGTTTTCACAGATGGTGGTGAAGATATTTCCGTGTTTATACACATGGCGGAGTAGATACTTCCATCTTTATGGAGATGGCAGTGTAGATATTTTCATGTTTATAGAGATGGCGGTGTAGACATTTCCACATTTATAGAGATAGCGGTGTAGATATTTCCATCTTTCTACAGATGGCAGTGTAGATATTTCCATGTTTATACAGATGGCGGTGTAGAAATTTCCATACTTATACAGATGTCTGTGTAGATATTTCCATGTGTATACAGATGGTATTGTAGGTATTTCCATGTTTATACAGATGGTGGTGTAGATATTTCCATGTTTATTCTGATGACTGTGTAGATATTTCCATGTTTTTACAGATGGCAGTGTAGATATTTCAATGTTTATAGAGATGGCGCTGTAGATATTTCCATGTTTATGCTGATCGCGGTGTAGATATTTCCATGTTTATACAGATAGCGGTGTAGATATTTCCATGTTTTTACAGATATCGGTGTAGATATTTCCATGTTTACACAGATTGCAGTGTAGATATTTCCATCTTTCTACAGATGGCACTGTAGATATTTCCATGTTTATGCAGATGGCGGTGTAGATATTTCCATGGTTATATAGATGGTGGTGTAGATATTACCATGTTTATACAGATAGCGGTGTAGATATTTCCATGTTTATACCGATCGTGGTGAAGATATTTCCATGTTTATACAGATCGCGGTGTAGATATTTCCATGTTTATACAGATAGCGGTGTAGATATTTCCATGTTTATACAGATAGCGGTGTAGATATTTCCATGTTTATACAGATAGCGGTGTAGATACTTCCATGTTTATAGAGATAGCGGTGTAGGTATTTCCATGTTTATAGACATAGCGGTGTAGATATTTCCTTGTTTATATAGATGGCGTTGTAGTTATTTCCATGTTTATACGGATAGATGTGTTGGTATTTCCACGTTTATACAGATAGCGATGTAGATATTTCCATGTTTATACAGCTCGTGGTGCAGATATTTATATCTTTATAGAGATGGCATTGTAGATATTTCCTTATTCACACAGATGGCGGTGTAGATGTTTGTATGTTTATACAGATGGCGGAGTAGTTAGTTCCACGTTTATGGAGATGGCAGTGTAGATATTTTCATGTTTATAGAGATGGCGGTGTAGATATTTCCATTTTATAGAGATAGCAGTGTAGATATTTACATGTTTATACAGATGGCTGTGTAGGTATTTCCATGTGTATACAGATGACATTGTAGATATTTCCATGTTTATACAGATGACTGTAGAGGTATTTCCATGTTTTACAGATGGCTGTGCAGATATTTCCATGTTTACAGAGATAGCGGTGTAGATATTTCCATGTTTGTACAGATGGCGTTGTTAATATTTCCATCTATACACAGATGGCCGTGTAGATATTTCCATGTTTATACAGATGGCAGAGTAGATATTTCCATGGACATACAGATGGCGGTGTAGATATTTCCATGTTTATACAGATAGCGGTGTAGATATTTCCATGTTTTCACAGATGGTGGTGTAGATATTTCCGTGTTTATACACATGGCGGCGTAGATACTTCCATTTTTATGGAGATGACAGTGTAGATATTTTCATGTTTATAGAGATGGCGGTGTAGGTATTTCCATATTTATAGAGATAGCGGTGTAGATATTTCCATCTTTCTACAGATGGCAGTGTAGATATTTCCATGTTTATACAGATGGCGGTGTAGATATTTCCATACTTATACAGATGTCTGTGTAGATACTTCCATTTGTATACAGATGGTACTGTAGGTATTTCCATGTTTATACAGATGGTGGTGTAGATATTTCCATGTTTATTCAGATGACTGTGTAGATATTTCCATGTTTTTACAGATGGCAGTGTAGATATTTCAATGTTTATAGAGATGGCGCTGTAGATATTTCCATGTTTATACAGATCGTGGTGTAGATATTTCCATGTTTATACAGATAGCAGTGTAGATATTTCCATGTTTATACAGATCGCGGTGTAGATATTTCCATGTTTATACAGATCGCGGTGTAGATATTTCCATGTTTATACAGATCGTGGTGAAGATATTTCCATGTTTATACAGATCGCGGTGTAGATATTTCCATTTTTATACAGATGGCGGTGTAGATATTTCCATACTTATACAGATGTCTGTGTAGATATTTCCATGTGTATACAGATGGTATTGTAGGTAGTTCCATGTTTATACAGATGGTGGTGTAGATATTTCCATGTTTATTCAGATGACTGTGTAGATATTTCCATGTTTTTACAGATGGCAGTGTAGATATTTCAATATTTATAGAGATGGCGCTGTAGATATTTCCATGTTTATACAGATCGTGGTGTAGGTATTTCCATGTTTATACAGAGAGCGGTGTAGATATTTCCATGTTTATATAGATGGTGGTGTAGATATGACCATGTTTACACAGATAGCGGTGTAGATATTTCCATGTTTATACAGATCGTGGTGAAGATATTTCCATGTTTATACAGATCGCTGTGTAGATATTTCCATGTTTATACAGATCGCGGTGTAGATAGTTCCATGTTTATACAGATTGCGGTGTAGATATTTCCATGTTTATACAGATAGCGGTGTAGATATTTCCATGTTTATAGAGATAGCGGTGTAGGTATTTCCATGTTTATAGACATAGCGGTGTAGATATCTCCATGTTTATATAGATGGCGTTGTAGATATTTCCATGTTTATACCGAGAGATGTGTTGGTATTTCCACGTTTATACAGATAGCGATGTAGATATTTCCATGTTTATACAGCTCGCGGTGCAGGTATTTATATCTTTATACAGATGGCATTGTAGATATTTCCTTATTCACACAGATGGCGGTGTAGATGTTTCCATGTTTATACAGATGGCGGAGTAGTTAGTTACATGTTTATGGAGATGGCAGTGTAGATATTTTCATGTTTATAGAGATGGCGGTGTCGATATTTCCATGTTTATAGAGATAGCAGTGTAGATATTTACATGTTTATACAGATGGCTGTGTAGATATTTCCATGTGTATACAGATGGCATTGTAGATATTTCCATGTTTATACAGATGACTGTAGAGGTATTTCCATGTTTTACAGATGGCTGTGCAGATATTTCCATGTTTATAGAGATAGCGGTGTAGATATTTCCATGTTTGTACAGATGGCGTTGTTGATATTTCCATCTATACACAGATGGCCGTGTAGATATTTCCATGTTTATACAGATGGCAGCGTAGATATTTCCATGGACATGCAGATGGCGGTGTAGATATTTCCATGTTTATACAGATAGCGGTGTAGATATTTCCATGTTTTCACAGATGGTGGTGAAGATATTTCCGTGTTTATACACATGGCGGAGTAGATACTTCCATCTTTATGGAGATGGCAGTGTAGATATTTTCATGTTTATAGAGATGGCGGTGTAGACATTTCCACATTTATAGAGATAGCGGTGTAGATATTTCCATCTTTCTACAGATGGCAGTGTAGATATTTCCATGTTTATACAGATGGCGGTGTAGATATTTCCATACTTATACAGATGTCTGTGTAGATACTTCCATGTGTATACAGATGGTACTGTAGGTATTTCCATGTTTATACAGATGGTGGTGTAGATATTTCCATGTTTATTCAGATGACTGTGTAGATATTTCCATGTTTTTACAGATGGCAGTGTAGATATTTTAATGTTTATAGAGATGGCGCTGTAGATATTTCCATGTTTATGCTGATTGCGGTGTAGATATTTCCATGTTTATACAGATAGCGGTGTAGATATTTCCATGTTTTTACAGATATCGGTGTAGATATTTCCATGTTTACACAGATTGCAGTGTAGATATTTCCATCTTTCTACAGATGGCACTGTAGATATTTCCATGTTTATGCAGATGGCGGTGTAGATATTTCCATGGTTATATAGATGGTGGTGTAGATATTACCATGTTTATACAGATAGCGGTGTAGATATTTCCATGTTTATACCGATCGTGGTGAAGATATTTCCATGTTTATACAGATCGCGGTGTAGATATTTCCATGTTTATACAGATAGCGGTGTAGATATTTCCATGTTTATACAGATAGCGGTGTAGATATTTCCATGTTTATACAGATAGCGGTGTAGATACTTCCATGTTTATAGAGATAGCGGTGTAGGTATTTCCATGTTTATAGACATAGCGGTGTAGATATTTCCTTGTTTATATAGATGGCATTGTAGATATTTCCATGTTTATACGGATAGATGTGTTGGTATTTCCACGTTTATACAGATAGCGATGTAGATATTTCCATGTTTATACAGCTCGTGGTGCAGATATTTATATCTTTATACAGATGGCATTGTAGATATTTCCTTATTCACACAGATGGCGGTGTAGATGTTTGTATGTTTATACAGATGGCGGAGTAGTTAGTTCCACGTTTATGGAGATGGCAGTGTAGATATTTTCATGTTTATAGAGATGGCGGTGTCGATATTTCCATATTTATAGAGATAGCAGTGTAGATATTTACATGTTTATACAGATGGCTGTGTAGATATTTCCATGTGTATACAGATGGCATTGTAGATATTTCCATGTTTATACAGATGACTGTAGAGGTATTTCCATGTTTTACAGATGGCTGTGCAGATATTTCCATGTTTACAGAGATAGCGGTGTAGATATTTCCATGTTTGTACAGATGGCGTTAATATTTCCATCTATACACAAATGGCCGTGTAGATATTTCCATGTTTATACAGATGGCAGTGTAGATATTTCCATGGACATACAGATGTCGGTGTAGATATTTCCATGTTTATACAGATAGCGGTGTAGATATTTCCATGTTTTCACAGATGGTGGTGTAGATGTTTCCGTGTTTATACACATGGCGGCGTAGATACTTCCATTTTTATGGAGATGACAGTGTAGATATTTTCATGTTTATAGAGATGGCGGTGTAGGTATTTCCATATTTATAGAGATAGCGGTGTAGATATTTCCATCTTTCTACAGATGGCAGTGTAGATATTTCCATGTTTATACAGATGGCGGTGTAGATATTTCCATACTTATACAGATGTCTGTGTAGATACTTCCATGTGTATACAGATGGTACTGTAGGTATTTCCATGTTTATACAGATGGTGGTGTAGATATTTCCATGTTTATTCAGATGACTGTGTAGATATTTCCATGTTTTTACAGATGGCAGTGTAGATATTTTAATGTTTATAGAGATGGCGCTGTAGATATTTCCATGTTTATACAGATCGCGGTGTAGATATTTCCATGTTTATACAGATAGCGGTGTAGATATTTCCATGTTTATACAGATCGCGGTGTAGATATTTCCATGTTTATACAGATCGCGGTGTAGGTATTTCCATGTTTATACAGATCGTGGTGAAGATATTTCCATGTTTATACAGATCGCGGTGTAGATATTTCCATTTTTATACAGATGGCGGTGTAGATATTTCCGTACTTATACAGATGTCTGTGTAGATATTTCCATGTGTATACAGATGGTATTGTAGGTATTTCCATGTTTATACAGATGGTGGTGTAGATATTTCCATGTTTATTCAGATGACTGTGTAGATATTTCCATGTTTTTACAGATGGCAGTGTAGATATTTCAATGTTTATAGAGATGGCGCTGTAGATATTTCCATGTTTATACAGATCGCGGTGTAGATATTTCCATGTTTATACAGAGAGCGGTGTAGATATTTCCATGTTTATATAGATGGTGGTGTAGATATTACCATGTTTACACAGATAGCGGTGTAGATATTTCCATGTTTATACAGATCGTGGTGAAGATATTTCCATGTTTATACAGATCGCTGTGTAGATATTTCCATGTTTATACAGATAGCGGTGTAGATATTTCCATGTTTTTACAGATATCGGTGTAGATATTTCCATGTTTACACAGATTGCGGTGTAGATATTTCCATCTTTCTACAGATGGCATTGTAGATATTTCCATGTTTATGTAGATGGTGGTGTAGATATTACCATGTTTATACAGATAGCGGTGTAGATATTTCCATGTTTATACAGATCGTGGTGAAGATATTTCCATGTTCATACAGATCGTGGTGTAGATATTTCCATGTGTATACAGATCGCGGTGTAGATATTTCCATGTTTATACAGATAGCGGTGTAGATATTTCCATGTTTGTACAGATAGCGGTGTAGATATTTCCATGTTTATAGAGATAGCGGTGTAGGTATTTCCATGTTTACAGACATAGCGGTGTAGATATTTCCATGTTTATATAGATGGCGTTGTAGATATTTCCATGTTTATACCGATAGATGTGTTGGTATTTACACGTTTATACAGATAGCGATGTAGATATTTCCATGTTTATACAGCTCGCGGTGCAGAAATTTACGTCTTTATACAGATGGAATTGTAGATATTTCCTTATTCACACAGATGGCGGTGTAGATGTTTCCATGTTTATACAGATGGCGGAGTAGTTAGTTCCATGTTTATGGAGATGGCAGTGTAGATATTTTCATGTTTATAGAGATGGCGGTGTAGATATTTCCATGTTTATAGAGATAGCAGTGTAGATATTTACATGTTTATACAGATGGCTGTGTAGATATTTCCATGTGTATACAGATGGCATTGTAGATATTTCCATGTGTATACAGATGGCTGTGTAGATATTTCCATGTGTATACAGATGGCATTGAAGATATTTCCATGTTTATACAGATGACTGTAGAGGTATTTCCATGTTTTACAGATGGCTGTGCAGATATTTCCATGTTTATAGAGATAGCGGTGTAGATATTTCCATGTTTGTACAGATGGCGTTGTTGATATTTCCATCTATACACAGATGGCCGTGTAGATATTTCCATGTTTATACAGATGGCAGCGTAGATATTTCCATGGACATGCAGATGGCGGTGTAGATATTTCCATGTTTGTACAGATAGCGGTGTAGATATTTCCATGTTTTCACAGATGGTGGTGTAGATATTTCCGTGTTTATACACATGGCGGAGTAGATACTTCCATCTTTATGGAGATGGCAGTGTAGATATTTTCATGTTTACAGAGATGGTGGTGTAGATATTTCCATATGTATAGAGATAGCGGTGTAGATATTTCCATCTTTCTACAGATGGCAGTGTAGATATTTCCATGTTTATACAGATGGCGGTGTAGATATTTCCATACTTATACAGATGTGTGTGTAGATATATCCATGTGTATACAGATGGTATTGTCGGTCTTTCCATGTTTATACAGATGGTGGTGTAGATATTTCCATGTTTATTCAGATGACTGTGTAGATATTTCCATGTTTTTACAGATGGCAGTGTAGATAATTCTATGTTTATAGAGATGGCGCTGTAGATATCTCCATGTTTATACAGATCGCGGTGTAGATATTTCCATGTTTATACAGATAGCAGTGTAGATATTTCCATGTTTTTACAGATATCGGTGTTGATATTTCAATGTTTACACAGATTGCGGTGTAGATATTTCCATCTTTCTACAGATGGCATTGTAGATATTTCCATGTTTATACTGATGGCGGTGTAGATATTTCCATGTGTATACAGATGGCATTGTAGATATTTCCATGTTTATACAGATGACTGTAGAGGTATTTCCATGTTTTACGGATGGCTGTGCAGATATTACCATGTTTATAGAGATAGCGGTGAAGATATTTCCATGTTTGTACAGATGGCGTTGTTGATATTTCCATCTATACACAGATGGCCGTGTAGATATTTCCATGTTTATACAGATGGCAGCGCAGATATTTCCATGGACATGCAGATAGCGGTGTAGATATTTCCATGTTTATAGAGAGAGTGGTGTAGATATTTCCATGTTTTCACAGATGGAGTTGTAGTTATTTCCGTGTTTATACACATGGCGGAGTAGATACTTCCATCTTTATGGAGATGGCAGTGTAGATATTTTCATGTTTATAGAGATGGCGGTGTAGATATTTCCATATTTATAGAGATAGCGGTGTAGATATTTCCATCTTTCTACAGATGGCAGTGTAGATATTTCCATGTTAATACAGATGGCGCTGTAGATATTTCCATACTTATACAGATGTCTGTGTAGATATTTCCATGTGTATACAGATGGTATGGTAGGTATTTCCATGTTTATACAGATGGTGGTGTAGATATTTCCATCTTTATTCAGATGACTGTGTGGATATTTCCATGTTTTTACAGATGGCAGTGTAGATATTTCAATGTTTATAGAGATGGCGCTGTAGATATCTCCATGTTTATACAGATCGCGGTGTAGATATTTCCATGATTATACAGATAGCGGTGTAGATATTTCCATGTTTTTACAGATATCGGAGTAGATATTTCCATGTTTACACAGATTGCGGAGTAGATATTTCCATCTTTCTACAGATGGCATTGTAGATACTTCCATGTTTATGCAGATGGCGGTGTAGATATTTCCATGTTTATATGGATGGTGGTGTAGATATTACCATGTTTATACAGATAGCGGTGTAGATATTTCCATGTTTATACAGATCGAGGTGAAGATATTTCCATGTTTATACAGATCGCGGTGCTGATATTTCCATGTTTATACAGATCGCGGTGTAGATATTTCCATGTTTATACAGATAGCGTTGTAGATATTTCCATGTTTATATAGAAAGCGGTGTAGATATTTCCATGTTTATAGAGATAGCGGTGTAGTTATTTCCATGTTTATAGACATAGCGGTGTAGATATTTCCATGTTTATATAGATGGCGTTGTAGATATTTGCATGTTTATACCGATAGATGTGTTGGTATTTCCACGTTTATACAGATAGCGATGTAGATATTTCCATGTTTATACAGATAGCGGTGTAGGTATTTCCATGTTTTTACAGATATCGGTATAGATATTTCCATGTTTACACAGATTGCGGTGTAGATATTTCCATCTTTCTACAGATGGCATTGTAGATATTTCCATGTTTATGCAGATGGCGGTGTAGATATTTCCATGTTTATATAGATGGTGGTGTAGATGTTACCATGTTTATACAGATAGCGGTGTAGATATTTCCATGTTTATACAGATCGTTGTGAAGATATTTCCATGTTTATACAGATCACGGTGTAGATATTTCCATGTTTATACAGATCGCGGTGTAGATATTTCCATGTTTATACAGATAGCGGTGTAGATATTTCCATGTTTATACAGATAACGGTGTAGATATTGCCATGTTTATAGAGATAGCGGTGTAGGTATTTCCATGTTTACAGACATAGCGGTGTAGATATTTCCATGTTTATATAGATGGCGTTGTAGATATTTCCATGTTTATACCGATAGATGTGTTGGTGTTTCCACGTTTATACAGATAGCGATGTCGATATTTCCATGTTTATACAGCTCGCGGTGCAGATATATATAACTTTATACAGATGGCATTGTAGATATTTCCTTATTCACACAGATGGCGGTGTAGATGTTTCCATGTTTATACAGATGGCGGAGTAGTTAGTTCCATGTTTATGGAGATGGCAGTGTAGATATTTTCATGTTTATTGAGATGACGGTGTAGATATTTCCATGTTTATAGAGATAGCAGTGTAGATATTTACATGTTCATACAGATGGCTGTGTAGGTATTTCCGTGTGTATACAGATGGCATTGTAGATATTTCCATGTTTATACAGATGACTGTAGAGGTATTTCCATGTTTTACAGATGGCTGTGCAGATATTTCCATGTTTATAGAGAAAGCGGTGTAGATATTTCCATGTTTGTACAGATGGCGTTGTTGAAATTTCCATCTATACACTGATGGCCGTGTAGATATTTCCATGTTTATACAGATGGCAGCGTAGATATTTCCATGGACATGCAGACGGCGGTGTAGCTATTTCCATGTTTATACAGATAGCGGTGTAGATATTTCCATGTATTCACAGATGGTGGTGTAGATATTTCCGTGTTTATACACATGGCGGAGTAGATAATTCCATCTTTATGGAGATGGCAGTGTAGATATTTTCATGTTTATAGAGATGGCGGTGTAGATATTTCCATATTTATAGAGATAGCGTTGTAGATATTTCCATCTTTCTACAGATGGCAGTGTAGATATTTCCATGTTTATACTGATGGCGGTGTAGATATTTCCATACTTATAGAGATGTCTGTGTAGATATTTCCATGTGTATACAGATGGTATTGTAGGTATTTCCATGTTTATACAGATGGTGGTGAAGATATTTCCATGTTTATACAGATGGTGGTGTAGATATTTCCATGTTTATTTAGATGACTGTGTAGATATTTCCATGTTTTTACAGATGGCAGTGTAGATATTTCAATGTTTATAGAGATGGCGCTGTAGATACCTCCATGTTTATACAGATCGCGATGTAGATATTTCCATGTTTATACAGATAGCGGTGTAGATATTTCCATGTTTTTACAGATATCGGTGAAGATATTTCCATGTTTACACAGATTGCGGTGTAGATATTTCCATCTTTCTACTGATGGCATTGTAGATATTTCCATGTTTATGCAGATGGCGGTGTAGATATTTCCATGTTTATATAGATGGTGGTGTAGATATTACCATGTTTATACAGATAGCGGTGTAGATATTTCCATGTTTATACAGATCGTGGTGAAGATATTTCCATGTTTATACAGATCGCGGTGTAGATATTTCCATGTTTATACGGATAGCGGTGTAGATATTTCCATGTTTATACAGATAGCGGTGTAGGTATTTCCATGTTTATACAGATAGCGGTGTACATATTTCCATGTTTATAGAGATAGCGGTGTAGGTATTTCCATGTTTACAGACATAGCGGTGTAGATATTTCCATGTTTACATAGATGGCGTTGTAGATATTTCCATGTTTATACCAATAGATGTGTTGGTATTTCCACGTTTATACAGATAGCGATGTAGATATTTCCATGTTTATACAGCTCGCGGTGCAGATATTTATATCTTCATACATATGGCATTGTAGATATTTCCTTATTCACACAGATGGCGGTGTAGATGTTTCCATGTTTATACAGATGGCGGAGTAGTTAGTTCCATGTTTATGGAGATGGCAGTGTAGATATTTCCATGTTTATAGAGATAGCAGTGTAGATATTTACATGTTTATACAGATGGCTGTGTAGGTATTTCCATGTGTATACAGATGGCATTGTAGATATTTCCATGTTTATACAGATGACTGTAGAGGTATTTCCATGTTTTACAGATGGCTGTGCAAACATTTCCATGTTTATAGAGATAGCGGTGTAGATATTTCCATGTTTGTACAGATGGCGTTGTTGAAATTTCCATCTATACACAGATGGCCGTGTAGATATTTCCATGTTTATACAGATGGCAGCGTAGATATTTCCATGGACATGCAGATGGCGGTGTAGATATTTCCATGTTTATACAGATAGCGGTGTAGATATTTCCATGTATTCACAGATGGTGGTGTAGATATTTCTGTGTTTATACACCTGGCGGATTAGATACTTCCATCTTTATGGAGATGGCAGTGTAGATATTTTCATGTTTATAGAGATGGCGGTGTAGATATTTCCATATTTATAGAGATAGCGGTGTAGATATTTCCATCTTTCTACAGATGACAGTGTAGATATTTCCATGTTTATACAGTTGGCGGTGTAGATATTTCCATATTTATAGAGATGTCTGTGTAGATATTTCCATGTGTATACAGATGGTATTGTAGGTATTTCCATGTTTATACAGATGGTGGTGTAGATATTTCCATGTTTATTCAGATGACTGTGTAGATATTTCCATGTTTTTACAGATGGCAGTGTAGATATTTAAATGTTTATAGAGATGGCGCTGTACATATCTCCATGTTTATACAGATCGCGGTGTAGACATTTCCATGTTTACACAGATAGCAGAGTAGATATTTCCATGTTTTTAGAGATATCGGTGTAGATATTTCCATGTTTACACAGATTGCGGTGTAGATATTTCCATCTTTCTACAGATGGCATTGTAGATATTTCCATGTTTATGCAGATGGCGGTGTAGATATTTCCATGTTTATATAGATGGTGGTGTAGATATTACCATGTTTATACAGATAGCGGTGTAGATATTTCCATGTTTACACAGATCGTGGTGAAGATATTTCCATGTTTATACAGATCGCGGTGTAGATATTTCCATGTTTATACAGATCGCGGGGTAGATATTTCCATGTTTATACAGATAGCGGTGTAGGTATTTCCATGTTTATACAGATAGCGGTGTAGATATTTCCATGTTTATAGAGATAGCGGTGTAGGTATTTCCATGTTTACAGACATAGCGGTGTAGATATTTCCATGTTTATATAGATGGCGTTGTAGATATTTCCATGTTTATACCGATAGATGTGTTGGTATTTCCACGTTTATACAGATAGCGATGTAGATATTTCCATGTTTATACAGATAGCGGTGTAGATATTTCCATGTTTACACAGATTGCGGTGTAGATATTTCCATCTTTCTACAGATGGCATTGTAGATATTTCCATGTTTATGCAGATGGCGGTGTAGATATTTCCATGTTTATATAGATGGTGGTGTAGATATTACCATGTTTATACAGATAGCGGTGTAGATATTTCCATGTTTATACAGATCGTTGTGAAGATATTTCTATGTTTATACAGATCACGGTGTAGATATTTCCATGTTTATACAGATCGCGGTGTAGATATTTCCATGTTTATACAGATAGCGGTGTAGATATTTCCATGTTTATACAGATATCGGTGTAGATATTTCCATGTTTATATAGATGGCGTTGTAGATATTTCCATGTTTATACCGATAGATGTGTTGGTGTTTCCACGTTTATACAGATAGCGATGTCGATATTTCCATGTTTATACAGCTCGCGGTGCAGATATATATATCTTTATACAGATGGCATTGTAGATATTTCCTTATTCACACAGATGTTGGTGTAGATGTTTCCATGTTTATACAGATGGCGGAGTAGTTAGTTCCATGTTTATGGAGATGGCAGTGTAGATATTTTCATGTTTATAGAGATGGCGGTGTAGATATTTCCATGTTGATAGAGATAGCAGCATAGATATTTACATGTTCATACAGATGGCTGTGTAGGTATTTCCGTGTGTATACAGATGGCATTGTAGATATTTCCATGTTTATACAGATGACTGTAGAGGTATTTCCATGTTTTACAGATGGCAGTGCAGATATTTCCATGTTTATACAGATAGCGGTGTAGATATTTCCATGTTTGTACAGATGGCGTTGTTGAAATTTCCATCTATACACAGATGGCCGTGTAGATATTTCCATGTTTATACAGATGGCAGCGTAGATATTTCCATGGACATGCATATGGCAGTGTAGCTATTTCCATGTTTATACAGATAGCGGTGTAGATATTTCCATGTATTCACAGATGGTGGTGTAGATATTTCCGTGTTTAAACACATGGCGGAGTAGATACTTCCATCTTTATTGAGATGGCAGTGTAGATATTTTCATGTTTATAGAGATGGCGGTGTAGATATTTCCATATTTATAGAGATAGCCGTGTAGATATTTCCATCTTTCTACAGATGGCAGTGTAGATATTTCCATGTTTATACAGATGGCGGTGTAGATATTTCCATTCTTATAGAGATGTCTGTGTAAATATTTCCATGTGTATACAGATGGTATTGTAGGAATTTCCATGTTTATACAGATGGTGGTGTAGATATTTCCATGTTTATTCAGATGACTGTGTAAATATTTCCATGTTTTTACAGATGGCAGTGTAGATATTTCAATGTTTATAGAGATGGCGCTGTAGATATCTCCATGTTTATACAGATCGCGGTGTAGATATTTCCATGTTTATGCAGATAGCGGTGTAGATATTTCCATGTTTTTACAGATATCGGTGAAGATATTTCCATGTTTACACAGATTGAGGTGTAGATATTTCCATCTTTCTACAGATGGCATTGTAGATATTTCCATGTTTATGCAGATGGCGGTGTAGATATTTCCATGTTTATATAGATGGTGGTGTAGATATTACCATATTTATACAGATAGCGGTGTAGATATTTCCATGTTTATACAGATCGTGGTGAAGATATTTCCATGTTTATACAAATCGCGGTGTAGGTATTTCCATGTTTATACAGATAGCGGTGTAGGTATTTCCATGTTTATACAGATAGCGGTGTAGATATTTCCATGTTTATAGAGATAGCGGTGTAGGTATTTTCATATTTACAGACATAGCGGTGTAGATATTTCCATGTTTATATAGATGGCGTTGTAGATATTTCCATGTTTATACCAATAGATGTGTTGGTATTTCCACGTTTATACAGATAGCGAAGTAGATATTTCCTTGTTTATACAGCTCGCGGTGCAGATATTTATATCTTCATACAGATGGCATTGTAGATATTTCCTTATTCACACAGATGGCGGTGTAGATGTTTCCATGTTTATACAGATGGCGGAGTAGTTAGTTCCATGTTTATGGAGATGGCAGTGTAGACATTTTCATGTTTATAGAGATGGCGGTGTAGATATTTCCATCTTTATAGAGATAGCAGTGTAGATATTTACATGTTTATACAGATTGCTGTGTAGGTATTTCCATGTGTATACAGATGGCATTGTAGATATTTCCATGTTTATACAGATGACTGTAGAGGTATATCCATGTTTAACAGATGGCTGTGCAGATATTTCCATGTTTATAGAGATAGCGGTGTAGATATTTCCATGTTTGTACAGATGGCGTTGTTGAAATTTCCATCTATACACAGATGGCCTTGTAGATATTTCCATGTTTATACAGATGGCAGCCTAGATATTTCCATGGACATGCAGATGGCTGTGTAGATATTTCCATGTTTATACAGATAGCGGTGTAGATATTTCCATGTTTTTACAGATTGCGGTGTAGATATTTCCATCTTTCTACAGATGGCATTGTAGATATTTCCATATTTATAGAGATAACGGTGTAGATATTTCCATGTTTGTACAGATGGCGTTGTTGAAATTTCCATCGATACACAGATGGCCGTGTAGATATTTCCATGTTTATACAGATGGCAGCGTAGATATTTCCATGGACATGCAGATGGAGGTGTAGATATTTCCATGTTTATACAGATGGCAGCGTAGATATTTCCATGGACATGCAGATGGTGGTGTAGATATTTCCGTGTTTATACACATGGCGGAGTAGATACTTCCATCTTTATAGAGATGGCAGTGTAGATAATTTCATGTTTATAGAGATGGCGGTGTAGATATTTCCATATTTACAGAGATAGCGGTGTAGATATTTCCATCTTTCTACAGATGGCAGTGTAGATATTTCCGTGTTTATACAGAAGGCGGTGTAGATATTTCCATACTTATAGAGATGTCTGTGTAGATATTTCCATGTGTATACAGATGTTATTGTAGGTATTTCCATGTTTATACAGATGGCTGTGTAGGTATTTCCATGTGTATACAGATGGCATTGTAGATATTTCCATGTTTATACAGATGACTGTAGAGGTATTTCCATGTTTTACAGATGGCTGTGCAGATATTCCCATGTTTACAGAGATAGCGGTGTAGATATTTCCATGTTTGTACAGATGGCGTTGTTAATATTTCCATCTATACACAGATGGCCGTGTAGATATTTCCATGTTTATACAGATGGCAGCGTAGATATTTCCATGGACATACAGATGGCGGTGTAGATATTTCCATGTTTATACAGATAGCGGTGTAGATATTTCCATGTTTTCACAGATGGTGGTGTAGATATTTCCGTGTTTATACACATGGCAGAGTAGATACTTCCATCTTTATGGAGATGGCAGTGTAGATATTTTCATGTTTATTGAGATGGCGGTGTAGGTATTTCCATATTTATAGAGATAGCGGTGTAGATATTTCCATCTTTCTACAGATGGCAGTGTAGATATTTCCATGTTTATACAGATGGCGGTGTAGATATTTCCATACGTATACAGATGTCTGTGTAGATACTTCCATGTGTATACAGATGGTACTGTAGTTATTTCCATGTTTATACATATGGTGGTGTAGATATTTCCATGTTTATTCAGATGACTGTGTAGATATTTCCATGTTTTTACAGATGGCAGTGTAGATATTTCAATGTTTATAGAGATGGCGCTGTAGATATTTCCATGTTTATACAGATCGCGGTGTAGATATTTCCATGTTTATACAGATAGCGGTGTAGATATTTCCATGTTTATACAGATCGCGGTGTAGATATTTCCAAGTTTATACAGATCGCGGTGTAGATATTATCATGTTTATACAGATGGTGGTGAAGATATTTCCATGTTTATACAGATCGCGGTGTAGATATTTCCATTTTTATACAGAGGGCGATGTAGATATTTCCGTACTTATACAGACGTCTGTGTAGATATTTCCATGTGTATACAGATGGTATTGAAGGTATTTCCATGTTTATACAGATTGTGGTGTAGATATTTCCATGTTTATTCAGATGACTGTGTAGATATTTCCATGTTTTTACAGATGGAAGTGTAGATATTTCAATGTTTATAGAGATGGCGCTGTAGATATTTCCATGTTTATACAGATCGCGGTGTAGATATTTCCATGTTTATACAGAGAGCGGTGTAGATATTTCCATGTTTATATAGATGGTGGTGTAGATATTACCATGTTTACACAGATAGCGGTGTAGATATTTCCATGTTTACAGATCGTGGTGAAGATATTTCCATGTTTATACAGATCGCTGTGTAGATATTTCCATGTTTATACAGATCGCGGTTTAGATAGTTCCATGTTTATTCAGATACCGGTGTAGATATTTCCATGTTTATACATATAGCGGTGCAGATATTTCCATGTTTATAGAGATAGCGGTGTAGGTATTTCCATGTTTATAGACATAGCACTGTAGATATCTGCATGTTTATATAGATGGCGTTGTAGATATTTCCATGTTTATACCGAGAGATGTGTTGGTATTTCCACGTTTATACAGATAGCGATGTAGATATTTCCATGTTTATACAGCTCGCAGTGCAGATATTTATATCTTTATACAGATGGCATTGTAGAGATTTCCTTATTCACACAGATGGCGGTGTAGATGTTTCCATGTTTATACAGATGGCGGAGTAGTTAGTTCCATGTTTATGGAGATGGCAGTGTAGATATTTTCATGTTTATAGAGATGGCGGTGTAGATATTTCCATGTTTATAGAGATAGCAGTGTAGATATTTACATGTTTATACAGATGGCTGTGTAGATATTTCCATGTGTATACAGATGGCATTGTAGATATTTCCATGTTTATACAGATGACTGTAGAGGTATTTCCATGTTTTACAAATGGCTGTGCAGATATTTCCATGTTTATAGAGATAGCGGTGTAGATATTTCCATGTTTGTACAGATGGCGTTGTTGATATTTCCATCTATACACAGATGGCTGTGTAGATATTTCCATGTTTATACAGATGGCAGCGTAGATATTTCCATGGACATGCAGATGGCGGTGTAGATATTTCCATGTTTATACAGATAGCGGTGTAGATATTTCCATGTTTTCACAGATGGCGGTGAAGATATTTCCGTGTTTATACACATGGCGGAGTAGATACTTCCATCTTTATGGAGATGGCAGTGTAGATATTTTCATGTTTATACAGATGGCGGTGTAGACATTTCCACATTTATAGAGATAGCGGTGTAGATATTTCCATCTTTCTACAGATGGCAGTGTAGATATTTCCATGTTTATACAGATGGCGGTGTAGAAATTTCCATACTTATACAGATGTCTGTGTAGAGATTTCCATGTGCATACAGATGGTATTGTAGGTATTTCCATGTTTATACAGATGGTGGTTTAGATATTTCCATGTTTATTCTGATGACTGTGTAGATATTTCCATGTTTTTACAGATGGCAGTGTAGATATTTCAATGTTTATATAGATGGCGCTGTAGATATTTCCATGTTTACACAGATTGCGGTGTAGATATTTCCATCTTTCTACAGATGGCATTGTAGATATTTCCATGTTTATGCAGATGGCGGTGTAGATATTTCCATGTTTATATAGATGGTGGTGTAGATATTACCATGTTTATACAGATAGCGGTGTAGATATTTCCATGTTTATACATATCGTGGTGAAGATATTTCCATTTTCATACAGATCGTGGTGTAGATATTTCCATGTGTATACAGATCGCGGTGTCGATATTTCCATGTTTATACAGATAGCGGTGTAGATATTTCCATGTTTGTACAGATAGCGGTGTAGATATTTCCATGTTTATACAGATAGCGGTGTAGGTATTTCCATGTTTACAGACATAGCGGTGTAGATATTTCCATGTTTATATAGATGGCGTTGTAGATATTTCCATGTTTATACCGAAAGATGTGTTGGTATTTACACGTTAATACAGATAGCGATGTAGATATTTCCATGTTTATACAGCTCGCGGTGCAGGTATTTATGTCTTTATACAGATGGCATTGTAGATATTTCCTTATTCACACAGATGGCGGTGTAGGTGTTTCCATGTTTATACAGATGGCGGAGTAGTTAGTTCCATGTTTATGGAGATGGCAGTGTAGATATTTTCATGTTTATAGAGATGGCAGTGTAGATATTTCCATGTTTATAGAGATAGCAGTGTAGATATTTACATGTTTATACAGATGGCTGTTCAGATATTTCCATGTGTATACAGATGGCATTGTAGATATTTCCATGTTTATACAGATGACTTTAGAGGTATTTCCATGTTTTACCGATGGCTCTGCAGATATTTCCATGTTTATAGAGATAGCGGTGTAGATATTTCCATGTTTGTACAGATGGCGTTGTTGATATTTCCATGTATACACAGATGGCCGTGTAGATATTTCCATGTTTATACAGACCGCGGTGTAGTTATTTCCATGTTTATACAGATAGCGGTGTAGATATTTCCATGTTTTTACAGATATCTGTGTAGATATTTCCATGTTTACACAGATTGCGGTGTAGATATTTCCATCTTTCTACAGATGGCATTGTAGATATTTCCATGTTTAAGCAGATGGCGGTGTATATATTTCCATGTTTATATAGATGGTGGTGTAGATTTTACCATGTTTATACAGATAGCGGTGTAGATATTTCCATGTTTATACAGATCGAGGTGAAGATATTTCCATGTTTATACAGATCGCGGTGTAGATATTTCCATGTTTATACAGATAGCGGTGTAGATATTTCCATGTTTACAGAGATAGCGTTGTAGATATTTCCATGTTTATACAGATAGCGGTGTAGATATTTCCATGTTTATAGAGATAGCGGTGTAGTTATTTCCATGTTTATAGACATAGCGGTGTAAATATTTCCATGTTTATATAGATGGCGTTGTAGATATTTCCATGTTTATACCGATAGATGTGTTGTTATTTCCACGTTTATACAGATAGCGATGTAGATATTTCCATGTTTATACAGCTTGCGGTGCAGATATTTATATCTTTATACAGATGGCATTGTAGATATTTCCTTATTCACACAGATGGCGGTGTAGATGTTTCCATGTTTATACAGATGGCGGAGTAGTTAGTTCCTTGTTTATGGAGATGGCAGTGCAGATATTTTCATGTTTATAGAGATGGCGGTGTAGATATTTCCATGTTTATAGAGATAGCAGTGTAGATATTTGCATGTTTATACAGATGGCTGTGTACGTATTTCCATGTGTATGCAGATGGCATTGTAGATATTTCCATGTTTATACAGTTGACTGTAGAGGTATTTCCATGTTTTACAGATGGCTGTGCAGATATTTCCATGTTTATATAGATAGCGGTGTAGATATTTCCATGTTTGTACAGATGGAGTTGTTGATATTTCCATCTATACACAGATGGCCGTTTAGATATTTCCATGTTTATACAGATGGCAGCGTAGATATTTCCATGGACATGCAGATGGCGGTGTAGATATTTCCATGTTTATACAGATAGCGGTGTAGATAGTTCCATGTTTTCACAGATGGTGGTGTAGATATTTCCGTGTTTATACACATGGCGGAGTAGATACTTCCATCTTTATAGAGATGGCAGTGTAGATGTTTTCATGTTTATAGAGATGGCGGTGTAGATATTTCCATATTTATAGAGATAGCGGTGTAGATATTTCCATCTTTCTACAGATGGCAGTGTAGATATTTCCATGTTTATACAGATGGCGGTGTAGATATTTCCATACTTATACAGATGTCTGTGTAGGTATTTCCATGTGTATACAGATGGTATTGTAGGTATTTCCATGTTTATACAGATGGTGGTGTATTTATTTCCATGTTAATTCAGATGACTGTGTAGATATTTCCATGTTTTTACAGATGGCAGTGTAGATATTTCAATGTTTATAGAGATGGCGCTGTAGATATTTCCATGTTTATACAGATCGCGGTGTAGATATTTCCATGTTTATACAGATAGCGGTGTAGATATTTCCATGTTTTTACAGATATCGGTGTAGATATTTCCATGTTTACACAGATTGCGGTGTAGATATTTCCATCTTTCTACAGATGGCATTGTAGATATTTCCATGTTTATGAAGATGGCGGTGTAGATATTTCCATGTTTATATAGATGGTGGTGTAGATATTACCATGTTTATACAGATAGCGGTGTAGATATTTACATGTTTATACAGATCGTGGTGAAGATATTTCCATGTTCATACAGATCGTGGTGTAGATATTTCCATGTGTATACAGATCGCGGTGTAGATATTTCCATGTTTATACAGATAGCGGTGTAGATATTTCCATGTTTGTACAGATAGCGGTGTAGATATTTCCATGTTTATAGAGATAGCGGTGTAGGTATTTCCATGTTTACAGACATAGCGGTGTAGATATTTCCATGTTTATATAGATGGCGTTGTAGATATTTCCATGTTTATACCGATAGATGTGTTGGTATTTACACGTTTATACAGATAGCGATGTAGATATTTCCATGTTTATACAGCTCGCGGTGCAGATATTTATGTCTTTATACAGATGGCATTGTAGATATTTCCTTATTCACACAGATGGCGGTGTAGATGTTTCCATGTTTATACAGATGGCGGAGTAGTTAGTTCCATGTTTATGGAGATGGCAGTGTAGATATTTTCATGTTTATAGAGATGGTGGTGTAGATATTTCCATGTTTATAGAGATAGCAGTGTAGATATTTACATGTTTATACAGATGGGTGTGTAGATATTTCCATGTGTATACAGATGGCATTGTAGATATTTCCATGTGTATACAGATGGCATTGTAGATATTTCCATCTTTATACAGATGACTGTAGAGGTATTTCCATGTTTTACCGATGGCTCTGCAGATATTTCCATGTTTATAGAGATAGCGGTGTAGATATTTCCATGTTTGTACAGATGGTGTTGTTGATATTTCCATCTATACACAGATGGCGGTGTAGATATTTCCATGTTTATACAGATGGCAGCGTAGATATTTCCATGGACATGCTGATGGCGGTGTAGATATTTCCATGTTTATACAGAGAGCGGTGTAGATATTTCCATGTTTTCACAGATGGTGGTGTAGATATTTCCGTGTTTATACACATGGCGGAGTAGATACTTCCATCTCTATGGAGATGGCAGTGTAGATATTTTAATGTTTATAGAGATGGCGGTGTAGATATTTCCATATTTATAGAGATAGCGGTGTAGATATTTCCATCTTTCTACAGAAGGCAGTGTAGATATTTCCATGTTTATACAGATGGCGGTGTAGATATTTCCATACTTATACAGATGTCTGTGTAGATATTTCCATGTTTATACAGATGGTGTTGTAGGTATTTCCATGTTTATACATATGGTGGTGTAGATATTTCCATGTTTATTCTGATGATTGTGTAGATATTTCCATGTTTTTACAGATGGCAGTGTAGATATTTCAATGTTTATAGAGATGGCGCTGTAGATATTTCCATGTTTATACAGATCGCGGTGTAGATATTTCCATGTTTATACAGATAGCGGTGAAGATATTTCCATGTTTTTACAGATATCGGTGTAGATATTTCCATGTTTACACAGATTGCGGTGTAGATATTTCCATCTTTCTAAAGATGGCATTGTAGATATTTCCATGTTTATGCAGATGGCGGTGTAGATATTTCCATGTTTATATAGATGGTGGTGTAGATATTACCATGTTTATACAGATAGCGGTGTAGATATTTCCATGTTTATACAGATCGTGGTGAAGATATTTCCATGTTTATACAGATAGCGGTGTAGATATTTCCATGTTTATAGAGATAGCGATGTAGGTATTTCCATGTTTATACAGATGACTGTAGAGGTATTTCCATGTTTTACAGATGGCTGTGCAGATATTTCCATGTTTATAGAGATAACGGTGTAGATATTTCCATGGTTGTACAGATGGCGTTGTTGAAATTTCCATCGATACACAGATGGCCGTGTAGATATTTCCATGTTTATACAGATGGCAGCGTGGATATTTCCATGGACATGCAGATTGCGGTGTAGATATTTCCATGTTTATACAGATTGCGGTGTAGATATTTCCATGTTTTCACAGATGGTGGTGTAGATATTTCCGTGTTTGTACTCATGGCGGAGTAGATACTTCCATCTTTATAGAGATGGCAGTGTAGATATTTTCATGTTTATAGAGATGGCGCTGTAGATATTTCCATGTTTATACAGATCGCGGTGTAGATATTTCCATGTTTATAGAGATAGCGGTGTAGGTATTTCCATTTTTATAGACATAGCGGTGTAGATATTTCCATGTTTATATAGATGGCGTTGTAGATATTTCCATGTTTATACCGATAGATGTGTTGGTTGTTCCACGTTTATACAGATAGCGATGTAGATATTTCCATGTTTATACAGCTCGCGGTGCAGATATTTATATCTTTATACAGATGGCATTGTAGATATTTCCTTATTCACACAGATGGCGGTGTAGATGTTTCCATGTTTATACAGATGGCGGAGTTGTTAGTTCCATGTTTATGGAGATGGCAGTGTAGATATTTTCATGTTTATAGAGATGGCGGTGTAGATATTTCCATGTTTATAGAGATAGCAGTGTAGATATTTTCATGTTTATAGAGATGGCGCTGTAGATATTTCCATGTTTATACAGATCGCGGTGTAGATATTTCCATGTTTATAGAGATAGCGGTGTAGGTATTTCCATTTTTATAGACATAGCGGTGTAGATATTTCCATGTTTATATAGATGGCGTTGTAGATATTTCCATGTTTATACCGATAGATGTGTTGGTTGTTCCACGTTTATACAGATAGCGATGTAGATATTTCCATGTTTATACAGCTCGCGGTGCAGATATTTATATCTTTATACAGATGGCATTGTAGATATTTCCTTATTCACACAGATGGCGGTGTAGATGTTTCCATGTTTATACAGATGGCGGAGTTGTTAGTTCCATGTTTATGGAGATGGCAGTGTAGATATTTTCATGTTTATAGAGATGGCGGTGTAGATATTTCCATGTTTATAGAGATAGCAGTGTAGATATTTACATGTTTATACAGATGGCTGTCTAGATATTTCCATGTGTATATAGATGGCATTGTAGATATTTCCATGTTTATACAGATGACTGTAGAGGTATTTCCATGTTTTACCGATGGGTCTGCAGATATTTCCATGTTTATAGAGATAGCGGTGTTGATATTTCCATGTTTGTACAGATGGCGTTGTTGATATTTCCATCTATACACAGATGGCCGTGTAGATATTTCCATGTTTATACAGATGGCAGCGTAGATATTTCCATGGACATGCTGATGGCGGTGTAGATATTTCCATGTTTATACAGATCGCGGTGTAGATATTTCCATGTTTATAGAGATAGCGGTGTAGGTATTTCCATGTTTATAGACATAGCGGTGTAGATATTTCCATGTTTATATAGATGGCGTTGTAGATATTTCCATGTTTATACCGATAGATGTGTTGGTGTTTCCACGTTTATACAGATAGCGATGTAGATATTTCCATGTTTATACAGCTCGCGGTGCAGATATTTATGTCTTTATACAGATGGCATTGTAGATATTTCCTTATTCACACAGATGGCGGTGTAGATGTTTCCATGTTTATACAGATGGCGGAGTAGTTAGTTCCATGTTTATGGAGACGGCAGTGTAGATATTTTCATGTTTATAGAGATGGCGGTGTAGATATTTCCATGTTTATAGAGATAGCAGTGTAGATATTTACATGTTTATACAGATGGCTGTGTAGATATTTCCATGTGTATACAGATGGCATTGTAGATATTTCCATGTTTATACAGATGACTGTAGAGGTATTTCCATGTTTTACAGATGGCTGTGCAGATATTTCCATGTTTATAGAGATAGCGGTGTAGATATTTCCATGTTTGTACAGATGGCGTTGTTGAAATTTCCATCTATACACAGATGGCCGTGTAGATATTTCCATGTTTATACAGATGGCAGCGTAGATATTTCCATGGACATGCAGATGGCGGTGTAGATATTTCCATGTTTATACTGATAGCGGTGTAGATATTTCCATGTATTCACAGATGGTGGTGTAGATATTTCCGTGTATATACACATGGCGGAGTAGATACTTCCATCTTTATGGAGATGGCAGTGTAGATATTTTCATGTTTATAGAGATGGCGGTGTAGATATTTCCATATTTATAGAGATAGCGGTGTAGATATTACCATCTTTCTACAGATGGCAGTGTAGATATTTCCATGTTTATACAGATGGCGGTGTAGATATTTCCATACTTATAGAGATGTCTGTGTAGATATTTCCATGTGTATCCAGATGGTATTGTAGGTATTTCCATGTTTATACAGATGGTGGTGTAGATATTTCCATGTTTATTCAGATGACTGTGTAGATATTTCCATGTTTTTACAGATGGCAGTGTAGATATTTCAATGTTTATAGAGATGGCGCTGTAGATATCTCCATGTTTATACAGATCACGGTGTAGATATTTCCATGTTTATTCAGATAGCGGTGTAGATATTTCCATGTTTTTACAGATATCGGTGTAGATATTTCCATGTTTACACAGATTGCGGTGTAGATATTTCCATCTTTCTACAGATGGAATTGTAGATATTTCCATGTTTATGCAGATGGCGGTGTAGATATTTCCATGTTTATATAGATGGTGGTGTAGATATTACCATGTTTATACAGATAGTGGTGTAGATATTTCCATGTTTATTCAGATAGTGGTGAAGATATTTCCATGTTTATACAGATAGCGGTGTAGATATTTCCATGTTTATAGAGATAGCGATGTAGGTATTTCCATGATTATACAGATGACTGTAGAGGTATTTCCATGTTTTACAGATGGCTGTGCAGATATTTCCATGTTTATAGAGATAACGGTGTAGATATTTCCATGTTTGTACAGAAGCGTTGTTGAAATTTCCATCGATACACAGATGGCCGTGTAGATATTTCCATGTTTATACAGATGGCAGCGTAGATATTTCCATGGACATGCAGATGGCGGTGTAGATATTTCCATGTTTATACAGATAGCGGTGTAGATATTTCCATGTTTTCACAGATGGTGGTGTAGATATTTCCGTGTTTATACACATGGCGTAGTAGATACTTCCATCTTTATAGAGATGGCAGTGTAGATATTTTCATGTTTATAGAGATGGCGGTGTAGATATTTCCATATTTACAGAGATAGCGGTGTAGATATTTCCATCTTTCTACAGATGGCAGTGTAGATATTTCCATGTTTATACAGATGGCGGTGTAGATATTTCCATAATTATAGAGATGTCTGTGTAGATATTTCCATGTGTATACAGATGTTATTGGAGGTATTTCCATGTTTATACAGATGGTGGTGTGGATATTTCCATGTTTATTCAGATGACTGTGTAGATATTTCCATGGTTTTACAGATGGCAGTGTAGATATTTCAATGTTTATAGAGATGGCGCTGTAGATATTTCCATGTTTATACAGATCGCGGTGTAGATATTTCCATGTTTATAGAGATAGCGGTGTAGGTATTTCCATGTTTATAGACATAGCGGTGTAGATATTTCCATGTTTATATAGATGGCGTTGTAGATATTTCCATGTTTATACCGATAGATGTGTTGGTATTTCCACGTTTATACAGATAGCGATGTAGATATTTCCATGTTTATTCAGCTCGCAGTGCAGATATTTACATCTTTATACAGATGGCATTGTAGATATTTCCTTAGTCACACAGATGGCGGTGTAGATGTTTCCATGTTTTTACAGATGGCGGAGTAGTTAGTTCCATGTTTATGGAGATGGCAGTGTAGATATTTTCATGTTGATAGAGATGGCGGTGTAGATATTTCCATGTTTATAGAGATAGCAGTGTAGATATTTACATGTTTATACAGATGGCTGTGTAGGTCTTTCCATGTGTATGCAGATGGCATTGTAGATATTTCCATGTTTATACAGATGACTGTAGAGGTATTTCCATGTTTTACAGATGGCTGTGCAGATATTTCCATGTTTATAGAGATAGCGGTGTTGATATTTCCATGTTTGTACAGATGGCGTTGTTGATATTTCCATCTATACACAGATGGCCGTGTAGATATTTCCATGTTTATACAGATGGCAGCGTAGATATTTCCATGGACATGCAGATGGCGGTGTAGTTATTTCCATGTTTATACAGATAGCGGTGTAGATATTTCCATGTTTTCACAGATGGTGGTGTAGATATTTCCGTGTTTATACACATGGCGGAGTGGATACTTCCATCTTTATGGAGATGGCTGTGTAGATATTTTCATGTTTATAGAGATGGCGGTGTAGATATTTCCATATTTATAGAGATAGCGGTGTAGATATTTCCATCTTTCTACAGATGGCAGTGTAGATATTTCCATGTTTATACAGATGGCGGTGTAGATATTTCCATACTTATAGAGATGTCTGTGTAGATATTTCCATGTGTACACAGATGGTATTGTAGGTATTTACATGTTTATACAGATGGTGGTGTAGATATTTCCATGTTTATTCAGATGACTGTGTAGATATTTCCATGTTTTTTCAGATGGCAGTGTAGATATTTCAATGTTTATAGAGATGGCGCTGTAGATATTTCCATGTTTATACACATCGCGGTGTAGATATTTCCATGTTTATACAGATAGCGGTGTAGATATTTCCATGTTTTTACAGATATCGGTGTAGATATTTCCATGTTTACACAGATTGCGGTGTAGATATTTCCATCTTTCTACAGATGGCATTGTAGATATTTCCATGTTTATGCAGATGGCGGTGTAGATATCTCCATGTTTATATAGATGGTGGTGTAGATATTACCATGTTTATACAGATAGCGGTGTAGATATTTCCATGTTTATACAGATCCTGGTGAAGATATTTCCATGTTTATACAGATCGCGGTGTAGATATTTCCATGTTTATACAGATCGCGGTGTAATTATTTCCATGTTTATACAGATAGCGGTGTAGGTATTTCCATGTTTATACAGATAGCGGTGTAGATATTTCCATGTTTATAGAGATAGCGGTGTAGGTATTTCCATGTTTACAGACATAGCGGTGTTGTTATTTCCATGTTTATATAGATGGCGTTGTAGATATTTCCATTTTTATACCGATAGATGTGTTGGTATTTCCACGTTTATACAGATAGCGATGTAGATATTTCCATGTTTATACAGCTCGCGGTGCATATATTTATATCTTTATACAGATGGCATTGTAGATATTTCCTTATTCACACAGATGGCGGTGTAGATGTTTCCATGTTTATACAGATGGCGGAGTAGTTAGTTCCATGTTTATGGAGATGGCAGTGTAGATATTTTCATGTTGATAGAGATGGCGGTGTAGATATTTCCATGTTTATAGAGATAGCAGTGTAGATATTTACATGTTTATACAGATGGCTGTGTAGGTATTTCCATGTGTATGCAGATGGCATTGTAGATATTTCCATGTTTATACAGATGACTTTAGAGGTATTTCCATGTTTTACAGATGGCTGTGCAGATATTTCCATGTTTATAGAGATAGCGGTGTAGATATTTCCATGTTTGTACAGATGGCGTTGTTGAAATTTCCATCTATACACAGATCGCCGTGTAGATATTTCCATGTTTATACAGATGGCGGTGTAGATATTTCCATACTTATAGAGATGTCTGTGTAGATATTTCCATGTGTATCCAGATGGTATTGTAGGTATTTCCATGTTTATACAGATGGTGGTGTAGATATTTCCATGTTTATTCAGATGACTGTGTAGATATTTCCATGTTTTTACAGATGGCAGTGTAGATATTTCAATGTTTATAGAGATGGCGCTGTAGATATCTCCATGTTTATACAGATCACGGTGTAGATATTTCCATGTTTATACAGATAGCGGTGTAGATATTTCCATGTTTTGACAGATATCGGTGTAGATATTTCCATGTTTACACAGATTGCGGTGTAGATATTTCCATCTTTCTACAGATGGCATTGTAGATATTTCCATGTTTATGCAGATGGCGGTGTAGATATTTCCATGTTTATATAGATGGTGGTGTAGATATTACCATGTTTATACAGATAGCGGTGTAGATATTTCCATGTTTATACAGATAGTGGTGAAGATATTTCCATGTTTATACAGATAGCGGTGTAGATATTTCCATGTTTATAGAGATAGCGATGTAGGTATTTCCATGATTATACAGATGACTGTAGAGGTATTTCCATGTTTTAGAGATGGCTGTGCAGATATTTCCATGTTTATAGAGATAACGGTGTAGATATTTCCATGTTTGTACAGAAGCGTTGTTGAAATTTCCATCGATACACAGATGGCCGTGTAGATATTTCCATGTTTATACAGATGGCAGCGTAGATATTTCCATGGACATGCAGATGGCGGTGTAGATATTTCCATGTTTATACAGATAGCGGTGTAGATATTTCCGTGTTTATACACATGGCGGAGTACATACTTCCATCTTTATAGAGATGGCAGTGTAGATATTTCATGTTTATAGAGATGGCGGTGTAGATATTTCCATATTTACAGAGATAGCGGTGTAGATATTTCCATCTTTCTACAGATGGCAGTTTAGATATTTCCATGTTTATACAGATGGCGGTGTAGATATTTCCATAATTATAGAGATGTCTGTGTAGATATTTCCATGTGTATACATATGTTATTGTAGGTATTTCCATGTTTATACAGATGGTGGTGTGGATATTTCCATGTTTATTCAGATGACTGTGTAGATATTTCCATGGTATTACAGATGGCAGTGTAGATATTTCAATGTTTATAGAGATGGCGCTGTAGATATTTCCGTGTTTATACAGATAGCGGTGTAGATATTTCCATGTTTATAGAGATAGCGGTGTAGGTATTTCCATGTTTACAGACATAGCGGTGTAGATATTTCCATGTTTATATAGATGGCGTTGTAGATATTTCCATGTTTATACCGATAGATGTGTTGGTATTTCCACGTTTATACAGATAGCGATGTAGATATTTCCATGTTTATACAGCTCACGGTGCATATATTTATATCTTTATACAGATGGCATTGTAGATATTTCCTTATTCACACAGATGGCGGTGTAGATGTTTCCATGTTTATACAGATGGCGGAGTAGTTAGTTCCATGTTTATGGAGATGGCAGTGTAGATATTTTCATGTTGATAGAGATGGCGGTGTAGATATTTCCATGTTTATAGAGATAGCAGTGTAGATATTTACATGTTTATACAGATGGCTGTGTAGGTATTTCCATGTGTATACAGATGGCATTGTAGATATTTCCATGTTTATACAGATGACTGTAGAGGTATTTCCATGTTTTACAGATGGCTGTGCAGATATTTCCATGTTTATAGAGATAGCGGTGTAGATATTTCCATGTTTGTACAGATGGCGTTGTTGAAATTTCCATCTATACACAGACGGCCGTGTAGATATTTCCATGTTTATACAGATGGCAGCGTAGATATTTCCATGGACATGCAGATGGCGGTGTAGATATTTCCATGTTTATACAGATAGCGGTGTAGATATTTCCATGTATTCACAGATGGTGGTGTAGATATTTCCGTGTTTATACACATGGCGGAGTAGATACTTCCATCTTTATGGAGATGGCAGTGTAGATATTTTCATGTTTATAGAGATGGCGGTGTAGATATTTCCATATTTATAGAGATAGCGGTGTAGATATTTCCATCTTTCTACAGATGGCAGTGTAGATATTTCCATGTTTATACAGATGGCGGTGTAGATATTTCCATACTTATAGAGATGTCTGTGTAGTTATTTCCATGTGTATACAGATGGTATTGTAGGTATTTCCATATTTATACAGATGGTGGTGTAGATATTTCCATGTTTATTCAGATGGCTGTGTAGATATTTCGATGTTTTTACAGATGGCAGTGTAGATATTTCAATGTTTATAGAGATGGCGCTGTAGATATCTCCATGTTTATACAGATCACGGTGTAGATATTTCCATGTTTATACAGATAGCGGTGTAGATATTTCCATGTTTTTACAGATATCGGTGTAGATATTTCCATGTTTACACAGATTGCGGTGTAGATATTTCCATCTTTCTACAGATGGCATTGTAGATATTTCCATGTTTATGCAGATGGCGGTGTAGTTATTTCCATGTTTATATAGATGGTGGTGTAGATATTACCATGTTTATACAGATAGCGGTGTAGATATTTCCATGTTTATACAGATCGTGGTGAAGATATTTCCATGTTTATACAGATAGCGGTGTAGATATTTCCATGTTTATAGAGATAGCGATGTAGGTATTTCCATGTTTATACAGTTGACTGTAGAGTTATTTCCATGTTTTACAGATGGCTGTGCAGATATTTCCATGTTTATAGAGATAACGGTGTAGATATTTCCATGGTTGTACAGATGGCGTTGTTGAAATTTCCATCGATACACAGATGGCCGTGTAGATATTTCCATGTTTATACAGATGGCAGCGTAGATATTTCCATGGACATGCAGATTGCGGTGTAGATATCTCCATGTTTATACAGATTGCGGTGTAGATATTTCCATGTTTTCACAGATGGTGGTGTAGATATTTCCGTGTTTGTACTCATGGCGGAGTAGATACTTCCATCTTTATAGAGATGGCAGTGTAGATATTTTCATGTTTATAGAGATGGCGCTGTAGATATTTCCATGTTTATACCGATCGCGGTGTAGATATTTCCATGTTTATAGAGATAGCGGTGTAGGTATTTCCATGTTTATAGACATAGCAGTGTAGATATTTCCATGTTTATATAGATGGCGTTGTAGATATTTCCATGTTTATACCGATAGATGTGTTGTTATTTCCACGTTTATACAGATAGCGATGTAGATATTTCCATTTTTATACAGCTCGCAGTGCAGATATTTATATCTTTATACAGATGGCATTGTAGATATTTCCTTATTCACACAGATGGCGGTGTAGATGTTTCCATGTTTATACAGATGGCGGAGTAGTTAGTTCCATGTTTATGGAGATGGCAGTGTAGATATTTTCATGTTGATAGAGATGGCGGTGTAGATATTTCCATGTTTATAGAGATAGCAGTGTAGATATTTACATGTTTATACAGATGGCTGTGTAGGTATTTCCATGTGTATACAGATGGCATTGTAGATATTTCCATGTTTATACAGATGACTGTAGAGGTATTTCCATGTTTTACAGATGGCTGTGCAGATATTTCCATGTTTATAGAGATAGCGGTGTAGATATTTCCATGTTTGTACAGATGGCGTTGTTGAAATTTCCATCTATACACAGATGGCCGTGTAGATATTTCCATGTTTATACAGATGGCAGCGTAGATATTTCCATGGACATGCAGATGGCGGTGTAGATATTTCCATGTTTATACAGATAGCGGTGTAGATATTTCCATGTTTTCACAGATGGTGGTGTAGATATTTCCGTGTTTATACACATGGCGGAGTAGATACTTCCATCTTTATAGAGATGGCCGTGTAGATATTTTCATGTTTATAGAGATGGCGGTGAAGATATTTCCATATTTATAGAGATAGCGGTGTAGTTATTTCCATCTTTCTACAGATGGCAGTGTAGATATTTCCATGTTTATACAGATGGCTGTGTAGATATTTCCATACTTATAGAGATGTCTGTGTAGATATTTCCATGTGTATACAGATGTTATTGTAGGTATTTCCATGTTTACACAGATGGTGGTGTAGATATTTCCATGTTTATTCAGATGACTGTGTAGATATTTGCATGGTTTTACAGATGGCAGTGTAGATATTTCAATGTTTATAGAGATGGCGCTGTAGATATTTCCATGTTTATACAGATCGTGGTTTAGATATTTCCATGTTTATAGAGATAGCGGTGTAGGTATTTCCATGTTTATAGACATAGCGGTGTAGATATTTCCATGTTTATATAGATGGCGTTGTAGATATTTCCATGTTTATACCGATAGATGTGTTGGTATTTCCACGTTTATACAGATAGCGATGTAGATATTTCCATGTTTATACAGCTCGCGGTGCAGATATTTATGTCTTTATACAGATGGCATTGTAGATATTTCCTTATTCACACAGATGGCGGTGTAGATGTTTCCATGTTTATACAGATGGCGGAGTAGTTAGTTCCATGTTTATGGAGATGGCAGTGTAGATATTTTCATGTTTATAGAGATGGTGGTGTAGATATTTCCATGTTTATAGAGATAGCAGTGTAGATATTTACATGTTTATACAGATGGGTGTGTAGATATTTCCATGTGTATACAGATGGCATTGTAGATATTTCCATGTGTATACAGATGGCATTGTAGATATTTCCATCTTTATACAGATGACTGTAGAGGTATTTCCATGTTTTACCGATGGCTCTGCAGATATTTCCATGTTTATAGAGATAGCGGTGTAGATATTTCCATGTTTGTACAGATGGTGTTGTTGATATTTCCATCTATACACAGATGGCGGTGTAGATATTTCCATGTTTATACAGATGGCAGCGTAGATATTTCCATGGACATGCTGATGGCGGTGTAGATATTTCCATGTTTATACAGAGAGCGGTGTAGATATTTCCATGTTTTCACAGATGGTGGTGTAGATATTTCCGTGTTTATACACATGGCGGAGTAGATACTTCCATCTCTATGGAGATGGCAGTGTAGATATTTTAATGTTTATAGAGATGGCGGTGTAGATATTTCCATATTTATAGAGATAGCGGTGTAGATATTTCCATCTTTCTACAGAAGGCAGTGTAGATATTTCCATGTTTATACAGATGGCGGTGTAGATATTTCCATACTTATACAGATGTCTGTGTAGATATTTCCATGTTTATACAGATGGTGTTGTAGGTATTTCCATGTTTATACATATGGTGGTGTAGATATTTCCATGTTTATTCTGATGATTGTGTAGATATTTCCATGTTTTTACAGATGGCAGTGTAGATATTTCAATGTTTATAGAGATGGCGCTGTAGATATTTCCATGTTTATACAGATCGCGGTGTAGATATTTCCATGTTTATACAGATAGCGGTGAAGATATTTCCATGTTTTTACAGATATCGGTGTAGATATTTCCATGTTTACACAGATTGCGGTGTAGATATTTCCATCTTTCTAAAGATGGCATTGTAGATATTTCCATGTTTATGCAGATGGCGGTGTAGATATTTCCATGTTTATATAGATGGTGGTGTAGATATTACCATGTTTATACAGATAGCGGTGTAGATATTTCCATGTTTATACAGATCGTGGTGAAGATATTTCCATGTTTATACAGATAGCGGTGTAGATATTTCCATGTTTATAGAGATAGCGATGTAGGTATTTCCATGTTTATACAGATGACTGTAGAGGTATTTCCATGTTTTACAGATGGCTGTGCAGATATTTCCATGTTTATAGAGATAACGGTGTAGATATTTCCATGGTTGTACAGATGGCGTTGTTGAAATTTCCATCGATACACAGATGGCCGTGTAGATATTTCCATGTTTATACAGATGGCAGCGTGGATATTTCCATGGACATGCAGATTGCGGTGTAGATATTTCCATGTTTATACAGATTGCGGTGTAGATATTTCCATGTTTTCACAGATGGTGGTGTAGATATTTCCGTGTTTGTACTCATGGCGGAGTAGATACTTCCATCTTTATAGAGATGGCAGTGTAGATATTTTCATGTTTATAGAGATGGCGCTGTAGATATTTCCATGTTTATACAGATCGCGGTGTAGATATTTCCATGTTTATAGAGATAGCGGTGTAGGTATTTCCATTTTTATAGACATAGCGGTGTAGATATTTCCATGTTTATATAGATGGCGTTGTAGATATTTCCATGTTTATACCGATAGATGTGTTGGTTGTTCCACGTTTATACAGATAGCGATGTAGATATTTCCATGTTTATACAGCTCGCGGTGCAGATATTTATATCTTTATACAGATGGCATTGTAGATATTTCCTTATTCACACAGATGGCGGTGTAGATGTTTCCATGTTTATACAGATGGCGGAGTTGTTAGTTCCATGTTTATGGAGATGGCAGTGTAGATATTTTCATGTTTATAGAGATGGCGGTGTAGATATTTCCATGTTTATAGAGATAGCAGTGTAGATATTTTCATGTTTATAGAGATGGCGCTGTAGATATTTCCATGTTTATACAGATCGCGGTGTAGATATTTCCATGTTTATAGAGATAGCGGTGTAGGTATTTCCATTTTTATAGACATAGCGGTGTAGATATTTCCATGTTTATATAGATGGCGTTGTAGATATTTCCATGTTTATACCGATAGATGTGTTGGTTGTTCCACGTTTATACAGATAGCGATGTAGATATTTCCATGTTTATACAGCTCGCGGTGCAGATATTTATATCTTTATACAGATGGCATTGTAGATATTTCCTTATTCACACAGATGGCGGTGTAGATGTTTCCATGTTTATACAGATGGCGGAGTTGTTAGTTCCATGTTTATGGAGATGGCAGTGTAGATATTTTCATGTTTATAGAGATGGCGGTGTAGATATTTCCATGTTTATAGAGATAGCAGTGTAGATATTTACATGTTTATACAGATGGCTGTCTAGATATTTCCATGTGTATATAGATGGCATTGTAGATATTTCCATGTTTATACAGATGACTGTAGAGGTATTTCCATGTTTTACCGATGGGTCTGCAGATATTTCCATGTTTATAGAGATAGCGGTGTTGATATTTCCATGTTTGTACAGATGGCGTTGTTGATATTTCCATCTATACACAGATGGCCGTGTAGATATTTCCATGTTTATACAGATGGCAGCGTAGATATTTCCATGGACATGCTGATGGCGGTGTAGATATTTCCATGTTTATACAGATCGCGGTGTAGATATTTCCATGTTTATAGAGATAGCGGTGTAGGTATTTCCATGTTTATAGACATAGCGGTGTAGATATTTCCATGTTTATATAGATGGCGTTGTAGATATTTCCATGTTTATACCGATAGATGTGTTGGTGTTTCCACGTTTATACAGATAGCGATGTAGATATTTCCATGTTTATACAGCTCGCGGTGCAGATATTTATGTCTTTATACAGATGGCATTGTAGATATTTCCTTATTCACACAGATGGCGGTGTAGATGTTTCCATGTTTATACAGATGGCGGAGTAGTTAGTTCCATGTTTATGGAGACGGCAGTGTAGATATTTTCATGTTTATAGAGATGGCGGTGTAGATATTTCCATGTTTATAGAGATAGCAGTGTAGATATTTACATGTTTATACAGATGGCTGTGTAGATATTTCCATGTGTATACAGATGGCATTGTAGATATTTCCATGTTTATACAGATGACTGTAGAGGTATTTCCATGTTTTACAGATGGCTGTGCAGATATTTCCATGTTTATAGAGATAGCGGTGTAGATATTTCCATGTTTGTACAGATGGCGTTGTTGAAATTTCCATCTATACACAGATGGCCGTGTAGATATTTCCATGTTTATACAGATGGCAGCGTAGATATTTCCATGGACATGCAGATGGCGGTGTAGATATTTCCATGTTTATACTGATAGCGGTGTAGATATTTCCATGTATTCACAGATGGTGGTGTAGATATTTCCGTGTATATACACATGGCGGAGTAGATACTTCCATCTTTATGGAGATGGCAGTGTAGATATTTTCATGTTTATAGAGATGGCGGTGTAGATATTTCCATATTTATAGAGATAGCGGTGTAGATATTACCATCTTTCTACAGATGGCAGTGTAGATATTTCCATGTTTATACAGATGGCGGTGTAGATATTTCCATACTTATAGAGATGTCTGTGTAGATATTTCCATGTGTATCCAGATGGTATTGTAGGTATTTCCATGTTTATACAGATGGTGGTGTAGATATTTCCATGTTTATTCAGATGACTGTGTAGATATTTCCATGTTTTTACAGATGGCAGTGTAGATATTTCAATGTTTATAGAGATGGCGCTGTAGATATCTCCATGTTTATACAGATCACGGTGTAGATATTTCCATGTTTATTCAGATAGCGGTGTAGATATTTCCATGTTTTTACAGATATCGGTGTAGATATTTCCATGTTTACACAGATTGCGGTGTAGATATTTCCATCTTTCTACAGATGGAATTGTAGATATTTCCATGTTTATGCAGATGGCGGTGTAGATATTTCCATGTTTATATAGATGGTGGTGTAGATATTACCATGTTTATACAGATAGTGGTGTAGATATTTCCATGTTTATTCAGATAGTGGTGAAGATATTTCCATGTTTATACAGATAGCGGTGTAGATATTTCCATGTTTATAGAGATAGCGATGTAGGTATTTCCATGATTATACAGATGACTGTAGAGGTATTTCCATGTTTTACAGATGGCTGTGCAGATATTTCCATGTTTATAGAGATAACGGTGTAGATATTTCCATGTTTGTACAGAAGCGTTGTTGAAATTTCCATCGATACACAGATGGCCGTGTAGATATTTCCATGTTTATACAGATGGCAGCGTAGATATTTCCATGGACATGCAGATGGCGGTGTAGATATTTCCATGTTTATACAGATAGCGGTGTAGATATTTCCATGTTTTCACAGATGGTGGTGTAGATATTTCCGTGTTTATACACATGGCGTAGTAGATACTTCCATCTTTATAGAGATGGCAGTGTAGATATTTTCACGTTTATAGAGATGGCGGTGTAGATATTTCCATATTTACAGAGATAGCGGTGTAGATATTTCCATCTTTCTACAGATGGCAGTGTAGATATTTCCATGTTTATACAGATGGCGGTGTAGATATTTCCATAATTATAGAGATGTCTGTGTAGATATTTCCATGTGTATACAGATGTTATTGGAGGTATTTCCATGTTTATACAGATGGTGGTGTGGATATTTCCATGTTTATTCAGATGACTGTGTAGATATTTCCATGGTTTTACAGATGGCAGTGTAGATATTTCAATGTTTATAGAGATGGCGCTGTAGATATTTCCATGTTTATACAGATCGCGGTGTAGATATTTCCATGTTTATAGAGATAGCGGTGTAGGTATTTCCATGTTTATAGACATAGCGGTGTAGATATTTCCATGTTTATATAGATGGCGTTGTAGATATTTCCATGTTTATACCGATAGATGTGTCGGTATTTCCACGTTTATACAGATAGCGATGTAGATATTTCCATGTTTATTCAGCTCGCAGTGCAGATATTTACATCTTTATACAGATGGCATTGTAGATATTTCCTTAGTCACACAGATGGCGGTGTAGATGTTTCCATGTTTTTACAGATGGCGGAGTAGTTAGTTCCATGTTTATGGAGATGGCAGTGTAGATATTTTCATGTTGATAGAGATGGCGGTGTAGATATTTCCATGTTTATAGAGATAGCAGTGTAGATATTTACATGTTTATACAGATGGCTGTGTAGGTCTTTCCATGTGTATGCAGATGGCATTGTAGATATTTCCATGTTTATACAGATGACTGTAGAGGTATTTCCATGTTTTACAGATGGCTGTGCAGATATTTCCATGTTTATAGAGATAGCGGTGTTGATATTTCCATGTTTGTACAGATGGCGTTGTTGATATTTCCATCTATACACAGATGGCCGTGTAGATATTTCCATGTTTATACAGATGGCAGCGTAGATATTTCCATGGACATGCAGATGGCGGTGTAGTTATTTCCATGTTTATACAGATAGCGGTGTAGATATTTCCATGTTTTCACAGATGGTGGTGTAGATATTTCCGTGTTTATACACATGGCGGAGTGGATACTTCCATCTTTATGGAGATGGCTGTGTAGATATTTTCATGTTTATAGAGATGGCGGTGTAGATATTTCCATATTTATAGAGATAGCGGTGTAGATATTTCCATCTTTCTACAGATGGCAGTGTAGATATTTCCATGTTTATACAGATGGCGGTGTAGATATTTCCATACTTATAGAGATGTCTGTGTAGATATTTCCATGTGTACACAGATGGTATTGTAGGTATTTACATGTTTATACAGATGGTGGTGTAGATATTTCCATGTTTATTCAGATGACTGTGTAGATATTTCCATGTTTTTACAGATGGCAGTGTAGATATTTCAATGTTTATAGAGATGGCGCTGTAGATATTTCCATGTTTATACAGATCGCGGTGTAGATATTTCCATGTTTATACAGATAGCGGTGTAGATATTTCCATGTTTTTACAGATATCGGTGTAGATATTTCCATGTTTACACAGATTGCGGTGTAGATATTTCCATCTTTCTACAGATGGCATTGTAGATATTTCCATGTTTATGCAGATGGCGGTGTAGATATCTCCATGTTTATATAGATGGTGGTGTAGATATTACCATGTTTATACAGATAGCGGTGTAGATATTTCCATGTTTATACAGATCCTGGTGAAGATATTTCCATGTTTATACAGATCGCGGTGTAGATATTTCCATGTTTATACAGATCGCGGTGTAATTATTTCCATGTTTATACAGATAGCGGTGTAGGTATTTCCATGTTTATACAGATAGCGGTGTAGATATTTCCATGTTTATAGAGATAGCGGTGTAGGTATTTCCATGTTTACAGACATAGCGGTGTTGTTATTTCCATGTTTATATAGATGGCGTTGTAGATATTTCCATTTTTATACCGATAGATGTGTTGGTATTTCCACGTTTATACAGATAGCGATGTAGATATTTCCATGTTTATACAGCTCGCGGTGCATATATTTATATCTTTATACAGATGGCATTGTAGATATTTCCTTATTCACACAGATGGCGGTGTAGATGTTTCCATGTTTATACAGATGGCGGAGTAGTTAGTTCCATGTTTATGGAGATGGCAGTGTAGATATTTTCATGTTGATAGAGATGGCGGTGTAGATATTTCCATGTTTATAGAGATAGCAGTGTAGATATTTACATGTTTATACAGATGGCTGTGTAGGTATTTCCATGTGTATGCAGATGGCATTGTAGATATTTCCATGTTTATACAGATGACTTTAGAGGTATTTCCATGTTTTACAGATGGCTGTGCAGATATTTCCATGTTTATAGAGATAGCGGTGTAGATATTTCCATGTTTGTACAGATGGCATTGTTGAAATTTCCATCTATACACAGATGGCCGTGTAGATATTTCCATGTTTATACAGATGGCGGTGTAGATATTTCCATACTTATAGAGATGTCTGTGTAGATATTTCCATGTGTATCCAGATGGTATTGTAGGTATTTCCATGTTTATACAGATGGTGGTGTAGATATTTCCATGTTTATTCAGATGACTGTGTAGATATTTCCATGTTTTTACAGATGGCAGTGTAGATATTTCAATGTTTATAGAGATGGCGCTGTAGATATCTCCATGTTTATACAGATCACGGTGTAGATATTTCCATGTTTATACAGATAGCGGTGTAGATATTTCCATGTTTTGACAGATATCGGTGTAGATATTTCCATGTTTACACAGATTGCGGTGTAGATATTTCCATCTTTCTACAGATGGCATTGTAGATATTTCCATGTTTATGCAGATGGCGGTGTAGATATTTCCATGTTTATATAGATGGTGGTGTAGATATTACCATGTTTATACAGATAGCGGTGTAGATATTTCCATGTTTATACAGATAGTGGTGAAGATATTTCCATGTTTATACAGATAGCGGTGTAGATATTTCCATGTTTATAGAGATAGCGATGTAGGTATTTCCATGATTATACAGATGACTGTAGAGGTATTTCCATGTTTTAGAGATGGCTGTGCAGATATTTCCATGTTTATAGAGATAACGGTGTAGATATTTCCATGTTTGTACAGAAGCGTTGTTGAAATTTCCATCGATACACAGATGGCCGTGTAGATATTTCCATGTTTATACAGATGGCAGCGTAGATATTTCCATGGACATGCAGATGGCGGTGTAGATATTTCCATGTTTATACAGATAGCGGTGTAGATATTTCCGTGTTTATACACATGGCGGAGTACATACTTCCATCTTTATAGAGATGGCAGTGTAGATATTTCATGTTTATAGAGATGGCGGTGTAGATATTTCCATATTTACAGAGATAGCGGTGTAGATATTTCCATCTTTCTACAGATGGCAGTTTAGATATTTCCATGTTTATACAGATGGCGGTGTAGATATTTCCATAATTATAGAGATGTCTGTGTAGATATTTCCATGTGTATACATATGTTATTGTAGGTATTTCCATGTTTATACAGATGGTGGTGTGGATATTTCCATGTTTATTCAGATGACTGTGTAGATATTTCCATGGTTTTACAGATGGCAGTGTAGATATTTCAATGTTTATAGAGATGGCGCTGTAGATATTTCCGTGTTTATACAGATAGCGGTGTAGATATTTCCATGTTTATAGAGATAGCGGTGTAGGTATTTCCATGTTTACAGACATAGCGGTGTAGATATTTCCATGTTTATATAGATGGCGTTGTAGATATTTCCATGTTTATACCGATAGATGTGTTGGTATTTCCACGTTTATACAGATAGCGATGTAGATATTTCCATGTTTATACAGCTCACGGTGCATATATTTATATCTTTATACAGATGGCATTGTAGATATTTCCTTATTCACACAGATGGCGGTGTAGATGTTTCCATGTTTATACAGATGGCGGAGTAGTTAGTTCCATGTTTATGGAGATGGCAGTGTAGATATTTTCATGTTGATAGAGATGGCGGTGTAGATATTTCCATGTTTATAGAGATAGCAGTGTAGATATTTACATGTTTATACAGATGGCTGTGTAGGTATTTCCATGTGTATACAGATGGCATTGTAGATATTTCCATGTTTATACAGATGACTGTAGAGGTATTTCCATGTTTTACAGATGGCTGTGCAGATATTTCCATGTTTATAGAGATAGCGGTGTAGATATTTCCATGTTTGTACAGATGGCGTTGTTGAAATTTCCATCTATACACAGACGGCCGTGTAGATATTTCCATGTTTATACAGATGGCAGCGTAGATATTTCCATGGACATGCAGATGGCGGTGTAGATATTTCCATGTTTATACAGATAGCGGTGTAGATATTTCCATGTATTCACAGATGGTGGTGTAGATATTTCCGTGTTTATACACATGGCGGAGTAGATACTTCCATCTTTATGGAGATGGCAGTGTAGATATTTTCATGTTTATAGAGATGGCGGTGTAGATATTTCCATATTTATAGAGATAGCGGTGTAGATATTTCCATCTTTCTACAGATGGCAGTGTAGATATTTCCATGTTTATACAGATGGCGGTGTAGATATTTCCATACTTATAGAGATGTCTGTGTAGTTATTTCCATGTGTATACAGATGGTATTGTAGGTATTTCCATATTTATACAGATGGTGGTGTAGATATTTCCATGTTTATTCAGATGGCTGTGTAGATATTTCGATGTTTTTACAGATGGCAGTGTAGATATTTCAATGTTTATAGAGATGGCGCTGTAGATATCTCCATGTTTATACAGATCACGGTGTAGATATTTCCATGTTTATACAGATAGCGGTGTAGATATTTCCATGTTTTTACAGATATCGGTGTAGATATTTCCATGTTTACACAGATTGCGGTGTAGATATTTCCATCTTTCTACAGATGGCATTGTAGATATTTCCATGTTTATGCAGATGGCGGTGTAGTTATTTCCATGTTTATATAGATGGTGGTGTAGATATTACCATGTTTATACAGATAGCGGTGTAGATATTTCCATGTTTATACAGATCGTGGTGAAGATATTTCCATGTTTATACAGATAGCGGTGTAGATATTTCCATGTTTATAGAGATAGCGATGTAGGTATTTCCATGTTTATACAGTTGACTGTAGAGTTATTTCCATGTTTTACAGATGGCTGTGCAGATATTTCCATGTTTATAGAGATAACGGTGTAGATATTTCCATGGTTGTACAGATGGCGTTGTTGAAATTTCCATCGATACACAGATGGCCGTGTAGATATTTCCATGTTTATACAGATGGCAGCGTAGATATTTCCATGGACATGCAGATTGCGGTGTAGATATCTCCATGTTTATACAGATTGCGGTGTAGATATTTCCATGTTTTCACAGATGGTGGTGTAGATATTTCCGTGTTTGTACTCATGGCGGAGTAGATACTTCCATCTTTATAGAGATGGCAGTGTAGATATTTTCATGTTTATAGAGATGGCGCTGTAGATATTTCCATGTTTATACCGATCGCGGTGTAGATATTTCCATGTTTATAGAGATAGCGGTGTAGGTATTTCCATGTTTATAGACATAGCAGTGTAGATATTTCCATGTTTATATAGATGGCGTTGTAGATATTTCCATGTTTATACCGATAGATGTGTTGTTATTTCCACGTTTATACAGATAGCGATGTAGATATTTCCATTTTTATACAGCTCGCAGTGCAGATATTTATATCTTTATACAGATGGCATTGTAGATATTTCCTTATTCACACAGATGGCGGTGTAGATGTTTCCATGTTTATACAGATGGCGGAGTAGTTAGTTCCATGTTTATGGAGATGGCAGTGTAGATATTTTCATGTTGATAGAGATGGCGGTGTAGATATTTCCATGTTTATAGAGATAGCAGTGTAGATATTTACATGTTTATACAGATGGCTGTGTAGGTATTTCCATGTGTATACAGATGGCATTGTAGATATTTCCATGTTTATACAGATGACTGTAGAGGTATTTCCATGTTTTACAGATGGCTGTGCAGATATTTCCATGTTTATAGAGATAGCGGTGTAGATATTTCCATGTTTGTACAGATGGCGTTGTTGAAATTTCCATCTATACACAGATGGCCGTGTAGATATTTCCATGTTTATACAGATGGCAGCGTAGATATTTCCATGGACATGCAGATGGCGGTGTAGATATTTCCATGTTTATACAGATAGCGGTGTAGATATTTCCATGTTTTCACAGATGGTGGTGTAGATATTTCCGTGTTTATACACATGGCGGAGTAGATACTTCCATCTTTATAGAGATGGCCGTGTAGATATTTTCATGTTTATAGAGATGGCGGTGAAGATATTTCCATATTTATAGAGATAGCGGTGTAGTTATTTCCATCTTTCTACAGATGGCAGTGTAGATATTTCCATGTTTATACAGATGGCTGTGTAGATATTTCCATACTTATAGAGATGTCTGTGTAGATATTTCCATGTGTATACAGATGTTATTGTAGGTATTTCCATGTTTACACAGATGGTGGTGTAGATATTTCCATGTTTATTCAGATGACTGTGTAGATATTTGCATGGTTTTACAGATGGCAGTGTAGATATTTCAATGTTTATAGAGATGGCGCTGTAGATATTTCCATGTTTATACAGATCGTGGTTTAGATATTTCCATGTTTATAGAGATAGCGGTGTAGGTATTTCCATGTTTATAGACATAGCGGTGTAGATATTTCCATGTTTATATAGATGGCGTTGTAGATATTTCCATGTTTATACCGATAGATGTGTTGGTATTTCCACGTTTATACAGATAGCGATGTAGATATTTCCATGTTTATACAGCTCGCAGTGCAGATATTTACATCTTTATACAGATGGCATTGTAGATAATTCCTTATTCACTCAGATGGCGGTGTAGATGTTTCCATGTTTATACAGATGGCGGAGTAGTTAGTTCCATGTTTATGGAGATGGCAGTGTAGATATTTTCATGTTTATAGAGATGGCGGTGTAGATATTTCCATGTTTATAGAGATAGCAGTGTAGATATTTACATGTTCATACAGATGGCTGTGTAGGTATTTCCATGTGTATACAGATGGCATTGTAGATATTTCCATGTTTATACAGATGACTGTAGAGGTATTTCCATGTTTTACAGATGGCTGTGCAGATATTTCCATGTTTATAGAGATAGCGGTGTAGATATTTCCATGTTTGTACAGATGGCGTTGTTGATATTTCCATCTATACACAGACGGCCGTGTAGATATTTCCATGTTTATACAGATGGCAGCGTAGATTTTTCCATGGACATGCAGATGGCGGTGTTGATATTTCCATGTTTATACAGATAGCAGTGTAGATATTTCCAGGTTTTCACTGATGGTGGCGTAGATATTTCCGTGTTTATACACATGGCAGAGTGGATACTTCCATCTTTATGGAGATGGCAGTGTAGATATTTTCAAGTTTATAGAGATGGCGGTGTAGATATTTCCATATTTATAGAGATAGCGGTGTAGATATTTCCATCTTTCTACAGATGGCAGTGTAGATATTTCCATGTTTATACAGATGGCGGTGTAGATATTTCCATACTTATAGAGATGTCTGTGTAGATATTTCCATGTGTATACAGATGGTATTGTAGGTATTTCCATGTTTATACAGATGGTGGTGTAGATATTTCCATGTTTATTCAGATAACTGTGTAGATATTTCCAAGTTTTTACAAATGGCAGTGTTGATATTTCAATGTTTATAGAGATGGCGCTGTAGATATTTCCGTGTTTATACAGATCGCGGTGTAGATATTTCCATGTTTATACAGATAGCAGTGTAGATATTTCCATGTTTTTACAGATATCGTTGTAGATATTTCCATGTTTACACAGATTGCGGTGTAGATATTTCCATCTTTCTACAGATGGCATTGTAGATATTTCCATGTTTATGCAGATGGCGGTGTAGATATATCCATGTTTATATAGATGGTTGTGTTGATATTACCATGTTTATACAGATAGCGGTGTAGATATTTCCATGTTTATACAGATCGTGGTGAAGATATTTCCATGTTTATACAGATAGCGGTGTAGATATTTCCATGTTTTTACAGATATCGGTGGAGATATTTCCATGTTTACACAGATTGCGGTGTGGATATTTCCATCTTTCTACAGATGGCATTGTAGATATTTCCATGTTTATGCAGATGGCTGTGTAGATATATCCATGTTTATATAGATGGTGGTGTAGATATTTCCATGTTTATTCAGATGACTGTGTAGATATTTCCATGGTTTTACAGATGGCAGTGTAGATATTTCAATGTTTATAGAGATGGCGCTGTAGATATTTCCATGTTTATACAGATTGCGGTGTAGCTATTTCCATGTTTATAGAGATAGCGGTGTAGGTATTTCCATGTTTATAGACATAGCGGTGTAGATATTTCCATGTTTATATAGATGGCGTTGTAGATATTTCCATGTTTATACCGATAGATGTGTTGGTATTTCCACGTTTATACAGATAGCGATGAAGATATTTCCATGTTTATACAGCTCGCGGTGCAGATATTTATATCTTTATACAGATGGTATTGTAGATATTTCCTTATTCACACAGATGGTGGTGTAGATGTTTCCATGTTTATACAGATGGCGGAGTAGTTAGTTCCATGTTTATGGAGATGGCAGTGTAGATATTTTCATGTATATAGAGATGGCAGTGTAGATATTTCCATGTTTATAGAGATAGCAGTGTTGATATTTACATGTTTATACAGATGGCTGTGTAGGTATTTCCATGTATATACAGATGGCATTGTAGATATTTCCATGTTTATACAGATGACTCTAGAGGTATTTCCATGTTTTACAGATGGCTGTGCAGATATTTCCATGTTTATAGAGATAGCGGTGTAGATATTTCCATGTTTGTACAGATGGCGTTCTTGATATTTCCATCTATACACAGATGGCCGTGTAGATATTTCCATGTTTATACAGATGGCAGCGTAGATATTTCCATGGACATGCAGACGGCGGTGTAGATATTTCCATGTTTATTCAGATAGCGGTGTAGATATTTCCATGTTTTCACAGATGGTGGTGTAGATATTTCCGTGTTTATACACATGGCGGAGTACATACTTCCATCTTTATGGAGATGGCAGTGTAGATATTTTCATGTTTATATAGATGGCGGTGTAGAAATTTCCATAATTATAGAGATAGCGGTGTAGATATTTCCATCTTTCTACAGATGGCAGTGTACATATTTCCATGTTTGTACAGATGGCGGTGTAGATATTTCCATACTTACAGAGATGTCTGTGTAGACATTTCCATGTGTATACAGTTGGTATTGTAGGTATTTCCATGTTTATACAGATGGTGGTGTAGATATTTCCATGTTTATTCAGATGACTGTGTAGATATTTCCTTGGTTTTACAGATGGCAGTGTAGATATTTCAATGTTTATAGAGATGGCGCTGTAGATATTTCCATGTTTATACAAATCGCGGTGTAGATATTTCCATGTTTATAGAGATAGCGGTGTAGGTATTTCCTTGTTTATAGATATAGCGGTGTAGATATTTCCATGTTTATATAGATGGCGTTGTAGATATTTCCATGTTTATACCGATAGATGTGTTGGTATTTCCACGTTTATACAGATAGCGATGTAGATATTTCCATGTTTATACAGCTCGCGGTGCAGATATTTATATCTTTATGCAGACGGCATTGTAGATATTTCCTTATTCACACAGATGGCGGTGTAGATGTTTCCATGTTTATACAGATGGCGGAGTAGTTAGTTCCATGTTTATGGAGATGGCAGTGTAGATATTTTCATGTTTATAGAGATGGCGGTGTAGATATTTCCATGTTTATAGAGATAGCAGTGCAGATATTTACATGTTTATACAGATGGCTGTGTAGGTATTTCCATGTGTATACAGATGGCATTGTAGATATTTCCATGTTTATACAGATGACTGTAGAGGTATTTCCATGTTTTACAGATGGCTGTGCAGATATTTCCATGTTTATAGAGATAGCGGTGTAGATATTTCCATGTTTGTACAGATGGCGTTGTTGATATTTCCATCTATACACAGATGGCCGTGTAGATATTTCCATGTTTATACAGATGGCAGCGTAGATATTTCCGTAGACATGCAGATGGCCGTGTAGATATTTCCATGTTTATACAGATAGCGGTGTAGATATTTCCATGTTTTCAAATATGGTGGTGTAGATATTTCCGTGTTTATACACATGGCGGAGTGGATAGTTCCATCTTTATGGAGATGGCAGTGTAGATATTTTCATGTTTATAGAGATGGCGGTGTAGATATTTCCATATTTATAGATATAGTGGTGTAGATATTTCCATCTTTCTACAGATGGCAGTGTAGATATTTCCATGTTTATACAGATGGCGGTGTAGATATTTCCATACTTATACAGATGTCTGTGTAGTTATATCCATGTGTATACAGATGGTATTGTAGGTATTTCCATGTTTTTACAGATGGTGGTGTAGATATTTCCATGTTTATTCAGATGACTGTGTAGATATTACCATGTTTTTACAGATGGCAGTGTAGATATTTCAATGTTTATAGAGATGGCGCTGTAGATATCTCCATGTTTATACAGATCGCGGTGTAGATATTTCCAAGTTTATACAGATAGCGGTGTAGATATTTCCATGTTTTTACAGATATCGGTGTAGATATTTCCATGTTTACACAGATTGCGGTGTAGATACTTTCATCTTTCTACAGAGGGCATTGTAGATATTTCCATGTTTATGCAGATGGCGGTGTAGATATATCCATGTTTATATAGATGGTGGTGTAGATATTACCATGTTTATACAGATAGCGGTGTAGATATTTCCATGTTTATACAGATCGTGGTGAAGTTATTTCCATGTTTATACAGATCGCGGTGTAGATATTTCCATGTTTATACAGATCGCGGTGTAGATATTTCCATGTTTATACAGATAGCGGTGTAGATATTTCCATGTTTATACAGAGAGCGGTGTAGATATTTCCATGTTTATAGAGATAGCAGTGTAGGTATTTCCATGTTTACAGACATAGCGGTGTAGATATTTCCATGTTTATATAGATGGCGTTGTAGATATTTCCATGATTATACCGATAGATGTGTTGGTATTTCCACGTTTATACAGATAGCGATGTAGATATTTCCATGTTTATACAGCTCGCGGTGCAGATATATATATCTTTATACAGATGGTATTGTAGATATTTCCTTATCCACACAGATGGTGGTGTAGATGTTTCCATGTTTATACAGATGGCGGAGTAGTTAGTTCCATGTTTATGGAGATGGCAGTGTAGATATTTTCATGTTTATAGAGATGGCGGTGTAGATATTTCCATGTTTATAGAGATAGAAGTGCAGATATTTACATGTTTATACAGATGGCTGTGTAGGTATTTGCATGTGTATACAGATGGCATTGTAGATATTTCCATGTTTATGCAGATGACTGTAGAGGTATTTCCATGTTTTACAGATGGCTGTGCAGATATTTCCATGTTTATAGAGATAGCGGTGTACATATTTCCATGTTTGTACAGATGGCGTTCTTGATATTTCCATCAATACACAGATGGCCGTGTAGATATTTCCATGTTTATACAGATGGCAGCGTAGATATTTCCATGGACATGCAGATGGCCGTGTAGATATTTCCATGTTTATACAGATAGCGGTGTAGATATTTCCATGTTTTCAAAGATGGTGCTGTAGATATTTCCGTGTTTATACACATGGCGGAGTGGATACTTCCATCTTTATGGAGATGGCTGTGTAGATATTTTCATGTTTATAGAGATGGCGGTGTAGATATTTCCATATTTATAGAGATAGTGGTGTAGATATTTCCATCTTTCTACAGATGGCAGTGTAGATATTTCCATGTTTATACAGATCGCGGTGTAGATATTTCCATGTTTATACAGATAGCGGTGTAGATATTTCCATGTTTATACAGAGAGCGGTGTAGATATTTCCATGTTTATAGAGATAGTGGTGTAGGTATTTCCATGTTTACAGACATAGCAGTGTAGATATTTCCATGTTTATATAGATGGCGTTGTAGATATTTCCATGTTGATACCGATAGATGTGTTGGTATTTCCACGTTTATACAGATAGCGATGTATTTATTTCCTTGTTTATACATCTCGCGGTGCAGATATTTATATCTTTATACAGATGGTATTGTAGATATTTCCTTATTCACACAGATGGTGGTGTAGATGTTTCCATGTTGATACAGATGGCGGAGTAGTTAGTTCCATGTTTATGGAGATGGCAGTGTAGATATTTTCATGTTTATAGAGATGGCGGTGTAGATATTTCCATGTTTATAGAGATAGCAGTGTAGATATTTACATATTTATACAGATGGATGTGTAGGTATTTCCATGTATATACAGATGGCATTGTAGATATTTCCATGTTTATACAGATGATTGTAGAGGTATTTCCATGTTTTACAGATGGCTGTGCAGATATTTCCATGTTTATAGAGATAGCGGTGTAGATATTTCCATGTTTGTACAGATGGCGTTGTTGATATTTCCATCTATACACAGATGGCCGTGTAGATATTTCCATGTTTATACAGATGGCAGCGCAGATATTTCCATGGACATGCAGATGGCGGTGTAGATATTTCCATGTTTATACAGATAGCGGTGTAGATATTTCCATGTTTTCACAGATGGTGGTGTTGATATTTCCGTGTTTATACACATGGTGGAGTAGATATTTCCATCTTTATGGAGATGGCAGTGTAGATATTTTCATGTTTATAGAGATGGCGGTGTAGATATTTCCATATTTATAGAGATAGCGGTGTAGATATTTCCATCTTTCTACAGATGGCAGTGTAGATATTTCCATGTTTATACAGATGGCGGTGTAGATATTTCCATGTTTATATAGATGATGGTGTAGATATTATCATGTTTATACAGATAGCGGTGTAGATGTTTCCATGTTTATACAGATCGTGGTGAAGATATTTCCATGTTTATGCAGATCGCAGTGTAGATATTTCCATGTTTATACAGATCGCGGTGTAGATATTTCCATGTTTATACAGATAGCGGTGTAGATATTTCCATGTTTATACAGATAGCGGTGTAGATATTTCCATGTTTATAGAGATAGCGTTGTAGGTATTTCCCTGTTTATAGACATAGCGGTGTACATATTTCCATGTTTATATAGATGGCGTTGTAGATATTTCCATGTTTACACCGATAGCGGTGTTGGTATTTCCACGTTTATACAGATAGCGATGTTGATATTTCCATGTTTTTACAGCTCGCGGTGCAGATATTTATATTTTTATACAGATGGCATTGTAGATATTTCCTTATTCACACTGACGGCGGTGTAGATGTTTCCATGTTTATACAGATGTCAGAGTAGTTATTTCCATATTTATGGAGATGGCAGTGTAGATATTTTCATGTTTATAGAGATGTCGGTGTTGATATTTCCATGTTTATGGAGATGGCAGTGTAGATATTTACATGTTTATACAGATGGCTGTGTAGATATTTCCATGTGTATACAGATGGCATTGTAGGTATTTCCATGTTTATACAGATGACTGTATAGGTATTTCCATGTTTTTACCGATGGCAGTGCAGATATTTCCATGTTTATAGAGATAGCGGTGTAGATATTTCCATGTTTATACAGATGGCGGTGTTGATATTTCCATCTATACACAGATGGCCGTGTAGATATTTCCATGTTTATACAGATGGCGGCATAGATATTTCCAGGGCCATGCAGATGGCGGTGTAGATATTTCCATGTTTATAGAGATAGCGGTGTAGGTATTTCCATGTTTATAGACATAGCGGTGTAGATATTTCCATGTTTATATAGATGGCGTTGTAGATATTTCCATGTTTATACCGATAGATGTGTTGGTGTTTCCACGTTTATACAGATAGCGATGTAGATATTTCCATGTTTATACAGATGGCAGCATAGATATTTCCATGGACATGCAGATGGCCGTGTAGATATTTCCATACTTATACAGATGTCTGTGTAGTTATATCCATGTGTATACAGATGGTATTGTAGGTATTTCCATGTTTTTACATATGGTGGTGTAGATATTTCCATGTTTATTCAGATGACTGTGTAGATATTTCCATGTTTTTACAGATGGCAGTGTAGATATTTCAATGTTTATAGAGATGGCGCTGTAGATATCTCCATGTTTATACAGACCGCGGTGTAGATATTTCCATGTTTATACAGATAGCGGTGTAGATATTTCCATGTTTTTACAGATATCGGTGTAGATATTTCCATGTTTACACAGATTGCGGTGTAGATATTTCCATCTTTCTACAGATGGCATTGTAGATATTTCCATGTTTATGCAGATGGCAGTGTAGATATTTCCATGTTTATATAGATGGCGGTGTAGATATTACCAAGTTTATACTGATAGCGGTGTAGATATTTCCATGTTTATACAGATCGTGGTGAATATATTTCCATGTTTATACAGATCGCGGTGTAGATATTTCCATGTTTATACAGATCGCGGTGTAGATATTTCCATGTTTATACAGATAGTGGTGTAGATATTTCCATGTTTATACAGATTGCGGTGTAGATATTTCCATGTTTATAGAGATAGCGGTGTAGGTATTTCCATGTTTACAGACATAGCGGTGTAGATATTTCCATGTTTATATAGATGGCATTGTAGATATTTCCATGTTTATGCCGATAGATTTGTTGGTATTTCCACGTTTATACAGATAGCGATGTAGATATTTCCAAGTTTATACAGCTCACGGTGCAGATATTTATATATTTATACAGACGGCATTGTAGATATTTCCTTATTCACACAGATGGCGGTGTTGGTGTTTCCTTGTTTATACGGATGGCGGAGTAGTTAGTTCCATGTTTATGGAGATGGCAGTGTAGATATTTTAATGTTTATAGAGATGGCGGTGTAGATATTTCCATGTTTATAGAGATAGCAGTGTAGATATTTACATGTTTATACAGATGGGTGTGTAGATATTTCCATGTGTATACAGATGGCATTGAAGATATTTCCATGTTTATACAGATGACTGTAGAGGTATTTCCATGTTTTACAGATGGCTGTGCAGATATTTCCATGTTTGTAGAGATAGCGGTGTAGATATTTCCATGTTTGTACAGATGGCGTTGTTGATATTTCCATCTATACACAGATGGACGTGTAGATATTTCCATGTTTGCACAGATGGCAGCATAGATATTTCCATGGACATGCAGATGGCGGTGTAGATATTTCCATGTTTATACAGATAGCTTTGTAGATATTTCCATGTTTTCACAGATGTTGGTGTTGATATTTCCGTGTTTATACACATGGCGGAGTAGATATTTCCATCTTTATGGAGATGGCAGTGTAGATATTTTCATTTTTATAGAGATGGCGGTGTAGATATTTCCATATTTATAGAGATAGCGGTGTAGATATTTCCATCTTTCTACAGATGGCAGTGTAGATATTTCCATGTTTATACAGATGGCGGTGTAGATATTTCCATGTTTATATAGATGGTGGTGTAGATATTATCATGATTATACAGATAGCGGTGTAGATGTTTCCATGTTTATACAGATCGTGGTGAAGATATTTCCATGTTTATGCAGATCGCAGTGTAGATATTTCCATGTTTATACAGATCGCGGTGTAGATATTTCCATGTTTATACAGATAGCGGTGTAGATATTTCCATGTTTATACAGATAGCGGTGTAGATATTTCCATGTTTATAGAGATAGCGTTGTAGGTATTTCCCTGTTTATAGACATAGCGGTGTACATATTTCCATGTTTATATAGATGGCGTTGTAGATATTTCCATGTTTACACCGATAGCGGTGTTGGTATTTCCACGTTTATACAGATAGCGATGTTGATATTTCCATGTTTTTACAGCTCGCGGTGCAGATATTTATATTTTTATACAGATGGCATTGTAGATATTTCCTTATTCACACTGACGGCGGTGTAGATGTTTCCATGTTTATACAGATGTCAGAGTAGTTATTTCCATGTTTATGGAGATGGCAGTGTAGATATTTTCATGTTTATAGAGATGTCGGTGTTGATATTTCCATGTTTATGGAGATGGCAGTGTAGATATTTACATGTTTATACAGATGGCTGTGTAGATATTTCCATGTGTATACAGATGGCATTGTAGGTATTTCCATGTTTATACAGATGACTGTATAGGTATTTCCATGTTTTTACAGATGGCAGTGCAGATATTTCCATGTTTATAGAGATAGCGGTGTAGATATTTCCATGTTTATACAGATGGCGGTGTTGATATTTCCATCTATACACAGATGGCCGTGTAGATATTTCCATGTTTATACAGATGGCGGCGTAGATATTTCCAGGGCCATGCAGATGGCGGTGTAGATATTTCCATGTTTATAGAGATAGCGGTGTAGGTATTTCCATGTTTATAGACATAGCGGTGTAGATATTTCCATGTTTATATAGATGGCGTTGTAGATATTTCCATGTTTATACCGATAGATGTGTTGGTGTTTCCACGTTTATAGAGATAGCGATGTAGATATTTCCATGTTTATACAGCTCACGGTGAAGGTATTTATATCTTTATACAGACGGCATTGTAGATATTTCCTTATTCACACAGATGGCGTTGTTGGTGTTTCCATGTTTATACAGATGGCGGAGTAGTTAGTTCCAAGTTTATGGAGATGGCAGTGTAGATACTTTCATGTTTATAGAGATGGCGGTGTAGATATTTCCATGTTTATAGAGATAGCAGTGTAGATATTTACATGTTTATACAGATGGGTGTGTAGATATTTCCATGTGTATACAGATGGCATTGAAGATATTTCCATGTTTATACAGATGACTGTAGAGGTATTTCCATGTTTTACAGATGGCTGTGCAGATATTTCCATGTTTATAGAGATAGTGGTGTAGATATTTCCATGTTTGTACAGATGGCATTGTTGATATTTCCATCTATACACAGATGGCCGTGTAGATATTTCCATGTTTATACAGATGGCAGCATAGATATTTCCATGGACATGCAGATGGCCGTGTAGATATTTCCATACTTATACAGATGTCTGTGTAGTTATATCCATGTGTATACAGATGGTATTGTAGGTATTTCCATGTTTTTACATATGGTGGTGTAGATATTTCCATGTTTATTCAGATGACTGTGTAGATATTTCCATGTTTTTACAGATGGCAGTGTAGATATTTCAATGTTTATAGAGTTGGCGCTGTAGATATCTCCATGTTTATACAGATCGCGGTGTAGATATTTCCATGTTTATACAGATAGCGGTGTAGATATTTCCATGTTTTTACAGATATCGGTGTAGATATTTCCATGTTTACACAGATTGCGGTGTAGATATTTCCATCTTTCTACAGATGGCATTGTAGATATTTCCATGTTTATGCAGATGGCAGTGTAGATATTTCCATGTTTATATAGATGGCGGTGTAGATATTACCAAGTTTATACTGATAGCGGTGTAGATATTTCCATGTTTATACAGATCGTGGTGAATATATTTCCATGTTTATACAGATCGCGGTGTAGATATTTCCATGTTTATACAGATCGCAGTGTAGATATTTCCATGTTTATACAGATAGTGGTGTAGATATTTCCATGTTTATACAGATTGCGGTGTAGATATTTCCATGTTTATAGAGATAGCGGTGTAGGTATTTCCATGTTTATAGACATAGCGGTGTAGATATTTCCATGTTTATATAGATGGCATTGAAGATATTTCCATGTTTATGCCGATAGATGTGTTGGTATTTCCACGTTTAAACAGATAGCGATGTAGATATTTCCAAGTTTATACAGCTCACGGTGCAGATATTTATATCTTTATACAGACGGCATTGTAGATATTTCCTTATTCACACAGATGGCGGTGTTGGTGTTTCCTTGTTTATACGGTGGCGGAGTAGTTAGTTCCATGTTTATGGAGATGGCAGTGTAGATATTTTCATGTTTATAGAGATGGCGGTGTAGATATTTCCATGTTTATAGAGATAGCAGTGTAGATATTTACATGTTTATACAGATGGGTGTGTAGATATTTCCATGTGTATACAGATGGCATTGAAGATATTTCCATGTTTATACAGATGACTGTAGAGGTATTTCCATGTTTTACAGATGGCTGTGCAGATATTTCCATGTTTGTAGAGATAGCGGTGTAGATATTTCCATGTTTGTACAGATGGCGTTGTTGATATTTCCATCTATACACAGATGGACGTGTAGATATTTCCATGTTTGCACAGATGGCAGCATAGATATTTCCATGGACATGCAGATGGCGGTGTAGATATTTCCATGTTTATACAGATAGCTTTGTAGATATTTCCATGTTTTCACACATGTTGGTGTTGATATTTCCGTGTTTATACACATGGCGGAGTAGATATTTCCATCTTTATGGAGATGGCAGTGTAGATATTTTCATGTTTATAGAGATGGCGGTGTAGATATTTCCATATTTATAGAGATAGCGGTGTAGATATTTCCATCTTTCTACAGATGGCAGTGTAGATATTTCCATGTTTATACAGATGGCGGTGTAGATATTTCCATGTTTATATAGATGGTGGTGTAGATATTATCATGATTATACAGATAGCGTTGTAGATTTTTCCATGTTTATACAGATCGTGGTGAAGATATTTCCATGTTTATGCAGATCGCAGTGTAGATATTTCCATGTTTATACAGATCGCGGTGTAGATATTTCCATGTTTATACAGATAGCCGTGTAGATATTTCCATGTTTATACAGATAGCGGTGTAGATATTTCCATGTTTATAGAGATAGCGGTGTAGGTATTTCCATGTTTATAGACATAGCGGTGTACATATTTCCATGTTTATATAGATGGCGTTGTAGATATTTCCATGTTTACACCGATAGCGGTGTTGGTATTTCCACGTTTATACAGATAGCGATGTTGATATTTCCATGTTTTTACAGCTCGCGGTGCAGATATTTATATTTTTATACAGATGGCATTGTAGATATTTCCTTATTCACACTGACGGCGGTGTAGATGTTTCCATGTTTATACAGATGGCAGAGTAGTTATTTCCATGTTTATGGAGATGGCAGTGTAGATATTTTCATGTTTATAGAGATGTCGGTGTTGATATTTCCATGTTTCTGGAGATGGCAGTGTAGATATTTACATGTTTATACAGATGGCTGTGTAGATATTTACATGTGTATACAGATGGCATTGTACATATTTCCATGTTTATACAGATGACTGTATAGGTATTTCCATGTTTTTACAGATGGCAGTGCAGATATTTCTATGTTTATAGAGATAGCGGTGTAGATATTTCCATGTTTATACAGATGGCGGTGTTGATATTTCCATCTATACACAGATGGCCGTGTAGATATTTCCATGTTTATACAGATGGCGGCGTAGATATTTCCATGGACATGCAGATGGCGGTGTAGATATTTCCATGTTTATACAGATAGCGGTGTAGATATTTCCATGTTTTCACAGATGGTGGTATAGATATTTCCGTGTTTATACACATGGCGGAGTAGATACTTCCATCTTTATGGAGATGGCAGTGTACATATTTTCATGTTTATAGAGATGGCGGTGTAGATATTTCCATATTTATAGAGATAGCGGTGTAGATATTTCCATTTTTCTACAGATGGCAGTGTAGATATTTCCATGTTTATACAGATGTCTGTGTTGATATTTCCATGTGTATACAGATGGTATTGTAGGTAGTTCCATGTTTATACAGATGGTGGTGTAGATATTTCCATGTTTATTCAGATGACTGTGTTGATATTTCCATGTTTTACTGATGGCAGTGTAGATTTTTCAATGTTTATAGAGATGGCGCTGTAGATATTTCCATGTTTATACAGATAACGGTGGAGATATTTCCATGTTTATACAGACAGCAGTGGAGATATTTCCATGTTTATACACATAGCGGTGTACATATTTCCATGTTTATGCACACAGGGGAGTAGGTATTTCAATGTTTATACAGATAGCGGTGCAGATATTTCCATGTTTATACAGATGCCTATGAAGATATCTCCATATTTATACAGAGGGCTGTGTAGATATTTCTATGTTTATACAGATGGCAGTGTAGATATTTCCATGTTCCTACACATGACTGTGTAGGTATTTCCATGTTTATACAGATGGCTTTGTAGATATTTCCATGTCTATAGAGATAGCAGTGCAGATATTTCCATGTTTTTACAGATAGTGTTGTATATATTTCCATGTTTATACAGATCGTGGTATAGATATTTCCATGTTTATACAGATACCGGTGTAGATATTTCCATGTTTATACAGAACGCAGTGTAGATATTTCGATGTTTATAGAGATAGCAGTGTAGATAATTCCAAGTTTGTACAGATGGCGGTGTTGATGTTTCCATCTATACACAGATTTCCGTGTAGGTATTTCCATGTGTATGCAGATTGCATTGTAGATATTTCCATGTTTATACAGATGGTGGTGTAGATATTTCCATGTTTACACAGATGACTGTATAGGTATTTCCATGTTTATACAGATGGCGGTGTATATATTTCCATGTTTATAGAGATAGCGGTGTAGATATTTCCATATTTATACAGATAACGGTGTAGAAATTTCCATGTTTATACAGAGAGCGGTGTAAATATTTCCATGTTTATACAGATCACGGTGTAGATATTTCCATGTTTATAGAGATAGCGGTGTAGATATTTCCATGTTTATACAGATAGCGGTTTAGATATTTCCATGTTTATACAGACCGCGGTGTAGATATTTCCATGTTTATACTGATAGCGGTGCAGATATTTCCATGTTTCTATAGATGGCGGTGTTGATATTTCCATCTATACACAGATGACCGTGTAGATATTTCCATGTTTACACAGATAGCGGTGTAGTTTTTCCATGTTTATATAGATAGCGGTGTAGATATTTCCATGTATATTCACATGGCTGTGTAGATATTTCCATGTTCATACAGATGGCATTGTAGATATTTCCATGTTTATACCGATAACTTTGTAAGTATTTGCATGTTTATACAGATGGCGGTGTAGATATTTCGATGTTAATAGAGATAGCAGTGGAGATATTTCCATGTTTATACAGATAGCGGTGTAGATATTTCCACGTTTATACTGATCGCGGTGTAGATATTTCCATGTTTATAGAGATGGCGGTGTAGATATTTCCATGTTCATAGAGATAGCGGTGTTGATTTTTCCATGTTTATAGAGATAGCGGTGTGGATATTTCCATGTTTGTACAGATAGGGTTGTAGATATTTCCATGTTGATAGAGATGGCGGTGTAGGTATTTCCATGTTTATACAGATCACGGTGTAGATATTTCCATGTTTATACAGATCACGGTGTAGATATTTCCATGTTTATACAAATCATGGAGTAGATATTTCCATGTTTATACAGATCGCGGTGTTGATATTACCATGTTTATAGGGATAGCGGTGCAAATATTTCCAAATTTATACAGATAGCGGTGTAGTTATTAGCATGTTTATACAGATAGCAGTGTAGATATTTCCATGTTTATACAGATACCGGTGTAGATATTTCCATGTTTATACAGACCGCAGTGTAGATATTTCGATGTTTATAGAGATTGCAGTGTGGATATTTCCAAGTTTGTAAAGATGGCGGTGTTGATGTTTCCATCTATACACAGATTGCCGTGTAGGTATTTATTTCCATGTGTATACAGATGGCATTGTAGAGATTTCCATGTTTATACAGATTGTGGTGTAGATATTTCCACGTTTACACAGATGACTGTGTAGGTATTTCCATTTTTATACAGATGGCGGTGTAGATATTTCCATGTTTATAGAGATAGCGGTGTAGTTATTTCCATATTTATACAGATAACGGTGTAGAAATTTCCACGTTTATACTGATAGCGGTGTAAATATTTCCATGTTTATACAGATCACGGTGAAGATATTTCCATGTTTATAGAGATAGCGGTGTAGATATTTCCATGTTTATACAGATAGCGGTTTAGATATTTCCATGTTTATACAGACCGCGGTGTAGATATTTCCATGTTTATACAGATAGCGGTGCAGATATTTCCATGTTTGTATAGATGGCGGTGTTGATATTTCCATCTATACACAGATGACCGAGTAGATATTTCCATGTTTTTACAGATGGCGGCGCAGGTATTTCCATGGATATATACATGGCTGTGTAGATATTTCCATGTTTATACCGATAACTTTGTAAGTATTTCCATGTTTGTACAGATGGCGGTGTAGATATTTCGATGTTTATAGAGATAGCAGTGGAGATATTTCCATGTTTACACAGATGACTGTGTAGGTATTTCCATGATTATACAGATGGCGGTGTAGATATTTCCATGTTTATAGAGATAGCGGTGTAGATATTTCCATATTTATACAGATAACGGTGTAGAAATTCCCATGTTTATTCAGAGAGCGGTGTAAATATTTCCATGTTTATACAGATCACGGTGTAGATATTTCCATGTTTATAGAGATAGCGGTGTAGATATTTCCATGTTTATACAGATAGCGGTTTAGATATTTCCATGTTTATACAGACCGCGGTGTTAATATTTCCATGTTTATACAGACAGCGGTGCAGATATTTCCATGTTTCTATAGATGGCGGTGTTGATATTTCCATCTATACACAGATGACCGTGTAGATATTTCCATGTTTACACAGATAGCGGTGTAGTTTTTCCATGTTTATATAGATAGCGGTGTAGATATTTCCATGTATATTCACATGGCTGTGTAGATATTTCCATGTTCATACAGATGGCATTGTAGATATTTCCATGTTTATAAAGATAACTTTGTAAGTATTTCCATGTTTATACAGATGGCGGTGTAGATATTTCGATGTTTATAGAGATAGCAGTGGAGATATTTCCATGTTTATACTGATGGCGCTGTAGGTATTTCGATGTTTATAGAGATAGCAGTGGAGATATTTCCATGTTTATACAGATAGCGGTGTAGATATTTCCACGTTTATACTGATCACGGTGTAGATATTTCCATGTTTATAGAGATGGCGGTGTAGTTATTTCCATGTTCATAGAGATAGCCGTGTGGATATTTCCATGTTTGTACAGATAGTGGTGTAGATATTTCCATGTTTATAGAGATGGCGGTGTAGGTATTTCCAAGTTTATACAGATCGCGGTGTAGATATTTCCGTGTTTATACAGATCACGGTGTAGATATTTCCATGTTTATACAGATCATGGAGTAGATATTTCCATGTTTATGCAGATCGCGGTGTTGATGTTACCATGTTTATAGGGATAGCGGTGCAAATATTTCCACATTTATACAGATAGCGGTGTAGTTATTAGCATGTTTATACAGATAGCGGTGTAGATATTTCCATGTTTATACAGATACCGGTGTAGATATTTCAACGTTTATAGAGACCGCAGTGTAGATATTTCGATGTTTATAGAGATTGCAGTGTAGATATTTCCAAGTTTGTAAAGATGGCGGTGTTGATGTTGCCATCTATACACAGATTGCCGTGTAGGTATTTCTTTCCATGTGTATACAGATGGCATTGTAGATATTTCCATGTTTATACAAATTGTGGTGTAGATATTTCCATGTTTACACAGATGACTGTATAGGCATTTCCATTTTTATACAGATGGCGGTGTAGATATTTCCATGTTTATAGAGATAGCGGTGTAAATATTTCCATGGACATGCAGATGGCGGTGTAGATATTTCCATGTTTATAGAGATAGCGGTGTAGGTATTTCCATGTTTATAGACATAGCGGTGTAGATATTTCCATGTTTATACAGATGGCGGCGTAGATATTTCCATGGACATGCAGATGGCGGTGTAGATATTTCCATGTTTATAGAGATAGCGGTGTAGGTATTTCCATGTTTATAGACATAGCGGTGTAGATATTTCCATGTTTATATAGATGGCGTTGTAGATATTTCCATGTTTATACCGATAGATGTGTTGGTATTTCCACGTTTATACAGATAGCGATGTAGATATTTCCATGTTTATACAGCTCACGGTGAAGATATTTATATCTTTATACAGACGGCATTGTAGATATTTCCTTCTTCACACAGATGGCGGTGTTGGTGTTTCCATGTTTATACAGATGGCGGAGTAGTTAGTTCCATGTTTATGGAGATGGCAGTGTAGATATTTTCATGTTTATAGAGATGGCGGAGTAGATATTTCCATGTTTATAGAGATAGCAGTGTAGATTTTTACATGTTTATACAGATGGGTGTGTAGATATTTCCATGTGTATACAGATGGCATTGAAGATATTTCCATGTTTATACAGATGACTGTAGAGGTATTTCCATGTTTTACAGATGGCTGTGCAGATATTTCTTTGATTATAGAGATAGCGGTGTAGATATTTCCATGTTTCTACAGATGGTGTTGTTGATATTTCCATCTATACACAGATGGACGTGTAGATATTTCCATGTTTGCACAGATGGCAGCGTAGATATTTCCATGGACATGCAGATGGCGGTGTAGATATTTCCATGTTTATACAGATAGCGGTGTAGATATTTCCATGTTTTCACAGATGGTGGTGTTGATATTTCCGTGTTTATACTCATGGCGGAGTAGATATTTCCATCTTTATGGACATGGCAGTGTAGATATTTTCATGTTTATAGAGATGGCGGTGTAGATATTTCCATATTTATAGAGATAGCGGTGTAGATATTTCCATCTTTCTACAGATGGCAGTGTAGATATTTCCATGTTTATACAGATGGCGGTGTAGATATTTCCATGTTTATATAGATGGTGGTGTAGATATTATCATGTTTATACAGATAGCGGTGTAGATATTTCCATGTTTATACAGATAGCGGTGTAGATATTTCCATGTTTATACAGATAGCGGTGTAGATGTTTCCATGTTTATACAGATCATGGTGAAGATATTTCCATGTTTATGCAGATCGCAGTGTAGATATTTCCATGTTTATACAGATCGCGGTGTAGATATTTCCATGTTTATACAGATAGCGGTGTAGATATTTCCATGTTTATACAGATAGCGGTGTAGATATTTCCATGTTTATAGAGATAGCGGTGTAGGTATTTCCATGTTTATAGACATAGCGGTGTACATATTTCCATGTTTATATAGATGGCGTTGTAGATATTTCCATGTTTACACCGATAGCGGTGTTGGTATTTCCACGTTTATACAGATAGCGATGTTGATATTTCCATGTTTTTACAGCTCGCGGTGCAGATATTTATATTTTTATACAGATGGCATTGTAGATATTTCCTTATTCACACTGACTGCGGTGTAGATGTTTCCATGTTTATACAGATGGCAGAGTAGTTATTTCCATGTTTATGGAGATGGCAGTGTAGATATTTTCATGTTTATAGAGATGTCGGTGTTGATATTTCCATGTTTATGGAGATGGCAGTGTAGATATTTACATGTTTATACAGATGGCTGTGTAGATATTTCCATGTGTATACAGATGGCATTGTAGATATTTCCATGTTTATACAGATGACTGTATAGGTATTTCCATGTTTTTACAGATGGCAGTGCAGATATTTCCATGTTTATAGAGATAGCGGTGTAGATATTTCCATGTTTATACAGATCGCGGTGTTGATATTTCCATCTATACACAGATGGCCGTGTAGATATTTCCATGTTTATATAGATGGCGGCGTAGATATTTCCATGGACATGCAGATGGCGGTGTAGATATTTCCATGTTTATAGAGATAGCGGTGTAGGTATTTCCATGTTTATAGACATAGCGGTGTAGATATTTCCATGTTTATATAGATGGCGTTGTAGATATTTCCATGTTTTTACAGATGACTGTATAGGTATTTCCATGTTTTTACAGATGGCAGTGCAGATATTTCCATGTTTATAGAGATAGCGGTGTTGATATTTCCATGTTTATACAGATGGCGGTGTTGATATTTCCATCTATACACAGATGGCCGTGTAGATATTTCCATGTTTATACAGATGGCGGCGTAGATATTTCCATGGACATGCAGATGGCGGTGTAGATATTTCCATGTTTATACAGATAGCGGTGTAGATATTTCCATGTTTTCACAGATGGTGGTGTAGATATTTCCGTGTTTATACACATGGCGGAGTAGATACTTCCATCTTTATGGAGATGGCAGTGTAGATACTTTCATGTTTATAGAGATGGCGGTGTAGATATTTCCATATTTATAGAGATAGCGGTGTAGATATTTCCATTTTTCTACAGAAGTCAGTGTAGATATTTCCATGTTTATACAGATATCTGTGTAGATATTTCCATGTGTATACAGATGGTATTGTAGGTATTTCCATGTTTATACAGATGGTGGTGTAGATATTTCCATGTTTATTCATATGACTGTGTTGATATTTCCATGTTTTACAGATGGCAGTGTAGATTTTTCAATGTTTATAGAGATGGCGCTGTAGATATTTCCATGTTTATACAGATAACGGTGAAGATATTTCCAAGTTTATACAGACAGCAGTGGAGATATTTCCATGTTTATACACATAGTGGTGTACATATTTCCATGTTTATGCAGACAGCGGAGTAGGTATTTCCATGTTTATACAGATAGCGGTGCAGATATTTCCATGTTTATACAGACGCCTATGAAGATATCTCCATATTTATACAGAGGGCTGTGTAGATATTTCTATGTTTATACAGATGGCAGTGTAGATATTTCCATGTTCCTACACATGACTGTGTAGGTATTTCCATGTTTATACAGATGGCTTTGTAGATATTTCCATGTCTATAGAGATAGCAGTGCAGATATTTCCATGTTTATACAGATAGTGTTGTATATATTTCCATGTTTATACAGATCGTGGTTTAGATATTTCCATGTTTATACAGATACCGGTGTTGATATTTCCATGTTTATACAGACCGCAGTGTAGATATTTCGATGTTCATAGAGATAGCAGTGTAGATAATTCCAAGTTTGTACAGATGGCGGTGTTGATGTTTCCATCTATACACAGATTGCCGTTTAGGTATTTCCATGTGTATACAGATGGCATTGTAGATATTTCCATGTTCATACAGATGGTGGTGTAGATATTTCCATGTTTACACAGATGACTGTATAGGTATTTCCATGTTTATACAGATGGCGGTGTAGATATTTCCATGTTTATAGAGATAGCGGTGTAGATATTTCCATATTTATACAGATAACGGTGTAGAAATTTCCATGTTTATACAGAGAGCGGTGTAAATATTTCCATGTTTATACAGATCACGGTGTAGATATTTCCATGTTTATAGAGATAGCCGTGTAGATATTTCCATGTTTATACAGATAGTGGTTTAGATATTTCCATGTTTATACAGACCGCGGTGTAGATATTTCCATGTTTATACAGATAGCGGTGCAGATATTTCCATGTTTCTATAGATGGCGGTGTTGATATTTCCATCTATACACAGATGACCGTGTAGATATTTCCATGTTTACACAGATAGCGGTGTAGTTTTTCCATGTTTATATAGATAGCGGTGTAGATATTTCCATGTATATTCACATGGCTGTGCAGATATTTCCATGCTCATACAGATGGCATTGTAGATATTTCCATGTTTATACCGATAACTTTGTAATTATTTGCATGTTTATACAGATGGCGGTGTAGATATTTCAATGTTTATAGAGATAGCAGTGGAGATATTTCCATGTTTATACAGATAGCGGTGTAGATATTTCCACGTTTATACTGATCACGGTGTAGATATTTCCATGTTTATAGAGATGGCGGTGTAGATATTTCCATGTTCATAGAGATAGCGGTGTTGATTTTTCCATGTTTATAGAGATAGCGGTGTGGATATTTCCATGTTTGTACAGATAGGGTTGTAGATATTTCCATGTTGATAGAGATGGCGGTGTAGGTATTTCCATGTTTATACAGATCACGGTGTAGATATTTCCATGTTTATACAGATCACGGTGTAGATATGTCCATGTTTATACAAATCATGGAGTAGATATTTCCATGTTTATACAGATCGCGGTGTTGATATTACCATGTTTATAGGGATAGCGGTGCAAATATTTCCACATTTATACAGATAGCGGTGTAGTTATTAGCATGTTTATACAGATAGCAGTGTAGATATTTCTATGTTTATACAGATACTGGTGTAGATATTTCCATGTTTATACAGACCGCAGTGTAGATATTTCGATGTTTATAGAGATTGCAGTGTAGATATTTCCAAGTTTGTAAAGATGGCGGTGTTGATGTTTCCATCTATACACAGATTGCCGTGTAGTTATTTATTTCCATGTGTATACAGATGGCATTGTAGAGATTTCCATGTTTATACAGATTGTGGTGTAGATATTTCCATGTTTACACAGATGACTGTATAGGTATTTCCATTTTTATACAGATGGCGGTGTAGATATTTCCATGTTTATAGAGATAGCGGTGTAGTTATTTCCATATTTATACAGATAACGGTGTAGAAATTTCCACGTTTATACAGATAGCGGTGTAAATATTTCCATGTTTATACAGATCACGGTGAAGATATTTCCATGTTTATAGAGATAGCGGTGTAGATATTTCCATGTTTACACAGATAGCGGTTTAGATATTTCCATGTTTATACCGACCGCGGTGTAGATATTTCCATGTTTATACAGATAGCGGTGCAGATATTTCCATGTTTGTATAGATGGCGGTGTTGATATTTCCATCTATACACAGATGACCGAGTAGATATTTCCATGTTTTTACAGATGGCGGCGCAGGTATTTCCATGGATATATACATGGCTGTGTAGATATTTCCATGTTTATACAGAGTGCGGTGTAGATATTTCCATGTTTATACCGATAACTTTGTAAGTATTTCCATGTTTATACAGATGGCGGTGTAGATATTTCGATGTTTATAGAGATAGCAGTGGAGATATTTCCATGTTTACACAGATGACTGTATAGGTATTTCCATGTTTATACAGATGGCGGTGTAGACATTTCCATGTTTATAGAGATAGCGGTGTAGATATTTCCATATTTATACAGATAACGGTGTAAAAATTTCCATGTTTATTCAGAGAGCGGTGTAAATATTTCCATGTTTATACAGATCACGGTGTAGATATTTCCATGTTTATAGAGATAGCGGTGTAGATATTTCCATGTTTATACAGATAGCGGTTTAGATATTTCCATGTTTATACAGACCGCGGTGTTAATATTTCCATGTTTATACAGATAGCGATGTTGATATTTCCATGTTTTTACAGCTCGCGGTGCAGATATTTATAATTTTATACAGTTGGCATTGTAGATATTTCCTTATTCACACTGACGGCGGTGTAGATGTTTCCATGTTTATACAGATGGCAGAGTAGTTATTTCCATGTTTATGGAGATGGCAGTGTAGATATTTTCATGTTTACAGAGATGTCGGTGTTGATATTTCCATGTTTATGGAGATGGCAGTGTAGATATTTACATGTTTATACAGATGGCTGTGTAGATATTTCCATGTGTATACAGATGGCATTGTAGATATTTCCATGTTTATACAGATGACTGTAGAGTTATTTCCATGTTTTTACAGATGGCAGTGCAGATATTTCTATGTTTATAGAGATAGCGGTGTAGATATTTCCATGTTTATACAGATGGCGGTGTTGATATTTCCATCTATACACAGATGGCTGTGTAGATATTTCCATGTTTATACAGATGGCGGCGTAGATATTTCCATGGACATGCAGATGGCGGTGTAGATATTTCCATGTTTATACAGATAGCGGTGTAGATATTTCCATCTTTTCACAGATGGTGGTGAAGATATTTCCATGTTTATACAGATCGCGGTGTAGATATTTCCAAGTTTATACAGATTGCGGTGTAGATATTTCCATGTTTATACAGATAGTGGTGTTGATATTTCCATGTTTATACAGATAGCGGTTTAGATATTTCCATGTTTATAGAGATAGCGGTGTAGGTATTTCCATGTTTATAGACATAGCGGTGTAGATATTTCCATGTTTATATAGATGGCGTTGTAGATATTTCCATGTTTATACCGATAGATGTGTTGGTATTTCCACGTTTATACAGATAGCGATGTAGATATTTCCATGTTTATACAGCTCACGGTGAAGATATTTATATCTTTATACAGACGGCATTGTAGATATTTCCTTATTCACACAGATGGCGGTGTTGGTGTTTCCATGTTTATACAGATGGCGGAGTAGTTAGTTCCATGTTTATGGAGATGGCAGTGTAGATACTTTCATGTTTATAGAGATGGCGGTGTAGATATTTCCATATTTATAGAGATAGCAGTGTAGATATTTACATGTTTATACAGATGGGTGTGTAGATATTTCCCTGTGTATACAGATGGCATTGAAGATATTTCCATGTTTATACAGATGACTGTAGAGGTATTTCCATGTTTTACAGATGGCTGTACAGATATTTCCATGTTTATAGAGATAGCGGTGTAGATATTTCCATGTTTATACAGATGGCGGTGTTGATATTTCCATCTATACACAGATGGCCGTGTAGATATTTCCATGTTTATACAGATGGCGGCGTAGATATTTCCATGGACATGCAGATGGCGGTGTAGATATTTCCATGTTTATACAGATAGCGGTGTAGATATTTCCATGTTTTCACAGATGGTGGTGTAGATATTTCCGTGTTTATACACATGGCGGAGTAGATACTTCCATCTTTATGGAGATGGCAGTGTAGATATTTTCATGTTTATAGAGATGGCGGTGTAGATATTTCCATATTTATAGAGATAGCGGTGTAGATATTTCCATTTTTCTACAGATGGCAGTGTAGATATTTCCGTTTATACAGATGTCTGTGTAGATATTTCCATGTCTTTACAGATGGTATTGTAGGTATTTCCATGTTTATACAGATGGTGGTGTAGATATTTCCATGTTTATTCAGATGACTGTGTTGATATTTCCATGTTTTACAGATGGCAGTGTAGATTTTTCAATGTTTATAGAGATGGCGCTGTAGATATTTCCATGTTTATACAGATAACGGTGGAGATATTTCCATGTTTATACAGACAGCACTGGAGATATTTCCATGTTTATACACATAGCGGTGTACATATTTCCATGTTTATGCAGACAGCGGAGTTGGTATTTCCATGTTTATACAGATAGCGGTGCAGATATTTCCATGTTTATACAGATGCCTATGAAGATATCTCCATATTTATACAGAGGGCTGTGTAGATATTTCTATGTTTATACAGATGGTAGTGTAGATATTTCCATGTTCCTACACATGACTGTGTAGGTATTTCCATGTTTATACAGATGGCTTTGTAGATATTTCCATGTCTATAGAGATAGCAGTGCAGATATTTCCATGTTTATACAGATAGTGTTGTATATATTTCCATGTTTATACAGATCGTGGTTTAGATATTTCCATGTTTATACAGATACCGGTGTAGATATTTCCATGTTTATACAGACCGCAGTGTAGATATTTCGATGTTTATAGAGATAGCAGTGTAGATAATTCCAAGTTTGTACAGATGGCGGTGTTGATGTTTCCATCTATACACAGATTGCCGTGTAGGTATTTCCATGTGTATGCAGATGGCATTGTAGATATTTCCATGTTTATACAGATGGTGGTGTAGATATTTCCATGTTTACACAGATGACTGTATAGGTATTTCCATGTTTATACAGATGGCGGTGTAGATATTTCCATGTTTATAGAGATAGCGGTGTAGATATTTCCATATTTATACAGATAACGGTGTAGAAATTTCCATGTTTATACAGAGAGCGGTGTAAATATTTCCATGTTTATACGGATCACGGTGTAGATATTTCCATGTTTATAGAGATAGCGGTGTAGATATTTCCATGTTCATACAGATAGTGGTTTACATATTTCCAAGTTTATACAGACAGCGGTGTAGATATTTCCATGTTTATACAGATAGCGGTGCAGATATTTCCATGTTTCCATAGATCGCGGTGTTGATATTTCCATCTATACACAGATGACCGTGTAGATATTTCCATGTTTACACAGATAGCGGTGTAGTTTTTCCATGTTTATATAGATAGTGGTGTAGATATTTCCATGTATATTCACATGGCTGTGTAGATATTTCCATGTTCATACAGATGGCATTGTAGATATTTCCATGTTTATACCGATAGCTTTGTAAGTATTTCCATGTTTATACAGATGGCGGTGTAGATATTTCGATGTTTATAGAGATAGCAGTGGAGATATTTCCATGTTTATACAGATAGCGGTGTAGATATTTCCACGTTTATACTGATCGCGGTGTAGATATTTCCATGTTTATAGAGATGGCGGTGTAGATATTTCCATGTTCATAGAGACAGCGGTGTTGATTTTTCCATGTTTATAGAGATAGCGGTGTGGATATTTCCATGTTTGTACAGATAGGTGTGTTGATATTTCCATGTTTATAGAGATGGCGGTGTAGGTATTTCCATGTTTATACACATCACTGTGTAGATATTTCCATGTTTATACAGATCACGGTGTAGATATTTCCATGTTTATACATATCATGGAGTAGATATTTCCATGTTTATACAGATTGCGGTGTTGATATTACCATGTTTATAGGGATACCGGTGCAAATATTTCCACATTTATACAGATAGCAGTGTAGTTATTAGCATGTTTATACAGATAGCGGTGTAGATATTTCCATGTTTATACAGATACCGGTGTAGATATTTCCATGTTTATACAGACCGCAGTGTAGATATTTCGATGCTTATAAGGATTGCAGTGTAGATATTTCCTAGTTTGTAAAGATGGCGGTGTTGATGTTTCCATCTGTACACAGATTGCCGTGTAGGTATTTATTTCCATGTGTATACAGATGGCATTGTAGATATTTCCATGTTTATACAGATTGTGGTGTAGATATTTCCATGTTTACACAGAAGACTGTATAGGTATTTCCATTTTTATACAGATGGCGGTGTAGATATTTCCATGTTTATAGAGATAGCGGTGTAGTTACTTCCATATTTATACAGATAACGGTGTAGAAATTACCACGTTTATACAGAGAGCGGTGTAAAAATTTCCATTTTTATACAGATCACGGTGAAGATATTTCCATGTTTATAGAGATAGCGGTGTAGATATTTCCATGTTTATACAGATAGCGGTTTAGATATTTCCATGTTTATACAGACCGCGGTGTAGATATTTCCATGTTTATATAGATAGCGGTGCAGATATTTCCATGTTTTTATAGATTGCGGTGTTGATATTTCCATCTTTACACAGACGACCGTGTAGATATTTCCATGTTTTTACAGATGGCGGCGCAGGTATTTCCATGGATATGTAGATGGCAGTGTAGATATTTCCATGTTTACACAGATAGCGGTGTAGTTTTTTCCATTTTTATACAGATATCGGTGTAGATATTTCCATGTATATATACATGGCTGTGTAGATATTTCCATGTTTATACAGAGGGCGGTGTAGATATTTCCATGTTTATACCGATAACTTTGTAAGTATTTCCATGTTTATACAGATGGCGGTGTAGATATTTCGATGTTTATAGAGATAGCAGTGGAGATATTTCCATGTTTACACAGATGACTGTATAGGTATTTCCATGTTTATACAGATGGCGGTGTAGATATTTCCATGTTTATAGAGATAGCGGTGTAGATATTTCCATATTTACACAGATATCGGTGTAGAAATTTCCATGTTTATACAGAGAGCGGTGTAAATATTTCCATGTTTATACAGATCACGGTGTAGATATTTCCATGTTTATAGAGATAGCGGTGTAGATATTTCCATGTTTATACAGATAGCGGTTTAGATATTTCCATGTTTATACAGACTGCGGTGTAGATATTTCCATGTTTATACAGATAGCGGTGCAGATATTTCCATGTTTCTATAGATGGCGGTGTTGATATTTCCATCTATACACAGATGACCGTGTAGATACTTCCATGTTTACACAGATAGCGGTGTAGTTTTCCCATGTTTATATAGATAGCGGTGTAGATATTTACATGTATATTCACATGGCTGTGTAGATATTTCCATGTTCATACAGATGGCATTGTAGATATTTCCATGTTTATACCGATAACTTTGTAAGTATTTCCTTGTTTATACAGATGGCGGTGTAGATATTTCGATGTTTATAGAGATAGCATTGGAGATATTTCCATGTTTATACAGATAGCGGTGTAGATATTTCCACGTTTATACTGATCACGGTGTAAATATTTCCATGTTTATAGAGATGGCGGTGTAGATATTTCCATGTTCATAGAGATAGCGGTGTTGATTTTTCCATGTTTATAGAGATAGCGGTGTGCATATTTCCATGTTTGTACAGATAGGGGTGTAGATATTTCCATGTTGATAGAGAAGGCGGTGTAGGTATTTCCATGTTTATACAGATCACGGTGTAGATATTTCCATGTATATGCAGATCACGGTGTAGATATTTCCATGTTTATACAGATCATGGAGTTGATATTTCCATGTTTATTCAGATCGGGGTGTTGATATTACCATGTTTATAGGGATAGCGGTGCAAATATTTCCACATTTATACAGATAGCGGTGCAGTTATTAGCATGTTTATACAGATAGCGGTGTAGATATTTCCATGTTTATACAGACCGCACTGTAGATATTTCGATGTTTATAGAGATTGCAGTGTAGATATTTCCAAGTTTGTAAAGATGGCGGTGTTGATGTTTCCATCTTTACACAGATTGACGTGTAGGTATTTATTTCCATGTGTATACAGATGGCATTGTAGATATTTCCATGTTTATAGAGATAGCGGTGTAGATATTTCCATGTTTATACAGATAACGGTGTAGAAATTTCCATGTTTATACAGAGAGCGGTGTAAATATTTCCATGTTTATACAGATCACGGCGTAGATATTTCCATGTTTATAGAGATAACGGTGTAGATATTTCCATGTTTATACAGATAGCGTTTTAGATATTTCCATGTTTATACAGACCGCGGTGTAGATATTTCCATGTTTATACAGATAGCGGTGCAGATATTTCCATGTTTCTATAGATGGCAGTGTTGATATTTCCATCTATACACAGATGACCGTGTAGATATTTCCATGTTTACACAGATAGCGGTGTAGTTTTTCCATGTTTATATAGATAGCGGTGTAGATATTTCCATATATATTCACATGGCTGTGTAGATATTTCCATGTTCATACAGATGGCATTGTAGATATTTCCATGTTTATACCGATAACTTTGTAAGTATTTCCATGTTTATACAGATGGCGGTGTAGATATTTCGATGTTTATAGAGATAGCAGTGGAGATATTTCCATGTTTATACAGATAGCGGTGTAGATATTTCCACGTTTATACTGATCGCGGTGTAGATATTTCCATGTTTATAGAGATGGCGGTGTAGATATTTCCATGTTCATAGAGATAGCGATGTTGATTTTTCCATGTTTATAGAGATAGCGGTGTGGATATTTCCATGTTTATACAGATGGCGGTGTTGATATTTCCATCTATACACAGATGGCTGTGTAGATATTTCCATGTTTATACAGATGGCGGCGTAGATATTTCCATGGACATGCAGATGGCGGTGTAGATATTTCCATGTTTATACAGATAGTGGTGTAGATATTTCCATGTTTATACAGATAGCGGTGTAGATATTTCCACGTTTATACTGATCGCGGTGTAGATATTTCCATGTTTATAGAGATGGAGGTGTAGATATTTCCATGTTCATGGAGATAGCGGTGTTGATTTTTCCATGTTTATAGAGATAGCGGTGTGGATATTTCCATGTTTGTACAGATAGGCGTGTAGATATTTCCATGTTGATAGAGATGGCGGTGTAGGTATTTCCATGTTTATACAGATCACGGTGTAGATATTTCCATGTTTATACAGATCACGGTGTAGATATTTCCATGTTTATACAGATCATTGTGTAGATATTTCCATGTTTATACAGATCGCGGTGTTGATATTACCATGTTTATAGGGATAGCGGTGCAAATATTTCCACATTTATACAGATAGCGGTGTAGTTATTAGCATGTTTATACAGATAGCAGTGTAGATATTTCCATGTTCATACAGATACTGGTGTAGATATTTCCATGTTTATACCGATAAATGTGTTGGTATTTCCACGTTTATACAGATAGCGATGTAGATATTTCCATGTTTATACAGCTCACGGTGCAGATATTTATATCTTTATACAGACGGCATTGTAGATATTTCCTTATTCACACTGACGGCGGTGTAGATGTTTCCATGTTTATACAGATGGCAGAGTAGTTATTTCCATGTTTATGGAGATGGCAGTGTAGATATTTTCATGTTTATAGAGACGTCGGTGTTGATATTTCCATGTTTATGGAGATGGCAGTGTAGATATTTACATGTTTATACAGATGGCTGTGTAGATATTTCCATGTGTATACAGATGGCATTGTAGATATTTCCATGTTTATACAGATGACTGTATAGGTATTTCCATGTTTTTACAGATGGCAGTGAAGATATTTCTATGTTTATAGAGATAGCGGTGTAGATATTTCCATGTTTATACAGATGGCGGTGTTGATATTTCCATCTATACACAGATCGCCGTGTAGATATTTCCATGTTTATACAGATGGCGGCGTAGATATTTCCATGGACATGCAGATGGCGGTGTAGATATTTCCATGTTTATACAGATAGCGGTGTAGATATTTCCATGTTTTCACAGATGGTGGTGTAGATATTTCCGTGTTTATACACATGGCGGAGTAGATAATTCCATCTTTATGGAGATGGCAGTGTAGATACTTTCATGTTTATAGAGATGGCGGTGTAGATATTTCCATAATTATAGAGATAGCAGTGTAGATATTTCCATTTTTCTACAGATGGCAGTGTAGATATTTCCATGTTTATACAGATGTCTGTGTAGATATTTCCATGTGTATACAGATGGTATTGTAGGTATTTCCATGTTTATACAGATGATGGTGTAGATACTTCCATGTTTATTCAGATGACTGTGTTGATATTTCCATGTTTTACAGATGGCAGTGTAGATTTTTCAATGTTTATAGAGATGGCGCTGTAGATATTTCCATGTTTATACAGATAACGGTGGAGATATTTCCATGTTTATACAGACAGCTGTGGAGATATTTCCATGTTTATACACATAGCGGTGTACATATTTCCATGTTTATGCAGACAGCGGAGTAGGTATTTCCATGTTTATACAGATAACGGTGTAGAAATTTCCATGTTTATACAGAGAGCGGTGTAAATATTTCCATGTTTATACAGATCACGGTGTAGATATTTCCATGTTTATAGAGATAGCGGTGTAGATATTTCCATGTTTATACAGATAGCGGTTTAGATATTTCCATGTTTATACAGACCGCGGTGTAGATATTTCCATGTTTATACAGATAGCGGTGCAGATATTTCCATGTTTCTATAGATGCCTATGAAGATATCTCCATATTTATACAGAGGGCTGTGTAGATATTTCTATGTTTATACAGATGGCAGTGTAGATATTTCCATGTTCCTACACATGACTGTGTAGGTATTTCCATGTTTATACAGATGGCTTTGTAGATATTTCCATGTCTATAGAGATAGCAGTGCAGATATTTCCATGTTTATACAGATAGTGTTGTATATATTTCCATGTTTATACAGATCGTGGTTTAGATATTTCCATGTTTATACAGATACCGGTGTAGATATTTCCATGTTTATACAGACCGCAGTGTAGATGTTTCGATGTTTATAGAGATAGCAGTGTAGATAATTCCAAGTTTGTAAAGATGGCGGTGTTGATGTTTCCATCTATACACAGATTGCCGTGTAGGTATTTCCATGTGTATACAGATGGCATTGTAGATATTTCCATGTTTATACAGATGGTGGTGTAGATATTTCCATGTTTACACAGATGACTGTATAGGTATTTCCATGTTTATACAGATGGCGGTGTAGATATTTCCATGTTTATAGAGATAGCGGTGTAGATATTTCCATATTTATACAGATAACGGTGTAGAAATTTCCATGTTTATACAGAGAGCGGTGTAAATATTTCCATGTTTGTACAGATCACGGTGTAGATATTTCCATGTTTATAGAGATAGTGGTGTAGATATTTCCATGTTTATACAGATAGCGGTTAAGATATTTCCATGTTTATACAGACTGCGGTGTAGATATTTCCATGTTTATACAGATAGCGGTGCAGATATTTCCATGTTTCTATAGATGGCAGTGTTGATATTTCCATCTATACACAGATGACCGTGTAGATATTTCCATGTTTACACAGATAGCGGTGTAGTTTTTCCATGTTTATATAGATAGCGGTGTAGATATTTCCATATATATTCACATGGCTGTGTAGATATTTCCATGTTCATACAGATGGCATTGTAGATATTTCCATGTTTATACCGATAACTATGTAAGTATTTCCATGTTTATACAGATGGCGGTGTAGATATTTCGATGTTTATAGAGATAGCAGTGGAGATATTTCCATGTTTATACAGATAGCGGTGTAGATATTTCCACGTTTATACTGATCGCGGTGTAGATATTTCCATGTTTATAGAGATGGCGGTGTAGATATTTCCATGTTCATGGAGATAGCGGTGTTGATTTTTCCATGTTTATAGAGATAGCGGTGTGGATATTTCCATGTTTGTACAGATAGGCGTGTAGATATTTCCATGTTGATAGAGATGGCGGTGTAGGTATTTCCATGTTTATACAGATCTCGGTGTAGATATTTCCATGTTTATACAGATCACGGTGTAGATATTTCCATGTTTATACAGATCATTGAGTAGATATTTCCATGTTTATACAGATCGCGGTGTTGATATTACCATGTTTATAGGGATGGCGGTGCAAATATTTCCACATTTATACAGATAGCGGTGTAGTTATTAGCATGTTTATACAGATAGCAGTGTAGATATTTCCATGTTTATACAGATACTGGTGTAGATATTTCCATGTTTATACCGATAGATGTGTTGGTATTTCCACGTTTATACAGATAGCGATGTAGATATTTCCATGTTTATACAGCTCACGGTGCAGATATTTATATCTTTATACAGACGGCATTGTAGATATTTCCTTATTCACACTGACGGCGGTGTAGATGTTTCCATGTTTATACAGATGGCAGAGTAGTTATTTCCATGTTTATGGAGACGGCAGTGTAGATATTTTCATGTTTATAGATGTGTCGGTGTTGATATTTCCATGTTTATGGAGATGGCAGTGTAGATATTTACATGTTTATACAGATGGCTGTGTAGATATTTCCATGTGTATACAGATGGCATTGTAGATATTTCCATGTTTATACAGATGACTGTATAGGTATTTCCATGTTTTTACAGATGGCAGTGAAGATATTTCTATGTTTATAGAGATAGCGGTGTAGATATTTCCATGTTTATACAGATGGCGGTGTTGATATTTCCATCTATACACAGATGGCCGTGTAGATATTTCCATGTTTATACAGATGGCGGCGTAGATATTTCCATGGACATGCAGATGGCGGTGTAGATATTTCCATGTTTATACAGATAGCGGTGTAGATATTTCCATGTTTTCACAGATGGTGGTGTAGATATTTCCGTGTTTATACACATGGCGGAGTAGACACTTCCATCTTTAGGGAGATGGCAGTGTAGATACATTCATGTTTATAGAGATGGCGGTGTAGATATTTCCATATTTATAGAGATAGCGGTGTAGATATTTCCATTTTTCTACAGAGGGCAGTGTAGTTATTTCCATGTTTATACAGATGTCTGTGTAGATATTTCCATGTGTATACAGATGGTATTGTAGGTATTTCCATGTTTATACAGATGATGGTGTAGATATTTCCATGTTTATTCGGATGACTGTGTTGATATTTCCATGTTTTACAGATGGCAGTGTAGATTTTTCAATGTTTATAGAGATGGCGCTGTAGATATTTCCATGTTTATACAGAGAACGGTGGAGATATTTCCATGTTTATACAGACAGCAGTGGAGATATTTCCATGTTTATACACATAGCGGTGTACATATTTCCATGTTTATGCAGACAGCGGAGTAGGTATTTCCATGTTTATACAGATAGCGGTGCAGATATTTCCATGTTTATACAGATGCCTATGAAGATATCTCCATATTTATACAGAGGGCTGTGTAGATATTTCTATGTTTATACAGATGGCAGTGTAGACATTTCCATGTTCCTACACATGGCTGTGTAGGTATTTCCATGTTTATACAGATGGCTTTGTAGATATTTCCATGTCTATAGAGATAGCAGTGCAGATATTTCCATGTTTATACAGATAGTGTTGTATATATTTCCATGTTTATACAGATCGTGGTTTAGATATTTCCATGTTTATACAGATACCGGTGTAGATATTTCCATGTTTATACAGACCGCAGTGTAGATATTTCGATGTTTATAGAGATAGCAGTGTAGATATTTCCAAGTTTGTACAGATGGCGGTGTTGATGTTTCCATCTATACACAGATTTCCGTGTAGGTATTTCCATGTGTATACAGATGGCATTGTAGATATTTCCATGTTTATACAGATGGTGGAGTAGATATTTCCATGTTTACACAGATGACTGTATAGGTATTTCCATGTTTATACAGATGGCGGTGTAGATATTTCCATGTTTATAGAGATAGCGGTGTAGATATTTCCATATTTATACAGATAACGGTGTAGAAATTTCCATGTTTATACAGAGAGCGGTGTAAATATTTCCATGTTTATACAGATCACGGTGTAGATATTTCCATGTTTATAGAGATAGCGGTGTAGATATTTCCATGTTTATACAGATAACGGTGTAGAAATTTCCATGTTTATACAGAGAGCGGTGTAAATATTTCCATGTTTATACAGATCACGGTGTAGATATTTCCATGTTTATAGAGATAGCGGTGTAGATATTTCCATGTTTATACAGATAGCGGTGCAGATATTTCCATGTTTCTATAGATGGCGGTGTTGATATTTCCATCTATACACAGATGACCGTGTAGATATTTCCATGTTTACACAGATAGCAGTGTAGTTTTTCCATGTTTATATAGATAGCGGTGTAGATATTTCCATATATATTCACATGGCTGTGTAGATATTTCCATGTTCATACAGATGGCATTGTAGATATTTCCATGTTTATACCGATAACTTTGTAAGTATTTCCATGTTTATACAGATGGCGGTGTAGATATTTCGATGTTTATAGAGATAGCAGTGGAGATATTTCCATGTTTATACAGATAGCGGTGTATGTATTTCCACGTTTATACTGATCGAGGTGTAGATATTTCCATGTTTATAGAGATGGCGGTGTAGATATTTCCATGTTCATAGAGATAGCGGTGTTGATTTTTCCATGTTTATAGAGATAGCGGTGTGGATATTTCCATGTTTGTACAGATAGGCATGTAGATATTTCCATGTTGATAGAGATGGCGGTGTAGGTATTTCCATGTTTATACAGATCACGGTGTAGATATTTCCATGTTTATACAGATCACGGTGTAGATATTTCCATGTTTATACAGATCATTGTGTAGATATTTCCATGTTTATACAGATCGCGGTGTTGATATTACCATGTTTATAGGGATAGCGGTGCAAATATTTCCACATTTATACAGATAGCGGTGTAGTTATTAGCATGTTTATACAGATAGCAGTGTAGATATTTCCATGTTCATACAGATACTGGTGTAGATATTTCCATGTTTATACCGATAAATGTGTTGGTATTTCCACGTTTATAGAGATAGTGATGTAGATATTTCCATGTTTATACAGCTCACGGTGCAGATATTTATATCTTTATACAGACGGCATTGTAGATATTTCCTTATTCACACTGACGGCGGTGTAGATGTTTCCATGTTTATACAGATGGCAGAGTAGTTATTTCCATGTTTATGGAGATGGCAGTGTAGATATTTTCATGTTTATAGAGTCGTCGGTGTTGATATTTCCATGTTTATGGAGATGGCAGTGTAGATATTTACATGTTTATACAGATGGCTGTGTAGATATTTCCATGTGTATACAGACGGCATTGTAGATATTTCCATGTTTATACAGATGACTGTATAGGTATTTCCATGTTTTTACAGATGGCAGTGCAGATATTTCTATGTTTATAGAGATAGCGGTGTAGAGATTTCCATGTTTATACAGATGGCGGTGTTGATATTTCCATCTATACACAGATGGCCGTGTAGATATTTCCATGTTTATACAGATGGCGGCGTAGATATTTCCATGGACATGCAGATGGCGGTGTAGATATTTCCATGTTTATACAGATAGCGGTGTAGATATTTCCATGTTTTCACAGATGGTGGTGTAGATATTTCCGTGTTTATACACATGGCGGAGTAGATAATTCCATCTTTATGGAGATGGCAGTGTAGATACTTTCATGTTTATAGAGATGGCGGTGTAGATATTTCCATATTTATAGAGATAGCAGTGTAGATATTTCCATTTTTCTACAGATGGCAGTGTAGATATTTCCATGTTTATACAGATGTCTGTGTAGATATTTCCATGTGTATACAGATGGTATTGTAGTTATTTCCATGTTTATACAGATGATGGTGTAGATACTTCCATGTTTATTCAGATGACTGTGTTGATATTTCCATGTTTTACAGATGGCAGTGTAGATTTTTCAATGTTTATAGAGATGGCGCTGTAGATATTTCCATGTTTATACAGATAACGGTGGAGATATTTCCATGTTTATGCAGACAGCGGAGTAGGTATTTCCATGTTTATACAGATAACGGTGTAGAAATTTCCATGTTTATACAGAGAGCGGTGTAAATATTTCCATGTTTATACAGATCACGGTGTAGATATTTCCATGTTTATAGAGATAGCGGTGTAGATATTTCCATGTTTATACAGATAGCGGTTTAGATATTTCCATGTTTATACAGACCGCGGTGTAGATATTTCCATGTTTATACAGATAGCGGTGCAGATATTTCCATGTTTCTATAGATGCCTATGAAGATATCTCCATATTTATACAGAGGGCTGTGTAGATATTTCTATGTTTATACAGATGGCCGTGTAGATATTTCCATGTTCCTACACATGACTGTGTAGGTATTTCCATGTTTATACAGATGGCTTTGTAGATATTTCCATGTCTATAGAGATAGCAGTGCAGATATTTCCATGTTTATACAGATAGTGTTGTATATATTTCCATGTTTATACAGATCGTGGTTTAGATATTTCCATGTTTATACAGATACCGGTGTAGATATTTCCATGTTTATACAGACCGCAGTGTAGATGTTTCGATGTTTATAGAGATAACAGTGTAGATAATTCCAAGTTTGTAAAGATGGCGGTGTTGATGTTTCCATCTATACACAGATTGCCGTGTAGGTATTTCCATGTGTATACAGATGGCATTGTAGATATTTCCATGTTTATACAGATGGTGGTGTAGATATTTCCATGTTTACACAGATGACTGTATAGGTATTTCCATGTTTATACAGATGGCGGTGTAGATATTTCCATGTTTATAGAGATAGCGGTGTAGATATTTCCATATTTATACAGATAACGGTGTAGAAATTTCCATGTTTATACAGAGAGCGGTGTAAATATTTCCATGTTTGTACAGATCACGGTGTAGATATTTCCATGTTTATAGAGATAGTGGTGTAGATATTTCCATGTTTATACAGATAGCGGTTAAGATATTTCCATGTTTATACAGACTGCGGTGCAGATATTTCCATGTTTATACAGATAGCGGTGCAGATATTTCCATGTTTCTATAGATGGCAGTGTTGATATTTCCATCTATACACAGATGACCGTGTAGATATTTCCATGTTTACACAGATAGCGGTGTAGTTTTTCCATGTTTATATAGATAGCGGTGTAGATATTTCCATATATATTCACATGGCTGTGTAGATATTTCCATGTTCATACAGATGGCATTGTAGATATTTCCATGTTTATACCGATAACTATGTAAGTATTTCCATGTTTATACAGATGGCGGTGTAGATATTTCGATGTTTATAGAGATAGCAGTGGAGATATTTCCATGTTTATACAGATAGCGGTGTAGATATTTCCACGTTTATACTGATCGCGGTGTAGATATTTCCATGTTTATAGAGATGGCGGTGTAGATATTTCCATGTTCATGGAGATAGCGGTGTTGATTTTTCCATGTTTATAGAGATAGCGGTGTGGATATTTCCATGTTTGTACAGATAGGCGTGTAGATATTTCCATGTTGATAGAGATGGCGGTGTAGTTATTTCCATGTTTATACAGATCTCGGTGTAGATATTTCCATGTTTATACAGATCACGGTGTAGATATTTCCATGTTTATACAGATCATTGAGTAGATATTTCCATGTTTATACAGATCGCGGTGTTGATATTACCATGTTTATAGGGATAGCGGTGCAAATATTTCCACATTTATACAGATAGCGGTGTAGTTATTAGCATGTTTATACAGATAGCAGTGTAGATATTTCCATGTTTATACAGATACTGGTGTAGATATTTCCATGTTTATACCGATAGATGTGTTGGTATTTCCACGTTTATACAGATAGCGATGTAGATATTTCCATGTTTATACAGCTCACGGTGCAGATATTTATATCTTTATACAGACGGCATTGTAGATATTTCCTTATTCACACTGACGGCGGTGTAGATGTTTCCATGTTTATACAGATGGTAGAGTAGTTATTTCCATGTTTATGGAGACAGCAGTGTAGATATTTTCATGTTTATAGAGATGTCGGTGTTGATATTTCCATGTTTATGGAGATGGCAGTGTAGATATTTACATGTTTATACAGATGGCTGTGTAGATATTTCCATGTGTATACAGATGGCATTGTAGATATTTCCATGTTTATACAGATGACTGTATAGGTATTTCCATGTTTGTACAGATGGCAGTGAAGATATTTCTATGTTTATAGAGATAGCGGTGTAGATATTTCCATGTTTATACAGATGGCGGTGTTGATATTTCCATCTATACACAGATGGCCGTGTAGATATTTCCATGTTTATACAGATGGCGGCGTAGATATTTCCATGGACATGCAGATGGCGGTGTAGATATTTCCATGTTTATACAGATAGCGGTGTAGATATTTCCATGTTTTCACAGATGGTGGTGTAGATATTTCCGTGTTTATACACATGGCGGAGTAGACACTTCCATCTTTAGGGAGATGGCAGTGTAGATACATTCATGTTTATAGAGATGGCGGTGTAGATATTTCCATATTTATAGAGATAGCGGTGTAGATATTTCCATTTTTCTACAGAGGGCAGTGTAGTTATTTCCATGTTTATACAGATGTCTGTGTAGATATTTCCATGTGTATACAGATGGTATTGTAGGTATTTCCATGTTTATACATATGATGGTGTAGATATTTCCATGTTTATTCGGATGACTGTGTTGATATTTCCATGTTTTACAGATGGCAGTGTAGATTTTTCAATGTTTATAGAGATGGCGCTGTAGATATTTCCATGTTTATACAGAGAACGGTGGAGATATTTCCATGTTTATACAGACAGCAGTGGAGATATTTCCATGTTTATACACATAGCGGTGTACATATTTCCATGTTTATGCAGACAGCGGAGTAGGTATTTCCATGTTTATACAGATAGCGGTGCAGATATTTCCATGTTTATACAGATGCCTATGAAGATATCTCCATATTTATACAGAGGGCTGTGTAGATATTTCTATGTTTATACAGATGGCAGTGTAGATATTTCCATGTTCCTACACATGACTGTGTAGGTATTTCCATGTTTATACAGATGGCTTTGTAGATATTTCCATGTCTATAGAGATAGCAGTGCAGATATTTCCATGTTTATACAGATAGTGTTGTATATATTTCCATGTTTATACAGATCGTGGTTTAGATATTTCCATGTTTATACAGATACCGGTGTAGATATTTCCATGTTTATACAGACCGCAGTGTAGATATTTCGATGTTTATAGAGATAGCAGTGTAGATAATTCCAAGTTTGTACAGATGGCGGTGTTGATGTTTCCATCTATACACAGATTTCCGTGTAGGTATTTCCATGTGTATACAGATGGCATTGTAGATATTTCCATGTTTATACAGATGGTGGAGTAGATATTTCCATGTTTACACAGATGACTGTATAGGTATTTCCATGTTTATACAGATGGCGGTGTAGATATTTCCATGTTTATACAGATAGCGGTGTAGATATTTCCATATTTATACAGATAACGGTGTAGAAATTTCCATGTTTATACAGAGAGCGGTGTAAATATTTCCATGTTTATACAGATCACGGTGTAGTTATTTCCATGTTTATAGAGATAGCGGTGTAGATATTTCCATGTTTATACAGATAACGGTGTAGAAATTTCCATGTTTATACAGAGAGCGGTGTAACTATTTCCATGTTTATACAGATCACGGTGTAGATATTTCCATGTTTATAGAGATAGCGGTGTAGATATTTCCATGTTTATACAGATAGCGGTTTAGATATTTCCATGTTTATACAGACCGCGGTGCAGATATTTCCATGTTTCTATAGATGGCGGTGTTGATATTTCCATCTATACACAGATGACCGTGTAGATATTTCCATGTTTACACAGATAGCGGTGTAGTTTTTCCATGTTTATATAGATAGCGGTGTAGATATTTCCATATATATTCACATGGCTGTGTAGATATTTCCATGTTCCTACAGATGGCATTGTAGATATTTCCATGTTTATACCGATAACTTTGTAAGTATTTCCATGTTTATACAGATGGCGGTGTAGATATTTCGATGTTTATAGAGAAAGCAGTGGAGATATTTCCATGTTTATACAGATAGCGGTGTAGATATTTCCATCTTTCTACAGATGGCAGTGTAGATATTTCCATGTTTATACAGATGGCGGTGTAGATATTTCCATGTTTATATAGATGGTGGTGTAGATATTATCATGTTTATACAGATAGCGGTGTAGATGTTTCCATGTTTATACAGATCATGGTGAAGATATTTCCATGTTTATGCAGATCGCAGTGTAGATATTTCCATGTTTATACAGATCGCGGTGTAGATATTTCCATGTTTATACAGATAGCGGTGTAGATATTTCCATGTTTATACAGATAGCGGTGTAGATATTTCCATGTTTATAGAGATAGCGGTGTAGGTATTTCCATGTTTATAGACATAGCGGTGTACATATTTCCATGTTTATATAGATGGCGTTGTAGATATTTCCATGTTTACACCGATAGCGGTGTTGGTATTTCCACGTTTATACAGATAGCGATGTTGATATTTCCATGTTTTTACAGCTCGCGGTGCAGATATTTATATTTTTATACAGATGGCATTGTAGATATTTCCTTATTCACACTGACGGCGGTGTAGATGTTTCCATGTTTATACAGATGGCAGAGTAGTTATTTCCATGTTTATGGAGATGGCAGTGTAGATATTTTCATGTTTATAGAGATGTCGGTGTTGATATTTCCATGTTTATGGAGATTGCAGTGTAGATATTTACATGTTTATACAGATGGCTGTGTAGATATTTCCATGTGTATACAGATGGCATTGTAGATATTTCCATGTTTATACAGATGACTGTATAATTATTTCCATGTTTTTACAGATGGCAGTGCAGATATTTCCATGTTTATAGAGATAGGGGTGTAGATATTTCCATGTTTATACAGATGGCGGTGTTGATATTTCCATCTATACACAGATGGCCGTGTAGATATTTCCATGTTTATACAGATGGCGGCGTAGATATTTCCATGGACATGCAGATGGCGGTGTAGATATTCCCATGTTTATAGAGATAGTGGTGTAGGTATTTCCATGTTTATAGACATAGCGGTGTAGATATTTCCTTGTTTATATAGATGGCGTTGTAGATATTTCCATGTTTATACAGATGACTGTATAGGTATTTCCATGTTTTTACAGATGGCCGTGCAGATATTTCCATGTTTATAGAGATAGCGGTGTTGATATTTCCATGTTTATACAGATGGCGGTGTTGATATTTCCATCTATACACAGATGGCCGTGTAGATATTTCCATGTTTATACAGATGGCGGCGTAGATATTTCCATGGACATGCAGATGGCGGTGTAGATATTTCCATGTTTATACAGATAGCGGTGTAGATATTTCCATGTTTTCACAGATGGTGGTGTAGATATTTCCGTGTTTATACACATAGCGGAGTAGATACTTCCATCTTTATGGAGATGGCAGTGTAGATACTTTCATGTTTATAGAGATGGCGGTGTAGATATTTCCATATTTATAGAGATAGCGGTGTAGATATTTCCATTTTTCTACAGATGGCAGTGTAGATATTTCCATGTTTATACAGATGTCTGTGTAGATATTTCCATGTGTATACAGATGGTATTGTAGGTATTTCCATGTTTATACAGATGGTGGTGTAGATATTTCCATGTTTATTCAGATGACTGTGTTGATATTTCCATGTTTTACAGATGGCAGTGTAGATTTTTCAATGTTTATAGAGATGGCGCTGTAGATATTTCCATGTTTATACAGATAACGGTGGAGATATTTCCAAGTTTATACAGACAGCAGTGGAGATATTTCCATGTTTATACACATAGTGGTGTACATATTTCCATGTTTATGCAGACAGCGGAGTAGGTATTTCCATGTTTATACAGATAGCGGTGCAGATATTTCCATGTTTATACAGACGCCTATGAAGATATCTCCATATTTATACAGAGGGCTGTGTAGACATTTCCATGTTTATACAGATGGCTTTGTAGATATTTCCATGTCTATAGAGATAGCAGTGCAGATATTTCCATGTTTATATAGATAGTGTTGTATATATTTCCATGTTTATACAGATCGTGGTTTAGATATTTCCATGTTTATACAGATACCGGTGTAGATATTTCCATGTTTATACAGACCGCAGTGTAGATATTTCGATTTTTATAGCGATAGCAGTGTAGATAATTCCAAGTTTGTACAGATGGCGGTGTTGATGTTTCCATCTATACACAGATTGCCGTGTAGGTATTTCCATGTATATACAGATGGCATTGTAGATATTTCCATTTTTATACAGATGGTGGTGTAGATATTTCCATGTTTACACAGATGACTGTATAGGTATTTCCATGTTTATACAGATGGCGGTGTAGATATTTCCATGTTTATAGAGATAGCGGTGTAGATATTTCCATATTTATAGAGATAACGGTGTAGAAATTTCCATGTTTATACAGAGAGCGGTGTAAATATTTCCATGTTTATACAGATAGCGGTGCAGATATTTCCATGTTTCTATAGATGGCGGTGTTGATATTTCCATCTATACACAGATGACCGTGTAGATATTTCCATGTTTACACAGATAGCGGTGTAGTTTTTCCATGTTTATATACATAGCGGTGTAGATATTTCCATGTATATTCACATGGCTGTGTAGATATTTCCATGTTCATACAGATGGCATTGTAGATATTTCCATGTTTATACCGATAACTTTGTAAGTATTTCCATGTTTATACAGATGGCGGTGTAGATATTTCGATGTTTGTAGAGATAGCAGTGGAGATATTTCCATGTTTATACAGATAGCGGTGTAGATATTTCCACGTTTATACTGATCGCGGTGTAGATATTTCCATGTTTATAGAGATGGCGGTGTAGATATTTCCATGTTCATAGAGATAGCGGTGTTGATTTTTCCATGTTTATAGAGATAGCGGTGTGGATATTTCCATGTTTGTACAGATAGGGGTGTAGATATTTCCATGTTGATAGAGATGGCGGTGTAGGTATTTCCATGTTTATACAGATCACAATGTAGATATTTCCATGTTTATACAGATCACGGTGTAGATATTTCCATGTTTATACATATCATGGAGTAGATATTTCCATGTTTATACAGATCGCGGTGTTGATATTACCATGTTTATAGGGATAGCGGTGCAAATATTTCCACATTTATACAGATAGCGGTGTAGTTATTAGCATGTTTATACAGATAGCAGTGTAGATATTTCCATGTTTATACAGAGAACGGTGGAGATATTTCCATGTTTATACAGACAGCAGCGGAGATATTTCCATGTTTATACACATAGCGGTGTACATATTTCCATGTTTATGCAGACAGCGGAGTAGGTATTTCCATGTTTATACAGATAGCGGTGCAGATATTTCCATGTTTATACAGATGCCTATGAAGATATCTCCATATTTATACAGAGGGCTGTGTAGATATTTCTATGTTTATACAGATGGCAGTGTAGATATTTCCATGTTCCTACACATGACTGTGTAGGTATTTCCATGTTTATACAGATGGCTTTGTAGATATTTCCATGTCTATAGAGATAGCAGTGCAGATATTTCCATGTTTATACAGATAGTGTTGTATATATTTCCATGTTTATACAGATCGTGGTTTAGATATTTCCATGTTTATACAGATACCGGTGTAGATATTTCCATGTTTATACAGACCGCAGTGTAGATATTTCGATGTTTATAGAGATAGCAGTGTAGATAATTCCAAGTTTGTACAGATGGCGGTGTTGATGTTTCCATGTATACACAGATTGCCGTGTAGGTATTTCCATGTGTATACAGATGGCATTGTAGATATTTCCATGTTTATACAGATGGTGGTGTAGATATTTCCATGTTTACACAGATGACTGTATAGGTATTTCCATGTTTATACAGATGGCGGTGTAGATATTTCCGTGTTTATAGAGATAGCGGTGTAGATATTTCCATATTTATACAGATAACGGTGTAGAAATTTCCATGTTTATACAGAGAGCGGTGTAAATATTTCCATGTTTATACAGATCACGGTGTAGATATTTCCATGTTTATAGAGATAGCGGTGTAGATATTTCCATGTTTATACAGATAACGGTGTAGAAATTTCCATGTTTATACAGAGAGCGGTGTAAATATTTCCATGTTTATACAGATCACGGTGTAGATATTTCCATGTTTATAGAGATAGCGGTGTAGATATTTCCATGTTTATACAGATAGCGGTTTAGATATTTCCATGTCTATACAGACCGCGGTGTAGATATTTCCATGTTTATACAGATAGCGGTGCAGATATTTCCATGTTTCTATAGATGGCGGTGTTGATATTTCCATCTATACACAGATGACCGTGTAGATATTTCCATGTTTACACAGATAGCGGTGTAGTTTTTCCATGTTTATATAGATAGCGGTGTAGATATTTCCATATATATTCACATGGCTGTGTAGATATTTCCATGTTCATACAGATGGCATTGTAGATATTTCCATGTTTATACCGATAACTTTGTAAGTATTTCCATGTTTATACAGATGGCGGTGTAGATATTTCGATGTTTATAGAGATAGCAGTGGAGATATTTCCATGTTTATACAGATAGCGGTGTAGATATTTCCATCTTTCTACAGATGGCAGTGTAGATATTTCCATGTTTATACAGATGGCGGTGTAGATATTTCCATGTTTATATAGATGGTGGTGTAGATATTATCATGTTTATACAGATAGCGGTGTAGATGTTTCCATGTTTATACAGATCATGGTGAAGATATTTCCATGTTTATGCAGATCGCAGTGTAGATATTTCCATGTTTATACAGATCGCGGTGTAGATATTTCCATGTTTATACAGATAGCGGTGTAGATATTTCCATGTTTATAGAGATAGCGGTGTAGGTATTTCCGTGTTTATAGACATAGCGGTGTACATATTTCCATGTTTATATAGATGGCGTTGTAGATATTTCCATGTTTATACAGATGACTGTATAATTATTTCCATGTTTTTACAGATGGCAGTGCAGATATTTCCATGTTTATAGAGATAGGGGTGTAGATATTTCCATGTTTATACAGATGGCGGTGTTGATATTTCCATCTATACACAGATGGCCGTGTAGATATTTCCATGTTTATACAGATGGCGGCGTAGATATTTCCATGGACATGCAGATGGCGGTGTAGATATTTCCATGTTTATAGAGATAGTGGTGTAGGTATTTCCATGTTTATAGACATAGCGGTGTAGATATTTCCATGTTTATATAGATGGCGTTGTAGATATTTCCATGTTTATACAGATGACTGTATAGGTATTTCCATGTTTTTACAGATGGCAGTGCAGAGATTTCCATGTTTATAGAGATAGCGGTGTTGATATTTCCATGTTTATACAGATGGCGGTGTTGATATTTCCATCTATACACAGATGGCCGTGTAGATATTTCCATGTTTATACAGATGGCGGCGTAGATATTTCCATGGACATGCAGATGGCGGTGTAGATATTTCCATGTTTATACAGATAGCGGTGTAGATATTTCCATGTTTTCACAGATGGTGGTGTAGATATTTCCGTGTTTATACACATGGCGGAGTAGATACTTCCATCTTTATGGAGATGGCAGTGTAGATACTTTCATGTTTATAGAGATGGCGGTGTAGATATTTCCATATTTATAGAGATAGCGGTGTAGATATTTCCATTTTTCTACAGATGGCAGTGTAGATATTTCCATGTTTATACAGATGTCTGTGTAGATATTTCCATGTGTATACAGATGGTATTGTAGGTATTTCCATGTTTATACAGATGGTTGTGTAGATATTTCCATGTTTATTCAGATGACTGTGTTGATATTTCCATGTTTTACAGATGGCAGTGTAGATTTTTCAATGTTTATAGAGATGGCGCTGTAGATATTTCCATGTTTATACAGATAACGGTGGAGATATTTCCAAGTTTATACAGACAGCAGTGGAGATATTTCCATGTTTATACACATAGTGGTGTACATATTTCCATGTTTATGCAGACAGCGGAGTAGGTATTTCCATGTTTATACAGATAGCGGTGCAGATATTTCCATGTTTATACAGACGCCTATGAAGATATCTCCATATTTATACAGAGGGCTGTGTAGATATTTCCATGTTCCTACACATGACTGTGTAGCTATTTCCATGTTTATACAGATGGCTTTGTAGATATTTCCATGTCTATAGAGATAGCAGTGCAGATATTTCCATGTTTATATAGATAGTGTTGTATATATTTCCATGTTTATACAGATCGTGGTTTAGATATTTCCATGTTTATACAGATACCGGTGTAGATATTTCCATGTTGATAGAGATAGCGGTGTAGTTATTTCCATATTTATACAGATAACGGTGTAGAAATTTCCACGTTTATTCAGATAGCGGTGTAAATATTTCCATGTTTATGCAGATCACGGTGAAGATATTTCCATGTTTATAGAGATAGCGGTGTAGATATTTCCATGTTTATACAGATAGCAGTGTAGATATTTCCATGTTTATACAGATAGCGGTGCAGATATTTCCATGTTTGTATAGATGGCGGTGTTGATCTTTCCATCTATACACAGATGACCGTGTAGATATTTCCATGTTTTTACAGATGGCGGCGCAGGTATTTCCATGGATATGTAGATGGCAGTGTAGATATTTCCATGTTTACACAGATAGCGGTGTAGTTATTTCCATTTTTATATAGATATTGGTGTAGATATTTCCATGTATGTATACATGGCTGTGTAGATATTTCCATGTTTATACAGAGGGCGGTGTAGATATTTCCATGTTTATACCGATAACTTTGTAAGTATTTCCATGTTTATACAGATGGCGGTGTAGGTATTTCGATGTTTATAGAGATAGCAGTGGAGATATTTCCATGTTTACACAGATGACTGTATAGGTATTTCCATGTTTATACAGATGGCGGTGTAGATATTTCCATGTTTATAGAGATAGCGGTGTAGTTATTTCCATATTTATACAGATAGCGGTGTAGAAATTCTCATGTTTATACAGGTAGGGGTGTGGTTATTTCTATGTTTATAGAGATAGCGGTGTAGATATTTCCATGTGTATAGAGATGGCTGTGTAATATTTCCATGTTTATAGAGACAGCGGTTTAGATATTTCCATGTTTATACAGTTAGCGGTGTAGACATTTCCATGTTTACAGAGATAACGGTGTAGATATTTCCATATTTATACAGATAGCGGTGTAGATATTTCCAAGTTTATAAAGGTAGCGGTGTAGATATTTGCATGTTTATACAGATAGCGGTGTAGATATTTTCATGTTTATACGAATCGTGGTGTGGATAAATCCATGTTTATACAGATAGCGGTGTAGGTAATTCCATGTTTATACAGGAAGCGGTGTAGAAATTTCCATCTTTATACAGATCGCGGTGTAGATATTTCCATCTTTCTACAGAAGGCAGTGAAGATATTTCCATGTTTATAGAGATGGCGGTGTAGATATTTCCATATTTATACAGATGGCGGTGTAAATATTTCCATGTTTATTCAGATGGCGGTGTAGATAATTCCATGTTTATAGAGATGGCGGTGTAGATATTTGTATATTTAGAGAGATAGCGGTGTAGATAATTCCATGTTTATAGATATGGTGGTGTAATTATTTCCATGTTTATAGAGATAGCGGTGTAGATATTTCCATGTTTATACTGATAACGGTGTAGATATTTCCATGTTTATACAGAGGGCAGTGTGGATATTTCCATGTATATACAGACGATGGTGTAGATATTTCAATGTTTATACAGATAACGGAGTAGATAATTCCATGTTTTCACAGGTAGCTGTGTAGATATTTCCAAGTTTACACAGATAGCGTTGTAAATATTTCCATATTTATGCAGATAACGGTGTAAATATTTCCATGTTTAAAGAGATAGTGGTGTAGGTATTTCCATGTTTATACAGATAGTGGTGTAGATATTTCCATATTTATACAAATAGCGGTGGAGATATTTCCAGGTTTATGAAGATAGCGGTGGAGATATTTCCAAGTTTATACAGATAGCCGTGTAGACATTTCCATGTTTATACAGATATTGGTGTTGGTATTTCCCTGTGTATACAGATAGCGGTGTAGATATTTCCATGTTTATACAGCTCACAGTGTAGATATTTCCATCTTTATACAGATGGCAGTGTAGATATTTCCATGTTTATAGAGATAGAGGAGTAGATATTTCCATGTTGACCCTGATGGCAGTGTAGATAATTCCATGTTTATGGAGATGTCGGTGTAGATATTTTCATGTTTATAGAGATGGCGGTGTATATATTTCCATGTTTATAGAGATTGCAGTGTAGGTATTTCCATGTGTATAGAGATACCGGTGCAGATGTTTCTATGTTTATACTGATGGCTGTGTAGATATTTTCATGTGTATAAGAATGGCAGTGTAGATATTTTCATGTTAATAGAGATGGCTGTGAAGGTTTTTCCATGTATATACAGATGACTGTGTAGATATTTCCATGTTTATACAGATGGCGATGTAGATATTTCCATGTTTATATAGATAGCGGTGTAGATATTTCCATCTTTATAGAGATAGCGCTCTATATATTTCCATCTTTGCACAGATTGCAGTGAAGGTATTTCCATGTTTATACAGATAGCAGTGTAGATATTTCCATGTTTATAGAGATAGCGGTGTAGTTATTTCCATGTTTATACAGATAACTGTGTAGGTGTTTCCATGCTTATACAGATGGCGGTGTAGATATTTCTATGTATATAGAAATAGCCATGTGGATATTTCCATGTTTATACACATAGCGGTGTAGACATTTCCATGTTTATACAGATAGCGGTGTAGATATTTCCATATTTATACAGAGAGCAGTGTAGATATTTCCATGTTTATACAAGTAGAAGTGTAGATATTTCAATGTTTATGCAGATCGCGGTGTAGAAATTTCCATCTTTCTACAGATGGCAGTGTAAATTATTTCTATGTTTATATAGATGGCGGTGTAGATATTTCCAAGTTTACACAGAGGGTGGTATAGATATTTCCATGTTTATCCAGATGGAAGTGTAGATATTTCCATGTTTATAGACATGGCGGTGTAGATATTTCTATGTTTATAGAGATAGCGGAGTAGATAATTCCATGTTTATAGAGATGGCGGTGTAGGTATTTCCATGTTTGTGCAGATAGCGGTGTTGATATTTCCATTTTTATACAGCTCGCGGTGTAGATATTTCCATCTTTATACAGATGTCTGGGTGGATATTTCCATGTTTATAAAGATAGCAGTATAGACATATCCATGTTTACAGAGATGGCGGTGTAGATATTTCCATGTTTATGGAGATGGCGTTGTAGTTATTTTCATGTTTATAGAGACGGCGGTGTAGATATTTCCATGTTAATAAAGATTGTGGTGTAGATATTTCCATGTTTATAGAGATTGCACTGTAGGTATTTCCATGTGTACAGAGATAGCGGTGCAGATGTTTCCATGTATATACTGATGGCTGTGTAGATATTTCCATGTGTATACAGACGGCAGTGTAGATATTTCTATGTTTGTAGAGATGGTGTTGTAGATATTTCCATGTATATACAGATGACTGTGTAGATATTTCCATGTTTATACAGATCGCTGTGGAGATTTTTCCATGTTCATACAGATGGCCGTGTAGATATTTCCAAATTTATACAGATAGCAGTGTAGATATTTCCAAGTTTATACAGATAGTGGTGTAGGTATTTCCATGTTTATAGAGACAGCGGTGTAGATATTTCCATGTTTATACTGATGGCAGTGTAGATATTTCCATGTGTATACAGATGTCAGTGTAGATATTTCCATGTTTATACAGATAGCGGTGTGGCTTTTTCCATGTTTATACAGATAGCGGTGAGGATACTTCCATGTTTATAGAGATGGCTGTGTAGATATTTCCCCGTTTATACACACGGCTGTGTAGATATTTACATGTTTATACAGATGGCACTGTGGATATTTCCATGTTTATAAAGATAGTAGTGTAAAAATTTCCATCTTTGCACAGATTGCGGTGTAGATATTTCCATCTTTACACAGATAGCGGTGTAGATAATTCCATGTTTATACTGATAGCAGTGTAGGTATTTCCATGTTTATACTGATAGCGGTGTAGATATTTCCATATTTATACAGATAGCTGTGCAGATATTTCCAAGATTATACAGATAGCGGTGGAGATATTTCCGTGTTTATACAGATAGCAATGCAGATGTTTCCATGTTTATACAGATAGTGGTGTATATATTTCCATGTTTATACAGATTGTGGTGTAGATATTTCCATGCTTATACAGATAGTGGTGTAGATATTTCCATATTTATACAGATAGTGGTGGAGATAGTTCCATGTTTATGCAGATAGCGGTGGAGATATTTCCATGTTTATACAGATGGAGTTGTAGATATTTTCATGTTTATACCAATAACGGTGTAGATATTTCCAAGTTTATACAGATAGCCGTGTAGATATTTCCATGTTTCTACAGATATTGGTGATGTTATTTCCATCTGTATACAGATAGCGGTGTAGGTATTTCCATGGTTATACAGCTCACCGTGTAAATATTTCCATCTTTATACAGGTGGCAGTGTAGGTATTTCCATGTTTATAGAGATAGTGGTGTAGATATTTCCATGTTTACCCAGATGGCGGTGTAGATAGTTCCATGTTTATGGAGATGGCGTTGTAGATATTTTCATGTTTTTAGAGATGGAGTTGTAGATATTTCCATGTTTATAGAGATTGCAGTGTATATATTTCCATGTTTATGTAGATTGCAGTGTAGGTATTTCCATGTGTATAGAGATAGCGGTGCAGATGTTTCCATGTTTATACTGATGGCTGTGTAGATATTTCCATGTGTATACGAATGGCAGTTTAGATATTTTCCTGGTTATAGAGACGGTTGTGAAGATATTACCATGTATATTCAGATGACTGTGTAGATATTTTCATGTTTATACAGATAACGCTGTATATATTTGCATCTTTGCACAGATTGCGGTGCAGATATTTCCATGTTTATACAGATAGCAGTGTAGATATTTCCATGTTTATAGAGATAGCGGTGTAGATATTTCCATGTTTATACAGAAAACTGTGTGGGTATTTCCATGTTTATACAGATGGCGGTGTAGATATTTCCATGTTTATAGAAATAGCCATGTGGATATTTCCATGTTTATACAGATACCGGTGTAGACATTTCCATGTTTATGCAGATAGCGGTGCAGATATTTCCATATTTATACAGAGAGCAGTGTAGATATTTTCATGTTTATACACGTAAAGGTGTAGATATTTCCATGTTTATGCAGATCGCGTTGTAGATATTTCCATCTTTCTACAGAGCAGTGTAGATTATTCAATGTTTATACAGATGGTGGTGTAGATATTTCCAAATTTACACAGAGGGCGGTATAGATATTTCCATGTTTATCCAGATGGAAGTTTAGATATTTCCATGTTTATAGAGATGGCGGTGTAGATATTTCTATGTTTATAGAGATAGCGGTGTAGATAATTCCATGTTTATAGAGATGGCAGTGTAGGTATTTCCATGTTTATAGAGGTAGTGGTGTAGATATTTCCATGTTTATAGAGATAGCGGTGTAGATATTTCCATGTTTTTACAGATAGTGGTGTTGGTATTTCCCTGTTTATACTGATAGCGATGTAGATATTTCCATGTTTATACAGCTCGCGGTGTAGATATTTCCATCTTTATAGAGATGGCAGTGTAGATATTTCCAAGTTTATACAGATAGCAGTGTAGATATTTCCATGTTTACACAGATGGCGGTGTAGATATTTCCATGTTTATGGAGATGGCGTTGTAGATATTTTCATGTTTATAGAGACGGCGGTGTATATATTTACCTGTTTAGAAAGATTTTGGTGTAGATATTTCCATGTTTATAGAGATTGCGGTGTAGGTATTTCCATGTGTACAGAGAGAGAGGTGCAGGTGTTTCCATCTTTATACTGATGGCTGTGTAGATATTTCCATGTGTATACAGATGGCAGTTTAGTTATTTCCATGTTTGTAGAGATGGTGTTGTAGATATTTCCATGTATATACAGTTGACTGTGTAGATATTTCCATATTTATACAGACAGCGGTGTAGATATTTCCATGTATATACAGATAGCGGTGGAGATATTTCCATGTTTACACAGAGACCGGTGCAGATATTTCAATGTTTATACAGATGGAGTTGTAGGTATTCCCATGTTTATGCAGATAACTGTGTAGATATTTCCATGTTTTTACAGATGGCGGTGAAGTTATTTCCATGTTTATACAGATAGCGTTGTGGCTATTTCCATGTTTATAGAGATAGCAGTGTAGGTATTTCCATGTATATGCAGATGACTGTGAAGGTATTTCCATGTTTAAACTGATAGCGGTGACAATATTTCCATGTTTACACAGATGGCAGTGTAGATAGTTCCATGTTTATGAAGGTGGGGGTGTAAATATTTTCATGTTTATACAGATGTCGGTGTAGTTATTTCCATTTTTGTAGACATGGCGGTGTAGGCACTTCCATGTTTATAGAGATTCTGGTGTAGGTATTTCCATGTGTATAGAGATAGCGGTGCAGATGTCTCCACGTTTGTACTGAAGGCTGTGTAGATATTTCCATGTGTATTCAGATGGCAGTGTAAATATTTCCATGTTTATAGAGATGGTGGTTTATATATTTCCATGTATATACAGATGACTGTGTAGATATTTCCATGTTTATAGAGATGGCGGTGTAGATATTTCCGTGTTTATAGAGTTAGCAGTGTAGATATTTCCATGATTATACAGATAGCGGTGCAGATATTTCCATGTTAATAGAGATAGTGTTGTAGATATTTCCATCTTTGCACAGACTGCGGTGTAAATATTTCCATCTTTAAACAGATAGCGTTGTAGAAGTTTCCATGTTTATAGAGATAGCGGTGGAGGTATTACCATGTTTATACAGATAGCGGTGTAGTTATTTCCGTGCTTATACAGACGGCAGTGTAGGTAATTCCATGTTTATACAGAGGGAGGTGTAGATATTCCCATGTTTATTCAGACGACTGTGTAGATATTTCCATGTTTTTAAAGATGGCGTTGTAGATATTTCCATGTTTATACAGATATCGGTGTGGCTATTTCCGTGTTTATAGAGATTGCGGTGAAGATATTTCCATGTATATGCAGATGACTGTGTAGATATTTCCATGTTTATGCAGATAGCGCTGTAGATATTTCCATGTTTATACAGATGGCGGTGGAGATATTTCCATGTTTATACAGATGGCGGTGTAGATATTTCCAAGTTTATACAGATCGCGGTGTAGATATTTCCATGTTTCTACAGATAGCGGAGTAGATATTTCCATTTTTATAGAGATTGCCGTGTAGTTATTTCCATGTTTATAGAGATAGCGGAGTAGATATTTACATGTTTGTACAGATGGCTGTGTAGATATTTAAATTTTTATACAGATGGATGTGTAGATATTTCCACGTTTATACAGATGACTGTGTAGATAATTCCATGTTTTTAGAGACGGCTGTGTAGATATTTCCATGTTTATACAGATAGCGGTGTAAATATTTCCATGTTTATACAGATGACTGTGTAGGTGTTTCCATGTTTATGCAGATGTCGGTATAGATATTTCCATGTTTATAGAGATAGCCATGTAGATATTTCCATGGTTGTAGAGATAGCTGTGTAGGCATTTCCATGTTTATAGAGATAGTGGTGAAGCTATTTCCATATTTAATCAGATAGCGGTGTATATATTTCCATGTTTATACAGATAGCAGTGTAGATATTTACATGTTTATACAGATGGCTGTGTATATATTTCCTTGTGTATATAGATGGCATTGTAGATATTTCCATGTTTATACAGATGGCTGTGTACGTATTTCCATGTTTTTACAGATGGCAGTGCAGATATTTCCATGTTTATGGAGATAGCGGTGTAGATATTTCCAAGTTTCTACAGATGGCGGTGTTGATATTTCCATCTATACACAGATGGCCGTGTAGATATTTCCAGGTTTATACAGATGGCGGCATAGATATTTCCATGGAGATGCAGATGGCCGTGTAGATATTTCCATGTTTATAGAGATAGCGGTGTAGATATTTCCATGTTTATACAGATAGCGGTGTAGATATTTCCATGTTTATACAGACCGCGGTGTAGATATTTCCATGGTTATACAGATAGCGGTGCAGATATTTCCATGTTTGTACGGATGGCGGTGTTGATATTTCCATCTATACCCAGATGACCGTGTAGATATTTCCATGTTTATACAGATGGCGGCGCAGATATTTCCATGGATATGTAGATGGTGGTGTAGATATTTCCGTGTTTATACAGATAGCGGTGTAGATATTTCCATGTATATACTCATGGCTGTGTAGATATTTCCATGTTTATACAGATAACTTTGTAAGTATTTCCATGTTTATACAGATGGCGGTGTTGATATTTCGATGTTTATAGAGATAGCAGTGGAGATATTTCCATGTTTGTACAGATAGCGGTGTAGATGTTTCCATGTTTATACTGATCGTGGTGTAGATATTTCCATGTTTATAGAGATGGCGGTGTAGATATTTCCATGTTCATAGAGATAGCGGTGTTGATTTTTCCACGTTTATAGAGATAGCGGTGTGGATACTTCCATGCTTATACAGATAGGGGTGTAGATATTTCCATGTTTATAGAGATAGCGGTGTAGATATTTCCATTTTTTTACAGATCACTGTGTAGATATTTCCTTGTTTATACTAATAGCGGTGTAGTTATTTCCATGTCTATACAGATAGCGGTGTAAATATTTCCATGTATATACAGATGGTTGTGTAGATATTTCCATGTTTATACAAATGGCTGTGTAGATATTTCCATGTTTATACAGATGGCTTTGTAGGTATTTCCATGTTTATACAGACGGCGGTGAAGAATTTCCATGTTTATATTGATAGCTGTGTAGATATTTCCATGTTTATACAGATAGCAGTGTAGATATTTCCATGTTTATACAGATCGCGGTGTAGATATTTCCATGTTTATATAGACGGTGGTGTAGATATTACCATGTTTATACAGCTAGCGGTGTAGATATTTCCATGTTTATACAGATTGTGGTGAAGATATTTCCATGTTTATACAGATCGCGGTGTAGATATTTTCATGTTTACACAGATTGCAGTGTAGATATTTCCATCTTTCTACAGATGGCATAGTAGATATTTCCATGTTTATACAGATGGCGGTGTAGATATTTCCATGTTTATATAGATGGTGGTGTAGATATTACCATGTTTATACAGATTGTGGTGAAGATATTTCCATGTTTATACAGATCGCGGTGTAGATATTTCCATGTTTATACAGATCTCGGTGTAGATATTTCAATGTTTATACAGATAGCGGTGTAGATGTTTCCATTTTTATACAGATAGCGGTGTAGATATTTCCATATTTATACAGATAACGGTGTAGAAATTTCCATGTTTATACAGATAGCGGTGTAAATTTTTCCATGTTTATACAGATCACGGTGTAGATATTTCTATGTTTATACAGTTTGCGGTGTAGATATTTCCATGTTTATACAGATAGCAGTGTAGATATTTCCATGTTTATACAGACCGCGGTGTAGATATTTCCATGGTTATACAGATAGCGGTGCAGATAATTCCATGTTTTTACAGATGGCGGTGTTGATATTTCCATCTATACACAGATGACAGTGTAGATATTTCCATGTTTATACAGATGGCGGCGCAGATATTTCCATGGATATGTAGATGGTGGTGTAGATATTTCCATGTTTATACAGATAGCGTTATAGTTATTTCCATGTTTATATAGATAGCGGTGTAGATATTTCCATGTATATACACATGGCTGTGTAGATATTTCCATGTTTATACAGATGGCGGTGTAGATATTTCCATGTTTATACAGACAACTTTGTAAGTATTTCCATGTTTATACAGATGGCGGTGTAGATATTTCGATGTTTATAGAGATAGCAGTGGAGATATTTCCATGTTTATACAGATAGCGGTGTAGATGTTTCCATGTTTATACTGATCGTGGTGTAGATATTTCCATGTTTATAGAGATGGCGGTGTAGATATTTCCATGTTCATAGAGATAGCGGTGTTGATTTTTCCACGTTTATACAGATAGCGGTGTGGATATTTCCATGCTTATACAGATAGGGGTGTAGATATTTCCATGTTTATAGAGATAGCGGTGTAGATATTTCCATTTTTTTACAGATCACGGTGTAGATACTTCCTTGTTTACACTAATAGCGGTGTAGTTATTTCCATGTTTATACAGATAGCGGTGTAGATATTTCCATGTATATACAGATGGCTGTGTAGATTTTTCCATGTTTATACAGATGGCTGTGTAGATATTTCCATGTTTATACAGATGACTTTGTAGGTATTTCCATGTTTATACAGATGGCGGTGTAGATTTTCCATGTTTATATTGATAGCTGTGTAGATATTTCCATGTTTATACAGATCGCGGTGTAGATATTTCCATGTTTATAGAGATAGCAGTGTAGATATTTCCATGTTTTTACAGATCTCGGTGTAGGTATTTCCATGTTTACACAGATTGCGGTGTAGATATTTCCATCTTTCTACAGATGGCATGGTAGATATTTCCATGTTTATACAGATGGTGGTGTAGATATTTCCATGTTTATATAGATGGTTTTGTAGATATTACCATGTTTATACAGATAGTGGTGTAGATATTTCCATGTTTATACCGATCGTGGTGTAGATATTTCCATGTTTATACAGATTGTGGTGTAGATATTTCCATGTTTATAGAGATAGCGGTGTAGATATTTCCATGTTTATACAGATAGCGGTGTTGATATTTCCATGTTTATAGAGATAGCGGTGTAGGTATTTCCATGTCTATAGACATAGCGGTGTAGATATTTCCATGTTTATATAGATGGCGTTGTAGATATTTCCATGTTTTCACCGACAGCGGTGTCGGTATTTCCACGTTTATACAGATAGCAATGTAGATATTTCCATGTTTATACAGCTCGCGGTGCAGATATTTATATTTTTGTACAGATGGCATTGTAGATATTTCCTTATTCACACAGATGGCGGTGTAGATGTTTCCATGTTTATACAGATGGCAGAGTAGTTAGTTCCATGTTTATGGAGATTGCAGTGTAGATATTTTCATGTTTATAGAGGTGGCGGTGTAGATATTTCCATGTTTATAGAGATAGCAGTGTAGATATTTACATGTTTATACAGATGGCTGTGTAGATACTTCCATGTGTATACAGATGGCATTGTAGATATTTCCATGTTTGTACAGATGACTGTCTACGTATTTCCATGTTTTTACAGATGGCAGTGCAGATATTTCCATGTTTATAGAGATAGCGGTGAAGATATTTCCATGTTTCTACAGATGGCGGTGTTGATATTTCCATCTATACACAGATGGCCGTGTAGATATTTCCATGTTTATACAGACGGCGGCGTAGATATTTCCATGGAGGTGCAGATGGCGGTGTAGATATTTCCATGTTTAAACAGATAGCGGTGTAGATATTTCCATGTTTACAGAGATAGTGTTGTAGATATTTCCGTGTTTATACACATGGCAGAGTAGATACCTCCATCTTTATGGAGATGGCAGTGTAGATATTTTCATGTTTATAGAGATGGCGGTGTAGATATTTCCATATTTATAGAGATAGCGGTGAAGATAGTTCCATCTTTCTTCAGATGGCAGTGTAGATATTTCCATGTTTATACAGATGGCGGTGTAGATATTTCCATATTTATACAGATGTCTGTGTAGATATTTCCATGTGTATACAGATGGTATTGTAGGTATTTCCATGTTTATACAGATGGTGGTGAAGATATTTCCATGTTTATTCAGATGACTGTGTAGATATTTCCATGTTTTTACAGATGGCAGTGTAGATAATTCAATGTTTATAGAGATGGCGCTGTTGATATTTCCATGTTAATACAGATAATGGTGTAGATATTTCCATGTTTATACAGAGAGCAGTGGAGATATTTCCATGTTTATACACATAGCGGTGTACATATTTCCATGATTATAGAGACAGCGGTGTAGGTATTTCCATGTTTATACAGATAGCGGTGCAGATATTTCCATGTTTACACAGATGCCTATGCAGATATTTCCATATTTATACAGAGGGCTGTGTAGATATTTCTATGTTTATACAGAAGGCAGTGGAGATATTTAAATGTTCCTACACATGACTGTGTAGGTATTGCCATGTTTATACAGATGTCTTTGTAGATATTTCCATGTTTATAAAGACCGCGGTGTAGATATTTTCACGTTTATACAAATAGCGGTGCAGATACTTCCATGTTTGTACAGATGGCGTTTTTGATATTTCCATCTGTACACAGATGACCGTGTAGATATTTCCATGTTTATACAGATGGTGGCGCAGATATTTCCATGGATATGTAGACGGCGGTGTAGATATTTCCATGTTTATACAGATCACGGTGTAGATATTTCCGTGTTTATACAGATAGCGGTGTAGATATTTCCATGATTTTACAGATAGCGGTGTAGATAGTTCCATGTTTACACAGATTGCGGTGTAGATATTTCCATCTTTCTACAGATGGCATTGTAGATATTTCCATGTTTATACAATTGGCGGTGTAGATTTTCCATGTTTACATAGATGGTGGTGTAGATATTATCATGTTTATACAGGTAGCGGTGTAGATATTTCCATGTTTATACAGATTGTGGTGAAGATATTTCCATGTTTATACAGATCGCGTTGTAGATATTTCCGTGTTTATACAGACCGCAGTGTAGATATTTCCATGTTTATTGAGATAGCAGTGTAGATATTTCCATGTTTGTACAGATGGCGGTGTTGATGTTTCCATCTATACACAGATTGCCCTGTAGGTATTTCCATGTGTATGCAGATGGCATTGAAGATATTTCCATGTTTATACAGATGGTGGTGTAGATATTTCCCTGTTTACACAGATGACTGTAGAGGTATTTCCATGTTTATACAGATGGTGGTGTAGATATTTCCATGTTTATAGAGATAGCGGTGTAGTTATTTCCATATTTATACAGATAACGGTATAGAAATTTCCATGCTTATACAGATAGTGGTGTAAATATTTCCATGTTTATACAGATCACGGTGTAGATATTTCCATGTTTATAGAGATAGCGGTGTAGATATTTCCATGTTTATACAGATAGCGGTGTAGATATTTCCATGTTTATACAGACAGCGGTGTAGATATTTTCATGTTTATACAAATAGCGGTGCAGATATTTCCATGTTTGTAGAGATGACGGTGTTGATATTTCCATCTATACACAGATGACCGTGTAGATATTTCCATGTTTATACAGATGGCAGCGCAGATATTTCCATGGATATGTAGATGGCGGTGTAGATATTTCCATGTTTATACAGATAGCGGTGTAGTTATTTCCATGTTTATATATATAGCGGTGTAGTTATTTCCATGTATATACACATGGCTGTTTAGATATTTCCATGGTTACACAGATGGCGGTGTAGTTATTTCCATGTTTATACAGATAACTTTGTAAGTATTTCCATGTTTATACAGATGGCGGAGTAGATATTTCGATGTTGATAGAGATAGCAGTGGAGATATTTCCATGTTTATACAGATAGCGGTGCAGATATTTCCGTGTTTATTCTGATCGTGGTGTAGATATTTCCATGTTTATAGAGATTTCGGTGTAGATATTTCCATGTTCATAGAGATAGCGGTGTTGATTTTTCCATGTTTATAGAGATAGCGGTGTGGATATTTCCATGCTTATACAGATAGCGGTGTAGATATTTCCATGTTTATACAGATCACGGTGTAGATATTTCCTTGTTTATACGAATAGCGGTTTAGTTATTTCCATGTTTATACAGATAGCGGTGTAGTTATTTCCATGTATATACAGATGGTTGTGTAGATATTTCCATGTTTATACAGATGGCTGTGTAGATATTTCCATGTGTATACAGATGGCATTGTAGATATTTCCATGTTTATACAGATGACTGTAGAGGTATTTCCATGTTTTACAGATGGCTGTGCAGATATTTCCATGTTTATAGAGATCGCGGTGTAGATATTTCCATGTTTGTACAGATGGCGTTGTTGATATTTCCATCTATACACAGATGGCCGTGTAGATATTTCCATGTTTATACAGATAGCAGCGTAGATATTTCCATGGACATGCAGATGGCGGTGTAGATATTTCCAGGTTTGTACAGATAGCGGTGTAGATATTTCCATGTTTTCACAGATGGTGGTGTAGATATTTCCGTGTTTATACACATGGCGGAGTAGATACTTCCATCTTTATGGAGATGGCAGTGTATATATTTTCATGTTTTTAGACATGGCGGTGTAGATATTTCCATATTTATAGAGATAGCGGTGTAGATATTTCCATCTTTCTACAGATGGCAGTGTAGATATTTCCATGTTTATACAGATGGCGTTGTAGATATTTCCAAACTTATACAGATGTCTGTGTAGATATTTCCATGTGTATACAGATGGTATTGTAGGTATTTCCATGTTTATACAGATGGTGGTGTATTTATTTCCATGTTTATTCAGATGACTGTGTATATATTTCCATGTTTTTACAGATGGCAGTGTAGATATTTCAATGTTTATAGAGATGACGCTGTAGATATTTCCATGTTTATACAGATCACGATGTAGATATTTCCATGTTTATACAGATAGCGGTGTAGGTATTTCCATGTTTTTACAGATATCGGTGTAGATAATTCCATGTTTACACAGATTGCGGTGTAGATATTTCCATCTTTCTACAGATGGCATTGTAGATAATTCCATGTTTATGCAGATGGCGGTGTATATATTTCCATGTTTATATAGATGGTGGTGTAGATAATACCAAGTTTATACAGATAGCGGTGTAGATATTTCCATGTTTATTCAGATCGTGGTGAAGATATTTCCATGGTTATACAGATCGCGGTGTAGATATTTCCATTTTTATACAGATGGCGGTGTAGATATTTCCATACTTATACAGATGTCTGTGTAGATATTTCCATGTGTATACAGATGGTATTGTAGGTATTTCCATGTTTATGCAGATCGCGGTGTAGATATTTCCATGTTTATACAGATCGCGGTGTAGATATTTCCATGTTTATAGAGATAGCGGTGTAGGTATTTCCATCTTTATAGACATAGCGGTGTAGATATTTCCTTGTTTATATAGATGGCGTTGTAGATATTTCCATGTTTATACGGATAGATGTGTTGGTATTTCCACGTTTATACAGATAGCGATGTAGATATTTCCATGTTATTACAGCGCGCGGTGCAGATATTTATATCTTTATACAGATGGCATTGTAGATATTTCCTTATTCACACAGATGGCGGTGTAGATGTTTGCATGTTTATACAGATGGCGGAGTAGTTAGTTCCATGTTTATGGAGATGGCAGTGTAGATATTTTCATGTTTATAGAAATGGCGGTGTAGGTATTTCCATTTTATAGAGATAGCAGTGTAGATATTTACATGTTTATACAGATGGCTGTGTAGGTATTTCCATGTGTATACAGATGGCATTGTAGATATTTCCATGTTTATACAGATGACTGTAGAGGTATTTCCATGTTTTACAGATGGCTGTGCAGATATTTCCATGTTTATAGAGATAGCGGTGTACATATTTCCATGTTTGTACAGATGGCGTTGTTCATATTTCCATCTATACACAGATGGCCGTGTAGATATTTCCATGTTTATACAGATGGCAGTGTAGATATTTCCATGGACATACAGATGGCGGTGTAGATATTTCCATGTTTATGCAGATAGCGGTGTAGATATTTCCATGTTTTCACAGATGGTGGTGTAGATGTTTCCGTGTTTATACACATGGCGGCGTAGATACTTCCATTTTTATGGAGATGACAGTGTAGATATTTTCATGTTTATAGAGATGGCGGTGTAGGTATTTCCATATTTATAGAGATAGCGGTGTAGATATTTCCATCTTTCTACAGATGGCAGTGTAGATATTTCCATGTTTATACAGATGGCGGTGTAGATATTTCCATACTTATACAGATGTCTGTGTAGATACTTCCATGTGTATACAGATGGTACTGTAGGTATTTCCATGTTTATACAGATCGCGGTGTAGATATTTCCATGTTTATACAGATCGCGGTGTAGATATTTCCATGTTTATACAGATCGTGGTGAAGATATTTCCATGTTTATACAGATCGCGGTGTAGATATTTCCGTTTTTATACAGATGGCGGTGTCGATATTTCCGTACTTATACAGATGTCTGTGTAGATATTTCCATGTGTATACAGATGGTATTGTAGGTATTTCCATGTTTATACAGATGGTGGTGTAGATATTTCCATGTTTATTCAGATGACTGTGTAGATATTTCCATGTTTTTACAGATGGCAGTGTAGATATTTCAATGTTTATAGAGATGGCGCTGTAGATATTTCCATGTTTATACAGATCGCGGTGTAGATATTTCCATGTTTATACAGAGAGCGGTGTAGATATTTCCATGTTTATATAGATGGTGGTGTAGATATTACCATGTTTACACAGATAGCGGTGTAGATATTTCCATGTTTATACAGATCGTGGTGAAGATATTTCCATGTTTATACAGATCGCTGTGTAGATATTTCCATGTTTATACAGATCGCGGTGTAGATAGTTCCATGTTTATACAGATAGCGGTGTAGATATTTCCATGTTTATACAGATAGCGTTGCAGATATTTCCATGTTTATAGAGATAGCGGTGTAGGTATTTCCATGTTTATAGACATAGCGCTGTAGATATCTGCATGTTTATGTAGATGGCGTTGTAGATATTTCCATGTTTATACCGAGAGATGTGTTGGTATTTCCACGTTTATACAGATAGCGATGTAGATATTTCCATGTTTATACAGCTCGCAGTGCAGATATTTATATCTTTATACAGATGGCATTGTAGAGATTTCCTTATTCACACAGATGGCGGTGTAGATGTTTCCATGTTTATACAGATGGTGGAGTAGTTAGTTCCATGTTTATGGAGATGGCAGTGTAGATATTTTCATGTTTATAGAGATGGCGGTGTAGATATTTCCATGTTTATAGAGATAGCAGTGTAGATATTTACATGTTTATACAGATGGCTGTGTAGATATTTCCATGTGTATACAGATGGCATTGTAGATATTTCCATGTTTATACAGATGACTGTAGAGGTATTTCCATGTTTTACAGATGGCTGTGCAGATATTTCCATGTTTATAGAGATAGCGGTGTAGATATTTCCATGTTTGTACAGATGGCGTTGTTGATATTTCCATCTATACAAAGATGGCTGTGTAGATATTTCCATGTTTATACAGATGGCAGCGTAGATATTTCCATGGACATGCAGATGGCGGTGTAGATATTTCCATGTTTATACAGATAGCGGTGTAGATATTTCCATGTTTTCACAGATGGTGGTGAAGATATTTCCGTGTTTATACACATGGCGGAGTAGATACTTCCATCTTTATGGAGATGGCAGTGTAGATATTTTCATGTTTATAGAGATGGCGGTGTAGACATTTCCACATTTATAGAGATAGCGGTGTAGATATTTCCATCTTTCTACAGATGGCAGTGTAGATATTTCCATGTTTATACAGATGGCGGTGTAGAAATTTCCATACTTATACAGATGTCTGTGTAGATATTTCCATGTGTATACAGATGGTATTGTAGGTATTTCCATGTTTATACAGATGGTGGTGTAGATATTTCCATGTTTATTCTGATGACTGTGTAGATATTTCCATGTTTTTACAGATGGCAGTGTAGATATTTCAATGTTTATAGAGATGGCGCTGTAGATATTTCCATGTTTATACAGATCGCGGTGTAGATATTTCCATGTTTATACAGATAGCGGTGTAGATATTTCCATGTTTTTACAGATATCGGTGTAGATATTTCCATGTTTACACAGATTGCGGTGTAGATATTTCCATCTTTCTACAGGTGGCAATGTAGATATTTCCATGTTTATGCAGATGGCGGTGTAGATATTTCCATGTTTATATAGATGGTGGTGTAGATATTACCATGTTTATACAGATAGCGGTGTAGATATTTCCATGTTTATACAGATCGTGGTGAAGATATTTCCATGTTTATACAGATCGCGGTGTAGATATTTCCATTTTTATACAGATGGCGGTGTAGATATTTCCGTACTTATACAGATGTCTGTGTAGATATTTCCATGTGTATACAGATGGTATTGTAGGTATTTCCATGTTTATACAGATGGTGGTGTAGATATTTCCATGTTTATTCAGATGACTGTGTAGATATTTCCATGTTTTTACAGATGGCAGTGTAGATATTTCAATGTTTATAGAGATGGCGCTGTAGATATTTCCATGTTTATACAGATCGCGGTGTAGATATTTCCATGTTTATACAGAGAGCGGTGTAGATATTTCCATGTTTATATAGATGGTGGTGTAGATATTACCATGTTTATACAGATAGCGGTGTAGATATTTCCATGTTTATACAGATCGTGGTGAAGATATTTCCATGTTTATACAGATCGCTGTGTAGATATTTCCATGTTTATACAGATCGCGGTGTAGATAGTTCCATGTTTATACAGATAGCGGTGTAGATATTTCCATGTTTATACAGATAGCGTTGCAGATATTTCCATGTTTATAGAGATAGCGGTGTAGGTATTTCCATGTTTATAGACATAGCGCTGTAGATATCTGCATGTTTATATAGATGGCGTTGTAGATATTTCCATGTTTATACCGAGAGATGTGTTGGTATTTCCACGTTTATACAGATAGCGATGTAGATATTTCCATGTTTATACAGCTCGCAGTGCAGATATTTATATCTTTATACAGATGGCATTGTAGAGATTTCCTTATTCACACAGATGGCGGTGTAGATGTTTCCATGTTTATACAGATGGTGGAGTAGTTAGTTCCATGTTTATGGAGATGGCAGTGTAGATATTTTCATGTTTATAGAGATGGCGGTGTAGATATTTCCATGTTTATAGAGATAGCAGTGTAGATATTTACATGTTTATACGGATGGCTGTGTAGATATTTCCATGTGTATACAGATGGCATTGTAGATATTTCCATGTTTATACAGATGACTGTAGAGGTATTTCCATGTTTTACAGATGGCTGTGCAGATATTTCCATGTTTATAGAGATAGCGGTGTAGATATTTCCATGTTTGTACAGATGGCGTTGTTGATATTTCCATCTATACAAAGATGGCTGTGTAGATATTTCCATGTTTATACAGATGGCAGCGTAGATATTTCCATGGACATGCAGATGGCAGTGTAGATATTTCCATGTTTATACAGATAGCGGTGTAGATATTTCCATGTTTTCACAGATGGTGGTGAAGATATTTCCGTGTTTATACACATGGCGGAGTAGATACTTCCATCTTTATGGAGATGGCAGTGTAGATATTTTCATGTTTATAGAGATGGCGGTGTAGACATTTCCACATTTATAGAGATAGCGGTGTAGATATTTCCATCTTTCTACAGATGGCAGTGTAGATATTTCCATGTTTATACAGATGGCGGTGTAGAAATTTCCATACTTATACAGATGTCTGTGTAGATATTTCCATGTGTATACAGATGGTATTGTAGGTATTTCCATGTTTATACAGATGGTGGTGTAGATATTTCCATGTTTATTCTGATGACTGTGTAGATATTTCCATGTTTTTACAGATGGCAGTGTAGATATTTCAATGTTTATAGAGATGGCGCTGTAGATATTTCCATGTTTATACAGATCGCGGTGTAGATATTTCCATGTTTATACAGATAGCGGTGTAGATATTTCCATGTTTTTACAGATATCGGTGTAGATATTTCCATGTTTACACAGATTGCGGTGTAGATATTTCCATCTTTCTACAGGTGGCAATGTAGATATTTCCATGTTTATGCAGATGGCGGTGTAGATATTTCCATGTTTATATAGATTGTGGTGTAGATATTACCATGTTTATACAGATAGCGGTGTAGATATTTCCATGTTTATACCGATCGTGGTGAAGATATTTCCATGTTTATACAGATCGCAGTGTAGATATTTCCATGTTTATACAGATAGCGGTGTAGATATTTCCATGTTTATACAGATAGCGGTGTAGATATTTCCATGTTTATAGAGATAGCGGTGTAGGTATTTCCATGTTTATAGACATAGCGGTGTAGATATTTCCATGTTTATATAGATGGCGTTGTAGATATTTCCATGTTTATACCAATAGATGTGTTGGTATTTCCACGTTTATACAGATAGCGATGTAGATATTTCCATGTTTATACAGCTCGCGGTGCAGATATTTATATCTTTATACAGATGGCATTGTAGATATTTCCTTATTCACACAGATGGCGGTGTAGATGTTTCCATGTTTCTACAGATGGCGGAGTAGTTAGTTTCATGTTTATGGAGATGGCAGTGTAGATATTTTCATGTTTACAGAGATGGCGGTGTCGATATTTCCATGTTTATAGAGATAGCAGTGTAGATATTTACATGTTTATACAGATGGCTGTGTAGATATTTCCATGTGTATACAGATGGCATTGTAGATATTTCCATGTTTATACAGATGACTGTAGAGGTATTTCCATGTTTTACAGATGGCTGTGCAGGTATTTCCATGTTTATAGAGATAGCGGTGTAGATATTTCCTTGTTTATACAGATGGCGTTGTTGATATTTCCATCTATACACAGATGGCCGTGTAGATATTTCCATGTTTATACAGATAGCAGCGTAGATATTTCCATGGACATGCAGATGGCGGTGTAGATATTTCCAGGTTTGTACAGATAGCGGTGTAGATATTTCCATGTTTTCACAGATGGTGGTGTAGATATTTCCATCTTTCTACAGATGGCATTGTAGATAATTCCATGTTTATGCAGATGGCGGTGTATATATTTCCATGTTTATATAGATGGTGGTGTAGATAATACCATGTTTATACAGATAGCGGTGTAGATATTTCCATGTTTATTCAGATCGTGGTGAAGATATTTCCATGGTTATACAGATCGCGGTGTAGATATTTCCATGTTTATACAGATCGCGGTGTAGATATTTCCATGTTTATACAGATAACGTTGTAGATATTTCCATGTTTATACAGATAGCGGTGTAGATATTTCCATGTTTATAGAGATAGCGGTGTAGGTATTTCCATGTTTATAGACATAGCGGTGTAGATATTTCCTTGTTTATATAGATGGCGTTGTAGATATTTCCATGTTTATACGGATAGATGTGTTAGTATTTCCACATTTATACAGATAGCGATGTAGATATTTCCATGTTGTTACAGCTCGCGGTGCAGATATTTATATCTTTATACAGATGGCATTGTAGATATTTCCTTATTCACACAGATGGCGGTGTAGATGTTTGCATGTTTATACAGATGGCGGAGTAGTTAGTTCCATGTTTATGGAGATGGCAGTGTAGATATTTTCATGTTTATAGAAATGGCGGTGTAGGTATTTCCATTTTATAGAGATAGCAGTGTAGATATTTACATGTTTATACAGATGGCTGTGTAGGTATTTCCATGTGTATACAGATGGCATTGTAGATATTTCCATGTTTATACAGATGACTGTAGAGGTATTTCCATGTTTTACAGATGGCTGTGCAGATATTTCCATGTTTACAGAGATAGCGGTGTAGATATTTCCATGTTTGTACAGATGGCGTTGTTAATATTTCCATCTATACACAGATGGCCGTGTAGATATTTCCATGTTTATACAGATGGCAGTGTAGATATTTCCATGGACATACAGATGGCGGTGTAGATATTTCCATGTTTATACAGATAGCGGTGTAGATATTTCCATGTTTTCACAGATGGTGGTGTAGATGTTTCCGTGTTTATACACATGGCGGCGTAGATACTTCCATTTTTATGGAGATGACAGTGTAGATATTTTCATGTTTATAGAGATGGCGGTGTAGATATTTCCATATTTATAGAGATAGCGGTGTAGATATTTCCATCTTTCTACAGATGGCAGTGTAGGTATTTCCATGTTTATACAGATGGCGGTGTAGATATTTCCATACTTATACAGATGTCTGTGTAGATACTTCCATGTGTATACAGATGGTACTGTAGGTATTTCCATGTTTATACAGATGGTGGTGTAGATATTTCCATGTTTATTCAGATGACTGTGTAGATATTTCCATGTTTTTACAGATGGCAGTGTAGATATTTCAATGTTTATAGAGATGGCGCTGTAGATATTTCCAAGTTTATACAGATCGCGGTGTAGATATTTCCATGTTTATACAGATAGCGGTGAAGATATTTCCATGTTTATACAGATCGCGGTGTAGATATTTCCATGTTTATACAGATCGCGGTGTAGATATTTCCATGTTTATACAGATCGTGGTGAAGATATTTCCATGTTTATACAGATCGCGGTGTAGAGATTTCCATTTTTATACAGATGGCGGTGTAGATATTTCCGTACTTATACAGATGTCTGTGTAGATATTTCCCTGTGTATACAGATGGTATTGTAGGTATTTCCATGTTTATACAGATGGTGGTGTAGATATTTCCATGTTTATTCAGATGACTGTGTAGATATTTCCATGTTTTTACAGATGGCAGTGTAGATATTTCAATGTTTATAGAGATGGCGCTGTAGATATTTCCATGTTTATACAGATCACGGTGTAGATATTTCCATGTTTATACAGAGAGCGGTGTAGATATTTCCATGTTTATATAGATGGTGGTGTAGATATTACCATGTTTACACAGATAGCGGTGTAGATATTTCCATATTTATACAGATCGTGGTGAAGATATTTCCATGTTTATACAGATCGCTGTGTAGATATTTCCATGTTTATACAGATCGCGGTGTAGATAGTTCCATGTTTATACAGATAGCGGTGTAGATATTTCCATGTTTATACAGATAGCGGTGCAGATATTTCCATGTTTATAGAGATAGCGGTGTAGGTATTTCCATGTTTATAGACATAGCGCTGTAGATATCTGCATGTTTATATAGATGGCGTAGTAGATATTTCCATGTTTATACCGAGAGATGTGTTGGTATTTCCACGTTTATACAGATAGCGATGTAGGTATTTCCATGTTTATACAGCTCGCAGTGCAGGTATATATATCTTTATACAGATGGCATTGTAGAGATTTCCTTATTCACACAGATGGCGGTGTAGATGTTTCCATGTTTATACAGATGTTGGAGTAGTTAGTTCCATGTTTATGGAGATGGCAGTGTAGATATTTTCATGTTTATAGAGATGGCGGTGTAGATATTTCCATGTTTATAGAGATAGCAGTGTAGATATTTACATGTTTATACAGATGGCTGTGTAGATATTTCCATGTGTATACAGATGGCATTGTAGATATTTCCATGTTTATACAGATGACTGTAGAGGTATTTCCATGTTTTACAGATGGCTGTGCAGATATTTCCATGTTTATAGAGATAGCGGTGTAGATATTTCCATGTTTGTACAGATGGTGTTGTTGATATTTCCATCTATACAAAGATGGCTGTGTAGATATTTCCATGTTTATACAGATGGCAGCGTAGATATTTCCATGGACATGCAGATGGCGGTGTAGATATTTCCATGTTTATACAGATAGCGGTGTAGATATTTCCATGTTTTCACAGATGGTGGTGAAGATATTTCCGTGTTTATACACATGGCGGAGTAGATACTTCCATCTTTATGGAGATGGCAGTGTAGATATTTTCATGTTTATAGAGATGGCGGTGTAGACATTTCCACATTTATAGAGATAGCGGTGTAGATATTTCCATCTTTCTACAGATGGCAGTGTAGATATTTCCATGTTTATACAGATGGCGGTGTAGAAATTTCCATACTTATACAGATGTCTGTGTAGATATTTCCATGTGTATACAGATGGTATTGTAGGTATTTCCATGTTTATACAGATGGTGGTGTAGATATTTCCATGTTTATTCTGATGACTGTGTAGATATTTCCATGTTTTTACAGATGGCAGTGTAGATATTTCAATGTTTATAGAGATGGCGCTGTAGATATTTCCATGTTTATACAGATCGCGGTGTAGATATTTCCATGTTTATACAGATAGCGGTGTAGATATTTCCATGTTTTCACAGATGGTGGTGAAGATATTTCCGTGTTTATACACATGGCGGAGTAGATACTTCCATCTTTATGGAGATGGCAGTGTAGATATTTTCATGTTTATAGAGATGGCGGTGTAGACATTTCCACATTTATAGAGATAGCGGTGTAGATATTTCCATCTTTCTACAGATGGCAGTGTAGATATTTCCATGTTTATACAGATGGCGGTGTAGAAATTTCCATACTTATACAGATGTCTGTGTAGATATTTCCATGTGTATACAGATGGTATTGTAGGTATTTCCATGTTTATACAGATGGTGGTGTAGATATTTCCATGTTTATTCTGATGACTGTGTAGATATTTCCATGTTTTTACAGATGGCAGTGTAGATATTTCAATGTTTATAGAGATGGCGCTGTAGATATTTCCATGTTTATACAGATCGCGGTGTAGATATTTCCATGTTTATACAGATAGCGGTGTAGATATTTCCATGTTTTTACAGATATCGGTGTAGATATTTCCATGTTTACACAGATTGCGGTGTAGATATTTCCATCTTTCTACAGGTGGCAATGTAGATATTTCCATGTTTATGCAGATGGCGGTGTAGATATTTCCATGTTTATATAGATGGTGGTGTAGATATTACCATGTTTATACAGATAGCGGTGTAGATATTTCCATGTTTATACCGATCGTGGTGAAGATATTTCCATGTTTATACAGATCGCAGTGTAGATATTTCCATGTTTATACAGATAGCGGTGTAGATATTTCCATGTTTATACAGATAGCGGTGTAGATATTTCCATGTTTATAGAGATAGCGGTGTAGGTATTTCCATGTTTATAGACATAGCGGTGTAGATATTTCCATGTTTATATAGATGGCGTTGTAGATATTTCCATGTTTATACCAATAGATGTGTTGGTATTTCCACGTTTATACAGATAGCGATGTAGATATTTCCATGTTTATACAGCTCGCGGTGCAGATATTTATATCTTTATACAGATGGCATTGTAGATATTTCCTTATTCACACAGATGGCGGTGTAGATGTTTCCATGTTTCTACAGATGGCGGAGTAGTTAGTTTCATGTTTATGGAGATGGCAGTGTAGATATTTTCATGTTTATAGAGATGGCGGTGTCGATATTTCCATGTTTATAGAGATAGCAGTGTAGATATTTACATGTTTATACGGATGGCTGTGTAGATATTTCCATGTGTACACAGATGGCATTGTAGATACTTCCATGTTTATACAGATGACTGTAGAGGTATTTCCATGTTTTACAGATGGCTGTGCAGGTATTTCCATGTTTATAGAGATAGCGGTGTAGATATTTCCTTGTTTGTACAGATGGCGTTGTTGATATTTCCATCTATACACAGATGGCCGTGTAGATATTTCCATGTTTATACAGATAGCAGCGTAGATATTTCCATGGCCATGCAGATGGCGGTGTAGATATTTCCAGGTTTGTACAGATAGCGGTGTAGATATTTCCATGTTTTCACAGATGGTGGTGTAGATATTTCCGTGTTTATACACATGTCTGAGTAGATACTTCCATCTTTATGGAGATGGCAGTGTATGTATTTTCATGTTTATAGAGATGGCGGTGTAGATATTTCCATATTTATAGAGATAGCGGTGTAGATATTTCCATCTTTCTACAGATGGCAGTGTAGATATTTCCATGTTTATACAGATGGCATTGTAGATATTTCCATACTTATACAGATGTCTGTGTAGATATTTCCATGTGTATACAGATGGTATTGTTGGTATTTCCATGTTTATACAGATGGTGGTGTATTTATTTCCATGTTTATTCAGATGACTGTGTATATATTTCCATGTTTTTACAGATGGCAGTGTAGATATTTCAATGTTTATAGAGATGGCGCTGTAGATATTTCCATGTTTATACAGATCGCGGTGTAGATATTTCCATGTTTATACAGATAGCGGTGTAGATATTTCCATGTTTTTACAGATATCGGTGTAGATATTTCCATGTTTACACAGACTGCGGTGTAGATATTTCCATCTTTCTACAGATGGCATTGTAGATAATTCCATGTTTATGCAGATGGCGGTGTATATATTTCCCTGTTTATATAGATGGTAGTGTAGATATTACCATGTTTATACAGATAGTGGTGTAGATATTTCCTTGTTTATTCAGATCGCGGTGAAGATATTTCCATGTTTATACAGATCGCGGTGTAGATATTTCCATGTTTATACAGATCGCGGTGTAGATATTTCCATGTTTATACAGATAGCGTTGTAGATATTTCCATGTTTATACAGATAGCGGTGTAGATATTTCCATGTTTATAGAGATAGCGGTGTAGTTATTTCCATGTTTATAGACATAGCGGTGTAGATATTTCCTTGTTTATATAGATGGCGTTGTAGATATTTCCATGTTTATACCGATAGATGTGTTGGTATTTCCACGTTTATACAGATAGTGATGTAGATAATTCCATGTTTATACAGCTCGCGGTGCCGATATTTATATCTTTATACAGATGGCATTGTAGATATTTCCTTATTCACACAGATGTCGGTGTAGATGTTTCCATGTTTATACAGATGGCGGAGTAGTTAGTTCCATGTTTATGGAGATGGCAGTGTAGATATTTTCATGTTTATAGAGATGGCGGTGTAGATATTTCCATGTTTATAGAGATAGCAGAGTAGATATTTACATGTTTATACAGATGGCTGTGTAGATATTTCCATGTGTATACAGATGGCATTGTAGGTATTTCCATGTTTATACAGATGACTGTAGAGGTATTTCCATGCTTTACAGATGGCTGTGCAGATATTTCCATGTTTATAGAGATAGCGGTGTAGATATTTCCATGTTTGTACAGATGGTGTTGTTGATATTTCCATCTATACACAGATGGCTGTGTAGATATTTCCATGTTTATGCAGATGGCAGCGTAGATATTTCCATGGACATGCAGATGGCGGTGTAGATATTTCCATGTTTATACAGAGAGCGGTGTAGATATTTTCATGTTTTCACAGATGGTGGTGTAGATATTTCCGTGTTTATACACATGGCGGAGTAGATACTTCCATCTTTATGGAGATGGCAGTGTAGATACTTTCATGTTTATAGAGATGGCGGTGTAGATATTTCGATATGTATAGAGAGAGCGGTGTAGATATTTCCATCTTTCTACAGATGGGAGTGTAGATATTTCCATGTTTATACAGATGGCGGTGTAGATATTTCCATACTTATACAGATGTCAGTGTAGATATTTCCATGTGTATACAGATGGTATTGTAGGTATTTCCATATTTATTCAGATGGTGGTGTAGATATTTCCATGTTTATTCAGATGACTGTGTAGATATTTCCATGTTTTCACAGATGTCAGTGTAGATATTTCAATGTTTATAGGGATGGCGCTGTAGATATTTCCATGTTTATACAGATCGCGGTGTAGATATTTCCATGTTTATACAGATAGCGGTGTAGATATTTCCATGTTTTTACAGAAATTGGTGTAGATATTTCCATGTTTACACAGATTGCGGTGTAGGTATTTCCATCTTTCTACAGATGGCATTGTAGATATTTCCATGTTTATGCAGATGGCGGTGTATATATTTCCATGTTTATATAGATGGTGGTGTAGATATTACCATGTTTATACAGATAGCGGTGTAGATATTTCCATGTTTATACAGATCGTGGTGAAGATATTTCCATGTTTATACAGATCGCGGTGTAGATATTTCCATGTTTATACAGATAGCGGTGTAGATATTTCCATGTTTATACAGATAGCTTTGTAGATATTTCCTTGTTTATACAGATAGCGGTGTAGATATTTCCATGTTTATAGAGATAGCGGTGTAGGTATTTACATGTTTATAGACATAGCGGTGTAGATATTTCAATGTTTATATAGATGGCGTTGTAGATATTTCCATGTTTATACCGATAGATGTGTTGGTATTTCCACGTTTATACAGATAGCGATGTAGATATTTCCATGTTTATACAGCTCGTGGTGTAGATATTTATATCTTTATACAGATGGCATTGTAGATATTTCCTTATTCACACAGATGGCGGTGTAGATCTTTCCATGTTTATACAGATGGAGGAGTAGTTAGTTCCATGTTTATGGAGATGGCAGTGTAGATATTTTCATGTTTATAGAGATGGCGGTGCAGATATTCCCATGTTTATAGAGATAGCAGTGTAGATATTTACATGTTTATACGGATGGCTGTGTAGATATTTCCATGTGTATACAGATGGCATTGTAGATATTTCCATGTTTATACAGATGACTGTAGAGGTATTTCCATGTTTTACAGATGGCTGTGCAGATATTTCCATGTTTATAGAGATAGCAGTGTAGATATTTCCATGTTTGTACGGATGGCGATGTTGATATTTCCATCTATACACAGATGGCCGTGTAGATATTTCCATGTTTATACAGATGGCAGCGTAGATATTTCCATGGACATGCAGATGGCGGTGTAGATATTTCCATGTTTATACAGATAGCGGTGTAGATATTTCCATGTTTTCACAGATGGTGGTGTAGATATTTCCGTGTTTATACACATGGCGGAGTAGATACTTCCATCTTTATGGAGATGGCAGTGTAGATATTTTCATGTTTACAGAGATGGCGGTGTAGATATTTCCATATGTATAGAGATAGCGGTGTAGATATTTCCATCTTTCTACAGATGGCAGTGTAGATATTTCCATGTTTATACAGATGGCGGTGTAGATATTTCCATACTTATACAGATGTGTGTGTAGATATATCCATGTGTATACAGATGGTATTGTAGGTATTTCCATGTTTATACAGATGGTGGTGTAGATATTTCCATGTTTATTCAGATGACTGTGTAGATATTTCCATGTTTTTACAGATGGCAGTGTAGATAATTCTATGTTTATAGAGATGGCGCTGTAGATATCTCCATGTTTATACAGATCGCGGTGTAGATATTTCCATGTTTATACAGATAGCAGTGTAGATATTTCCATGTTTTTACAGATATCGGTGTAGATATTTCAATGTTTACACAGATTGCGGTGTAGATATTTCCATCTTTCTACAGATGGCATTGTAGATATTTCCATGTTTTTACAGATGGCAGTGTAGATATTTCAATGTTTATAGAGATGGCACTGTAGATATTTCCATGTTTATACAGATTGCGGTGTAGATATTTCCATGTTTATACAGATAGCGGTGTAGATATTTCCATGTTTTTACAGATATCGGTGTAGATATTTCCATGTTTACACAGAATGCGGTGTAGGTATTTCCATCTTTCTACAGATGGCATTGTAGATATTTCCATGTTTATGCAGATGGCGGTGTATATATTTCCATGTTTATATAGATGGTGGTGTAGATATTACCATGTTTATACAGATAGCGGTTTAGATATTTCCATGTTTATACAGATCGTGGCGAAGATATTTCCATGTTTATACAGATCACGGTGTAGATATTTCCGTGTTTATACAGATCGCGGTGTAGATATTTCCATGTTTATACAGATAGCGTTGTAGATATTTCCATGTTTATATAGATAGCGGTGTAGATATTTCCATGTTTATAGAGATTGCGGTGTAGGTATTTCCATGTTTATACAGATAGCGGTGTAGATATTTCCATGTTGTACAGATGGCGTTGTTGATATTTCCATCTATACACAGATGGTCGTGTAGATATTTCCATGTTTATACAGATGGCAGGGTAGATATTTCCATGGACATGCAGATGGCGGTGTAGATATTTCCATGTTTATACAGAGAGCGGTGTAGATATTTCCATGTTTTCACAGATGGTGGTGTAGATATTTCCGTGTTTATACACATGGCGGAGTAGATACTTCCATCTTTATGGAGATGGCAGTGTAGATATTTTCATGTTTATAGAGATGGCGGTATAGATATTTCCATATTTATAGAGATAGCGGTGTAGATATTTCCATCTTTCTACAGATGGCAGTGTAGATATTTCCATGTTTATACAGATGGTATTGTAGGTATTTCCATGTTTATACAGATGGTGGGGTAGATATTTCCATGTTTATACAAATGAATGTGTAGATATTTCCATGTTTTACAGATGGCAGTGTAGATATTTCAATGTTTATAGAGATGGCGCTGTAGATATTTTCATGTTTATACAGATCGCGGTGTAGATATTTCCATATTTATACAGATAGCGGTGTAGATATTTCCATGTTTATGCAGATGGCGGTGCAGATATTTCCATGTTTATATAGATGGTGGTGTAGATATTACCATGTTTATACAGATAGCGGTGTAGATATTTCCATGTTTATACAGATCGTGGTGAAGATATTTCCATGTTTATGCTGATCGCGGTGTAGATATTTCCATGTTTATACAGATCGCTGTGTAGATATTTCCATGTTTATACAGATAGCGGTGTAGATATTTCCATGTTTATAGAGATAGCGGTGTAGGTATTTCCATGTTTATAGACATAGCGGTGTAGTTATTTCCATGTTTATATAGATGGCGTTGTAGATATTTCCATGTTTATACCGATAGATGTGTTGGTTGTTCCACGTTTATACAGATAGCGGTGTAGATATTTCCATGTTTATATAGATGGCGTTGTAGATATTTGCATGTTTATACCGATAGATGTGTTGGTATTTCCACGTTTATACAGATAGCGATGTAGATATTTCCATGTTTATACAGATAGCGGTGTAGGTATTTCCATGTTTTTATAGATATCGGTGTAGATATTTCCATGTTTACACAGATTGCGGTGTAGATATTTCCATCTTTCTACAGATGGCATTGTAGATATTTCCATGTTTATGCAGATGGTGGTGTAGATATTTCCATGTTTATATAGATGGTGGTGTAGATATAACCATGTTTATACAGATAGCGGTGTAGATATTTCCATGTTTATACAGATCGTGGTGAAGATATTTCCATGTTTATACAGATCGCGGTGTAGATATTTCCATGTTTATACAGATCGCTGTGTAGATATTTCCATATTTATACAGATAGCGGTGTAGATATTTCCATGTTTATAGAGATAGCGGTGTAGGTATTTCCATGTTTATAGACATAGCGGTGTAGATATTTCCATGTTTATATAGATGGCGTTGTAGATATTTCCATGTTTATACCGATAGATGTGTTGGTTGTTCCACGTTTATATAGATAGCGATGTAGATATTTCCATGTTTATACAGCTCGCGGTGCAGATATTTATATCTTTATTCAGATGGCATTGTAGATATTTCCTCATTCACACAGATGGCGGTGTAGATGTTTCCATGTTTATACAGATGGCGGAGTTGTTAGTTCCATGTTTATGGAGATGGCAGTGTAGATATTTTCATGTTTATAGAGATGGCGGTGTAGATATTTCCATGTTTATAGAGATAGCAGTGTAGATATTTACATGTTTATACAGATGGCTGTCTAGATATTTCCATGTGTATATAGATGGCATTGTAGATATTTCCATGTTTATACAGATGACTGTAGAGGTATTTCCATGTTTTACCGATGGCTCTGCAGATATTTCCATGTTTATAGAGATAGCGGTGTTGATATTTCCATGTTTGTACAGATGGCGTTGTTGACATTTCCATCTATACACAGATGGCCGTGTAGATATTTCCATGTTTATACAGATGGCAGCGTAGGTATTTCCATGGACATGCTGATGTCGGTGTAGATATTTCCATGTTTATACAGATCGCGGTGTAGATATTTCCATGTTTATAGAGATAGCGGTGTAGGTATTTCCATGTTTATAGACATAGCGGTGTAGATATTTCCATGTTTATATAGATGGCGTTGTAGATATTTCCATGTTTATACCGATAGATGTGTTGGTGTTTCCACGTTTATACAGATAGCGATGTAGATATTTCCATGTTTATACAGCTCGCGGTGCAGATATTTATATCTTTATACAGATGGCATTGTAGATATTTCCTTACTCACGCAGATGGCGGTGTAGATGTTTCCATGTTTATACAGACGGCGGAGTAGTTACTTCCATGTTTATGGAGATGGCAGTGTACATATTTTCATGTTTATAGAGATGGCGGTGTAGATATTTCCATGTGTATACAGATGGCATTGTAGATATTTCCATGTTTATACAGATGACTGTAGAGGTATTTCCATGTTTTACAGATGGCTGTGCAGATATTACCATGTTTATAGAGATAGCGGTGAAGATATTTCCATGTTTGTACAGATGGCGTTTTTGATATTTCCATCTATACACAGATGGCCGTGTAGATATTTCCATGTTTATACAGATGGCAGCGCAGATATTTCCATGGACATGCAGATAGCGGTGTAGATATATCCATGTTTATAGAGAGAGCGGTGTAGATATTTCCATGTTTTCACAGATGGAGGTGTAGTTATTTCCGTGTTTATACACATGGCGGAGTAGATACTTCCATCTTTATGGAGATGGCAGTGTAGATATTTTCATGTTTATAGAGATGGCGGTGTAGATATTTCCATATTTATAGAGATAGCGATGTAGATATTTCCATCTTTCTACAGATGGCAGTGTAGATATTTCCATGTTAATACAGATGGCGGTGTAGATATTTCCATACTTATACAGATGTCTGTGTAGATATTTCCATGTGTATACAGATGGTATTGTAGGTATTTCCATGTTTATACAGATGGTGGTGTAGATATTTCCATGTTTATTCAGATGACTGTGTGGATATTTCCATGTTTTTACAGATGGCAGTGTAGATATTTCAATGTTTATAGAGATGGCGCTGTAGATATCTCCATGTTTATACAGATCGCGGTGCAGATATTTCCATGTTTATACAGATAGCGGTGTAGATATTTCCATGTTTTTACAGATATCGGTGTAGATATTTCCATGTATACAGAGATTGCGGAGTAGATATTTCCATCATTCTACAGATGGCATTGTAGATACTTCCATGATTATGCAGATGGCGGTGTAGATATTTCCATGTTTATATGGATGGTGGTGTAGATATTACCATGTTTATACAGATAGCGGTGTAGATATTTCCATGTTTATACAGATCGAGGTGAAGATATTTCCATGTTAATACAGATCGCGGTGTTGATATTTCCATGTTTATACAGATCGCGGTGTAGATATTTCCATGTTTATACAGATAGCGTTGTAGATATTTCCATGTTTATATAGAAAGCGGTGTAGATATTTCCATGTTTATAGAGATAGCGGTGTAGTTATTTCCATGTTTATAGACATAGCGGTGTAGATATTTCCATGTTTATATAGATGGCGTTGTAGATATTTGCATGTTTATACCGATAGATGTGTTGGTATTTCCACGTTTATACAGATAGCGATGTAGATATTTCCATGTTTATACAGATAGCGGTGTAGGTATTTCCATGTTTTTACAGATATCGGTATAGATATTTCCATGTTTACACAGATTGCGGTGGAGATATTTCCATCTTTCTACAGATGGCATTGTAGATATTTCCATGTTTATGCAGATGGCGGTGTAGATATTTCCATGTTTATATAGATGGTGGTGTAGATGTTACCATGTTTATACAGATAGCGGTGTAGATATTTCCATGTTTATACAGATCGTTGTGAAGATATTTCCATGTTTATACAGATCACGGTGTAGATATTTCCATGTTTATACAGATCGCGGTGTAGATATTTCCATGTTTATACAGATAGCGGTGTAGATATTTCCATGTTTATACAGATAACGGTGTAGTTATTGCCATGTTTATAGAGATAGCGGTGTAGGTATTTCCATGTTTACAGACATAGCGGTGTAGATATTTCCATGTTTATATAGATGGCGTTGTAGATATTTCCATGTTTATACCGATAGATGTGTTGGTGTTTCCACGTTTATACAGATAGCGATGTCGATATTTCCATGTTTATACAGCTCGCGGTGCAGATATATATATCTTTATACAGATGGCATTGTAGATATTTCCTTATTCACACAGATGGCGGTGTAGATGTTTCCATGTATATACAGATGGCGGAGTAGTTACTTCCATGTTTATGGAGATGGCAGTGTAGATATTTTCATGTTTATTGAGATGGCGGTGTAGATATTTCCATGTTTATAGAGATAGCAGTGTAGATATTTACATGTTTATACAGATGGCTTTGTAGGTATTTCCATGTGTATACAGATGGCATTGTAGATATTTCCATGTTTATACAGATGACTGTAGAGGTATTTCCATGTTTTACAGATGGCTGTGCAGATATTTCCATGTTTATAGAGATAGCGGTGTAGATATTTCCATGTTTGTACAGATGGCGTTGTTGAAATTTCCATCTATACACAGATGGCCGTGTAGATATTTCCATGTTTATACAGATGGCAGCGTAGATATTTCCATGGACATGCAGATGGCGGTGTAGATATTTCCATGTTTATACAGATAGCGGTGTAGATATTTCCATGTATTCACAGATGGTGGTGTAGATATTTCCGTGTTTATACACCTGGCGGATTAGATACTTCCATCTTTATGGAGATGGCAGTGTAGATATTTTCATGTTTATAGAGATGGCGGTGTAGATATTTCCATATTTATAGAGACAGCGGTGTAGATATTTCCATCTTTCTACAGATGACAGTGTAGATATTTCCATGTTTATACAGTTGGCGGTGTAGATATTTCCATGTTTATACAGATAGCGGTGTAGATATTTCCATGTTTATACAGATAACGGTGTAGATATTGCCATGTTTATAGAGATAGCGGTGTAGGTATTTCCATGTTTACAGACATAGCGGTGTAGATATTTCCATGTTTATACAGATCGCGGTGTAGATATTTCCATGTTTATACAGATAGCGGTGTAGATATTTCCATGTTTATACAGATAACGGTGTAGATATTGCCATGTTTATAGAGATAGCGGTGTAGGTATTTCCATGTTTACAGACATAGCGGTGTAGATATTTCCATGTTTATATAGATGGCGTTGTAGATATTTCCATGTTTATACCAATAGATGTGTTGGTGTTTCCACGTTTATACAGATAGCGATGTCGATATTTCCATGTTTATACAGCTCGCGGTGCAGATATATATATCTTTATACAGATGGCATTGTAGATATTTCCTTATTCACACAGATGGCGGTGTAGATGTTTCCATGTTTATACAGATGGCGGGGTAGTTAGTTCTATGTTTATGGAGATGGTAGTGTAGACATTTTCATGTTTATTGAGATGGCGGTGTAGATATTTCCATGTTTATAGAGATAGCAGTGTAGATATTTACATGTTCATACAGATGGCTGTGTAGGTATTTCCGTGTGTATACAGATGGCATTGTAGATATTTCCATGTTTTTACAGATGACTGTAGAGGTATTTCCATGTTTTACAGATGGCTGTGCAGATATTTCCATGTTTATAGAGAAAGCGGTGTAGATATTTCCATGTTTGTACAGATGGCGTTGTTGAAATTTCCATCTATACACAGATGGCCGTGTAGATATTTCCGTGTTTATACACCTGGCGGATTAGATACTTCCATCTTTATGGAGATGGCAGTGTAGATATTTTCATGTTTATAGAGATGGCGGTGTAGATATTTCCATATTTATAGAGATAGCCGTGTAGATATTTCCATCTTTCTACAGATGGCAGTGTAGATATTTCCATGTTTATACAGATGGCGGTGTAGATATTTCCATTCTTATAGAGATGTCTGTGTAAATATTTCCATGTGTATACAGATGGTATTGTAGGAATTTCCATGTTTATACAGATGGTGGTGTAGATATTTCCATGTTTATTCAGATGACTGTGTAGATATTTCCATGTTTTTACAGATGGCAGTGTAGATATTTCAATGTTTATAGAGATGGCGCTGTAGATATCTCCATGTTTATACAGATCGCGGTGTAGATATTTCCATGTTTATGCAGATAGCCGTGTAGATATTTCCATGTTTTTACAGATATCGGTGAAGATATTTCCATGTTTACACAGATTGAGGTGTAGATATTTCCATCTTTCTACAGATGGCATTGTAGATATTTCCATGTTTATGCAGATGGCGGTGTAGATATTTCCATGTTTATATAGATGGTGGTGTAGATATTACCATGTTTATACAGATAGCGGTGTAGATATTTCCATGTTTATACAGATCTTGGTGAAGATATTTCCATGTTTATACAGATCGCGGTGTAGGTATTTCCATGTTTATACAGATAGCGGTGTAGGTATTTCCATGTTTATACAGATAGCGGTGTAGATATTTCCATGTTTATAGAGATAGCGGTGTAGGTATTTCCATGTTTACAGACATAGCGGTGTAGATATTTCCATGTTTATATAGATGGCGTTGTAGATATTTCCATGTTTATACCAATAGATGTGTTGGTATTTCCACGTTTATACAGATAGCGAAGTAGATATTTCCATGTTTACACAGCTCGCGGTGCAGATATTTATATCTTCATACAGATGGCATTGTAGATATTTCCTTATTCACACAGATGGCGGTGTAGATGTTTCCATGTTTATACAGATGGCGGAGTAGTTAGTTCCATGTTTATGGAGATGGCAGTGTAGACATTTTCATGTTTATAGAGATGGCGGTGTAGATATTTCCATCTTTATAGAGATAGCAGTGTAGATATTTACATGTTTATACAGATGGCTGTGTAGGTATTTCCATGTGTATACAGATGTCATTGTAGATATTTCCATGTTTATACAGATGACTGTAGAGGTATATCCATGTTTAACAGATGGCTGTGCAGATAGTTCCATGTTTATAGAGATAGCGGTGTAGATATTTCCATGTTTGTACAGATGGCGTTGTTGAAATTTCCATCTATACACAGATGGCCTTGTAGATATTTCCATGTTTATACAGATGGCAGCCTAGATATTTCCATGGACATGCAGATGGCTGTGTAGATATTTCCATGTTTATACAGATAGCGGTGTAGATATTTCCATGTTTTTACAGATTGCGGTGTAGGTATTTCCATCTTTCTACAGATGGCATTGTAGATATTTCCATGTTTATAGAGATAACGGTGTAGATATTTCCATGTTTGTACAGATGGCGTTGTTGAAATTTCCATCGATACACAGATGGCCGTGTAGATATTTCCATGTTTATACAGATGGCAGCGTAGATATTTCCATGGACATGCAGATGGAGGTGTAGATATTTCCATGTTTATACAGATAGCTGTGTAGATATTTCCATGTTTTCACAGATGGTGGTGTAGATATTTCCGTGTTTATACACATGGCGGAGTAGATACTTCCATCTTTATAGAGATGGCAGTGTAGATATTTTCATGTTTATACAGATGGCGGTGTAGATATTTCCATATTTACAGAGATAGCGGTGTAGATATTTCCATCTTTCTACAGATGGCAGTGTAGATATTTCCATGTTTATACAGAAGACGGTGTAGATATTTCCATACTTATAGAGATGTCTGTGTAGATATTTCCATGTGTATACAGATGTTATTGTAGGTATTTCCATGTTTATACAGATGGCTGTGTAGGTATTTCCATGTGTATACAGATGGCATTGTAGATATTTCCATGTTTATACAGATGACTGTAGAGGTATTTCCATGTTTTACAGTTGGCTGTGCAGATATTTCCATGTTTACAGAGATAGCGGTGTAGATATTTCCATGTTTGTACAGATGGCGTTGTTAATATTTCCATCTATACACAGATGGCCGTGTAGATATTTCCATGTTTATACAGATGGCAGCGTAGATATTTCCATGGACATACAGATGGCGGTGTAGATATTTCCATGTTTATACAGATAGCGGTGTAGATATTTCCATATTTTCACAGATGGTGGTGTAGATGTTTCCGTGTTTATACACATGGCGGCGTAGATACTTCCATTTTTATGGAGATGACAGTGTAGATATTTTCATGTTTATAGAGATGGCGGTGTAGGTATTTCCATATTTATAGAGATAGCGGTGTAGATATTTCCATCTTTCTACAGATGGCAGTGTAGATATTTCCATGTTTATACAGATGGCGGTGTAGATATTTCCATACTTATACAGATGTCTGTGTAGATACTTCCATGTGTATACAGATGGTACTGTAGGTATTTCCATGTTTATACAGATGGTGGTGTAGATATTTCCATGTTTATTCAGATGACTGTATAGATATTTCCATGTTTTTACAGATGGCAGTGTAGATATTTCAATGTTTATAGAGATGGCGCTGTAGACATTTCCATGTTTATACAGATCGCGGTGTAGATATTTCCATGTTTATACAGATAGCGGTGTAGATATTTCCATGTTTATACAGATCGGGGTGTAGATATTTCCATGTTTATACAGATCGCGGTGTAGATATTATCATGTTTATACAGATGGTGATGAAGATATTTCCATGTTTATACAGATCGCGGTGTAGATATTTCCATTTTTATATAGATGGCGGTGTAGGTATTTCCGTACTTATACAGATGTCTGTGTAGATATTTCCATGTGTATACAGATGGTATTGTAGGTATTTCCATGTTTATACAGATTGTGGTGTAGATATTTCCATGTTTATTCAGATGACTGTGTAGATATTTCCATGTTTTTACAGATGGAAGTGTAGATATTTCAATGTTTATAGAGATGGCGCTGTAGATATTTCCATGTTTATACAGATCGCGGTGTAGATATTTCCATGTTTATACAGAGAGCGGTGTAGATATTTCCATGTTTATATAGATGGTGGTGTAGATATTACCATGTTTACACAGATAGCGGTGTAGATATTTCCATGTTTATACAGATCGTGGTGAAGATATTTCCATGTTTATACAGATCGCTGTGTAGATATTTCCATGTTTATACAGATCGCGGTGTAGATAGTTCCATGTTTATTCAGATAGCGGTGTAGATATTTCCATGTTTATACAGATAGCGGTGCAGATATTTCAATGTTTACACAGATTGCGGTGTAGATATTTCCATCTTTCTGCAGATGGCATTGTAGATATTTCCATGTTTTTACAGATGGCAGTGTAGATATTTCAATGTTTATAGAGATGGCACTGTAGATATTTCCATGTTTATACAGATCGCGGTGTAGATATTTCCATGTTTATATAGATGGTGGTGTAGATATTACCATGTTTATACAGATAGCGGTGTAGATATTTCCATGTTTATACAGATCGTGGTGAAGATATTTCCATGTTTATACAGATCACGGTGTAGATATTTCCGTGTTTATACAGATCGCGGTGTAGATATTTCCATGTTTATACAGATAGCGTTGTAGATATTTCCATGTTTATATAGATAGCGGTGTAGATATTTCCATGTTTATAGAGATTGCGGTGTAGGTATTTCCATGTTTATACAGATAGCGGTGTAGATATTTCCATGTTGTACAGATGGCGTTGTTGATATTTCCATCTATACACAGATGGTCGTGTAGATATTTCCATGTTTATACAGATGGCAGCGTAGATATTTCCATGGACATGCAGATGGCGGTGTAGATATTTCCATGTTTATGCAGAGAGCGGTGTAGATATTTCCATGTTTTCACAGATGGTGGTGTAGATATTTCCGTGTTTATACACATGGCGGAGTAGATACTTCCATCTTTATGGAGATGGCAGTGTAGATATTTTCATGTTTATAGAGATGGCGGTATAGATATTTCCATATTTATAGAGATAGCGGTGTAGATATTTCCATCTTTCTACAGATGGCAGTGTAGATATTTCCATGTTTATACAGATGGCGGTGTAGATATTTCCATACTTATAGAGATGTCTGTGTAGATATTTCCATGTGTATACAGATGGTATTGTAGGTATTTCCATGTTTATACAGATGGTGGGGTAGATATTTCCATGTTTATTCAAATGAATGTGTAGATATTTCCATGTTTTACAGATGGCAGTGTAGATATTTCAATGTTTATAGAGATGGCGCTGTAGATATTTTCATGTTTATACAGATCGCGGTGTAGATATTTCCATGTTTATACAGATAGCGGTGTAGATATTTCCATGTTTATGCAGATGGCGGTGCAGATATTTCCATGTTTATATAGATGGTGGTGTAGATATTACCATGTTTATACAGATAGCGGTGTAGATATTTCCATGTTTATACAGATCGTGGTGAAGATATTTCCATGTTTATACAGATCGCGGTGTAGATATTTCCATGTTTTTACAGACCGCTGTGTAGATATTTCCATGTTTATACAGATAGTGGTGTAGATATTTCCATGTTTATAGAGATAGCGGTGTAGGTATTTCCATGTTTATAGACATAGCGGTGTAGATATTTCCATGTTTATATAGATGGCGTTGTAGATATTTCCATGTTTATACCGATAGATGTGTTGGTTGTTCCACGTTTATACAGATAGCGATGTAGATATTTCCATGTTTATACAGCTCGCGGTGCAGATATTTATATCTTTATACAGATGGCATTGTAGATATTTCCTTATTCACACAGATGGCGGTGTAGATGTTTCCATGTTTATACAGATGGCGGAGTTGTTAGTTCCATGTTTATGGAGATGGCAGTGTAGATATTTTCATGTTTATGGAGATGGCGGTGTAGATATTTCCATGTTTATACAGATAGCAGTGTAGATATTTACATGTTTATACAGATGGCTGTCTAGATATTTCCATGTGTATATAGATGGCATTGTAGATATTTCCATGTTTATACAGATGACTGTAGAGGTATTTCCATGTTTTACCGATGGCTCTGCAGATATTTCCATGTTTATAGAGATAGCGGTGTTGATATTTCCATGTTTGTACAGATGGCGTTGTTGATATTTCCATCTATACACAGATGGCCGTGTAGATATTTCCATGTTTATACAGATGGCAGCGTAGATATTTCCATGGACATGCTGATGGCGGTGTAGATATTTCCATGTTTATACAGATCGCGGTGTAGATATTTCCATGTTTGTAGAGATAGCGGTGTAGGTATTTCCATGTTTATAGACATAGCGGTGTAGATATTTCCATGTTTATATAGATGGCGTTGTAGATATTTCCATGATTATACCGATAGATGTGTTGGTGTTTCCACGTTTATACAGATAGCGATGTAGATATTTCCATGTTTATACAGCTCACAGTGCAGATATTTATATCTTTATACAGATGGCATTGTAGATATTTCCTTACTCACACAGATGGCGGTGTAGATGTTTCCATGTTTATACAGACGGCGGAGTAGTTAGTTCCATGTTTATGGAGATGGCAGTGTACATATTTTCATGTTTATAGAGATGGCGGTGTAGATATTTCCATGTGTATACAGATGGCATTGTAGATATTTCCATGTTTATACAGATGACTGTAGAGGTATTTCCATGTTTTACAGATGACTGTGCAGATATTACCATGTTTATAGAGATAGCGGTGAAGATATTTCCATGTTTGTACAGATGGCAGCGCAGATATTTCCATGGACATGCAGATAGCGGTGTAGATATTTCCATGTTTATAGAGAGAGCGGTGTAGATATTTCCATGTTTTCACAGATGGAGGTGTAGTTATTTCCGTGTTTATACACATGGCGGAGTAGATACTTCCATCTTTATGGAGATGGCAGTGTAGATATTTTCATGTTTATAGAGATGGCGGTGTAGATATTTCCATATTTATAGAGATAGCGGTGTAGATATTTCCATCTTTCTACAGATGGCAGTGTAGATATTTCCATGTTAATACAGATGGCGGTGTAGATATTTCCATACTTATACAGATGTCTGTGTAGATATTTCCATCTGTATACAGATGGTATTGTAGGTATTTCCATGTTCATACAGATGGTGGTGTAGATATTTCCATGTTTATTCAGATGACTGTGTGGATATTTCCATGTTTTTACAGATGGCAGTGTAGATATTTCAATGTTTATAGAGATGGCGCTGTAGATATCTCCATGTTTATACAGATCGCGGTGTAGATATTTCCATGTTTATACAGATAGCGGTGTAGATATTTCCATGTTTTTACAGATATCGGTGTAGATATTTCCATGTTTACACAGATTGCGGAGTAGATATTTCCATCTTTCTACAGATGGCATTGTAGATACTTCCATGTTTATGCACATGGCGGTGTAGATATTTCCATGTTTATATGGATGGTGGTGTAGATATTACCATGTTTATACAGATAGCGGGGTAGATATTTCCATGTTTATACAGATCGAGGTGAAGATATTTCCATGTTTATACAGATCGCGGTGTTGATATTTCCATGTTTATAAAGATCGCGGTGTAGATATTTCCATGTTTATACAGATAGCGTTGTAGATATTTCCATGTTTATATAGAAAGCGGTGTAGATATTTCCATGTTTATAGAGATAGCGGTGTAGTTATTTCCATGTTTATAGACATAGCGGTGTAGATATTTCCATGTTTATATAGATGGCGTTGTAGATATTTGCATGTTTATACCGATAGATGTGTTGGTATTTCCACGTTTATACAGATAGCGATGCAGATATTTCCATGTTTATACAGATAGCGGTGTAGGTATTTCCATGTTTTTATAGATATCGGTGTAGATATTTCCATGTCTACACAGATTGCGGTGTAGATATTTCTATCTTTCTGCAGATGGCATTGTAGATATTTCCATGTTTATGCAGATGGCGGTGTAGATATTTCCATGTTTATATAGATGGTGGTGTAGATATTACCATGTTTATACAGATAGCGGTGTAGTTATTTCCATGTTTATACAGATCGTGGTGAAGATATTTCCATGTTTATACAGATCGCGGTGTAGATATTTCCATGTTTATACAGATCGCTGTGTAGATATTTCCATGTTTATACAGATAGCGGTGTAGATATTTCCATGTTTATAGAGATAGCGGTGTAGGTATTTCCATGTTTATAGACATAGCGGTGTAGATATTTCCATGTTTATATAGATGGCGTTGTAGATATTTCCATGTTTATACCGATAGATGTGTTGGTTGTTCCACGTTTATACAGATAGCGATGTAGATATTTCCATGTTTATACAGCTCGCGGTGCAGATATTTATATCTTTATACAGATGGCATTGTAGATATTTCCTTATTCACACAGATGGCGGTGTAGATGTTTCCATGTTTATACAGATGGCGGAGTTGTTAGTTCCATGTTTATGGAGATGGCAGTGTAGATATTTTCATGTTTATAGAGATGGCGGTGTAGATATTTCCATGTTTATAGAGATAGCAGTGTAGATATTTACATGTTTATACAGATGGCTGTCTAGATATTTCCATGTGTATATAGATGGCATTGTAGATATTTCCATGTTTATACAGATGACTGTAGAGGTATTTCCATGTTTTACCGATGGCTCTGCAGATATTTCCATGTTTATAGAGATAGCGGTGTTGATATTTCCATGTTTGTACAGATGGCGTTGTTGATATTTCCATCTATACACAGATGGCCGTGTAGATATTTCCATGTTTATACAGATGGCAGCGTAGATATTTCCATGGACATGCTGATGGCGGTGTAGATATTTCCATGTTTATACAGATCGCGGTGTAGATATTTCCATGTTTATAGAGATAGCGGTGTAGGTATTTCCATGTTTATAGACATAGCGGTGTAGATATTTCCATGTTTATATAGATGGTGTGGTAGATATTTCCATGTTTATACCGATAGATGTGTTGGTGTTTCCACGTTTATACAGATAGCGATGTAGATATTTCCATGTTTATACAGCTCGCGGTGCAGAAATTTATATCTTTATACAGATGGCATTGTAGATATTTCCTTACTCACGCAGATGGCGGTGTAGATGTTTCCATGTTTATACAGACGGCGGAGTAGTTACTTCCATGTTTATGGAGATGGCAGTGTACATATTTTCATGTTTATAGAGATGGCGGTGTAGATATTTCCATGTGTATACAGATGGCATTGTAGATATTTCCATGTTTATACAAATGACTGTAGAGGTATTTCCATGTTTTACAGATGGCTGTGCAGATATTTCCATGTTTATAGAGATAGCGGTGAAGATATTTCCATGTTTGTACAGATGGCGTTGTTGATATTTCCATCTATACACAGATGGCCGTGTAGATATTTCCATGTTTATACAGATGGCAGCGCGGATATTTCCATGGACATGCAGATAGCGGTGTAGATATTTCCATGTTTATACAGATAGCGGTGTAGATATTTCAATGTTTACACAGATTGCGGTGTAGATATTTCCATCTTTCTGCAGATGGCATTGTAGATATTTCCATGTTTTTACAGATGGCAGTGTAGATATTTCAATGTTTATAGAGATGGCACTGTAGATATTTCCATGTTTATACAGATCGCGGTGTAGATATTTCCATGTTTATATAGATGGTGGTGTAGATATTACCATGTTTATACAGATAGCGGTGTAGATATTTCCATGTTTATACAGATCGTGGTGAAGATATTTCCATGTTTATACAGATCACGGTGTAGATATTTCCGTGTTTATACAGATCGCGGTGTAGATATTTCCATGTTTATACAGATAGCGTTGTAGATATTTCCATGTTTATATAGATAGCGGTGTAGATATTTCCATGTTTATAGAGATTGCGGTGTAGGTATTTCCATGTTTATACAGATAGCGGTGTAGATATTTCCATGTTGTACAGATGGCGTTGTTGATATTTCCATCTATACACAGATGGTCGTGTAGATATTTCCATGTTTATACAGATGGCAGCGTAGATATTTCCATGGACATGCAGATGGCGGTGTAGATATTTCCATGTTTATGCAGAGAGCGGTGTAGATATTTCCATGTTTTCACAGATGGTGGTGTAGATATTTCCGTGTTTATACACATGGCGGTGTAGATACTTCCATCTTTATGGAGATGGCAGTGTAGATATTTTCATGTTTATAGAGATGGCGGTATAGATATTTCCATATTTATAGAGATAGCGGTGTAGATATTTCCATCTTTCTACAGATGGCTGTGTAGATATTTCCATGTTTATACAGATGGCGGTGTAGATATTTCCATACTTATAGAGATGTCTGTGTAGATATTTCCATGTGTATACAGATGGTATTGTAGGTATTTCCATGTTTATACAGATGGTGGGGTAGATATTTCCATGTTTATTCAAATGAATGTGTAGATATTTCCATGTTTTACAGATGGCAGTGTAGATATTTCAATGTTTATAGAGATGGCGCTGTAGATATTTTCATGTTTATACAGATTGCGGTGTAGATATTTCCATGTTTATACAGATAGCGGTGTAGATATTTCCATGTTTATGCAGATGGCGGTGCAGATATTTCCATGTTTATATAGATGGTGGTGTAGATATTACCATGTTTATACAGATAGCGGTGTAGATATTTCCATGTTTATACAGATCGTGGTGAAGATATTTCCATGTTTATACAGATCGCGGTGTAGATATTTCCATGTTTATACAGACCGCTGTGTAGATATTTCCATGTTTATACAGATAGCGGTGTAGATATTTCCATGTTTATAGAGATAGCGGTGTAGGTATTTCCATGTTTATAGACATAGCGGTGTAGATATTTCCATGTTTATATAGATGGCGTTGTAGATATTTCCATGTTTATACCGATAGATGTGTTGGTTGTTCCACGTTTATACAGATAGCGATGTAGATATTTCCATGTTTATACAGCTCGCGGTGCAGATATTTATATCTTTATACAGATGGCATTGTAGATATTTCCTTATTCACACAGATGGCGGTGTAGATGTTTCCATGTTTATACAGATGGCGGAGTTGTTAGTTCCATGTTTATGGAGATGGCAGTGTAGATATTTTCATGTTTATGGAGATGGCGGTGTAGATATTTCCATGTTTATAGAGATAGCAGTGTAGATATTTCCATGTTTATACAGATGGCCGTCTAGATATTTCCATGTGTATAAAGATGGCGGCGCAGATATTTCCATGGATATGTAGATGGTGGTGTAGATATTTCCATGTTTATACAGATAGCGGTGTAGTTATTTCCATGTTTATATTGATAGCGGTGTAGCTATTTCCATGTATATACACATGGCTGTGTAGATATTTCCATGTTTATACAGATGGCAGTGTAGATATTTCCATGTTTATACAGATGGCGGCGTAGATATTTCCATGGAGATGCAGATGGCGGTGTAGATATTTCCATGTTTAAACAGATAGCGGTGTAGATATTTCCATGTTTACAGAGATAGTGGTGTAGATATTTCCGTGTTTTTACACATGGCAGAGTAGATACCTCCATCTTTATGGAGATGGCAGTGTAGATATTTTCATGTTTATAGAGATGGCGGTGTAGATATTTCCATATTTATAGAGATAGCGGTGTAGATAGTTCCATCTTTCTACAGATGGCAGTGTAGATATTTCCATGTTTATACAGATGGCGGTGTAGATATTTCCATATTTATACAGATGTCTGTGTAGATATTTCCATGTGTATACAGATGGTATTGTAGGTATTTCCATGTTTATACAGATGGTGGTGAAGGTAATTCCATGTTTATTCAGATGACTGTGTAGATATATCCATGTTTTTACAGATGGCAGTGTAGATATTTCAATGTTTATAGAGATGGCGCTGTAGATATTTCCACGTTTATACAGATAACGGTGGAGATATTTCCATGTTTATACAGAGAGCAGTGGAGATATTTCCATGTTTATACACATAGCGGTGTACATATTTCCATGTTTATAGAGACAGCGGTGTAGGTATTTCCATGTTTATACAGATAGCGGTGCAGATATTTCCATGTTTACACAGATGCCTATGCAGATATTTCCATATATATACAGAGGGCTTTTTAGATATTTCTATGTTTATACAGATGGCAGTGTAGATATTTAAATGTTCCTACACATGACTGTGTAGGTATTTCCATGTTTATACAAATGTCTTTGTAGATATTTCCATGTTTATAGAGATAGCGGTGCAGATATTTCCATGTTTATACAGATAGCGGTGTATATATTTCCATGTTTATACAGATCATGGTGTAGATATTTCCATGTTTATACAGATACCGGTGTAGATATTTCCATGTTTATACAGACCGCAGTGTAGATATTTCCATGTTTATAGAGATAACAGTGTAGATATTTACCATGTTTGTACAGATGGAGGTGTTGATGTTTCCATCTATACACAGATTGCCGTGTAGGTATTTCCATGTGTATTCAGATGGCATTGAAGATATTTCCATGTTTATACAGATGGTGGTGTAGATATTTCCATGTTTACACAGATGACTGTATTGGTACTTCCATGTTTATACAGATGGCGGTGTAGATATTTCCATGTATATACAGATAGCGGTGTAGATATTTCCATGTTTTTACAGATATCGGTGTAGATATTTCCATGTTTACACAGATTGCGGTGTAGATATTTCCATCTTTCTTCAGATGGCATTGTAGATACTTCCATGTTTATGCAGATGGCGGTGTAGATATTTCCATGTTTATATAGATGGTGGTGTAGATATTACCATGTTTATACAGATAGCGGTGTAGATATTTCCATGTTTATACAGATCGTGGTGAAGTTATTTCCATGTTTATACAGATCGCGGTGTAGATATTTCCATGTTTATACAGATAGCGGTGTAGATATTTCCATGTTTATACAGATAGCGTTGTAGATATTTCCATGTTGATACAGATAGCGGTGTAGATATTTCCATGTTTATAGAGATAGCGGTGTAGGTATTTCCATGTTTATAGACATAGCGGTGTAGATATTTCCATGTTTATATAGATGGCGTTGTAGATATTTCCATGTTTGTACCGATAGATGGGTTGGTATTTCAACGTTTATACAGATAGCGATGTAGATATTTCCATGTTTATACAGCTCGCGGTGCAGATATTTATATCTTTATACAGATGGCATTGTAGATATTTCCTTATTCACACAGATGGCGGTGTAGATGTTTCCATGTTTATACAGATAGTGGAGTAGTTAGTTCCATGTTTGTGGAGATGTCAGTGTAGATATTTTCATGTTTATAGAGATGGCGGTGTAGATATTTCCATGTTTATAGAGATAGCAGCGTAGATATTTACATGTTTATACAGATGGCTGTGAAGATATTTCCATGTGTATACAGATGGCATTGTAGATAATTCCATGTTTATACAGATGACTGTAGAGGTATTTCCATGTTTTACAGATGGCTGTGCAGATATTTCCATGTTTATAGAGATAGCGGTGTAGATATTTCCATGTTTGTACAGATGGCGTTGTTGATATTTCCATCTATACACAGATGGCCGTGTAGATATTTCCATGTTTAAACAGATGGCAGTGTAGATATTTCCATGTTTTTACAGATGGCAGTGTAGATATTTCAATGTTTATAGAGATGGCGCTGTAGATATTTCCATGTTTATACAGATCGCGGTGTAGATATTTCCATGTTTATACAGATAGCGGTGTAGATATTTCCATGTTTTTACAGATATCGGTGTAGATATTTCCATGTTTACACAGATTGCGGTGTAGGTATTTCCATCTTTCTACAGATGGCATTGTAGATATTTCCATGTTTATGCAGATGGCGGTGTATATATTTCCATGTTTATATAGATGGTGGTGTAGATATTACCATGTTTATACAGATAGCGGTGTAGATATTTCCATGTTTATACAGACCGTGGTGAAGATATTTCCATGTTTATACAGATCACGGTGTAGATATTTCCATGTTTATAGAGATCGTGGTGTAGATATTTCCATGTTTATACAGATAGCGTTGTAGATATTTCCATGTTTATATAGATATCGGTGTAGATATTTCCATGTTTATAGAGATAGCGGTGTAGGTATTTCCATGTTTATAGAGATAGCGGTGTAGTTATTTCCATGTTGTACAGATGGCGTTGTTGATATTTCCATCTATACACAGATGTCCGTGTAGATATTTCCATGTTTATACAGATGGCAGCGTAGATATTTCCATGGACATGCAGATGGCGGTGTAGATATTTCCATGTTTATACAGATAGCGGTGTAGATATTTCCATGTTTTCACAGATGGTGGTGTAGATATTTCCGTGTTTATACACATGGCGGAGTAGATACTTCCATCTTTATGGAGATGGCAGTGTAGATATTTTCATGTTTATAGAGATGGCGGTATAGATATTTCCATATTTATAGAGATAGCGGTGTAGATATTTCCATCTTTCTACAGATGGCAGTGTAGATATTTCCATGTTTATACAGATGGCGGTGTAGATATTTCCATACTTATAGAGATGTCTGTGTAGATATTTCCATGTGTATACAGATTGTATTGTAGGTATTTCCATGTTTATGCAGATGGTGGTGTAGATATTTCCATGTTTATTCAGATGAATGTGTAGATATTTCCATGTTTTACAGATGGCTGTGCAGATATTTCCATGTTTATAGAGATAGCGGTGTAGATAATTCCATGTTTGTACAGATGGCGTTGTTGATATTTCCATCTATACACAGATGGCCGTGTAGATATTTCCATGTTTAAACAGATGGCAGTGTAGATATTTCCATGGACATGCAGATGGCGGTGTAGATATTTCCATGTTTATACAGATAGCGGTGTAGATATTTCCATGTTTTCACAGATGGTGGTGTAGATATTTCCGTGTTTATACACATGGCGGAGTAGATACTTCCATCTTTATGGAGATGGCAGTGTAGATATTTTCATGTTTATAGAGATGGCGGTGTGGATATTTCCATATTTATAGAGATAGCAGTGTAGATATTTCCATCTTTCTACAGATGGCAGTGTAGATATTTCCATGTTTATACAGATGGCGGTGTAGATACTTCCATACTTATACAGATGTCTGTGTAGATATTTCCATGTGTATACAGATGGTATTGAAGGTATTTCCATGTTTATACAGATGGTGGTGTAGATATTTCCATGTTTATTCAGATGACTGTGTAGATATTTCCATGTTTTTACAGATGGCAGTGTAGATATTTCAATGTTAATAGAGATGGCGCTGTAGATATCTCCATGTTTATACAGATAGCAGTGTAGATATTTCCATGTTTATACAGATTGCGGTGTAGATATTTCCATGTTTTTACAGATATCGGTGTAGATATTTCCATGTTTACACAGATTGCGGTGTAGATATTTCCATGTTTCTACAGATGGCGGTGTTGATATTTCCATCTATACACAGATGGCCGTGTAGATATTTCCATGTTTATACAGATGGCGGCATAGATATTTCCATGTAGATGCAGATGGCGGTGTAGATATTTCCATGTTTAAACAGATAGCGGTGCAGATATTTCCATGTTTACACAGATAGTGGTGTAGATATTTCCGTGTATATACACATGGCAGAGTAGATACCTCCATCTTTATGGAGATGGCAGTGTAGAGATTTTCATGTTTATAGACATGGCGGTGTAGATATTTCCATATTTATAGAGATAGCGGTGTAGATATTTGCATCTTTCTACAGATGGCAGTGTAGATATTTCCATGTTTATACAGATGACCGTGAAGTTATTTCCATATTTATACAGATGTCTGTGTAGATATTTCCATTTGTATACAGATGGTATTGTATGTATTTCCATGTTTATACAGATGTTGGTGTAGATATTTCCATGCTTATACAGTTGGCAGTGTAGATATTTCCATGTTTTTACATATGGCAGTGTAGATATTTCAATGTTTATAGAGATGGCGCTGTAGATATTTCCATGTTTATACAGATAACGGTGGAGATATTTCCATGTTTATACAGAGAGCAGTGGAGATATTTCCATGTTTATACACATAGCGGTGTACATATTTCCATGTTTATAGAGACAGCGGTGTAGGTATTTCCATGTTTATACAGATAGCGGTGCAGATATTTCCATGTTTACACAGATGCCTATGCAGATATTTCCATATATATACAGAGGGCTTTTTAGATATTTCTATGTTTATACAGATGGCAGTGTAGATATTTAAATGTTCCTACACATGACTGTGTAGGTATTTCCATGTTTATACAAATGTCTTTGTAGATATTTCCATGTTTATAGAGATAGCGGTGCAGATATTTCCATGTTTATACAGATAGCGGTGTATATATTTCCATGTTTATACAGATCATGGTGTAGATATTTCCATGTTTATACAGATACCGGTGTAGATATTTCCATGTTTATACAGACCGCAGTGTAGATATTTCCATGTTTATAGAGATAACAGTGTAGATATTTACCATGTTTGTACAGATGGAGGTGTTGATGTTTCCATCTATACACAGATTGCCGTGTAGGTATTTCCATGTGTATTCAGATGGCATTGAAGATATTTCCATGTTTATACAGATGGTGGTGTAGATATTTCCATGTTTACACAGATGACTGTATTGGTACTTCCATGTTTATACAGATGGCGGTGTAGATATTTCCATGTATATACAGATAGCGGTGTAGATATTTCCATGTTTTTACAGATATCGGTGTAGATATTTCCATGTTTACACAGATTGCGGTGTAGATATTTCCATCTTTCTTCAGATGGCATTGTAGATACTTCCATGTTTATGCAGATGGCGGTGTAGATATTTCCATGTTTATACAGATAACGGTGTAGATATTTCCATGTTTATACAGATAGCGGTGTAGATATTTCCATGTTTATAGAGATAGCGGTGTAGGTATTTCCATGTTTATAGACATTGCGGTGTAGATATTTCCATGTTTATATAGATGGCGTTGTAGATATTTCCATGTTTATACCAATAGATGTGTTGGTATTTCCACGTTTATACAGATAGCGATGTAGATATTTCCATGTTTATACAGCTCGCGGTGCAGATATTTATATGTTTATACAGATGGCATTGTAGATATTTCCTTATTCACACAGATGGCGGTGTAGATGTTTCCATGTTCATAGAGATGGCGGAGTAGTGAGTTTCATGTTTATGGAGATGGCAGTGTAGATATTTTCATGTTTATAGAGATGGCGGTGTAGATATTTCCATGTTTATAGAGATAGCAGTGTAGATATTTACATGTTTATACAGATGGCTGTGTAGATATTTCCATGTGTATACAGATGGCATTGTAGATATTTCCATGTTTATACAGATGACTGTAGAGGTATTTCCATGTTTTACTGATGGCTGTGCAGATATTTCCATGTTTATAGAGATAGCGGTGTAGATATTTCCATGTTTGTACAGAAGGCGTTGTTGATATTTCCATCTATACACAGATGGCCGTGTAGATATTTCCATGTTTATACAGATGGCAGCGTAGATATTTCCATGGACATGCAGATGGCGGTGTAGATATTTCCATGTTTGTACAGATCGCGGTGTAGATATTTCCATGTTTTCACAGATGGTGGTGTAGATATTTCCGTGTTTATACACATGTCGGAGTAGATACTTCCATCTTTATGGAGATGGCAGTGTATATATTTTCATGTTTATAGAGATGGCGGTGTAGATATTTCCATATTTATAGAGATAGCAGTGTAGATATTTCCATCTTTCTACAGATGGCAGTGTAGATATTTCCATGTTTTTTCAGATGGCGTTGTAGATATTTCCAAACTTATACAGATGTCTGTGTAGATATTTCCATGTGTATACAGATGGTATTGTAGGTATTTCCATGTTTATACAGATGGTGGTGTATTTATTTCCATGTTTATTCAGATGACTGGGTATATATTTCCATGTTTTTACAGATGGCAGTGTAGATATTTCAATGTTTATAGAGATGGCGCTGTAGATATTTCCATGTTTATACAGATCGCGGTGTAGATATTTCCATGTTTATTCAGATAGCGGTATAGATATTTCCATGTTTTTAGAGATATCGGTGTAGATATTTCCATGTTTACACAGATTGCGGTGTAGATATTTCCATCTTTCTACAGATGTCATTGTAGATAATTCCATGTTTATGCAGATGGCGGTGAATATATTTCCATGTTTATATAGATGGTGGTGTAGATATTACCATGTTTATACAGATAGCGGTGTAGATATTTCCATGTTTATTCAGATCGTGGTGAAGATATTTCCATGTTTCTACAGATCGCGGTGTAGATATTTCCATGTTTATACAGATCGCGGTGTAGATATTTCCATGTTTATACAGATAACGTTGTAGATATTTCCATGTTTATACAGATAGCGGTTTAGTTATTTCCATGTTTATAGAGATAGCGGTGTAGATATTTCCATGTTTGTACAGAAGGCGTTGTTGATATTTCCATCTATACACAGATGGCCGTGTAGATATTTCCATGTTTATACAGATGGCAGCGTAGACATTTCCATGGACATGCAGATGTCGGTGTAGATATTTCCATGTTTATACAGATAGCGGTGTAGATATTTCCATGTTTTCACAGATGGTGGTGTAGATATTTCCGTGTTTATACACATGGCGGCGTAGATACTTCCATTTTTATGGAGATGGCAGTGTAGATATTTTCATGTTTATAGAGATGGCGGTGTAGGTATTTCCATATTTATAGAGATAGCGGTGTAGATATTTCCATTTTTCTACAGATGTCAGTGTAGATATTTCCATGTTTATACAGATGGCAGTGTAGATATTTCCATACTTATACAGATGTCTGTGTAGATACTTCCATGTGTATACAGATGGTATTGTAGGTATTTCCATGTTTATACAGATGGTGGTGTAGCTATTTCCATGTTTATTCAGATGACTGTGTAGATATTTCCATGTTTTTACAGATGGCAGTGTAGATATTTCAATGTTTACAGTGATGGCTCTGTAGATATTTCCATGTTTATACAGATCGCGGTGTAGATATTTCCATGTTTATACAGATAGCGGTGTAGATATTTCCATGTTTATACTGATCGCGGTGTAGATATTTCCATGTTTATACACATCGCGGTGTAGATATTTCCATGTTTATACAGATCGTGGTGAAGATATTTCCATGTTTATACAGATCGTGGTGTACATATTTCCATTTTTATACAGATGGCGGTGTAGATATTTCCATGTTTGTACAGATGGCGTTGTTGATATTTCCATCTATACACAGATGGCCGTGTAGATATTTCCATGTTTATACAGATGGCAGCGTAGATATTTCCATGGACATGCAGATGGCGGTGTAGATATTTCCATGTTTATACAGATAGCGGTGTAGATATTTCCATGTTTTCACAGATGGTGGTGTAGATATTTCCGTGTTTATACACATGGCGCAGTAGATACTTCCATCTTTATGGAGATGGCAGTGTAGATATTTTCATGTTTATAGAGATGGCGGTGTAGATATTTCCACATTTATAGAGATAGCGGTGTAGATATTTCCATCTTTCTACAGATGGCAGTGTAGATATTTCCATGTTTATACAGATGGCGGTGTAGAAATTTCCATACTTATACAGATGTCTGTGTAGATATTTCCATGTGTATACAGATGGTATTGTAGGTATTTCCATCTTTATACAGATGGTGGTGTAGATATTTCCATGTTTATACAGATAACGGTGTAGATATTTCCATGTTTATACAGATAGCGGTGTAGATATTTCCATGTTTATAGAGATAGCGGTGTAGGTATTTCCATGTTTATAGACATTGCGGTGTAGATATTTCCATGTTTATATAGATGGCGTTGTAGCTATTTCCATGTTTATACCAATAGATGTGTTGGTATTTCCACGTTTATACAGATAGCGATGTAGATATTTCCATGTTTATACAGCTCTCGGTGCAGATATTTATATGTTTATACAGATGGCATTGTAGATATTTCCTTATTCACACAGATGGCGGTGTAGATGTTTCCATGTTCATAGAGATGGCGGAGTAATGAGTTTCATGTTTATGGAGATGGCAGTGTAGATATTTTCATGTTTATAGAGATGGCGGTGTAGATATTTCCATGTTTATAGAGATAGCAGTGTAGATATTTACATGTTTATACAGATGGCTGTGTAGATATTTCCATGTGTATACAGATGGCATTGTAGATATTTCCATGTTTATACAGATGACTGTAGAGGTATTTCCATGTTTTACTGATGGCTGTGCAGATATTTCCATGTTTATAGAGATAGCGGTGTAGATATTTCCATGTTTGTACAGAAGGCGTTGTTGATATTTCCATCTATACACAGATGGCCGTGTAGATATTTCCATGTTTATACAGATGGCAGCGTAGATATTTCCATGGACATGCAGATGGCGGTGTAGATATTTCCATGTTTGTACAGATCGCGTTGTAGATATTTCCATGTTTTCACAGATTGTGGTGTAGATATTTCCGTGTTTATACACATGTCGGAGTAGATACTTCCATCTTTATGGAGATGGCAGTGTATATATTTTCATGTTTATAGAGATGGCGGTGTAGATATTTCCAAATTTATAGAGATAGCAGTGTAGATATTTCCATCTTTCTACAGATGGCCGTGTAGTTATTTCCATGTTTTTTCAGATGGCGTTGTAGATATTTCCAAACTTATACAGATGTCTGTGTAGATATTTCCATGTGTATACAGATGGTATTGTAGGTATTTCCATGTTTATACAGATGGTGGTGTATTTATTTCCATGTTTATTCAGATGACTGAGTATATATTTCCATGTTTTTACAGATGGCAGTGTAGATATTTCAATGTTTATAGAGATGGCGCTGTAGATATTTCCATGTTTATACAGATCGCGGTGTAGATATTTCCATGTTTATTCAGATAGCGGTATAGATATTTCCATGTTTTTAGAGATATCGGTGTAGATATTTCCATGTTTACACAGATTGCGGTGTAGATATTTCCATCTTTCTACAGATGGCATTGTAGATAATTCCATGTTTATGCAGATGGCGGTGAATATATTTCCATGTTTATATAGATGGTGGTGTAGATATTACCATGTTTATACAGATAGCGGTGTAGATATTTCCATGTTTATTCAGATCGTGGTGAAGATATTTCCATGTTTCTACAGATCGCGGTGTAGATATTTCCATGTTTATACAGATCGCGGTGTAGATATTTCCATGTTTATACAGATAACGTTGTAGATATTTCCATGTTTATACAGATAGCGGTGTAGATATTTCCATGTTTATACAGATCGTGGTGAAGATATTTCCATGTTTATACAGATCGTGGTGAAGATATTTCCATGTTTATACAGATGGCGGTGTAGATATTTCCATACTTATACAGATGTCTGTGTAGATATTTCCATGTGTATACATATGGTATTTTAGGTATTTCCATGTTTATACAGATGGTGGTGTAGATATTTCCATGTTTTACAGATGGCAGTGTAGATATTTCAATGTTTATGGAGATGGCGCTGCAGATATTTCCATGTTTACACAGATCGCGTTGTAGATATTTCCATGTTTACACAGATTGCGGTGTAGATATTTCCATCTTTCTACAGATGGCATTGTAGATATTTCCAAGTTTATGCAGACGGCGGTGTAGATATTTCCATGTTTATATAGATGGTGGTGTAGATATTACCATGTTTATACAGATAGCGGTGTAGCTATTTCCATGTTTATACAGATCGTGGTGAAGATATTTCCGTGTTTATACAGATCGCGGTGTAGATATTTCCATGTTTATACAGATAGCGGTGTAGATATTTCCATGTTTATACAGATAGCGGTGTAGATATTTCCATGTTTATAGAGATAGCAGTGTAGGTATTTCCATGTTTATAGACATAGCGGTGTAGATATTTCCATGTTTATATAGATGGCGTTGTAGATATTTCCATGTTTATACCGATAGATGTGTTGGTATTTCGACGTTTATACAGATAGCGATGTAGATATTTCCATGTTTATACAGCTCGCGGTGCAGATACTTATATCTTTATACAGATGGAATTGTAGATATCTCCTTATTCACACAAATGGCTGTGTAGATGTTTCCATGTTTATACAGATGGCGGAGTAGTTAGTTCCATGTTTATGGAGATGGCAGTGTAGATATTTTCATGTTTATAGAGAGGCGGTGTAGATATTTCCATGTTTATAGAGATTGCAGTGTAGGTATTTCCATGTTTATACAGATGGCTGTGTAGATATTTCCATGTGTATACAGATGGCATTGTAGATATTTCCATGTTTATACAGATGACTGTAGAGGTATTTCCATGTTTTACAGATGGCTCTGCAGATATTTCCATGTTTATAGAGATAGCGGTGTAGATATTTCCATGTTTATACTGATAACGGTGTAGATATTTCCATGTTTATACAGAGGGCAGTGTGGATATTTCCATGTATATACAGACGACGGTGTAGATATTTCAATGTTTATACAGATAACGGAGTAGTTAATTCCATGTTTTCACAGGTAGCTGTGTAGATATTTCCAAGTTTACACAGATAGCGTTGTAAATATTTCCATATTTATGCAGATAACGGTGTAAATATTTCCATGTTTAAAGAGATAGTGGTGTAGGTATTTCCATGTTTATACATATAGCCGTGGAGATATTTCCAGGTTTATACATATAGCGATGTAGGTATTTTCATGTTCATACTGATAGCGGTGTATATATTTCCATGTTTATACAGAGAGTGGTGTAGATATTTCAATGCTTATACAGATAGTGGTGTAGATATTTCCATATTTATACAAATAGCGGTGGAGATATTTCCAGGTTTATGAAGATAGCGGTGGAGATATTTCCAAGTTTATACAGATAGCCGTGTAGATATTTCCATGTTTATACAGATATTGGTGTTGGTATTTCCCTGTGTATACAGATAGCGGTGTAGATATTTCCATGTTTATACAGCTCACAGTGTAGATATTTCCATCTTTATACAGATGGCAGTGTAGATATTTCCATGTTTATAGAGATAGAGGAGTAGATATTTCCATGTTTACCCTGATGGCAGTGTAGATAATTCCATGTTTATGGAGATGTCGGTGTAGATATTTTCATGTTTATAGAGATGGCGGTGTATATATTTCCATGTTTATAGAGATTGCAGTGTAGGTATTTCCATGTGTATAGAGATACCGGTGCAGATGTTTCTATGTTTATACTGATGGCTGTGTAGATATTTTCATGTCTATAAGAATGGCAGTGTAGATATTTTCATGTTAATAGAGATGGCTGTGAAGGTTTTTCCATGTATATACAGTTGACTGTGTAGATATTTCCATGTTTATACAGATGGCGGTGTAGATATTTCCATGTTTATATAGATAGCGGTGTAGATATTTCCATCTTTATAGAGATAGCGCTCTATATATTTCCATCTTTGCACAGATTGCGGTGAAGGTATTTCCATGTTTATACAGATAGCAGTGTAGATATTTCCGTTTATAGAGATAGCGGTGTAGTTATTTCCATGTTTATACAGATAACTGTGTAGGTGTTTCCATGCTTATACAGATGGCGGTGTAGATATTTCCATGTATATAGAAATAGCCATGTGGATATTTCCATGTTTATACACATAGCGGTGTAGACATTTCCAAGTTTATACAGATAGCGGTGTAGATATTTCCATATTTATACAGAGAGCAGTGTAGATATTTCCATGTTTATACAAGTAGAAGTGTAGATATTTCCATGTTTATGCAGATCGCGGTGTAGAAATTTCCATCTTTCTACAGATGGCAGTGTAAATTATTTCTATGTTTATATAGATGGCGGTGTAGATATTTCCAAGTTTACACAGAGGGCGGTATAGATATTTCCATGTTTATCCAGATGGAAATGTAGATATTTCCATGTTTATAGACATGGCGGTGTAGATATTTCTATGTTTACAGAGAGAGCGGAGTAGATAATTCCATGTTTATAGAGATGGCGGTGTAGGTATTTCCATGTTTGTGCAGATAGCGGTGTTGATATTTCCATTTTTATACAGCTCGCGGTGTAGATATTTCCATCTTTATACAGATGTCTGGGGGGATATTTCCATGTTTATAAAGATAGCAGTATAGACATATCCATGTTTACAGAGATGGCGGTGTAGATATTTCCATGTTTATGGAGATGGCGTTGTAGTTATTTTCATGTTTATAGAGACGGCGGTGTAGATATTTCCATGTTAATAAAGATTTTGGTGTAGATATTTCCATGTTTATAGAGATTGCAGTGTAGTTATTTCCATGTGTACAGAGATAGCGGTGCAGATATTTCCATGTATATACTGATGGCTGTGTAGATATTTCCATGTGTATACAGACGGCAGTGTAGATATTTCTATGTTTGTAGAGATGGTGTTGTAGATATTTCCATGTATATACAGATGACTGTGTAGATATTTCCATGTTTATACAGATCGCTGTGGAGATTTTTCCATGTTCATACAGATGGCCGTGTAGATATTTACAAATTTATACAGATAGCAGTGTAGATATTTCCAAGTTTATACAGATAGTGGTGTAGGTATTTCCATGTTTATAGAGACAGCGGTGTAGATATTTCCATGTTTATACTGATGGCAGTGTAGATATTTCCATGTGTATACAGATGGCAGTGTTGATATTTCCATGTTTATACAGATAGCGGTGTGGCTTTTTCCATGTTTATACAGATAGCGGTGAGGATACTTCCATGTTTATAGAGATGGCTGTGTAGATATTTCCCCGTTTATACACACGGCTGTGTAGATATTTACATGTTTATACAGATGGCACTGTGGATATTTCCATGTTTATACAGATAGTAGTGTAAAAATTTCCATCTTTGCACAGATTGCGGTGTAGATATTTCCATCTTTACACAGATAGCGGTGTAGATAATTCCATGTTTATACTGATAGCAGTGTAGGTATTTCCATGTTTATACTGATAGCGGTGTAGATATTTCCATATTTATACAGATAGCTGTGCAGATATTTCCAAGATTATACAGATAGCGGTGGAGATATTTCCGTGTTTATACAGATAGCAATGCAGATGTTTCCATGTTTATACAGATAGTGGTGTATATATTTCCATGTTTATACAGATAGTGGTGTAGATATTTCCATGCTTATACAGATAGTGGTGTAGATATTTCCATATTTATACAGATAGTGTTGGAGATAGTTCCATGTTTATGCAGATAGCGGTGGAGATATTTCCATGTTTATACAGATGGAGTTGTAGATATTTTCATGTTTATACCAATAACGGTGTAGGTATTTCCAAGTTTATACAGATAGCCGTGTAGATATTTCCATGTTTCTACAGATATTGCTGAAGTTATTTCCATCTGTATACACATAGCGGTGTAGGTATTTCCATGGTTATACAGCTCACCGTGTAAATATTTCCATCTTTATACAGGTGGCAGTGTAGGTATTTCCATGTTTATAGAGATAGTGGTGTAGATATTTCCATGTTTACCCAGATGGCGGTGTAGATGGTTCCATGTTTATGGAGATGGCGTTGTAGATATTTTCATGTTTTTAGAGATGGAGTTGTAGATATTTCCATGTTTATAGAGATTGCAGTGTATATATTTCCATGTTTATGTAGATTGCAGTGTAGGTATTTCCATGTGTATAGAGATAGCGGTGCAGATGTTTCCATGTTTATACTGATGGCTGTGTAGATATTTCCATGTGTATACGAATGGCAGTTTAGATATTTTCCTGGTTATAGAGATGGTTGTGAAGATATTACCATGTATATTCAGATGACTGTGTAGATATTTTCATGTTTATACAGATAGCGCTGTATATATTTGCATCTTTGCACAGATTGCGGTGCAGATATTTCCATGTTTATACAGATAGCAGTGTAGATATTTCCATGTTTATAGAGATAGCGGTGTAGATATTTCCATGTTTATACAGAAAACTGTGTGGTATTTCCATGTTTATACAGATGGCGGTGTAGATATTTCCATGTTTATAGAAATAGCCATGTGGATATTTCCATGTTTATACAGATACCGGTGTAGACATTTCCATGTTTATGCAGTTAGCGGTGCAGATATTTCCATATTTATACAGAGAGCAGTGTAGATATTTTCATGTTTATACACGTAAAGGTGTAGATATTTCCATGTTTATGCAGATCGCGTTGTAGATATTTCCATCTTTCTACAGAGCAGTGTAGATTATTCAATGTTTATACAGATGGTGGTGTAGATATTTCCAAATTTACACAGAGGGCGGTATAGATATTTCCATGTTTATCCAGATGGAAGTTTAGATATTTCCATGTTTATAGAGATGGCGGTGTAGATATTTCTATGTTTATAGAGATAGCAGTGTAGATAATTCCATGTTTATAGAGATGGCGGTGTAGGTATTTCCATGTTTATAGAGGTAGTGGTGTAGATATTTCCATGTTTATAGAGATAGCGGTGTAGATATTTCCATGTTTTTACAGATAGTGGTGTTGGTATTTCCCTGTTTATACTGATAGCGATGTAGATATTTCCATGTTTATACAGCTCGCGGTGTAGATATTTCCATCTTTATAGAGATGGCAGTGTAGATATTTCCAAGTTTATACAGATAGCAGTGTAGATATTTCCATGTTTACACAGATGGCGTTGTAGATATTTCCATGTTTATGGAGATGGCGTTGTAGATATTTTCATGTTTATAGAGACGGCGGTGTATATATTTACCTGTTTAGAAAGATTTTGGTGTAGATATTTCCATGTTTATAGAGATTGCGGTGTAGGTATTTCCATGTGTACAGAGAGAGCGGTGCAGGTGTTTCCATCTTTATACTGATGGCTGTGTAGATATTTCCATGTGTATACAGATGGCAGTTTAGTTATTTCCATGTTTGTAGAGATGGTGTTGTAGATATTTCCATGTATATACAGTTGACTGTGTAGATATTTCCATATTTATACAGACAGCGGTTTAGATATTTCCATGTATATACAGATAGCGGTGGAGATATTTCCATGTTTACACAGAGACCGGTGCAGATATTTCAATGTTTATACAGATGGAGGTGTAGATATTCCCATGTTTATGCAGATAACTGTGTAGATATTTCCATGTTTTTACAGATGGCGGTGAAGATATTTCCATGTTTATACAGATAGCGGTGTGGCTATTTCCATGTTTATAGAGATAGCGGTGTAGGTATTTCCATGTATATGCAGATGACTGTGAAGGTATTTCCATGTTTAAACTGATAGCGGTGACGATATTTCCATGTTTACACAGATGGCAGTGTAGATAGTTCCATGTTTATGAAGGTGGGGGTGTAAATATTTTCATGTTTATACAGATGTCGGTGTAGTTATTTCCATTTTTGTAGACATGGCGGTGTAGGCACTTCCATGTTTATAGAGATTCTGGTGTAGGTATTTCCATGTGTATAGAGATGATAGCGGTGCAGATGTCTCCACGTTTATACTGAAGGCTGTGTAGATATTTCCATGTGTATTCAGATGGCAGTGTAAATATTTCCATGTTTATAGAGATGGTGGTTTATATATTTCCATGTATATACAGATTACTGTGTAGATATTTCCATGTTTATAGAGATGGCGGTGTAGATATTTCCATGTTTATAGAGTTAGCAGTGTAGATATTTCCATGATTATACAGATAGCGGTGCAGATATTTCCATGTTAATAGAGATAGTGTTGTAGATATTTCCATCTTTGCACAGACTGCGGTGTAGATATTTCCATCTTTAAACAGATAGCGTTGTAGAAGTTTCCATGTTTATAGAGATAGCGGTGGAGGTATTACCATGTTTATACAGATAGCGATGTAGTTATTTCCGTGCTTATACAGTCGGCAGTGTAGGTAATTCCATGTTTATACAGAGGGAGGTGTAGATATTCCCATGTTTATTCAGACGACTGTGTAGATATTTCCATGTTTTTAAAGATGGCGTTGTAGATATTTCCATGTTTATACAGATATCGGTGTGGCTATTTCCGTGTTTATAGAGATTGCGGTGAAGATATTTCCATGTATATGCAGATGACTGTGTAGATATTTCCATGTTTATGCAGATAGCGCTGTAGATATTTCCATGTTTATACAGATGGTGGTGGAGATATTTCCATGTTTATACAGATGGCGGTGTAGATATTTCCAAGTTTATACAGATCGCGGTGTAGATATTTCCATGTTTCTACAGATAGCGGAGTAGATATTTCCATTTTTATAGAGATTGCCGTGTAGTTATTTCCATGTTTATAGAGATAGCGGTGTAGATATTTACATGTTTATACAAATGGCTGTGTAGATATTTAAATTTTTATACAGATGGATGTGTAGATATTTCCACGTTTATACAGATGACTGTGTAGATAATTCCATGTTTTTACAGACGGCTGTGTAGATATTTCCATGTTTGTACAGATAGCGGTGTAAATATTTCCATGTTTATACAGATGACTGTGTAGGTATTTCCATGTTTATGCAGATGTCGGTATAGATATTTCCATGTTTATAGAGATAGCCATGTAGATATTTCCATGGTTGTAGAGATAGCTGTGTAGGCATTTCCATGTTTATAGAGATAGCGGTGAAGCTATTTCCATATTTAATCAGATAGCGGTGTATATATTTCCATGTTTATACAGATAGCAGTGTAGATATTTCAATGTTTATAGAGATGGCGGTGTAGATATTTCCATGTTTATACAGATAGCGGTGTAGATATTTCCATGTTTATACAGACAGCGGTGTAGATATTTCCATGTTTACAGAGATAGCGCTGTAGAAATTTCCATATTTGCACAGATTGCGGTGTAGATTTTTCCATCTTTACACAGATAGCACTGTACATAAATCCATGTTTACACAGATAGCTGTGTTGATATTTCCATGTTTACACAGAAAGTGTTGTAGATATGTCCATGTTTATACAGATAGCGGTGTAGATATTTCCATGTTTATGCAGATAGCGCTGTAGATATTTCCATGTTTATACAGATGGCTGTGTAGATATTTCCATGTGTATACAGATGGCAGTGTAGATATTTCCATGTTTATACAGAGGGAGGTGTAGAGATTTCAATATTTATACAGATGACAGTGTAGATATTTCCTTGTTTTACAGATGATGGTGTAGATATTACCATGTTTATACAGATAGCGGTGTGGCTATTTCCATTTTATAGAGATAGCAGTGTAGATATTTCCATATTTATAGAGATAGCTCTGTAGATATTTCCATGTATATATAGATGGCAGTGTAGATATTTCCATGTTTACACAGATAGTGGTGTAGATATTTCCACGTTTACACAGATGACTGTGTAGGTATTTCCATGTTTATACAGATAGCGGTGTAGACATTTCCATGTTTATACAGATAGCGTTGTAGATATTTCCATATTTTTACAGATAGCGGAGTAGGTATTTCCATGTTTATACAGATAGCAGCACAGATATTTCCATGTTTATAAAGATACATGTGTAGATATTACCATGTTTATACAGATCGTGTTCCAGATATTTCCATGCTTATACAGATAGCGGTGTAGATATTTCCATGTTTGAACAGATAGCGGTGTAGATATACCCATGCTTACAGTGATAGCGGTGTAGATATTTCTATATTTGCACAGATTGCGGTGTGGATATTTCCATCTTTACACAGATAGCGGTGTAGGTATTTCCATATTTACACAGAGAGCGGTGTACATGTTTCCATGTTTATACAGATAGCGGTGTAGATATTTCCATGTTTATACAGATAGCGGTGTGGATATTTCCATGATTATACAGATAGCGTTGAAGATATTTCCGTGTTTATACAGGTAGCGGTGTTGGTATTTCCATGTTTATACAGACAGCGGTGTAGATATTTCCGTGTTTATACAGCTCGCAGTGTTGATATTTCCATCTTTATACATATGGAAGTGTAGGTATTTCCATATTAATAGAGATAGCGGTGTACATATTTCCATGTTTATACAAATAGCGTGGTAAATATTTCCATGTCTATAGAGACATCTGTGTAAATATTTCCATGTTTATTCAGGGAGCGGTTTAAATGTTTACACTTTTACAGAGATAGCGGTGTAGATATTTCCACGTTTATACAGAAAGTGGTTTAGATATTTCCACGTTTACAGAGATAGCGGTGCAGATATTTCCACGTTTATAGAGATAGTGGTGTAGATATTTCCACGTTTATACACATAGCGGTGTAGATATTTCCACGTTTACAGAGATAGCGGTGAAGATATTTGCAAGTTTATACAGATAGCGGTGTAGATATTTCTACGATTATACTGATATCTGTGTAGATATTTCCACGTTTATAGATATAGCGGTGTAGATATTTCCATGTTTATAGAGATAGCGGTGTACATATTTCCATGTTTACAGAGACACCGTTGTATATATTTGCACGTTTACAGAGTTAGCGGTGTAGATATTTCCATGTTTATAGAGACAGCCCTGTAGATACTTCCACCTTTATAGAGATAGCCGTGTAGATATTTCCAAGTTTATGGGGAAAGCGGTGTAAATATTTACATGTTCATAGAGACAGCGGTGTAGTTATTTCCATGTTTTTAGAGACAGCGTCATAGATATTTCCATGTAAATAAAGATAGCGGTGTAGATCTTTCCATGTTTATAGAGACAGCAGTGTAGCTATTTCCATGTTTATACAGATACCGGTGTAGATATTTCTATGTTTTCACAGATAGCTGTGTAGATATTTCCATCTTTACACAGATAGCGTTGTAGATATTTCCAGGTTTATAGAGATTGCGGTGGAGATTTTACCATGTTTATACAGATGGCGGTGTAGATATATTCATGTTAAGACAGATAGCGGTGTAAATATTTCCATGTTTATACCGATAGCGTTGAAGATATTTCCAGGTTTATACAGATAGCGGTTTAGATATTTCCACGTTTACAGAGATAGCGGTGCAGATATTTCCATGTTTATACTGATGGCTGTGTAGATTTTTCCATGTGTATACAGATGGCAGGTGAAATATTTCCATGTTTATTCTGGTGGAGGTGTGGATATTTCCATGTTTGTACAGATGACTGTGTACATATTTCCTTGTTATTACAGATGTCGGTGTAGATATTTCGATGTTTATAGAGATAGCAGTGTGGATATTTCCATGATTATACAGATGGCGGAGTTGGTTTTTCCATGTTTTTACAGATAGCAGTGTAGATATTTCCATGTTTATACAGCTCGTGGTCTTGCTATTTCCATCTTTATACAGATGGCAGTGTAGCTATTTCCAAGTTTATAGAGATAGCGGTGTACATATTTCCATGTTTATACACATAGCGTAGTAAATACTTCCATGTTTATAGAGATAGCAGTGTAAATATTTCCTTGTTTATACAGATAGCCGTTTAAATGTTTAGTCATTTACAGAGATATCGGAGTAGATATTTCCACGTTTATACAGAATGTGGTGTAGATATTTCCACGTTTACAGAGATAGCGGTGTAGATATTTCCACGTTTATACAGGTAGCGGTGTAGATATTTCCACTTGTATACACATAGCGGTGTAAATATTTCCATTTTATAGAGATAGCGGTGTAGTATTTGCATGTTTATACAGGTAGCGGTGTAGATATTTACAAGTTTATACTGATAGCGGTGTAGATATTTCCACGTTTATAGAGATAGCGGTGTAGATATTTCCAAGTTTATAGAGATAGCGGTGTAGATATTTCCATGTTTACAGAGACAGCGGTGTAGATACTTCCACCTTTATAGAGATAGCCGTGTAGATATTTCCAAGTTTATGGAGACAGCGGTGTAGATATTTGCATGTTTATAGAGACAGCGGTGAAGATATATCCGTGTTTTTAGAGACAGCTGTGTAGATATATCCATGTTTATAATGATTGCGGTATAGATATTTCCAAGTTTATAGAGACAGCAGTGTAGATATTTCCATGTTTATACAGACTGTGGTGTAGTTATTTCTATCTTTATAGAGATAGCAGTGTAGATATTTCCATGCTTATACTGATAGCGGTGTAGGTATTTCCATGTTTATTCAGATGGCGGTGTAGTTATTTCCATGTTTATACAGATGGCGGTGTACATAATTCAGTCTTTATACAGATATCGGAGTAGCTATTTCCATGTTTATACTGATAGCGGTATAGATATTTCCATTTTTACACAGATAGCTGTTTAGATATTTCCATGTTTACTCAGATAGCGTTGTAGATATTTCCATATTTATACAGATAGCGGTGAAGATATTTCCATGTTTATACAGATAGCGGTGTAGATATTTCCATGTTTATACAGATAGCGGTGTAGATATTTCCATGTTTATACAGACAGCAGTGTAGATATTTCCATCTTTATACTGATAACAATGTGGAGGTTTCCATGTTTATAGTGATAGCGGTGCAGATATTTCCATATTCATACAAATACTGATGTAGATATTTCCTTGTTTATTCAGATGGCGGTGTAGATAGTTCCATGTTTATACAGATAACTGTGTAGTTATTTCCATGCTTACACAGATGGCGGTGTAGATATTTCTATGTTTATAGAAATAGCCATGTGGATATTTCCATGTTTGTACTGATAGTGGTGTAGACATTTCCATATTTATACAGAGAGCGGTGTAGATATTTCCATATTTATACAGAGAACAGTGAAGATATTTCCATGTTTATACAGGTAGAGGTGTAGATATTTCCATGTTTATGCAGATCGCGGTTTAGATATTTCCATCTTTCTACAGATGGCAGTGAAAATATTTCTATGTTTATACAGATGGCGGTGTAGATATTTCTAAGTTTACACAGAGGGCGATATAGATATTTCCATGAATATCCAGATGGAAGTGTAGATATTTCCATGTTTATAGACATGGCGATGTAGATATTTCTATGTTTATAGAGATAGCGGTGTAGATAACTCCATGTTTATAGAGATGGCGGTGTAGGTATTTCCATGTTTGTGCAGATAGCGGTGTGGATATTTCCATGTTTATACAGCTCGCGGTGTAGATATTTCCATCTTTATACGGATGGCAGTGTGGATATTTCCATGTTTATACAGATAGCAGTGTAGATATTTCCATGTTTACAGAGATGGCGGTGTAGATATTTCCATATTTATGGAGATAGCGTTGTAGATATTTTCATGTTTATAGAGACGGCGGTGTGGATATTTCCATGTTTATAAAGATTGTGGTGTAGATATTTCCATGTTTATAGAGATTGCAGTGTAGGTATTTCCATGTGTACAGAGATAGCGGTGCAGATGTTTCCATGTATACACTGATGGCTGTGTAGATATTTCCATGTGTATACAGATGGCAGTGTAGATATTTCCATGTTTGTAGAGATGGTGTTGTAGATATTTCCATGTATATACAGATGACTGTGTAGATATTTCCATATTTAAACAGATAGCGGTGGAGATATTTCCATGTTTATACAGATCGCGGTGTAGATTTTTCCATGTTCATACAGATGGCCGTGTAGATATTTCCAAGTTTATAGAGATGGCGGTGTAGATATTTCCATGTTTATACAGATGACTGCCTAGATATTTCCATGTTTATACATATTGTGGTGTAGGTATTTCCATGTTTATAGAGATAGTGGTGTAGATATTTTCCTGTTTATACAGATAGCAATGCAGATATTTCCATGTTTATAGAGATAGCGATGTAGAGATTTCCATCTTTGCACAGATTGCGGTGTAGATATTTCCATCTTTACACAGATAGCGGTGTAGATATTTCCATGTTTACACAGATAGCTGTGTAGATATTTCCATGATTACACAGAAAGCGTTGTAGATATTTCCAAGTTTATAGAGATAGCAGTTTAGATATTTCCATGTTTATACAGATAGCGGTGTAGATATTTCAATGTTTATACAGATAGCGATATGGATATTTCTATGTTTACGCAGATAATGGTGTGGATATTTCCATGTTTTTACAGATATCAGTGTAGATATTTCCATGTTTACACAGTTAGCTGTATAGATATTTCCATGTTTACACAGATAGCGGTGTAGATATTTCCATGTTTGTACAGCTAGCGGTGCAGATATTCCCATCTTTATACAGATGACGGTGAAGATATTTCCATGTTTATACAGATGGTGTTGTAGATATTTCCATGTTTATACAGATAGCGTTTTACTTCTTTCCATCTTTACACAGATAGCGGTGTAGATATTTCCATCTTTGCAGAGCTTACGGTGTAGAAATTCGAATCTTTACACATATAGCGCTGAAGACATTTCCATGTTTACACAGATAGATGTGTAGATATTTCCACGTTTACACAGATATTGTTGTAGATATTTCCAAGTTTATACAGATAGCGGTGGAGATATTTGCATGTTTATACAGATGGCGGTGAAGGTATTTCCATCTTCATAGTGATAGCAATGTAGATATTTCCATGTTTATAAAGATAGCGATGTACGTATTTCCATGTTTATACAGATTGCGGTGTAGATAATTGCATTTTTATACAGATATCGGTGTAGATATTTTCATGTTTATATAGATCGCGGTGTAGATATTCCCATGTTTATACAGATAGCTCTGGAGATATTTCCATGTTTATACAGATAGCGGTGTAGATATTTCCATGTTTATACAGATAGCAGAGTAGATATTTCCATGTTTACACAGATAGCGGTATAGATATTTCCATTTTTACAATGAAAGCGGTGTAAATATTTCCATCTTTACACAGATAGCGCTGTAGACATTTCCATGTTTACACAGATAGCGGTGTAGACATTTCAATGTTTACACAGATAGCGTTGTAGATATTTCCATGTTTATACAGATAGCAGGGTTGTTATTTCCATGTTTATAAAGATCGTGGTGTAGATCTTTCCATGTTTATACAGATAGCGGTGTAGGTATTTCCATGTCCATACAGATAGCTGTGTAGATATTTCCATGTTTATACAGATAGCGGTGTAGGTATATCCATGTTTATACAGATAGCAGTGTAGATATTTCCATTTTTCTTCAGATGGCGGCGTAGATATTTCCAAGTTTATACATATGGCGGTATAGATATTTCCATGTTTATAGAGATGGCATTGTAGTTAGTTCCACGTTTATGGAGATGGCAGTGTAGATATTTTCATGTTTATAGAGATGGCGGTGTAGATATTTCCATGTTTAAAGAGATAGGGGTGTAGGTATTTCCATGTTTACACACGGCTGTGCAGATATATCCATGTGAATACAGATGGCATTGTAGATATTTCCATGTTTATACAGATGGTGGTGTAGATATTTCCAGGTTTATACAGATGACTGTGTAGATATTTCCATGTTTTTACAGATGGTGGTGTGGATATTTCCATGTTTTTACAGATGGCGTTGTAGATATTTCCAGGTTGAAGCAGATGGCGGTTTAGATATTTCCATGTTTACAGTGATAGCAGTGAAGATAATTTCATGTTTATGCAAATGGTGGTGAAGGTATTTCCATGTTTATAGAGATAGCGGTGTAAATATTTCCATAGTTATACAGATGGTGGTGTAGATATTTCCAGTTTTATGCAGATAGCGGTGTAGGTATTTCCATGTTTATACAGGTAATGGTGTAGATATTTCCATGTTTATACAGATAGTGGTGTAGATCTTTCCATGTTTATATAGATCGTTGTGTAGATATTTCCATGTTTATACAGACAGCGGTGAAGTTATTTCCATGTTTATACAGATAGCGGTGTAGATATTTCCATATTTATACAGATATAAGGGTAGATATTTCCATGTTTATACAGATAGCGGTGTAGATATTTCCATGTTTATACAGATCGTGGTGTAGATATTTCGATGTTTATACAGATAACGGTGTAGATATTTCCATGTTTTTACTGATGTCGGTGGAGGTATTTCCATGTTTATAGAGACAGCGGTGTAGATATTTCCATGTTTACACAGATGGCGGTGTAGATATTTCCACGCTTATAGAGATAGCCGTGTAGATATTTCCATATTTATACACATGTTGGTGTAGATATTTCCATGTTTATATAGATGGCGGTGTAGGTATTCACATGTTTATACTGATAGAAGTGTAGATATATCCATATTTATACAGAAGATGGTGTAGTTATTTCCATGTTTATACAGATCACAGTGTAGATATTTCCATGTTTATACAGATGGTGGTGTAGATATTTGCATGTTTATAGAGATAGCGGTGTAGATATTTCCATTTTTATACAGATATCGGTGAAGATATTTCCATGTTTATACTTTTGGCGGTGTAGATATTTCCATGTTTAGACAGGTAACGGTGGAGATATTTCTATGTTTATACAGACAGCAGTGGGGATATTTCCATGTTTATACACATAGCCGTGTACATATTTCCATATTAATAGAGACAGCGGTGTAGGTATTTCCATGTTTATACAGATAGCGGTGCAGCTATTTCCATGTTTATACAGATGCCTATGCAGATATTTCCATATTTATACAGAGGGCTGTGTAGATATTTCTATGTTTATACAGATGTCAGTGTAGATATTTCCATGTTCCTACACATGACTGTGTAGGTATTTCCATGTTTAAACAGATGGCTTTGTAGATATTTCCATGTTTATAGAGATAGCGGTGCAGATATTTCCATGTTTATACAGATAGCGGTGTATATATTTCCATGTTTATACAGATCGTACTGTAGATATTTCCATGTTTATACAGATACCGGTGTAGATATTTCCATGTTTATACAGACCGCAGTGTAGATATTTCCATGTTTATAGAGATAGCAGTGTAGATATTTACATGTTTGTACAGATGGCGGTGTTGATGTTTCCATCTATACACAGATTGCCGTGTAGGTATTTCCATGTGTATACGGATGGCATTGTAGATATTTCCATGTTTATACAGATGGTGGTTTAGATATTTCCATGTTTACACAGATGACTGTATAGGTATTTCCATGTTTATACAGATGGTGGTGTAGATATTTCCATGTTTATAGAGATAGCTTTGCAGAAATTTCCATATTTATACAGATAACGGTGTAGAAATTTCCATGTTTATACAGATATCTGTGTAAATATTTCCATGTTTATACAGATCACGGTGTAGGTATTTCCATGTTTATAGAGATAGCGGTGTATATATTTCCATGTTTATACAGATAGCGGTGTATATATTTCCATGTTTATACAGAGCGTAGTGTAGATATTTCCATGTTTATACAGATACCGGTGTAGATATTTCCATGTTTATACAGACCGCATTGTAGATATTTCGATGTTTATAGAGATAGCGGTGTAGATATTTCCATGTTTCTACAGATGGCGGTGTTGATGTTTCCATCTATACACAGATTGCCGCGTAGGTATTTCCATGTGTATACAGATGGCATTGTAGATATTTCCATGTTTATACAGATTGTGGTGTAGATATTTCCATGTTTATACTGATAACTGTTTAGGTATTTCCATGTTTTTACAGATGTCATAGTAGTTATTTCCATGTTTATAGAGATAGCAGTGTAGATATTTCCATGTTTATACAGATGGCGGTGTAGATATTTCCATGTTTATAGAGATAGCGGAGTAGATATTTCCATATTTATACAGATAACGGTGTAGAAATTTCCATGATTATACAGATAGCGGTGTAAATATTTCCATGTTTATACAGATCACGGTGTGAATATTTCCTAGTTTATACAAATAGCGGTGTAGTTATTTCCATGTTTATACAGATAGTGGTGTAGATATTTCCATGTATATACAAATGGCTGAGTAGATATTTCCATGTTTATACAGATGGCTTTGTAGATATTTCCATGTTTATACAGATGACTTTGTAGGTATTTCCATGTTTATACAGATGGCGGTGTAGATATTTGCATGTTTATAGAGATAGCTGTGTAGATATTTCCATGTTTATACAGATAGCGGTGTAGATATTTCCAAGTTTATACAGATCGCTGTGTAGATACTTCCATGTTTATACAGATAGCGGTGTAGATATTTCCAAGTTTATACAGATCGCCGTGTGGATACTTCCATGTTTATACAGATCACGGTGTAGATATTTCCATGTTTATACAGATAGCAGTGTAGATATTTCCATGTTTTTACAGATATCGGTGTAGATATTTCCATGTTTACACAGATTGCGGTGTAGATATTTCCATCTTTCTACAGATGGCATTGTAGATATTTCCATGTTTATACAGATGGCGGTGTAGATATTTCCATGTTTATATAGATGGTGGTGTAGATATTACCATGTTTATACAGATAGCGGTGTAGAAATTTCCATGTTTATACAGCTCGTGGTGAAGATATTTCCATGTTTATACAGATCACGGTGTAGATATTTCCATGTCTATACAGATCGCGGTGTAGATATTTCCATGTTTATACATATAGCGATGTAGATATTTCCATGTTTAGAGAGATAGCAGTGTAGATATTTACATGTTTATACAGATGGCTGTGCAGATATTTCCACGTGTATACAGATGGCTTTGTAGATATATCCATGTTTATACAGATGACTGTATAGGTATTTCCATGTTTTTACAGATAGCAGTGCAGATATTTCCATGTTTATAGAGATAGCGGTGTAGATATTTCCATGTTTGTACAGATGGCGGTGCTGATATTTCCATCTATACACAGATGGCCATGTAGATATTTCCATGTTTATACAGATGGCGGTGTAGATATTTCCATGTGTATACAGCTGGTATTGTACGTATTTCCATGTTTATACAGATGGCGGTGTAGATATTTCCATATTTATACAGATAACGGTGTAGAAATTTCCATGTTTATACAGATAGCGGTGTAAATATTTCCATGTTTATACAGATCACGGGGTAGATATTTCCATGTTTATAGAGATAGCGGTGTAGATATTTCCATGTTTATACAGATAGCTGAGTAGATATTTCCATGTTTATACAGATGCCGGTGCAGATATTTCTATGGATATGTAGATGGTGGTGTAGATATTCCATGTATGTACAGATAGCGCTGTACTTATTTCCATGTTTATATAGAGAGCGGTGTAGACATTTCCATGTATGTACACTTGGCTGTGTAGATATTTCCATGTTTATACAGATGGCGGTGTAGATATTTCCATGTTTATACAGATAACTTAGTAAGTATTTCCATGTTTATACAGATGGCGGTGTAGATATTTCGATGTTTATAGAGATAGCAGTGGAGATATTTCCATGTTTATACAGATAGCGGTGTAGATATTTCCATGTTTATACTGATCTCGGTGAAGGTATTTCCATGTTTATAGAGATGGCGGAGTAGATATTTCCATGTTCATAGAGATAGCGGTGTTGATTTTTCCATGTTTATAGAGATAGCTGTGTGGATATTTCCATGTTTATACAGATAGGGTTGTAGATATTTCCATGTTTATAGAGATGGCGTTGTAGATATTTCCATGTTTATACAGATAGGGGTGTAGATATTTCCATGTTTATAGATATGGCGGTGTAGATATTTCCATGTTTAAACAGGTCATGATGTACATATTTCCATGTTTATACAGATCGAGGTGTTGACATTACCATGTTTATAGGGATAGCGGTGCAAATATTTCCACATTTATACAGAGAGCGGTGTAGTTATTAGCATGTTTATACAGAAAGCGGTGTAGATATTTCCATGTATAAACAGATGTCTGTGTATATATTTCCAAGTTCAAACAGATAGCGGTGTAGATATTTCCTTGTTTATACAAATAGCGGTGTAGTTATTTCCATGTTTATACAGATAGGGGTGTATATGTTTCCATGAATATACAGATGGCTGTGTAGGTATTTCGATGTTTATACAGATGGCTGTGTAGATATTTCCATGTTTATACAGATGACTTTGTATGTATTTCCATGTTTATACAGATGGCGGTGTAGGTATTTCCATGTTTACAGAGATCGCTGTGTAGATATTTCCATGTTTATACAGATAGCGGTGTATATATTTCCATGTTTATACAGATAGCGGTGTACATATTTCCATGCTTCTAGAGATAGCGGTGTAGGTATTTCCATGTTTATAGACATAGCGGTGTAGATATTTCCATGTTTATATAGATGGCGCTGTAGATATTTCCATGTTTCAACAGAAACCGGTGCAGATATATCAATGTTTATACAGACCGCAGTGTAGATATATCCATGTTTATAGAGATAGCAGTGTAGATATTTCCATGTTTGTACATATGGCGGTGTTTTTGTTTCCATCTATACACAGATTGCCGTGTAGGTATTGCCATGTGTATACAGATGTCATTGTAGATATTTCCAGGTTTATACAGATGGTGGTGAAGATATTTCCATGTTTACACAGATGACTGTATAGGTATTTCCATGTTTATACAGATGGCGGTGTAGATATTTCCAAGTTTATAGAGATAGCGGTGTAGATAATCCATATTTATACAGATAGCGGTGTAGAAGTTTCCATGTTTATACAGATAGCGGTGTAAATATTTCCATGTTTATACAGATCACGGTGTAGGTATTTCCATGTTTATACAGACCGCGGTGTAGATATTTCCATGTTTATACAGATAGCGGTGCTGATATTTCCATGTTTGTACAGATGTCGGTGTTGATATTTCCATCTATACCCAGATGACCGTGTAGATATTTCCATGTTTATACAGATGGTGGCGCAGATATTTCCATGGATATGTAGATGGCGGAGTAGATATTTCCATGTTTATACAGATAGCGGTGTAGTTATTTCCATGTTTATATATATAGCGGTGTAAATATTTCCATCTATGAACACATGGGTGTGTAGATATTTCCATGTTTATACAGATAGCGGTGTAGATATTTCCATGTTTATAGAGATAGCGGTGTAGGTATTTCCATATTTATAGACATAGCGGTTTAGATATTTCCATGTTTATATTGATGGCATTGTAGATATTTCCATATTTATAACGATAGCGGTGTTGGTATTTCCACGTTTATACAGATAGCGATGTTGATATTTCCATGTTTATACAGCTCGCGGTGCATATATTTATATTTTTATAAAGATGGCATTGTAGATATTTCCTTGTTCACAGAGATGGCGGTGTAGATGTTTCCATGTTTATACAGATGGCGGAGAAGTTAGTTCCATGTTTATGGAGATGGCAGTGTAGATATTTTCATGTTTATAGAGATGGCGGTGTAGATATTTCCATGTTTATAGAGATAGCAGTGTAGATAATTTCATGTTTATACAGATGGCTGTGTAGATATTTCCATGGGTATACAGATCGCATTGTAGATATTTCCATGTTTATACAGATGACTGTATACGTATTTCCATGTTTTTACAGATGGCAGTGCAGATATTTCCATGTTTATAGAGATAACGGTGTAGATATTTCCATGTTTCTACAGATGGCGGTGTTGATATTTCCATCTATACACAGATGGCCGTGTAGTTATTTCCATGTTTATACAGATGGCGGCGTACATATTTCCATGGAGATGCAGATGGCGGTGTAGATATTTCCATGTTTAAACAGATAGCGGTGTAGATATTTCCATGTTTACACAGATAGTGGTGTAGATATTTCCGTGTTTATACACATGGCAGAGGAGATACCTCCAACTTTATGGAGATGGCAGTGTAGATATTTTCATGTTTATAGAGATGGCGGTGTAGATATTTCCATATTTATAGAGATAGCGGTGTTGATATATCCATCTTTCTGCAAATGGCAGTGTAGATATTTCCATGTTTATACAGATGGCCGTGTAGTTATTTCCTTATTTATACAGATGTCTGTGTAGTTATTTCCATGTGTATACAGATGGTATTGTAGGTATTTCCATGTTTATACAGATGGTGGTGTAGATATTTCCATGCTTACACAGTTAGCGGTGTAGATATTTCCATGTTTTTACAGATGGCAGTGTAGATATTTCAATGTTTATGGAGATGGCGCTTTAGATATTTCCATGTTTATACAGATAACGGTGGAGATATTTCCATGTTTATACAGAGAGCATTGGAGATATTTCCATGTTTATACACATAGCGGTGTACATATTTCCATGTTTATAGAGACAGCGGTGGAGGTATTTCCATGTTTATACAGATAGCGATGCAGATATTTCCATGTTTACACAGATGCCTATGCAGATATTTCCATATTTATACAGAGGGCTTTGTAGATATTTATATGTTTATACAGATGGCAGTGTAAATATTTAAATGTTCCTACACATGACTGTGTAGGTATTTCCATGTTTATAGAGATGTCTTTATAGATATTTCCATGTTTATAGAGATAGTGGTGCAGATATTTCCATGTTTAGACAGATAGCGGTGTATATATTTCCATGTTTATACAGATCATGGTGTAGATATTTCCATGTTTATTCAGATACCGGTGTGGATATTTCCATATTTATACAGACCGCAGTGTAGATATTTCCATATTTATAGAGATAGCAGTGTAGGTATTTCCATGTTTGTACAGATGGCGGTGTTGATGTTTCCATCTTTGTACAGATGGTGGTGTTGATGTTTCCATGTATAGACAGATTGCCGTGTAGGTATTTCCATGTGTATTCAGATGGCATTCAAGATATTTCCATGTTTTACAGATGGTGGTGTAGATATTTCCATCTTTACACAGATGACTGTATAGGTATTTCCATGTTTATACAGATGGCGGTGTAGATATTTTCATGTTTATAGAGATAGCTGTGTAGATATTTCCATGTTTATACAGATAGCGGTGTAGATATTTCCATGTTTATACAGATCGCGGTGTAGATATTTCCATGTTTATACAGATCGCGGTGTAGATATTTCCATCTTTATACAGATAGCGGTGTAGATATTTCCATGTTTATACAGATCGCGGTGTAGATATTTCCATGTTTATACAGATCGCGGTGTAGATATTTCCATCTTTATACAGATAGCGGTGTAGATATTTCCATGTGTTTACAGATAGCGGTGTACATAGTTCCATGTTTACACAGATGGCGGTGTAGATATTTCCATCTTTCTACAGATGGCATTGTAGATATTTCCATGTTTATACAGATGGCGGTGCAGATATTTCCAAGTTTATACAGATGGTGGTGTAGATATTTCCATGTTTATACAGATCGCGGTTTAGATATTTCCATGTTTATACAGTTTGTGGTGAAGGTATTTCCATGTTTATACAGATAGCGGTTTAGATATTTCCATGTTTACACAGATTGCGGTGTAGATATTTCCATCTTTCTACAGATGGCATTGTAGATATTTCCATGTTTATACAGATGGCGGTGTAGATATTTCCATCTTTATATAGATGGTGGTGTAGATATTACCATGTTTATACAGGTAGCGGTGTAGATATTTCCATGTTTATACAGATCGCAGAGTAGATATTTCCATGTTTATACAGATAGCGGTGTAGATATTTCCATGTTTATATTGATAGCGGTGTAGATATTTCCATATTTATAACAATAACGGTGTAGAAATTTCCATGTTTATACAGATAGCGGTGTAAATTTTTCCATGTTTATACAGATGACGGTGTAGATATTTCGATGTTTACAGAGATAGCGGTGTAGACATTTCCATGTTTATACAGATAGCGGTGTAGATATTTCCATGTTTATACCGACCGCGGTGTAGATTTTTCCATGGTTATACAGATGGCAGCGCAGATATTTCCAGGGATATGTAGATGGCGGTGTAGATATTTCCATATTTATACAGATAGCGTTGTAGTTATTTCCATGTTTATATAGATAGCGGTGTAGTTATTTCCATGTATATACACATGACTGTGTAGATATTTCCATGTTTATACAGATGGCAGTGTAGATATTTCGATGTTTATAGAGATAGCAGTAGAGATATTTCCATGTTTATACATATAGCGGTCTAGATATTTCCATGTTTATTCTGATCGTGGTGTGGATATTTCCATGTTTATTGAGATGGCGGTGTAGATATTTCCATGTTCATAGAGATAGCGGTGTTGATTTTTCCATGTTTATAGAGATAGCGGTGTGGATATTTCCATGCTTATACAGATAGGGGTGTAGATATTTCCATGTTTATAGAGATAGCGGTATAGATATTTCCATGTTTATACAGATCACGGTGTAGATATTTCCTGGTTTATACTTATAGCGGTGTAGTTATTTCCATGTTTATACAGATAGCGGTGTAGATATTTCCATGTATATACAGATGGCTGAGTAGATATTTCCATGTTTATACAGATGGTTGTGTAGATATTTCCATGTTTATACAGATGAGTTTGTAGGTATTTCCATGTTTATACAGATGGCGGTGTAGATTTTCCATGTTTATAGTGATACCTGTGTAGATATTTCCATGTTTATACAGATAGCGGTGTAGATATTTCCATGTTTACACAGATTGCGGTGTAGATATTTCCATCTTTCTACAGATGGCATTGTAGATATTTCCATGTTAATACCGATGGTGGTGTAGATATTTCCATGTTTATATAGATGGTGGTGTAGATATTACCATGTTTATACAGATAGCGGTGTTGATATTTCCATGTTTATACAGATCGTGGTGAAGATATTTCCATGTTTATACAGATTGTGGTGTAGATATTTCCATGTTTATACAGATCGCGGTGTAGATATTTCCATGTTTATACAGAGAGCAGTGTAGATATTTCCATGTTTATACAGATAGCGATGTAGATATTTCCTTGTTTATAGGGATAGCGGTGTAGGTATTTCCATGTTTATAGACATAGCGGTGTAGATATTTCCATGTTTATATAGATGGCGTTGTAGATATTTCCATCTTTATACCGACAGCGGTGTCGGTATTTCCATGTTTATACAGATAGCGATGTAGATATTTCCATGTTTATACAGCTCGCGGTGCAGATATTTATTTTTTTGTACAGATGGCATTGTAGATATTTCCTTATTCACACAGATGGCGGTTTAGATGTTTCCATGTTTATACAGATGGCAGAATAGTTAGTTCCATGTTTATGGAGATGGCATTGTAGATAATTTCATGTTTATAGAGATGGCGGTGTAGATATTTCCATGTTTATGGAGATAGCAGTGTAGATATTTACATGTTTATACAGATGGCTGTGTATATATTTCCATGTGTATATAGATGGCATTGTAGATATTTCCATGTTTATACAGATGGCTGTGTACGTATTTCCATGTTTTTACAGATGGCAGTGCAGATATTTCCATGTTTATGGAGATAGCGGTGTAGATATTTCCATGTTTCTACAGATGGCGGTGTTGATATTTCCATGTATACACAGATGGCCGTGTGGATATTTCCAGGTTTATACAGATGGCGGCATAGATATTTCCATGGAGATGCAGATGGCCGTGTAGATATTTCCATGTTTATAGAGATAGCGGTGTAGATATTTCCATGTTTATACAGATAGCGGTGTAGATATTTCCATGTTTATACAGACCGCGGTGTAGATATTTCCATGGTTATACAGATAGCGGTGCAGATATTTCCATGTTTGTACGGATGGCGGTGTTGATATTTCCATCTATACACAGATGACCGTGTAGATATTTCCATGTTTATACAGATGGCGGCGCAGATATTTCCATGGATATGTAGATGGTGGTGTAGATATTTCCATGTTTATACAGATAGCGGTGTAGTTATTTCCATGTTTATATAGATAGCGGTGTAGATATTTCCATGTATATACTCATGGCTGTGTAGATATTTCCATGTTTATACAGATGGCGGTGTAGATATTTCCATGTTTATACAGATAACTTTGTAAGTATTTCCATCTTTATACAGATGGCGGTGTAAATATTTCGATGTTTATAGAGATAGCAGTGGAGATATTTCCATATTTATACAGATAGCGGTGTAGATGTTTCCATGTTTATACTGATCGTGGTGTAGATATTTCCATGTTTATAGGGATGGCGGTGTAGATATTTCCATGTTCATAGAGATAGCGGTGTTGATTTTTCCACGTTTATAGAGATAGCGGTGTGGATACTTCCATGCTTATACAGATAGGGGTGTAGATATTTCCATGTTTATAGAGATAGCGGTGTAGATATTTCCATTTTTTTACAGATCATGGTGTAGATATTTCCTTGTTTATACTAATAGCGGTGTAGTTATTTCCATGTTTATACAGATAGCGGTGTAGATATTTCCATGTATATACAGATGGTTGTGTAGATATTTCCATGTTTATACAGATGGCTGTGTAGATATTTCCATGTTTATACAGATGACTTTGTAGGTATTTCCATGCTTATACAGATGGCGGTGTAGATTTTCCATGTTTATAGTGATAGCTGTGTAGATATTTCCATGTTTATACAGATAGCGGTGTAGATATTTCCATGTTTATACAGATCGCGGTGTAGATATTTCCATGTTTATACAGATCGCGGTGTAGATATTTCCATGTTTATACAGATCGCGGTGTAGATATTTCCATGTTTATGGAGATAGCGGTGTAGATATTTCCATGTTTTTACAGATATCGGTGTAGATATTTCCATGTTTACACAGATTGCGGTGTAGTTATTTCCATCTTTCTACAGATGGCATTGTAGATATTTCCATGTTTATACAGATGGTGGTGTAGATATTTCCATGTTTATATAGATGGTGGTGTAGATATTACCATGTTTTTACAGATAGCGGTGTAGATATTTCCATGTTTATACAGATCGTGGTGAAGATATTTCCATGTTTATACAGATCGTGTTGTAGATATTTCCATGTTTATACAGATCGCGGTGTAGATATTTCCATGTTTATACAGATAGCAGTGTAGATATTTCCATGTTTATACAGATAGCGGTGTAGATATTTCCATGTTTATAGGGATAGCGGTGTAGGTATTTCCATGTTTATAGACATAGCGGTGTAGATATTTCCATGTTTATATAGATGGCGTTGTAGATATTTCCATGTTTATACCGACAACGGTGTCGGTATTTCCACGTTTATACAGATAGCGATGTAGATATTTCCATGTTTATACAGCTCGCGGTGCAGATATTTATATTTTTGTACAGATGTCATTGTAGATATTTCCTTATTCACACAGATGGCGGTTTAGATGTTTCCATGTTTATACAGATGGCAGAGTAGTTAGTTCCATGTTTATGGAGATGGCAGTGTAGATAATTGCATGTTTATAGAGATGGCGGTGTAGATATTTCCATGTTTATAGAGATAGCAGTGTAGATATTTACATGTTTATACAGATGGCTGTGTAGATATTTCCATGTGTATACAGATGGCATTGTAGATATTTCCATGTTTATACAGATTACTGTATACGTATTTCCATGTTTTTACAGATGGCAGTGCAGATATTTCCATGTTTATAGAGATAGCGGTATAGATATTTCCATGTTTCTACAGATGGCGGTGTTGATATTTCCATCTATACACAGATGGCCGTGTAGATATTTCCATGTTTAAACAGATAGCGGTGTAGATATTCCCATGTTTTCACAGATAGTGGTGTAGATATTTCCGTGTTTATACACATGGCAGAGTAGATACCTCCATCTTTATGGAGATGGCGGTGTAGATATTTTCATGTTTATAGAGATGGCGGTGTAGATATTTCCATATTTATAGAGATAGCGGTGTAGATATTTCCATCTTTCTACAGATGGCAGTGTAGATATTTGCATGTTTATACAGATGGCCTTGTAGTTATTTCCATATTTATACAGATGTCTGTGTAGATATTTCCATGTGTATACAGATGGTACTGTAGGTATTTCCATGTTTATACAGATGGTGGTGTTGATATTTCCATGCTTATACAGTTGGCGGTGTAGATATTTCCATGTTTTTACAGATGGCAGTGTAGATATTTCAATGTTTTTAGAGATGGCGCTGTAGATATTTCCATGTTTATACAGATAATGGTGGAGATATTTCCATGTTTATACAGAGAGCAGTGGAGATATTTCCATGTTTATACACATAGCGGTGTACATATTTCCATGTTTATAGAGACAGCGGTGTAGGTATTTCCATGTTTATACAGATAGCGGTGCAGATATTTCCATGTTTACACAGATGCCTATGCAGATACTTCCATATATATACAGAGGGCTTTGTAGATATTTCTTTGTTTATACAGATGGCAGTGTAGATATTTAAATGTTCCTACACATGACTGTGTAGGTATTTCCATGTTTATACAGATGTCTTTGTAGATATTTCCATGTTTATAGAGATAGCGGTGCAGATATTTCCATGTTTATACAGATAGCGGTGTAGATATTTCCATGTTTATACAGATCATTGTGTTGATATTTCTATGTTTATACAGATACCAGTGTAGGTATTTCCATGTTTATACAGACCGCAGTGTAGATATTTCCATGTTTATAGAGATTGCTGTGTAGATATTTCCATGTTTGTACAGATGGAGGTGTTGATGTTTCCATCTATACACAGATTGCCGTGTAGGTATTTCCATGTGTATTCAGATGGCATTGAAGATATTTCCATGTTTATACAGATGGTGGTGTAGATATTTCCATGTTTACACAGATGACTGTATAGGTATTTCCATGTTTATACAAATGGCGGTGTAGATATTTCCATGTTTATACAGATAGCGGTGTAGATATTTCCATGTTTATACAGATCACGGTGTAGATATTTCCATGTTTATACAGATCGCGGTGTAGATAGTTCCATGTTTATACAGATAGCGGTGTAGATATTTCCATGTGTTTACAGATAGCGGTGTAGATAGTTCCATGTTTATACAGATAGCGGTGTAGATATTTCCATATTTATACAGATTACGGTGTAGAAATTTCCATGTTTATACAGATAGCGGTGTAAATTTTTCCATGTTTATATAGATGGTGGCGAAGATATTACCATGTTTTTAAAGGTAGCAGTGTAGGTATTTCCATGTTTATACAGATTGTGGTGAAGATATTTCCATGTTTATACAGATCGCGGTGTAGATATTTCCATGTTTACACAGATTGCGGTGTAGATATTTCCATCTTTCTACAGATGGCATTGTAGATATTTCCATGTTTATGCAGATGGCGGTGTAGATATTTCCATGTTTATATAGATGGTGGTGTAGATATTACCATGTTTATGCAGGTAGCGGTGTACATATTTCCATGTTTATACAGATTGTGGGGAAGATATTTCCATGTTTATACAGATCGCGGTGTAGATATTTCCATGTTTATACAGATCGCGGTGTAGATATTTCCATGTTTATACAGATAGCGGTGTAGATATTTCCATGTTTATACAGATAGCGGTGTAGATATTTCCATGTTTATACAGATAGCGGTGTAGATATTTCCATATTTATACAGATAACGGTGTAGATATTTCCATATTTATACAGATAACGGTGTAGAAATTTCCATGTTTATACAGATAGCAGTGTAAATTTTTCCATGTTTATACAGATCACGGTGTAGATATTTCCATCTTTATAGAGATAGCGGTGTAGATATTTCCATGTTTATACAGATAGCAGTGTAGATATTTCCATGTTCATACAGACCGCGGTGTAGATATTTCCATGGTTATACAGATAGCAGTGCAGATATTTCCATGTTTGTACAGATGGCGGTGTTGATATTTCCATCTATACACAGATGACCGTGTAGATATTTCCATATTTATACAGATGGCGGCGCAGATACTTCCATGGATATGTAGATGGTGGTGTAGATATTTCCATGTTTATACAGTTAGCGGTGTAGTTATTTCCATGTTTATATAGATAGAGGTGTAGATATTTCCATGTATATACACATGGCTGTGTAGATATTTCCATGTTTATGCAGATGGCAGTGTAGATATTTCCATGTTTATACAGATAACTTTGTAAGTATTTCCATGTTTATACAGATGGCGGTGTAGATATTTCGATGTTTATAGAGATAGCAGTGGAGATATTTCCATGTTTATACAGATAGCGGTGTAGATGTTTCCATGTTTATACTGATCGTGGTGTAGATATTTCCATGTTTATAGAGATGGCGGTGTAGGTATTTCCATGTTCATAGAGATAGCGGTGTTGATTTTTCCACGTTTAGATAGCGGTGTGGATATTTCCATGCTTATACAGATAGGGGTGTAGATATTTCCATGTTTATAGAGATGGCGGTGTAGATATTTCCATGTTCATAGAGATAGTGGTGTTGATTTTTCCACGTTTTTAGAGATAGCGGTGTGAATATTTCCATGCTTTTACAGATAGGGTTGTAGATATTTCCATGTTTATAGAGATAGCGGTGTAGATATTTCTATTTTTTTACAGATCACGGTGTAGATATTTCCTTGTTTATACTAATAGCGGTGTAGTTATTTCCATGTCTATACAGACGGCGGTGTAGATATTTCCTTGTATACACAGATGGCTGTGTAGATATTTCCATGTTTATACAGATGGCTGTGTAGATATTTCCATGTTTATACAGATGACTTTGTAGGTATTTCCATGTTTATACAGATGGCGGTGTAGATTTTCCATGTTTATATTGATAGCTGTGTAGATATTTCCATGTTTATACAGATAGCGGTGAAGATATTTCCATGTTTATACAGATCGCGGTGTAGATATTTCCATGTTTATACAGATCGCGGTGTAGTAATTTCCATGTTTATACAGATAGCGGTGTAAATATTTCCATGTGTTTACAGATAGCGGTGTAGATAGTTCCATGTTTACTCAGATTGCGGTGTAGATATTTCCATCTTTCTACAGATGGCATTGTAGATATTTCCATGTTTATACAGATGGCGGTGTAGGTATTTCCATGTTTATATAGATGGTGGTGTAGATATTACCATGTTTATACAGGTAGCGGTGTAGTTATTTCCATGTTTATACAGATTGTGGTGAAGATATTTCCATGTTTATACAGATCGCGGTGTAGATATTTTCACGTTTACACAGATTGCGATGTAGATATTTCCATCTTTCTACAGATGGCATTGTAGATATTTCCATGTTTATACAGATAGCGGTGTAGATATTTCCATATTTATACAGATTACGGTGTAGAAATTTCCATGTTTATACAGATAGCAGTGTAAATTTTTCCATGTTTATACAGACCACGGTGTAGATATTTCCATGTTTATAGAGATAGTGGTGTAGATATTTCTATGTTTATACAGATAGCGGTGTAGATATTTCCATATTCATACAGACCGCGGTGTAGATATTTCCATGGTTATACAGATAGCGGTGCAGATATTTCCATGTTTGTACAAATGGTGGTGTTGATATTTCCATCTATTCACAGATGACCGTGTAGATATTTCCATGTTTATACAGATGGCGGCGCAGATATTTCCATGGATATGTAGATGGTGGTGTAGATATTTCCATGTTTATACAGATAGCGGTGTAGTTATTTCCATGTTTATATAGATAGCGGTGTAGATATTTCCATGTATATACACATGACTGTGTAGATATTTCCATGTTTATACAGATGGCGGTGTAGATTTTCCATGTTTATAGCGATAGCTGTGTAGATATTTCCATGTTTATACAGATAGCGGTGTAGATATTTCCATGTTTATACAGATCGCGGTGTAGATATTTCCATGTTTATACAGATCGCGGTGTAGATATGTCCATGTTTATAGAGATAGCGGTGTAGATATTATCATGTTTTTACAGATATCGGTGTAGATATTTCCGTGTTTACACAGATTGCGGTGTAGATATTTCCATCTTTCTACAGATGGCATTGTAGATATTTCCATGTTTATACAGATGGTGGTGTAGATATTTCCATGTTTAGATAGATGGTGGTGTAGATATTACCATGTTTATACAGATAGCGGTGTAGATATTTCCATGTTTATACAGATTGTGGTGAATATATTTCCATGTTTATACAGATCGCGGTGTAGATATTTCCATGTTTATACAGATCACGGTGTAGATATTTCCATGTTTATACAGATAGCGGTGTAGATTTTTCCATGTTTATACCGATAGCGGTGTAAGTTTTTCTATGTTTATACAGATCACGGTGTAGATATTTCCATGTTTATAGAGATAGCGGTGTAGATATTTCCATGCTTATACAGATAGCGGTGTAGATATTTCCATGTTCATACAGACCGCGGTGTAGATATTTCCATGATTATACAGATAGCGGTGCAGATATTTCCATGTTTGTACAGATGGCGTTGTTGATATTTCCATCTATACACAGATGACCGTGTAGATATTTCCATGTTTATACAGATGGCGGCGCAGATAATTCCATGGATATGTAGATGGTGGTGTAGATATTTCCATGTTTATACAGATAGCGGTGTAGTTATTTCCATGTTTATATAGATAGCGGTGTAGATATTTCCATTTACATACACATGGCTGTGTAGATTTTTCCATGTTTATACAGATGGCAGTGTAGATATTTCCATGTTTATACAGATAACTTTGTAAGTATTTCCATGTTTATACAGATGGCGGTGTAGATATTTCGATGTTTATAGAGATAGCAGTGGAGATATTTCCATGTTTATAAAGATAGCGGTGTAGATGTTTCCATGTTTATACTGATCGTGGTGTAGATATTTCCATGTTTATAGAGGTGGCGGTGTAGATATTTCCATGTTCATAGAGATAGTGGTGTTGATTTTTCCACGTTTTTAGAGATAGCGGTCTGAATATTTCCATGCTTTTACAGATAGGGTTGTAGATATTTCCATGTTTATAGAGATAGGGGTGTAGATATTTCCATTTCTTTACATATCACGGTGTAGATATTTCCTTGTTTATACTAATAGCGGTGTAGTTATTTCCATGTCTATACAGACGGCGGTGTAGATATTTCCTTGTATACACAGATGGCTGTGTAGATATTTCCATGTTTATACAGATGGCTGTGTAGATATTTCCATGTTTATACAGATGACTTTGTAGGTATTTCCATGTTTATACAGATGGCGGTGTAGATTTTCCATGTTTATATTGATAGCTGTGTAGATATTTCCATGTTTATACAGATAGCGGTGTAGATATTTCCATGTTTATATAGATGGTGGTGTAGATATTACCATGTTTATACAGGTAGCGGTGTAGTTATTTCCATGTTTATACAGATTGTGGTGAAGATATTTCCATGTTTATACAGAACGCGGTGTAGATATTTTCACGTTTACACAGATTGCGATGTAGATATTTCCATCTTTCTACAGATGGCATTGTAGATATTTCCATGTTTATACAGATAGCGGTGTAGATATTTCCATATTTATACAGATTACGGTGTAGAAATTTCCATGTTTATACAGATAGCAGTGTAAATTTTTCAATGTTTATAGAGATCACGGTGTAGATATTTCCATGTTAATAGAGATAGCGGTGTAGGTATTTCCATGTTTATACAGATAGCGTTGTAGATATTTCCATATTCATACAGACCGCGGTGTAGATATTTCCATGGTTTTACAGATAGCGGTGCAGATATTTCCATGTTTGTACAAATGGCGGTGTTCTTATTTCCATCTATACACAGCTGACCGTGTAGATATTTCCATGTTTATACAGATGGCGGCGCAGTTATTTCCATGGATATGTAGATGGTGGTGTAGATATTTCCATGTTTATACAGATAGCGGTGTAGTTATTTCCATGTTTATATAGATAGCGGTGTAGATATTTCCATGTATATACACATGGCTGTGTAGATATTTCCATGTTTATACAGATGGCGGTGTAGATTTTCCATGTTTATAGCGATAGCTGTGTAGATATTTCCATGTTTATACAGATAGCGGTGTAGATATTTCCATGTTTATACAGATCGCGGTGTAGATATTTCCATGTTTATACAGATCGCGGTGTAGATATTTCCATGTTTATAGAGATAGCGGTGTAGATATTTCCATGTTTTTACAGATATCGGTGTAGATATTTCCGTGTTTACACAGATTGCGGTGTAGATATTTCCATCTTTCTACAGATGGCATTGTAGATATTTCCATGTTTATAAAGATGGTGGTGTAGATATTTCCATGTTTAGATACATGGTGGTGTAGATATTACCATGTTTATACAGATAGCGGTGTAGACATTTCCACGTTTATACAGATCATGGTGTAGATATTTCCATGTTTATAGAGATACCGGTGTAGATATTTCCATGTTTATACAGACCGCAGTGTAGATATTTCCATGTTTATAGAGATAGTAGTGTAGAAATTTCGATGTTTGTACAGATGGCGGTGTTGATGTTTCCATGTATACACAGATTGCCGTGTAGGTATTTCCATGTGTATTCAGATGGCATTGAAGATATTTCCATGTTTATACAGATGGTGGTGTAGATATTTCCATGTTTACACAGATGACTATATAGGTATTTCCATGTTTATACAGATGGCGGTGTATATATTTCCATCTTTATAGAGATAGCGGAGTATATATTTCCATGTTTATACAGATAACGGTGTAGATATTTCCTTGTTTATTCAGATAGCGGTGTAGATATTTCCATGTTTATACAGATCGCGGTGTAGATATTTCCATGTTTATAGAGATAACGGTTTAGATATTTCCATGTTTATACAGATAGCGGTGTAGATATTTCTATGTTTATACTGACCGCGGTGTAGATATTTCCATGTTTATACAGACAGCGGTGCAGATATTTCCATGTTTGTACAGATCGCGGTGTTGATATTTCCATCTGTACACAGATGACCGTTTAGATATTTCCATGTTTATACAGATGGCGGCACAGATATTAACATGGATATGTAGATGGCGGTGTAGATAATTCCATGTTTATACAGATAGCGGTGTAGTTATTTCCGTGTTTATATAGATAGCGGTGTAGATATTTCCATGTATATACACATGGCTGTGTAGATATTTCCATGTTTTTAGAGATGGCGGTGTAGATATTTCCATGTTTACACTGATAACTTTGTAAGTATTTCCATGTTTATACAGATGGCGGTGTAGATATTTCGATGTTTATAGAGATAGCAGTGGAGATATTTACATGTTTATACAGATGGCTGTGTAGATATTTCCATTTGTATACAGATGGCATTGTAGATATTTCCATGTTTATACAGATGACTGTCTACGTATTTCCATGTTTTTACAGATGGCAGTGCAGATATTTCCATGTTTATAGAGATAGCGGTGTAGATATTTCCATGTTTCTACAGATGGCGGTGTTGATATTTCCATCTATACACAGATGGCCGTGTAGATATTTCCATGTTTATAAAGATGGCGGTGCAGATATTTCCATGGATATGTAGATGGTGGTGTAGATATTTCCATGTTTATACAGATAGCGGTGTAGTTATTTCCATGTTTATATTCATAGCGGTGTAGATATTTCCATGTATATACACATGGCTGTGTAGATATTTCCATGTTTATACAGATGGCAGTGTAGATATTTCCATGTTTATACAGATGGCGGCGTAGATATTTCCATGGAGATGCAGATGGCGGTGTAGATATTTCCATGTTTAAACATATAGCGGTGTAGATATTTCCATGTTTACAGAGATAGTGGTGTAGATATTTCCGTGTTTTTACACATGGCAGAGTAGATACCTCCATCTTTATGGAGATGGCAGTGTAGATATTTTCATGTTTATAGAGATGGCGGTGTAGATATTTCCATATTTATAGAGATAGCGGTGTAGATAGTTCCATCTTTCTACAGATGGCAGTGTAGATATTTCCATGTTTATACAGATGGCGGTGTAGATATTTCCATATTTATACAGATGTCTGTGTAGATATTTCCATGGGTATACAGATGGTATTGTAGGTATTTCCATGTTTATACAGATGGTGGTGAAGGTAATTCCATGTTTATTCAGATTACTGTGTAGATATATCCATGTTTTTACAGATGGCAGTGTAGATATTTCAATGTTTATAGAGATGGCGCTGTAGATATTTCCATGTTTATACAGATAACGGTGGAGATATTTACATGTTTATACAGAGAGCAGTGGAGATATTTCCGTGTTTATACACATAGCGGTGTACATATTTCCATGATTATAGAGACAGCGGTGTAGGTATTTCCATGTTTATACAGATAGCGGTGCAGATATTTCCATGTTTACACAGATGCCTATGCAGATATTTCCATATTTATACAGAGGGCTGTGTAGATATTTCTATGTTTATACAGAAGGCAGTGGAGTTATTTAAATATTCCTACACATGACTGTGTAGGTATTTCCATGTTTAAACAGATGTCTATGTAGATATTTCCATGTTTATAGAGATTGCGGTGCAGATATTTCCATGTTTATACACATAGCGGTGTACATATTTCCATGATTATAGAGACAGTGGTGTAGATATTTCCATGTTTATACAGATATCGGTGTAGATATTTCCATGTTTATACAGACCGCGTTGTAGATATTTTCATTTTTATACAAATAGCGGTGCAGATATTTCCATGTTTGTACAGATGGCGTTGATATTTCCATCTATACATATATGACCGTGTAGATATTTCCATGTTTTTACAGATAGCGGTGTAGATACTTCCATGTTTATACAGATCGCGGTGTAGATATTTCCATGTTTCTACAGATGGCGGTGTTGATATTTCCATCTATACACAGATGGTTGTGTAGATATTTCCATGTTTATACAGATGGCGGCATAGATATTTCCATGTAGATGCAGATGGCGGTGTAGATATTTCCATGTTTAAACAGATAGCGGTGTAGATATTTCCATGTTTACACAGATAGTGGTGTAGATATTTCCGTGTATATACACATGGCAGAGTAGATACCTCCATCTTTATGGAGATGGCAGTGTAGATATTTTCATGTTTATAGAGATGGCGGTGTAGATATTTCCATATTTATAGAGATAGCGGTGTAGATATTTCCATCTTTCTACAGATGGCAGTGTAGATATTTCCATGTTTATACAGATGGCCGTGAAGTTATTTCCATATTTATACAGATGTCTGTGTAGATATTTCCATTTGTATACAGATGGTATTGTATGTGTTTCCATGTTTATACAGATGTTGGTGTAGATATTTCCATGCTTATACAGTTGGCAGTGTAGATATTTCCATGTTTTTACAGATGGCAGTGTAGATATTTCAATGTTTATAGAGATGGCGCTGTAGATATTTCCATGTTTGTACAGATAACGGTGGAGATATTTCCATGTTTATACAGAGAGCAGTGGAGATATTTCCATGTTTATACACATAGCGGTGTTCATATTTCCATGTTTATAGAGACAGCGGTGTAGGTATTTCCATGTTTATACAGATAGCGGTGCAGATATTTCCATGTTTACACAGATGCCTATGCAGAAATTTCCATATATATACAGAGGGCTTTTTAGATATTTCTATGTTTAAACATTTGGCAGTGTAGATATTTAAATGTTCCTACACATGACTGTGTAGGTATTTCCATGTTTATACAAATGTCTTTGTAGATATTTCCATGTTTATAGAGATAGCGGTGCAGATATTTCCATGTTTATACAGATAGCGGTGTATATATTTCCATGTTTATACAGATCATGGTGTAGATATTTCCATGTTTATACCGATACCGGTGTAGATATTTCCATGTTTATACAGACCGCAGTGTAGATATTTCCATGTTTATAGAGATAACAGTGTAGATATTTCCATATTTGTACAGATGGAGGTGTTGATGTTTCCATCTGTACACAGATTGCCGTGTAGGTATTTCCATGTGTATTCAGATGGCATTGAAGATATTTCCATGTTTATACAGATGGTCGTGTAGATATTTCCATGTTTACACAGATGACTGTATTGGTACTTCCATGTTTATACAGATGGCGGTGTAGATATTTCCATGTTTATACAGATATCGGTGTAGATATTTCCATGTTTTTACAGATATCGGTGTAGATATTTCCATGTTTACACAGATTGCGGTGTAGATATTTCCATCTTTCTTCAGATGGCATTGTAGATACTTCCATGTTTATGCAGATGGCAGTGTAGATATTTCCATGTTTATATAGATGGTGGGGTAGATATTACCATGTTTATACAGATAGCGGTGTAGATATTTCCATGTTTATACAGATCGTGGTGAAGTTATTTCCATGTTTATACAGATCGCGGTGTAGATATTTCCATGTTTATACAGATAGCGGTGTAGATATTTCCATGTTTATACAGATAGCGTTGTAGATATTTCCATGTTTATACAGATAGCGGTGTAGATATTTCCATGTTTATAGAGATAGCGGTGTAGGTATTTCCATGTTTATAGACATAGCGGTGTAGATATTTCCATGTTTATATAGATGGCGTTGTAGATATTTCCATGTTTGTACCGATAGATGTGTTGGTATTTCAACGTTTATACAGATAGCGATGTAGATATTTCCATGTTTATACAGCTCGCGGTGCAGATATTTATATCTTTATACAGATGGCATTGTAGATATTTCCTTATTCACACAGATGGCGGTGTAGATGTTTCCATGTTTCTACAGATGGTGGAGTAGTTAGTTCCATGTTTATGGAGATGTCAGTGTAGATATTTTCATGTTTATAGAGATGGCGGTGTAGATATTTCCATGTTTATAGAGATAGCAGTGTAGATATTCACATGTTTATACAGATGGCTGTGAAGATATTTCCATGTGTATACAGATGGCATTGTAGATAATTCCATGTTTATACAGATGACTGTAGAGGTATTTCCATGTTTTACAGATGGCTGTGCAGATATTTCCATTGACATGCAGATGGCGGTGTAGATATTTCCATGTTTATACAGATAGCGGTGTAGATATTTCCATGTTTATACAGATAGCGGTGTAGATATTTCCATGTTTTCACAGATGGTGGTGTAGATATTTCCGTGTTTATACACATGCCGGAGTAGATACTTCCATCTTTATGGAGATGGCAGTGTAGATATTTTCATGTTTATAGAGATGGCGGTGTAGATATTTCCATATTTATAGAGATAGCGGTGTAGATATTTCCATCTTTCTACAGATGGCAGTGTAGATATTTCCATGTTTATACAGATGGCAGTGTAGATATTTCCATACTTATAGAGATGTCTGTGTAGATATTTCAATGTGTATACAGATGGTATTGTAGGTATTTCCATGTTTATACAGATGGTGGTGTAGATATTTCCATGTTTATTCAGATGACTGTGTAGATATTTCCATGTTTTTACAGATGGCAGTGTAGATATTTCAATGTTAATAGAGATGGCGCTGTAGATATCTCCATGTTTATACAGATCGCGGTGTAGATATTTCCATGTTTATACAGATAGCGGTGTAGATATTTCCATGTTTTTACAGATATCGGTGTAGATATTTCCATGTTTACACAGATTGCGGTGTAGATATTTCCATCTTTCTACAAATGGCATTGTAGATACTTCCATGTTTATGCAGATGGCGGTGTAGATATTTCCATGTTTATATAGATGGTGGTGTAGATATTACCATGTTTATACAGATAGCGGTGTAGATATTTCCATGTTTATAGAGATCGTGGTGAAGATATTTCCATGTTTATACAGATCGCGGTGAAGATATTTCCATGTTTATACAGATCGCGGTGTAGATATTTCCATGTTTATACTGATAGCGGTGTAGATATTTCCATGTTTATAGAGAGAGCGGTGTAGGTATTTCCATGTTTATAGACATAGCGGTGTAGATATTTCCATGTTTATATAGATGGCGTTGTAGATATTTCCATGTTTATACAGCTCGCGGTGCAGATATTTATATCTTTATACAGATGGCATTGTAGATATTTCCTTATTCACACAGATGGCGGTGTAGATGTTTCCATGTTTATACAGACGGCGGAGTAGTTAGTTCCATGTTTATGGAGATGGCAGTGTAGATATTTTCATGTTTATAGAGATGGCGGTGTAGATATTTCCATGTGTATAGAGATGGCATTGTAGATATTTCCATGTTTATACAGATGACTGTAGAGGTATTTCCATGTTTTACAGATGGCTGTGCAGATATTTCCATGTTTATAGAGATAGCGGTGTAGATATTTCCATGTTTGTACAGATGGCGTTGTTGATATTTCCATCTATACACAGATGGCCGTGTAGATATTTCCATGTTTATACAGATGGCAGCGTAGATATTTCCATGGACATGCAGATGGCGGTGTAGATATTTCCATGTTTATACAGACAGCGGTGTAGATATTTCCATGTTTTCACAGATTGTGGTGTAGATATTTCCGTGTTTATACACATGGCGGAGTAGACACTTCCATCTTTATGGAGATGGCAGTGTAGATATTTTCATGTTTATAGAGATGGCCGTGTAGATATTTCCATATTTATAGAGATAGCGGTGTTGATATTTCCATCTTTCTACAGATGGCAGTGTAGATATTTCCATGTTTATACAGATGGCGGTGTAGATATTTCCATACTTATACAGATGTCTGTGTAGATATTTCCATGTGTATACAGATGGTATTGTAGGTATTTCCATGTTTATACACATGGTGGTGAAGATATTTCCATGTTTATTCAGATGACTGTGTAGATATTTCCATGTTTTTACAGATGGCAGTGTAGATATTTCAATGTTTATAGAGATGGCGCTGTAGATATTTCCATGTTTATACAGATCGCGGTGTAGATATTTCCATGTTTATACAGATAGCGGTGTAGATATTTCCATGTTTTTACAGATATCGGTGTAGATATTTCCATGTTTACAAAGATTGCGGTGTAGGTATTTCCATCTTTCTACAGATGGCATTGTAGATATTTCCATGTTTATGCAGATGGCGGTGTATATATTTCCATGTTTATATAGATGGTGGTGTAGATATTACCATGTTTATACAGATAGCGGTGTAGATATTTCCATGTTTATACAGATCGTGGTGAAGATATTTCCATGTTTATACAGATCACAGTGTAGATATTTCCATGTTTATACAGATCGCTGTGTAGATATTTCCATGTTTATACAGATAGCGTTGTAGATATTTCCATGTTTATATAGATAGCGGTGTAGATATTTCCATGTTTATAGAGATAGCGGTGTAGGTATTTCCATGTTTATAGAGATAGCGGTGTAGATATTTCCATGTTGTACAGATGGCGTTGTTGATATTTCCATCTATACACAGATGTCCGTGTAGATATTTCCATGTTTATACAGATGGCAGCGTAGATATTTCCATGGACATGCAGATGGCGGTGTAGATATTTCCATGTTTATACAGACAGCGGTGTAGATATTTCCATGTTTTCACAGATGGTGGTGTAGATATTTCCGTGTTTATACACATGGCGGAGTAGATACTTCCATCTTTATGGAGACGGCAGTGTAGATATTTTCATGTTTATAGAGATGGCCGTATAGATATTTCCATATTTATAGAGATAGCGGTGTATATATTTCCATCTTTCTACAGATGGCAGTGTAGATATTTCAATGTTTATACAGATGGCGGTGTAGATATTTCCATACTTATAGAGATGTCTGTGTAGATATTTCCATGTGTATACAGATGGTATTGTAGGTATTTCCATGTTTATACAGATGGTGGTGTAGATATTTCCATGTTTATTCAGATGAATGTGTAGGTATTTCCATGTTTTACAGATGGCAGTGTAGATATTTCAATGTTTATAGAGATGGCACTGTAGATATTTCCATGTTTATACAGATCGCGGTGTAGATATTTCCATGTTTATACAGATAGCGGTGTAGATATTTCCATGTTTTTACAGATATCAGTGTAGATATTTCCATGTTTACACAGATTGCGGTGTAGATATTTCCATCTTTCTACAAATGGCATTGTTGATACTTCCATGTTTATGCAGATGGCGGTGTAGATATTTCCATGTTTATATAGATGGTGGTGTAGATATTACCATGTTTATACAGATAGCGGTGTAGATATTTTCATGTTTATACAGATCGTGGTGAAGATATTTCCATATTTATACAGATCGCGGTGTAGATATTTCCATGTTTATACAGATCGCGGTGTAGATATTTCCATGTTTATACAGATAGCGGAGTAGATATTTCCATGTTTATAGAGAGAGCGGTGTAGGTATTTCCATGTTTATAGACATAGCGGTGTAGATATTTCCATGTTTATATAGATGGCGTTGTAGATATTTCCATGTTTATACAGCTCGCGGTGCAGATATTTATATCTTTATACAGATGGCATTGTAGATATTTCCTTATTCACACAGATGGCGGTGTAGATGTTTCCATGTTTATACAGACGGCGGAGTAGTTAGTTCCATGTTTATGGAGATGGCAGTGTAGATATTTTCATGTTTATAGAGGTGGCGGTGTAGATATTTCCATGTGTATAGAGATGGCATTGTAGATATTTCCATGTTTATACAGATGACTGTAGAGATATTTCCATGTTTTACAGACGGCTGTGCAGATATTTCCATGTTTATAGAGATAGCGGTGTAGATATTTCCATGTTTGTACAGATGGCGTTGTTGATATTTCCATCTATACACAGATGGCCGTGTAGATATTTTCATGTTTATACAGATAGCGGTGTAGATATTTCCATGTTTTTACAGATATCGTTGTAGATATTTCCATGTTTACACAGATTGCGGTGTAGGTATTTCCATCTTTCTACAGATGGCATTGTAGATATTTCCATGTTTATGCAGATGGCGGTGTATATATTTCCATGTTTATATAGATGGTGGTATAGATATTACCATGTTTATACAGATAGCGGTGTAGATATTTCCATGTTTATACAGATCGTGGTGAAGATATTTCCATGTTTACACAGATCGCGGTGTAGATATTTCCATGTTTATACAGATCGCGGTGTAGATATTTCCATGTTTATACAGATAGCATTGTAGATGTTTCCTTGTTTATACAGATAGCGGTGTAGGTATTTCCATGTTTATAGAGATAGCGGTGTAGGTATTTCCATGTTTATAGACATAGCGGTGTAGATATTTCCATGTTTATATAGATGGCGTTGTAGATATTTCCATGTTTATACCGATAGATGTGTTGGTATTTCCACGTTTATACAGAAAGCGATGTAGATATTTCCATGTTTATACAGCTCGCGGTGCAGATATTTATATCTTTATACAGATGGCATTGTAGATATTTCCTTATTAACACAGATGGCGGTGTAGATCTTTCCATGTTTATACAGATGGCGGAGTAGTTAGTTCCATGTTTATGGAGATGGCAGTGTAGATATTTTCATGTTTATAGAGATGGCGGTGTAGATATTTACATGTTTATACGGATGGCTGTGTAGATATTTCCATGTGTATACAGATGGCATTGTAGATATTTCCATGTTTATACAGATGACTGTAGAGGTATTTCCATGTTTTACAGATGGCTGTGCAGATATTTCCATGTTTATAGAGATAGCAGTGTAGATATTTCCATGTTTGTACGGATGGCGTTGATATTTCCATCTATACACAGATGGTCGTGTAGATATTTCCATGTTTATACAGATGGCAGCGTAGATATTTCCATGGACATGCAGATGGCGGTGTAGATATTTCCATCTTTATACAGATAGCGGTGTAGATATTTCCATGTTTTCACAGATGGTGGTGTAGATATTTCCGTGTTTATACACATGCCGGAGTAGATACTTCCATCTTTATGGAGATGGCAGTGTAGATATTTTCATGTTTATAGAGATGGCGGTGTAGATATTTCCATATTTATAGAGATAGCGGTGTAGATATTTCCATCTTTCTACAGATGGCAGTGTAGATATTTCCATGTTTATACAGATGGCGGTGTAGATATTTACATACTTATAGAGATGTCTGTGTAGATATTTCCATGTGTATACAGATGGTATTGTAGGTATTTCCATGTTTATACAGATGGTGGTGTAGATATTTCCATGTTTATTCAGATGACTGTGTAGATATTTCCATGTTTTTACTGATGGCAGTGTAGATATTTCAATGTTAATAGAGATGGCGCTGTAGATATCTCCATGTTTATACAGATCGTGGTGTAGATATTTCCATGTTTATACCGATAGCGGTGTAGATATTTCCATGTTTTTACAGATATCGGTGTAGATATTTCCATTTTTACACAGATTGCGGTGTAGATATTTCCATCTTTCTACAAATGGCATTGTAGATACTTCCATGTTTATGCAGATGGCGGTGTAGATATTTCCATGTTTATATAGATGGTGGTGTAGATATTACCATGTTTATACAGATAGCGGTGTAGGTATTTCCATGTTTATACAGATCGTGGTGAAGGTATTTCCATGTTTATACAGATCGCGGTGAAGATATTTCCATGTTTATACAGATCGCGGTGTAGATATTTCCATGTTTATACTGATAGCGGTGTAGATATTTCCATGTTTATAGAGAGAGCGGTGTAGGTATTTCCATGTTTATAGACATAGCGGTGTAGATATTTCCATGTTTATATAGATGGCGTTGTAGATATTTCCATGTTTATACAGCTCGCGGTGCAGATATTTATATCTTTATACAGATGGCATTGTAGATATTTCCTTATTCACACAGATGGCGGTGTAGATGTTTCCATGTTTCTACAGACGGCGGAGTAGTTAGTTCCATGTTTATGGAGATGGCAGTGTAGATATTTTCATGTTTATAGAGATGGCGGTGTAGATATTTCCATGTGTATAGAGATGGCATTGTAGATATTTCCATGTTTATACAGATGACTGTAGAGGTATTTCCATGTTTTACAGATGGCTGTGCAGATATTTCCATGTTTATAGAGATAGCGGTGTAGATATTTCCATGTTTGTACAGATGGCGTTGTTGATATTTCCATCTATACACAGATGGCCGTGTAGATATTTCCATGTTTATACAGATGGCAGCGTAGATATTTCCATGGACATGCAGATGGCGGTGTAGATATTTCCATGTTTATACAGAGAGCGGTGTAGATATTTCCATGTTTATACAGATCGTGGTGAAGATATTTCCATGTTTATACAGATCGCGGTGTAGATATTTCCATGTTTATACAGATCGCGGTGTAGATATTTCCATGTTTATACAGATAGCGGAGTAGATATTTCCATGTTTATAGAGAGAGCGGTGTAGCTATTTCCATGTTTATAGACATAGCGGTGTAGATATTTCCATGTTTATATAGATGGCGTTGTAGATATTTCCATGTTTATACAGCTCGCGGTGCAGATATTTATATCTTTATACAGATGGCTTTATAGATATTTCCTTATTCACACAGATGGCGGTGTAGATGTTTCCATGTTTATACAGACGGCGGAGTAGTTAGTTCCATGTTTATGGAGATGGCAGTGTAGATATTTTCATGTTTATAGAGATGGCGGTGTAGATATTTCCATGTGTATAGAGATGGCATTGTAGATATTTCCATGTTTATACAGATGACTGTAGAGGTATTTCCATGTTTTACAGACGGCTGTGCAGATATTTCCATGTTTATAGAGATAGCGGTGTAGATATTTCCATGTTTGTACAGATGGCGTTGTTGATATTTCCATCTATACAGAGATGGCCGTGTAGATATTTCCATGTTTATACAGATAGCGGTGTAGATATTTCCATGTTTTTACAGATATCGTTGTAGATATTTCCATGTTTACACAGATTGCGGTGTAGGTATTTCCATCTTTCTACAGATGGCATTGTAGATATTTCCATGTTTATACAGCTCGCGGTGCAGATATTTATATCTTTATACAGATGGCATTGTAGATATTTCCTTATTCACACAGATGGCGGTGTAGATGTTTCCATGTTTATACAGACGGCGGAGTAGTTAGTTCCATGTTTATGGAGATGGCAGTGTAGATATTTTCATGTTTATAGAGATGGCGGTGTAGATATTTCCATGTGTATAGAGATGGCATTGTAGATATTTCCATGTTTATACAGATGACTGTAGAGGTATTTCCATGTTTTACAGATGGCTGTGCAGATATTTCCATGTTTATAGAGATAGCGGTGTAGATATTTCCATGTTTGTACAGATGGCGTTGTTGATATTTCCATCTATACACAGATGGCCGTGTAGATATTTCCATGTTTATACAGATGGCAGCGTAGATATTTCCATGGACATGCAGATGGCGGTGTAGATATTTCCATGTTTATACAGAGAGCGGTGTAGATATTTCCATGTTTATTCAGATCGTGGTGAAGATATTTCCATGTTTATACAGATCGCGGTGTAGATATTTCCATGTTTATACAGATCGCGGTGTAGATATTTCCATGTTTATACAGATAGCGGAGTAGATATTTCCATGTTTATAGAGAGAGCGGTGTAGGTATTTCCATGTTTATAGACATAGCGGTGTAGATATTTCCATGTTTATATAGATGGCGTTGTAGATATTTCCATGTTTATACCGATAGATGTGTTGGTGTTTCCACGTTTATACAGAAAGCGATGTAGATATTTCCATGTTTATACAGCTCGCGGTGCAGATATTTATATCTTTATACAGATGGCATTGTAGATATTTCCTTATTCACACAGATGGCGGTGTAGATCTTTCCATGTTTATACAGATGGCGGAGTAGTTAGTTCCATGTTTATGGAGATGGCAGTGTAGATATTTTCATGTTTATAGAGATGGCGGTGTAGATATTTCCATGTTTATAGAGATAGCAGTGTAGATATTTACATGTTTATACGGATGGCTGTGTAGATATTTCCATGTGTATACAGATGGCATTGTAGATATTTCCATGTTTATACAGATGACTGTAGAGGTATTTCCATGTTTTACAGATGGCTGTGCAGATATTTCCATGTTTATAGAGATAGCAGTGTAGATATTTCCATGTTTGTACGGATGGCGTTGATATTTCCATCTATACACAGATGGTCGTGTAGATATTTCCATGTTTATACAGATGGCAGCGTAGATATTTCCATGGACATGCAGATGGCGGTGTAGATATTTCCATGTTTATACAGATAGCGGTGTAGATATTTCCATGTTTTCACAGATGGTGGTGTAGATATTTCCGTGTTTATACACATGCCGGAGTAGATAATTCCATCTTTATGGAGATGGCAGTGTAGATATTTTCATGTTTATAGAGATGGCGGTGTAGATATTTCCATATTTATAGAGATAGCGGTGTAGATATTTCCATCTTTCTACAGATGGCAGTGTAGATATTTCCATGTTTATACAGATTGCGGTGTAGATATTTCCATACTTATAGAGATGTCTGTGTAGATATTTCCATGTGTATACAGATGGTATTGTAGGTATTTCCATGTTTATACAGATGGTGGTGTAGATATTTCCATGTTTATTCAGATGACTGTGTAGATATTTCCATGTTTTTACAGATGGCAGTGTAGATATTTCAATGTTAATAGAGATGGCGCTGTAGATATCTCCATGTTTATACAGATCGCGGTGTAGATATTTCCATGTTTATACAGATAGCGGTGTAGATATTTCCATGTTTTTACAGATATCGGTGTAGATATTTCCATGTTTACACAGATTGCGGTGTAGATATTTCCATCTTTCTACAAATGGCATTGTAGATACTTCCATGTTTATGCAGATGGCGGTGTAGATATTTCCATGTTTATATAGATGGTGGTGTAGATATTACCATGTTTATACAGATAGCGGTGTAGGTATTTCCATGTTTATACAGATCGTGGTGAAGATATTTCCATGTTTATACAGATCGCGGTGAAGATATTTCCATGTTTATACAGATCGCGGTGTAGATATTTCCATGTTTATACAGATAGCGGAGTAGATATTTCCATGTTTATAGAGAGAGCGGTGTAGGTATTTCCATGTTTATAGACATAGCGGTGTAGATATTTCCATGTTTATATAGATGGCGTTGTAGATATTTCCATGTTTATACAGCTCGCGGTGCAGATATTTATATCTTTATACAGATGGCATTGTAGATATTTCCTTATTCACACAGATGGCGGTGTAGATGTTTCCATGTTTATACAGACGGCGGAGTAGTTAGTTCCATGTTTATGGAGATGGCAGTGTAGATATTTTCATGTTTATAGAGGTGGCGGTGTAGATATTTCCATGTGTATAGAGATGGCATTGTAGATATTTCCATGTTTATACAGATGACTGTAGAGATATTTCCATGTTTTACAGACGGCTGTGCAGATATTTCCATGTTTATAGAGATAGCGGTGTAGATATTTCCATGTTTGTACAGATGGCGTTGTTGATATTTCCATCTATACACAGATGGCCGTGTAGATATTTTCATGTTTATACAGATAGCGGTGTAGATATTTCCATGTTTTTACAGATATCGTTGTAGATATTTCCATGTTTACACAGATTGCGGTGTAGGTATTTCCATCTTTCTACAGATGGCATTGTAGATATTTCCATGTTTATGCAGATGGCGGTGTATATATTTCCATGTTTATATAGATGGTGGTATAGATATTACCATGTTTATACAGATAGCGGTGTAGATATTTCCATGTTTATACAGATCGTGGTGAAGATATTTCCATGTTTACACAGATCGCGGTGTAGATATTTCCATGTTTATACAGATCGCGGTGTAGATATTTCCATGTTTATACAGATAGCATTGTAGATGTTTCCTTGTTTATACAGATAGCGGTGTAGGTATTTCCATGTTTATAGAGATAGCGGTGTAGGTATTTCCATGTTTATAGACATAGCGGTGTAGATATTTCCATGTTTATATAGATGGCGTTGTAGATATTTCCATGTTTATACCGATAGATGTGTTGGTATTTCCACGTTTATACAGAAAGCGATGTAGATATTTCCATGTTTATACAGCTCGCGGTGCAGATATTTATATCTTTATACAGATGGCATTGTAGATATTTCCTTATTAACACAGATGGCGGTGTAGATCTTTCCATGTTTATACAGATGGCGGAGTAGTTAGTTCCATGTTTATGGAGATGGCAGTGTAGATATTTTCATGTTTATAGAGATGGCGGTGTAGATATTTACATGTTTATACGGATGGCTGTGTAGATATTTCCATGTGTATACAGATGGCATTGTAGATATTTCCATGTTTATACAGATGACTGTAGAGGTATTTCCATGTTTTACAGATGGCTGTGCAGATATTTCCATGTTTATAGAGATAGCAGTGTAGATATTTCCATGTTTGTACGGATGGCGTTGATATTTCCATCTATACACAGATGGTCGTGTAGATATTTCCATGTTTATACAGATGGCAGCGTAGATATTTCCATGGACATGCAGATGGCGGTGTAGATATTTCCATCTTTATACAGATAGCGGTGTAGATATTTCCATGTTTTCACAGATGGTGGTGTAGATATTTCCGTGTTTATACACATGCCGGAGTAGATACTTCCATCTTTATGGAGATGGCAGTGTAGATATTTTCATGTTTATAGAGATGGCGGTGTAGATATTTCCATATTTATAGAGATAGCGGTGTAGATATTTCCATCTTTCTACAGATGGCAGTGTAGATATTTCCATGTTTATACAGATGGCGGTGTAGATATTTACATACTTATAGAGATGTCTGTGTAGATATTTCCATGTGTATACAGATGGTATTGTAGGTATTTCCATGTTTATACAGATGGTGGTGTAGATATTTCCATGTTTATTCAGATGACTGTGTAGATATTTCCATGTTTTTACTGATGGCAGTGTAGATATTTCAATGTTAATAGAGATGGCGCTGTAGATATCTCCATGTTTATACAGATCGTGGTGTAGATATTTCCATGTTTATACCGATAGCGGTGTAGATATTTCCATGTTTTTACAGATATCGGTGTAGATATTTCCATTTTTACACAGATTGCGGTGTAGATATTTCCATCTTTCTACAAATGGCATTGTAGATACTTCCATGTTTATGCAGATGGCGGTGTAGATATTTCCATGTTTATATAGATGGTGGTGTAGATATTACCATGTTTATACAGATAGCGGTGTAGGTATTTCCATGTTTATACAGATCGTGGTGAAGGTATTTCCATGTTTATACAGATCGCGGTGAAGATATTTCCATGTTTATACAGATCGCGGTGTAGATATTTCCATGTTTATACTGATAGCGGTGTAGATATTTCCATGTTTATAGAGAGAGCGGTGTAGGTATTTCCATGTTTATAGACATAGCGGTGTAGATATTTCCATGTTTATATAGATGGCGTTGTAGATATTTCCATGTTTATACAGCTCGCGGTGCAGATATTTATATCTTTATACAGATGGCATTGTAGATATTTCCTTATTCACACAGATGGCGGTGTAGATGTTTCCATGTTTATACAGACGGCGGAGTAGTTAGTTCCATGTTTATGGAGATGGCAGTGTAGATATTTTCATGTTTATAGAGATGGCGGTGTAGATATTTCCATGTGTATAGAGATGGCATTGTAGATATTTCCATGTTTATACAGATGACTGTAGAGGTATTTCCATGTTTTACAGATGGCTGTGCAGATATTTCCATGTTTATAGAGATAGCGGTGTAGATATTTCCATGTTTGTACAGATGGCGTTGTTGATATTTCCATCTATACACAGATGGCCGTGTAGATATTTCCATGTTTATACAGATGGCAGCGTAGATATTTCCATGGACATGCAGATGGCGGTGTAGATATTTCCATGTTTATACAGAGAGCGGTGTAGATATTTCCATGTTTATACAGATCGTGGTGAAGATATTTCCATGTTTATACAGATCGCGGTGTAGATATTTCCATGTTTATACAGATCGCGGTGTAGATATTTCCATGTTTATACAGATAGCGGAGTAGATATTTCCATGTTTATAGAGAGAGCGGTGTAGCTATTTCCATGTTTATAGACATAGCGGTGTAGATATTTCCATGTTTATATAGATGGCGTTGTAGATATTTCCATGTTTATACAGCTCGCGGTGCAGATATTTATATCTTTATACAGATGGCTTTATAGATATTTCCTTATTCACACAGATGGCGGTGTAGATGTTTCCATGTTTATACAGACGGCGGAGTAGTTAGTTCCATGTTTATGTAGATGGCAGTGTAGATATTTTCATGTTTATAGAGATGGCGGTGTAGATATTTCCATGTGTATAGAGATGGCATTGTAGATATTTCCATGTTTATACAGATGACTGTAGAGGTATTTCCATGTTTTACAGACGGCTGTGCAGATATTTCCATGTTTATAGAGATAGCGGTGTAGATATTTCCATGTTTGTACAGATGGCGTTGTTGATATTTCCATCTATACAGAGATGGCCGTGTAGATATTTCCATGTTTATACAGATAGCGGTGTAGATATTTCCATGTTTTTACAGATATCGTTGTAGATATTTCCATGTTTACACAGATTGCGGTGTAGGTATTTCCATCTTTCTACAGATGGCATTGTAGATATTTCCATGTTTATACAGCTCGCGGTGCAGATATTTATATCTTTATACAGATGGCATTGTAGATATTTCCTTATTCACACAGATGGCGGTGTAGATGTTTCCATGTTTATACAGACGGCGGAGTAGTTAGTTCCATGTTTATGGAGATGGCAGTGTAGATATTTTCATGTTTATAGAGATGGCGGTGTAGATATTTCCATGTGTATAGAGATGGCATTGTAGATATTTCCATGTTTATACAGATGACTGTAGAGGTATTTCCATGTTTTACAGATGGCTGTGCAGATATTTCCATGTTTATAGAGATAGCGGTGTAGATATTTCCATGTTTGTACAGATGGCGTTGTTGATATTTCCATCTATACACAGATGGCCGTGTAGATATTTCCATGTTTATACAGATGGCAGCGTAGATATTTCCATGGACATGCAGATGGCGGTGTAGATATTTCCATGTTTATACAGAGAGCGGTGTAGATATTTCCGTGTTTATTCAGATCGTGGTGAAGATATTTCCATGTTTATACAGATCGCGGTGTAGATATTTCCATGTTTATACAGATCGCGGTGTAGATATTTCCATGTTTATTCAGATAGCGGTATAGATATTTCCATGTTTTTAGAGATATCGGTGTAGATATTTCCATGTTTACACAGATTGCGGTGTAGATATTTCCATCTTTCTACAGATGTCATTGTAGATAATTCCATGTTTATGCAGATGGCGGTGAATATATTTCCATGTTTATATAGATGGTGGTGTAGATATTACCATGTTTATACAGATAGCGGTGTAGATATTTCCATGTTTATTCAGATCGTGGTGAAGATATTTCCATGTTTCTACAGATCGCGGTGTAGATATTTCCATGTTTATACAGATCGCGGTGTAGATATTTCCATGTTTATACAGATAACGTTGTAGATATTTCCATGTTTATACAGATAGCGGTTTAGTTATTTCCATGTTTATAGAGATAGCGGTGTAGATATTTCCATGTTTGTACAGAAGGCGTTGTTGATATTTCCATCTATACACAGATGGCCGTGTAGATATTTCCATGTTTATACAGATGGCAGCGTAGACATTTCCATGGACATGCAGATGGCGGTGTAGATATTTCCATGTTTATACAGATAGCGGTGTAGATATTTCCATGTTTTCACAGATGGTGGTGTAGATATTTCCGTGTTTATACACATGGCGGCGTAGATACTTCCATTTTTATGGAGATGGCAGTGTAGATATTTTCATGTTTATAGAGATGGCGGTGTAGGTATTTCCATATTTATAGAGATAGCGGTGTAGATATTTCCATTTTTCTACAGATGTCAGTGTAGATATTTCCATGTTTATACAGATGGCAGTGTAGATATTTCCATACTTATACAGATGTCTGTGTAGATACTTCCATGTGTATACAGATGGTATTGTAGGTATTTCCATGTTTATACAGATGGTGGTGTAGCTATTTCCATGTTTATTCAGATGACTGTGTAGATATTTCCATGTTTTTACAGATGGCAGTGTAGATATTTCAATGTTTACAGTGATGGCTCTGTAGATATTTCCATGTTTATACAGATCGCGGTGTAGATATTTCCATGTTTATACAGATAGCGGTGTAGATATTTCCATGTTTATACTGATCGCGGTGTAGATATTTCCATGTTTATACACATCGCGGTGTAGATATTTCCATGTTTATACAGATCGTGGTGAAGATATTTCCATGTTTATACAGATCGTGGTGTACATATTTCCATTTTTATACAGATGGCGGTGTAGATATTTCCATGTTTGTACAGATGGCGTTGTTGATATTTCCATCTATACACAGATGGCCGTGTAGATATTTCCATGTTTATACAGATGGCAGCGTAGATATTTCCATGGACATGCAGATGGCGGTGTAGATATTTCCATGTTTATACAGATAGCGGTGTAGATATTTCCATGTTTTCACAGATGGTGGTGTAGATATTTCCGTGTTTATACACATGGCGCAGTAGATACTTCCATCTTTATGGAGATGGCAGTGTAGATATTTTCATGTTTATAGAGATGGCGGTGTAGATATTTCCACATTTATAGAGATAGCGGTGTAGATATTTCCATCTTTCTATAGATGGCAGTGTAGATATTTCCATGTTTATACAGATGGCGGTGTAGAAATTTCCATACTTATACAGATGTCTGTGTAGATATTTCCATGTGTATACAGATGGTATTGTAGGTATTTCCATCTTTATACAGATGGTGGTGTAGATATTTCCATGTTTATACAGATAACGGTGTAGATATTTCCATGTTTATACAGATAGCGGTGTAGATATTTCCATGTTTATAGAGATAGCGGTGTAGGTATTTCCATGTTTATAGACATTGCGGTGTAGATATTTCCATGTTTATATAGATGGCGTTGTAGCTATTTCCATGTTTATACCAATAGATGTGTTGGTATTTCCACGTTTATACAGATAGCGATGTAGATATTTCCATGTTTATACAGCTCTCGGTGCAGATATTTATATGTTTATACAGATGGCATTGTAGATATTTCCTTATTCACACAGATGGCGGTGTAGATGTTTCCATGTTCATAGAGATGGCGGAGTAATGAGTTTCATGTTTATGGAGATGGCAGTGTAGATATTTTCATGTTTATAGAGATGGCGGTGTAGATATTTCCATGTTTATAGAGATAGCAGTGTAGATATTTACATGTTTATACAGATGGCTGTGTAGATATTTCCATGTGTATACAGATGGCATTGTAGATATTTCCATGTTTATACAGATGACTGTAGAGGTATTTCCATGTTTTACTGATGGCTGTGCAGATATTTCCATGTTTATAGAGATAGCGGTGTAGATATTTCCATGTTTGTACAGAAGGCGTTGTTGATATTTCCATCTATACACAGATGGCCGTGTAGATATTTCCATGTTTATACAGATGGCAGCGTAGATATTTCCATGGACATGCAGATGGCGGTGTAGATATTTCCATGTTTGTACAGATCGCGTTGTAGATATTTCCATGTTTTCACAGATTGTGGTGTAGATATTTCCGTGTTTATACACATGTCGGAGTAGATACTTCCATCTTTATGGAGATGGCAGTGTATATATTTTCATGTTTATAGAGATGGCGGTGTAGATATTTCCAAATTTATAGAGATAGCAGTGTAGATATTTCCATCTTTCTACAGATGGCCGTGTAGTTATTTCCATGTTTTTTCAGATGGCGTTGTAGATATTTCCAAACTTATACAGATGTCTGTGTAGATATTTCCATGTGTATACAGATGGTATTGTAGGTATTTCCATGTTTATACAGATGGTGGTGTATTTATTTCCATGTTTATTCAGATGACTGAGTATATATTTCCATGTTTTTACAGATGGCAGTGTAGATATTTCAATGTTTATAGAGATGGCGCTGTAGATATTTCCATGTTTATACAGATCGCGGTGTAGATATTTCCATGTTTATTCAGATAGCGGTATAGATATTTCCATGTTTTTAGAGATATCGGTGTAGATATTTCCATGTTTACACAGATTGCGGTGTAGATATTTCCATCTTTCTACAGATGGCATTGTAGATAATTCCATGTTTATGCAGATGGCGGTGAATATATTTCCATGTTTATATAGATGGTGGTGTAGATATTACCATGTTTATACAGATAGCGGTGTAGATATTTCCATGTTTATTCAGATCGTGGTGAAGATATTTCCATGTTTCTACAGATCGCGGTGTAGATATTTCCATGTTTATACAGATCGCGGTGTAGATATTTCCATGTTTATACAGATAACGTTGTAGATATTTCCATGTTTATACAGATAGCGGTGTAGATATTTCCATGTTTATACAGATCGTGGTGAAGATATTTCCATGTTTATACAGATCGTGGTGAAGATATTTCCATGTTTATACAGATGGCGGTGTAGATATTTCCATACTTATACAGATGTCTGTGTAGATATTTCCATGTGTATACATATGGTATTTTAGGTATTTCCATGTTTATACAGATGGTGGTGTAGATATTTCCATGTTTTACAGATGGCAGTGTAGATATTTCAATGTTTATGGAGATGGCGCTGCAGATATTTCCATGTTTACACAGATCGCGTTGTAGATATTTCCATGTTTACACAGATTGCGGTGTAGATATTTCCATCTTTCTACAGATGGCATTGTAGATATTTCCAAGTTTATGCAGACGGCGGTGTAGATATTTCCATGTTTATATAGATGGTGGTGTAGATATTACCATGTTTATACAGATAGCGGTGTAGCTATTTCCATGTTTATACAGATCGTGGTGAAGATATTTCCGTGTTTATACAGATCGCGGTGTAGATATTTCCATGTTTATACAGATAGCGGTGTAGATATTTCCATGTTTATACAGATAGCGGTGTAGATATTTCCATGTTTATAGAGATAGCAGTGTAGGTATTTCCATGTTTATAGACATAGCGGTGTAGATATTTCCATGTTTATATAGATGGCGTTGTAGATATTTCCATGTTTATACCGATAGATGTGTTGGTATTTCGACGTTTATACAGATAGCGATGTAGATATTTCCATGTTTATACAGCTCGCGGTGCAGATACTTATATCTTTATACAGATGGAATTGTAGATATCTCCTTATTCACACAAATGGCTGTGTAGATGTTTCCATGTTTATACAGATGGCGGAGTAGTTAGTTCCATGTTTATGGAGATGGCAGTGTAGATATTTTCATGTTTATAGAGAGGCGGTGTAGATATTTCCATGTTTATAGAGATTGCAGTGTAGGTATTTCCATGTTTATACAGATGGCTGTGTAGATATTTCCATGTGTATACAGATGGCATTGTAGATATTTCCATGTTTATACAGATGACTGTAGAGGTATTTCCATGTTTTACAGATGGCTCTGCAGATATTTCCATGTTTATAGAGATAGCGGTGTAGATATTTCCATGTTTATACTGATAACGGTGTAGATATTTCCATGTTTATACAGAGGGCAGTGTGGATATTTCCATGTATATACAGACGACGGTGTAGATATTTCAATGTTTATACAGATAACGGAGTAGTTAATTCCATGTTTTCACAGGTAGCTGTGTAGATATTTCCAAGTTTACACAGATAGCGTTGTAAATATTTCCATATTTATGCAGATAACGGTGTAAATATTTCCATGTTTAAAGAGATAGTGGTGTAGGTATTTCCATGTTTATACATATAGCCGTGGAGATATTTCCAGGTTTATACATATAGCGATGTAGGTATTTTCATGTTCATACTGATAGCGGTGTATATATTTCCATGTTTATACAGAGAGTGGTGTAGATATTTCAATGCTTATACAGATAGTGGTGTAGATATTTCCATATTTATACAAATAGCGGTGGAGATATTTCCAGGTTTATGAAGATAGCGGTGGAGATATTTCCAAGTTTATACAGATAGCCGTGTAGATATTTCCATGTTTATACAGATATTGGTGTTGGTATTTCCCTGTGTATACAGATAGCGGTGTAGATATTTCCATGTTTATACAGCTCACAGTGTAGATATTTCCATCTTTATACAGATGGCAGTGTAGATATTTCCATGTTTATAGAGATAGAGGAGTAGATATTTCCATGTTTACCCTGATGGCAGTGTAGATAATTCCATGTTTATGGAGATGTCGGTGTAGATATTTTCATGTTTATAGAGATGGCGGTGTATATATTTCCATGTTTATAGAGATTGCAGTGTAGGTATTTCCATGTGTATAGAGATACCGGTGCAGATGTTTCTATGTTTATACTGATGGCTGTGTAGATATTTTCATGTCTATAAGAATGGCAGTGTAGATATTTTCATGTTAATAGAGATGGCTGTGAAGGTTTTTCCATGTATATACAGTTGACTGTGTAGATATTTCCATGTTTATACAGATGGCGGTGTAGATATTTCCATGTTTATATAGATAGCGGTGTAGATATTTCCATCTTTATAGAGATAGCGCTCTATATATTTCCATCTTTGCACAGATTGCGGTGAAGGTATTTCCATGTTTATACAGATAGCAGTGTAGATATTTCCGTTTATAGAGATAGCGGTGTAGTTATTTCCATGTTTATACAGATAACTGTGTAGGTGTTTCCATGCTTATACAGATGGCGGTGTAGATATTTCCATGTATATAGAAATAGCCATGTGGATATTTCCATGTTTATACACATAGCGGTGTAGACATTTCCAAGTTTATACAGATAGCGGTGTAGATATTTCCATATTTATACAGAGAGCAGTGTAGATATTTCCATGTTTATACAAGTAGAAGTGTAGATATTTCCATGTTTATGCAGATCGCGGTGTAGAAATTTCCATCTTTCTACAGATGGCAGTGTAAATTATTTCTATGTTTATATAGATGGCGGTGTAGATATTTCCAAGTTTACACAGAGGGCGGTATAGATATTTCCATGTTTATCCAGATGGAAATGTAGATATTTCCATGTTTATAGACATGGCGGTGTAGATATTTCTATGTTTACAGAGAGAGCGGAGTAGATAATTCCATGTTTATAGAGATGGCGGTGTAGGTATTTCCATGTTTGTGCAGATAGCGGTGTTGATATTTCCATTTTTATACAGCTCGCGGTGTAGATATTTCCATCTTTATACAGATGTCTGGGGGGATATTTCCATGTTTATAAAGATAGCAGTATAGACATATCCATGTTTACAGAGATGGCGGTGTAGATATTTCCATGTTTATGGAGATGGCGTTGTAGTTATTTTCATGTTTATAGAGACGGCGGTGTAGATATTTCCATGTTAATAAAGATTTTGGTGTAGATATTTCCATGTTTATAGAGATTGCAGTGTAGTTATTTCCATGTGTACAGAGATAGCGGTGCAGATATTTCCATGTATATACTGATGGCTGTGTAGATATTTCCATGTGTATACAGACGGCAGTGTAGATATTTCTATGTTTGTAGAGATGGTGTTGTAGATATTTCCATGTATATACAGATGACTGTGTAGATATTTCCATGTTTATACAGATCGCTGTGGAGATTTTTCCATGTTCATACAGATGGCCGTGTAGATATTTACAAATTTATACAGATAGCAGTGTAGATATTTCCAAGTTTATACAGATAGTGGTGTAGGTATTTCCATGTTTATAGAGACAGCGGTGTAGATATTTCCATGTTTATACTGATGGCAGTGTAGATATTTCCATGTGTATACAGATGGCAGTGTTGATATTTCCATGTTTATACAGATAGCGGTGTGGCTTTTTCCATGTTTATACAGATAGCGGTGAGGATACTTCCATGTTTATAGAGATGGCTGTGTAGATATTTCCCCGTTTATACACACGGCTGTGTAGATATTTACATGTTTATACAGATGGCACTGTGGATATTTCCATGTTTATACAGATAGTAGTGTAAAAATTTCCATCTTTGCACAGATTGCGGTGTAGATATTTCCATCTTTACACAGATAGCGGTGTAGATAATTCCATGTTTATACTGATAGCAGTGTAGGTATTTCCATGTTTATACTGATAGCGGTGTAGATATTTCCATATTTATACAGATAGCTGTGCAGATATTTCCAAGATTATACAGATAGCGGTGGAGATATTTCCGTGTTTATACAGATAGCAATGCAGATGTTTCCATGTTTATACAGATAGTGGTGTATATATTTCCATGTTTATACAGATAGTGGTGTAGATATTTCCATGCTTATACAGATAGTGGTGTAGATATTTCCATATTTATACAGATAGTGTTGGAGATAGTTCCATGTTTATGCAGATAGCGGTGGAGATATTTCCATGTTTATACAGATGGAGTTGTAGATATTTTCATGTTTATACCAATAACGGTGTAGGTATTTCCAAGTTTATACAGATAGCCGTGTAGATATTTCCATGTTTCTACAGATATTGCTGAAGTTATTTCCATCTGTATACACATAGCGGTGTAGGTATTTCCATGGTTATACAGCTCACCGTGTAAATATTTCCATCTTTATACAGGTGGCAGTGTAGGTATTTCCATGTTTATAGAGATAGTGGTGTAGATATTTCCATGTTTACCCAGATGGCGGTGTAGATGGTTCCATGTTTATGGAGATGGCGTTGTAGATATTTTCATGTTTTTAGAGATGGAGTTGTAGATATTTCCATGTTTATAGAGATTGCAGTGTATATATTTCCATGTTTATGTAGATTGCAGTGTAGGTATTTCCATGTGTATAGAGATAGCGGTGCAGATGTTTCCATGTTTATACTGATGGCTGTGTAGATATTTCCATGTGTATACGAATGGCAGTTTAGATATTTTCCTGGTTATAGAGATGGTTGTGAAGATATTACCATGTATATTCAGATGACTGTGTAGATATTTTCATGTTTATACAGATAGCGCTGTATATATTTGCATCTTTGCACAGATTGCGGTGCAGATATTTCCATGTTTATACAGATAGCAGTGTAGATATTTCCATGTTTATAGAGATAGCGGTGTAGATATTTCCATGTTTATACAGAAAACTGTGTGGTATTTCCATGTTTATACAGATGGCGGTGTAGATATTTCCATGTTTATAGAAATAGCCATGTGGATATTTCCATGTTTATACAGATACCGGTGTAGACATTTCCATGTTTATGCAGTTAGCGGTGCAGATATTTCCATATTTATACAGAGAGCAGTGTAGATATTTTCATGTTTATACACGTAAAGGTGTAGATATTTCCATGTTTATGCAGATCGCGTTGTAGATATTTCCATCTTTCTACAGAGCAGTGTAGATTATTCAATGTTTATACAGATGGTGGTGTAGATATTTCCAAATTTACACAGAGGGCGGTATAGATATTTCCATGTTTATCCAGATGGAAGTTTAGATATTTCCATGTTTATAGAGATGGCGGTGTAGATATTTCTATGTTTATAGAGATAGCAGTGTAGATAATTCCATGTTTATAGAGATGGCGGTGTAGGTATTTCCATGTTTATAGAGGTAGTGGTGTAGATATTTCCATGTTTATAGAGATAGCGGTGTAGATATTTCCATGTTTTTACAGATAGTGGTGTTGGTATTTCCCTGTTTATACTGATAGCGATGTAGATATTTCCATGTTTATACAGCTCGCGGTGTAGATATTTCCATCTTTATAGAGATGGCAGTGTAGATATTTCCAAGTTTATACAGATAGCAGTGTAGATATTTCCATGTTTACACAGATGGCGTTGTAGATATTTCCATGTTTATGGAGATGGCGTTGTAGATATTTTCATGTTTATAGAGACGGCGGTGTATATATTTACCTGTTTAGAAAGATTTTGGTGTAGATATTTCCATGTTTATAGAGATTGCGGTGTAGGTATTTCCATGTGTACAGAGAGAGCGGTGCAGGTGTTTCCATCTTTATACTGATGGCTGTGTAGATATTTCCATGTGTATACAGATGGCAGTTTAGTTATTTCCATGTTTGTAGAGATGGTGTTGTAGATATTTCCATGTATATACAGTTGACTGTGTAGATATTTCCATATTTATACAGACAGCGGTTTAGATATTTCCATGTATATACAGATAGCGGTGGAGATATTTCCATGTTTACACAGAGACCGGTGCAGATATTTCAATGTTTATACAGATGGAGGTGTAGATATTCCCATGTTTATGCAGATAACTGTGTAGATATTTCCATGTTTTTACAGATGGCGGTGAAGATATTTCCATGTTTATACAGATAGCGGTGTGGCTATTTCCATGTTTATAGAGATAGCGGTGTAGGTATTTCCATGTATATGCAGATGACTGTGAAGGTATTTCCATGTTTAAACTGATAGCGGTGACGATATTTCCATGTTTACACAGATGGCAGTGTAGATAGTTCCATGTTTATGAAGGTGGGGGTGTAAATATTTTCATGTTTATACAGATGTCGGTGTAGTTATTTCCATTTTTGTAGACATGGCGGTGTAGGCACTTCCATGTTTATAGAGATTCTGGTGTAGGTATTTCCATGTGTATAGAGATGATAGCGGTGCAGATGTCTCCACGTTTATACTGAAGGCTGTGTAGATATTTCCATGTGTATTCAGATGGCAGTGTAAATATTTCCATGTTTATAGAGATGGTGGTTTATATATTTCCATGTATATACAGATTACTGTGTAGATATTTCCATGTTTATAGAGATGGCGGTGTAGATATTTCCATGTTTATAGAGTTAGCAGTGTAGATATTTCCATGATTATACAGATAGCGGTGCAGATATTTCCATGTTAATAGAGATAGTGTTGTAGATATTTCCATCTTTGCACAGACTGCGGTGTAGATATTTCCATCTTTAAACAGATAGCGTTGTAGAAGTTTCCATGTTTATAGAGATAGCGGTGGAGGTATTACCATGTTTATACAGATAGCGATGTAGTTATTTCCGTGCTTATACAGTCGGCAGTGTAGGTAATTCCATGTTTATACAGAGGGAGGTGTAGATATTCCCATGTTTATTCTGGCGTTATTCAGAATAACGCCATGTTTTTAAAGATGGCGTTGTAGATATTTCCATGTTTATACAGATATCGGTGTGGCTATTTCCGTGTTTATAGAGATTGCGGTGAAGATATTTCCATGTATATGCAGATGACTGTGTAGATATTTCCATGTTTATGCAGATAGCGCTGTAGATATTTCCATGTTTATACAGATGGTGGTGGAGATATTTCCATGTTTATACAGATGGCGGTGTAGATATTTCCAAGTTTATACAGATCGCGGTGTAGATATTTCCATGTTTCTACAGATAGCGGAGTAGATATTTCCATTTTTATAGAGATTGCCGTGTAGTTATTTCCATGTTTATAGAGATAGCGGTGTAGATATTTACATGTTTATACAAATGGCTGTGTAGATATTTAAATTTTTATACAGATGGATGTGTAGATATTTCCACGTTTATACAGATGACTGTGTAGATAATTCCATGTTTTTACAGACGGCTGTGTAGATATTTCCATGTTTGTACAGATAGCGGTGTAAATATTTCCATGTTTATACAGATGACTGTGTAGGTATTTCCATGTTTATGCAGATGTCGGTATAGATATTTCCATGTTTATAGAGATAGCCATGTAGATATTTCCATGGTTGTAGAGATAGCTGTGTAGGCATTTCCATGTTTATAGAGATAGCGGTGAAGCTATTTCCATATTTAATCAGATAGCGGTGTATATATTTCCATGTTTATACAGATAGCAGTGTAGATATTTCAATGTTTATAGAGATGGCGGTGTAGATATTTCCATGTTTATACAGATAGCGGTGTAGATATTTCCATGTTTATACAGACAGCGGTGTAGATATTTCCATGTTTACAGAGATAGCGCTGTAGAAATTTCCATATTTGCACAGATTGCGGTGTAGATTTTTCCATCTTTACACAGATAGCACTGTACATAAATCCATGTTTACACAGATAGCTGTGTTGATATTTCCATGTTTACACAGAAAGTGTTGTAGATATGTCCATGTTTATACAGATAGCGGTGTAGATATTTCCATGTTTATGCAGATAGCGCTGTAGATATTTCCATGTTTATACAGATGGCTGTGTAGATATTTCCATGTGTATACAGATGGCAGTGTAGATATTTCCATGTTTATACAGAGGGAGGTGTAGAGATTTCAATATTTATACAGATGACAGTGTAGATATTTCCTTGTTTTACAGATGATGGTGTAGATATTACCATGTTTATACAGATAGCGGTGTGGCTATTTCCATTTTATAGAGATAGCAGTGTAGATATTTCCATATTTATAGAGATAGCTCTGTAGATATTTCCATGTATATATAGATGGCAGTGTAGATATTTCCATGTTTACACAGATAGTGGTGTAGATATTTCCACGTTTACACAGATGACTGTGTAGGTATTTCCATGTTTATACAGATAGCGGTGTAGACATTTCCATGTTTATACAGATAGCGTTGTAGATATTTCCATATTTTTACAGATAGCGGAGTAGGTATTTCCATGTTTATACAGATAGCAGCACAGATATTTCCATGTTTATAAAGATACATGTGTAGATATTACCATGTTTATACAGATCGTGTTCCAGATATTTCCATGCTTATACAGATAGCGGTGTAGATATTTCCATGTTTGAACAGATAGCGGTGTAGATATACCCATGCTTACAGTGATAGCGGTGTAGATATTTCTATATTTGCACAGATTGCGGTGTGGATATTTCCATCTTTACACAGATAGCGGTGTAGGTATTTCCATATTTACACAGAGAGCGGTGTACATGTTTCCATGTTTATACAGATAGCGGTGTAGATATTTCCATGTTTATACAGATAGCGGTGTGGATATTTCCATGATTATACAGATAGCGTTGAAGATATTTCCGTGTTTATACAGGTAGCGGTGTTGGTATTTCCATGTTTATACAGACAGCGGTGTAGATATTTCCGTGTTTATACAGCTCGCAGTGTTGATATTTCCATCTTTATACATATGGAAGTGTAGGTATTTCCATGTTAATAGAGATAGCGGTGTACATATTTCCATGTTTATACAAATAGCGTGGTAAATATTTCCATGTCTATAGAGACATCTGTGTAAATATTTCCATGTTTATTCAGGGAGCGGTTTAAATGTTTACACTTTTACAGAGATAGCGGTGTAGATATTTCCACGTTTATACAGAAAGTGGTTTAGATATTTCCACGTTTACAGAGATAGCGGTGCAGATATTTCCACGTTTATAGAGATAGTGGTGTAGATATTTCCACGTTTATACACATAGCGGTGTAGATATTTCCACGTTTACAGAGATAGCGGTGAAGATATTTGCAAGTTTATACAGATAGCGGTGTAGATATTTCTACGATTATACTGATATCTGTGTAGATATTTCCACGTTTATAGATATAGCGGTGTAGATATTTCCATGTTTATAGAGATAGCGGTGTACATATTTCCATGTTTACAGAGACACCGTTGTATATATTTGCACGTTTACAGAGTTAGCGGTGTAGATATTTCCATGTTTATAGAGACAGCCCTGTAGATACTTCCACCTTTATAGAGATAGCCGTGTAGATATTTCCAAGTTTATGGGGAAAGCGGTGTAAATATTTACATGTTCATAGAGACAGCGGTGTAGTTATTTCCATGTTTTTAGAGACAGCGTCATAGATATTTCCATGTAAATAAAGATAGCGGTGTAGATCTTTCCATGTTTATAGAGACAGCAGTGTAGCTATTTCCATGTTTATACAGATACCGGTGTAGATATTTCTATGTTTTCACAGATAGCTGTGTAGATATTTCCATCTTTACACAGATAGCGTTGTAGATATTTCCAGGTTTATAGAGATTGCGGTGGAGATTTTACCATGTTTATACAGATGGCGGTGTAGATATATTCATGTTAAGACAGATAGCGGTGTAAATATTTCCATGTTTATACCGATAGCGTTGAAGATATTTCCAGGTTTATACAGATAGCGGTTTAGATATTTCCACGTTTACAGAGATAGCGGTGCAGATATTTCCATGTTTATACTGATGGCTGTGTAGATTTTTCCATGTGTATACAGATGGCAGGTGAAATATTTCCATGTTTATTCTGGTGGAGGTGTGGATATTTCCATGTTTGTACAGATGACTGTGTACATATTTCCTTGTTATTACAGATGTCGGTGTAGATATTTCGATGTTTATAGAGATAGCAGTGTGGATATTTCCATGATTATACAGATGGCGGAGTTGGTTTTTCCATGTTTTTACAGATAGCAGTGTAGATATTTCCATGTTTATACAGCTCGTGGTCTTGCTATTTCCATCTTTATACAGATGGCAGTGTAGCTATTTCCAAGTTTATAGAGATAGCGGTGTACATATTTCCATGTTTATACACATAGCGTAGTAAATACTTCCATGTTTATAGAGATAGCAGTGTAAATATTTCCTTGTTTATACAGATAGCCGTTTAAATGTTTAGTCATTTACAGAGATATCGGAGTAGATATTTCCACGTTTATACAGAATGTGGTGTAGATATTTCCACGTTTACAGAGATAGCGGTGTAGATATTTCCACGTTTATACAGGTAGCGGTGTAGATATTTCCACTTGTATACACATAGCGGTGTAAATATTTCCATTTTATAGAGATAGCGGTGTAGTATTTGCATGTTTATACAGGTAGCGGTGTAGATATTTACAAGTTTATACTGATAGCGGTGTAGATATTTCCACGTTTATAGAGATAGCGGTGTAGATATTTCCAAGTTTATAGAGATAGCGGTGTAGATATTTCCATGTTTACAGAGACAGCGGTGTAGATACTTCCACCTTTATAGAGATAGCCGTGTAGATATTTCCAAGTTTATGGAGACAGCGGTGTAGATATTTGCATGTTTATAGAGACAGCGGTGAAGATATATCCGTGTTTTTAGAGACAGCTGTGTAGATATATCCATGTTTATAATGATTGCGGTATAGATATTTCCAAGTTTATAGAGACAGCAGTGTAGATATTTCCATGTTTATACAGACTGTGGTGTAGTTATTTCTATCTTTATAGAGATAGCAGTGTAGATATTTCCATGCTTATACTGATAGCGGTGTAGGTATTTCCATGTTTATTCAGATGGCGGTGTAGTTATTTCCATGTTTATACAGATGGCGGTGTACATAATTCAGTCTTTATACAGATATCGGAGTAGCTATTTCCATGTTTATACTGATAGCGGTATAGATATTTCCATTTTTACACAGATAGCTGTTTAGATATTTCCATGTTTACTCAGATAGCGTTGTAGATATTTCCATATTTATACAGATAGCGGTGAAGATATTTCCATGTTTATACAGATAGCGGTGTAGATATTTCCATGTTTATACAGATAGCGGTGTAGATATTTCCATGTTTATACAGACAGCAGTGTAGATATTTCCATCTTTATACTGATAACAATGTGGAGGTTTCCATGTTTATAGTGATAGCGGTGCAGATATTTCCATATTCATACAAATACTGATGTAGATATTTCCTTGTTTATTCAGATGGCGGTGTAGATAGTTCCATGTTTATACAGATAACTGTGTAGTTATTTCCATGCTTACACAGATGGCGGTGTAGATATTTCTATGTTTATAGAAATAGCCATGTGGATATTTCCATGTTTGTACTGATAGTGGTGTAGACATTTCCATGTTTATACAGAGAGCGGTGTAGATATTTCCATATTTATACAGAGAACAGTGAAGATATTTCCATGTTTATACAGGTAGAGGTGTAGATATTTCCATGTTTATGCAGATCGCGGTTTAGATATTTCCATCTTTCTACAGATGGCAGTGAAAATATTTCTATGTTTATACAGATGGCGGTGTAGATATTTCTAAGTTTACACAGAGGGCGATATAGATATTTCCATGAATATCCAGATGGAAGTGTAGATATTTCCATGTTTATAGACATGGCGATGTAGATATTTCTATGTTTATAGAGATAGCGGTGTAGATAACTCCATGTTTATAGAGATGGCGGTGTAGGTATTTCCATGTTTGTGCAGATAGCGGTGTGGATATTTCCATGTTTATACAGCTCGCGGTGTAGATATTTCCATCTTTATACGGATGGCAGTGTGGATATTTCCATGTTTATACAGATAGCAGTGTAGATATTTCCATGTTTACAGAGATGGCGGTGTAGATATTTCCATATTTATGGAGATAGCGTTGTAGATATTTTCATGTTTATAGAGACGGCGGTGTGGATATTTCCATGTTTATAAAGATTGTGGTGTAGATATTTCCATGTTTATAGAGATTGCAGTGTAGGTATTTCCATGTGTACAGAGATAGCGGTGCAGATGTTTCCATGTATACACTGATGGCTGTGTAGATATTTCCATGTGTATACAGATGGCAGTGTAGATATTTCCATGTTTGTAGAGATGGTGTTGTAGATATTTCCATGTATATACAGATGACTGTGTAGATATTTCCATATTTAAACAGATAGCGGTGGAGATATTTCCATGTTTATACAGATCGCGGTGTAGATTTTTCCATGTTCATACAGATGGCCGTGTAGATATTTCCAAGTTTATAGAGATGGCGGTGTAGATATTTCCATGTTTATACAGATGACTGCCTAGATATTTCCATGTTTATACATATTGTGGTGTAGGTATTTCCATGTTTATAGAGATAGTGGTGTAGATATTTTCCTGTTTATACAGATAGCAATGCAGATATTTCCATGTTTATAGAGATAGCGATGTAGAGATTTCCATCTTTGCACAGATTGCGGTGTAGATATTTCCATCTTTACACAGATAGCGGTGTAGATATTTCCATGTTTACACAGATAGCTGTGTAGATATTTCCATGATTACACAGAAAGCGTTGTAGATATTTCCAAGTTTATAGAGATAGCAGTTTAGATATTTCCATGTTTATACAGATAGCGGTGTAGATATTTCAATGTTTATACAGATAGCGATATGGATATTTCTATGTTTACGCAGATAATGGTGTGGATATTTCCATGTTTTTACAGATATCAGTGTAGATATTTTCATGTTTACACAGTTAGCTGTATAGATATTTCCATGTTTACACAGATAGCGGTGTAGATATTTCCATGTTTGTACAGCTAGCGGTGCAGATATTCCCATCTTTATACAGATGACGGTGAAGATATTTCCATGTTTATACAGATGGTGTTGTAGATATTTCCATGTTTATACAGATAGCGTTTTACTTCTTTCCATCTTTACACAGATAGCGGTGTAGATATTTCCATCTTTGCAGAGCTTACGGTGTAGAAATTCGAATCTTTACACATATAGCGCTGAAGACATTTCCATGTTTACACAGATAGATGTGTAGATATTTCCACGTTTACACAGATATTGTTGTAGATATTTCCAAGTTTATACAGATAGCGGTGGAGATATTTGCATGTTTATACAGATGGCGGTGAAGGTATTTCCATCTTCATAGTGATAGCAATGTAGATATTTCCATGTTTATAAAGATAGCGATGTACGTATTTCCATGTTTATACAGATTGCGGTGTAGATAATTGCATTTTTATACAGATATCGGTGTAGATATTTTCATGTTTATATAGATCGCGGTGTAGATATTCCCATGTTTATACAGATAGCTCTGGAGATATTTCCATGTTTATACAGATAGCGGTGTAGATATTTCCATGTTTATACAGATAGCAGAGTAGATATTTCCATGTTTACACAGATAGCGGTATAGATATTTCCATTTTTACAATGAAAGCGGTGTAAATATTTCCATCTTTACACAGATAGCGCTGTAGACATTTCCATGTTTACACAGATAGCGGTGTAGACATTTCAATGTTTACACAGATAGCGTTGTAGATATTTCCATGTTTATACAGATAGCAGGGTTGTTATTTCCATGTTTATAAAGATCGTGGTGTAGATCTTTCCATGTTTATACAGATAGCGGTGTAGGTATTTCCATGTCCATACAGATAGCTGTGTAGATATTTCCATGTTTATACAGATAGCGGTGTAGGTATATCCATGTTTATACAGATAGCAGTGTAGATATTTCCATTTTTCTTCAGATGGCGGCGTAGATATTTCCAAGTTTATACATATGGCGGTATAGATATTTCCATGTTTATAGAGATGGCATTGTAGTTAGTTCCACGTTTATGGAGATGGCAGTGTAGATATTTTCATGTTTATAGAGATGGCGGTGTAGATATTTCCATGTTTAAAGAGATAGGGGTGTAGGTATTTCCATGTTTACACACGGCTGTGCAGATATATCCATGTGAATACAGATGGCATTGTAGATATTTCCATGTTTATACAGATGGTGGTGTAGATATTTCCAGGTTTATACAGATGACTGTGTAGATATTTCCATGTTTTTACAGATGGTGGTGTGGATATTTCCATGTTTTTACAGATGGCGTTGTAGATATTTCCAGGTTGAAGCAGATGGCGGTTTAGATATTTCCATGTTTACAGTGATAGCAGTGAAGATAATTTCATGTTTATGCAAATGGTGGTGAAGGTATTTCCATGTTTATAGAGATAGCGGTGTAAATATTTCCATAGTTATACAGATGGTGGTGTAGATATTTCCAGTTTTATGCAGATAGCGGTGTAGGTATTTCCATGTTTATACAGGTAATGGTGTAGATATTTCCATGTTTATACAGATAGTGGTGTAGATCTTTCCATGTTTATATAGATCGTTGTGTAGATATTTCCATGTTTATACAGACAGCGGTGAAGTTATTTCCATGTTTATACAGATAGCGGTGTAGATATTTCCATATTTATACAGATATAGGGGTAGATATTTCCATGTTTATACAGATAGCGGTGTAGATATTTCCATGTTTATACAGATCGTGGTGTAGATATTTCGATGTTTATACAGATAACGGTGTAGATATTTCCATGTTTTTACTGATGTCGGTGGAGGTATTTCCATGTTTATAGAGACAGCGGTGTAGATATTTCCATGTTTACACAGATGGCGGTGTAGATATTTCCACGCTTATAGAGATAGCCGTGTAGATATTTCCATATTTATACACATGTTGGTGTAGATATTTCCATGTTTATATAGATGGCGGTGTAGGTATTCACATGTTTATACTGATAGAAGTGTAGATATATCCATATTTATACAGAAGATGGTGTAGTTATTTCCATGTTTATACAGATCACAGTGTAGATATTTCCATGTTTATACAGATGGTGGTGTAGATATTTGCATGTTTATAGAGATAGCGGTGTAGATATTTCCATTTTTATACAGATATCGGTGAAGATATTTCCATGTTTATACTTTTGGCGGTGTAGATATTTCCATGTTTAGACAGGTAACGGTGGAGATATTTCTATGTTTATACAGACAGCAGTGGGGATATTTCCATGTTTATACACATAGCCGTGTACATATTTCCATATTAATAGAGACAGCGGTGTAGGTATTTCCATGTTTATACAGATAGCGGTGCAGCTATTTCCATGTTTATACAGATGCCTATGCAGATATTTCCATATTTATACAGAGGGCTGTGTAGATATTTCTATGTTTATACAGATGTCAGTGTAGATATTTCCATGTTCCTACACATGACTGTGTAGGTATTTCCATGTTTAAACAGATGGCTTTGTAGATATTTCCATGTTTATAGAGATAGCGGTGCAGATATTTCCATGTTTATACAGATAGCGGTGTATATATTTCCATGTTTATACAGATCGTACTGTAGATATTTCCATGTTTATACAGATACCGGTGTAGATATTTCCATGTTTATACAGACCGCAGTGTAGATATTTCCATGTTTATAGAGATAGCAGTGTAGATATTTACATGTTTGTACAGATGGCGGTGTTGATGTTTCCATCTATACACAGATTGCCGTGTAGGTATTTCCATGTGTATACGGATGGCATTGTAGATATTTCCATGTTTATACAGATGGTGGTTTAGATATTTCCATGTTTACACAGATGACTGTATAGGTATTTCCATGTTTATACAGATGGTGGTGTAGATATTTCCATGTTTATAGAGATAGCTTTGCAGAAATTTCCATATTTATACAGATAACGGTGTAGAAATTTCCATGTTTATACAGATATCTGTGTAAATATTTCCATGTTTATACAGATCACGGTGTAGGTATTTCCATGTTTATAGAGATAGCGGTGTATATATTTCCATGTTTATACAGATAGCGGTGTATATATTTCCATGTTTATACAGAGCGTAGTGTAGATATTTCCATGTTTATACAGATACCGGTGTAGATATTTCCATGTTTATACAGACCGCATTGTAGATATTTCGATGTTTATAGAGATAGCGGTGTAGATATTTCCATGTTTCTACAGATGGCGGTGTTGATGTTTCCATCTATACACAGATTGCCGTGTAGGTATTTCCATGTGTATACAGATGGCATTGTAGATATTTCCATGTTTATACAGATTGTGGTGTAGATATTTCCATGTTTATACTGATAACTGTTTAGGTATTTCCATGTTTTTACAGATGTCATAGTAGTTATTTCCATGTTTATAGAGATAGCAGTGTAGATATTTCCATGTTTATACAGATGGCGGTGTAGATATTTCCATGTTTATAGAGATAGCGGAGTAGATATTTCCATATTTATACAGATAACGGTGTAGAAATTTCCATGATTATACAGATAGCGGTGTAAATATTTCCATGTTTATACAGATCACGGTGTGAATATTTCCTAGTTTATACAAATAGCGGTGTAGTTATTTCCATGTTTATACAGATAGTGGTGTAGATATTTCCATGTATATACAAATGGCTGAGTAGATATTTCCATGTTTATACAGATGGCTTTGTAGATATTTCCATGTTTATACAGATGACTTTGTAGGTATTTCCATGTTTATACAGATGGCGGTGTAGATATTTGCATGTTTATAGAGATAGCTGTGTAGATATTTCCATGTTTATACAGATAGCGGTGTAGATATTTCCAAGTTTATACAGATCGCTGTGTAGATACTTCCATGTTTATACAGATAGCGGTGTAGATATTTCCAAGTTTATACAGATCGCCGTGTGGATACTTCCATGTTTATACAGATCACGGTGTAGATATTTCCATGTTTATACAGATAGCAGTGTAGATATTTCCATGTTTTTACAGATATCGGTGTAGATATTTCCATGTTTACACAGATTGCGGTGTAGATATTTCCATCTTTCTACAGATGGCATTGTAGATATTTCCATGTTTATACAGATGGCGGTGTAGATATTTCCATGTTTATATAGATGGTGGTGTAGATATTACCATGTTTATACAGATAGCGGTGTAGAAATTTCCATGTTTATACAGCTCGTGGTGAAGATATTTCCATGTTTATACAGATCACGGTGTAGATATTTCCATGTCTATACAGATCGCGGTGTAGATATTTCCATGTTTATACATATAGCGATGTAGATATTTCCATGTTTAGAGAGATAGCAGTGTAGATATTTACATGTTTATACAGATGGCTGTGCAGATATTTCCACGTGTATACAGATGGCTTTGTAGATATATCCATGTTTATACAGATGACTGTATAGGTATTTCCATGTTTTTACAGATAGCAGTGCAGATATTTCCATGTTTATAGAGATAGCGGTGTAGATATTTCCATGTTTGTACAGATGGCGGTGCTGATATTTCCATCTATACACAGATGGCCATGTAGATATTTCCATGTTTATACAGATGGCGGTGTAGATATTTCCATGTGTATACAGCTGGTATTGTACGTATTTCCATGTTTATACAGATGGCGGTGTAGATATTTCCATATTTATACAGATAACGGTGTAGAAATTTCCATGTTTATACAGATAGCGGTGTAAATATTTCCATGTTTATACAGATCACGGGGTAGATATTTCCATGTTTATAGAGATAGCGGTGTAGATATTTCCATGTTTATACAGATAGCTGAGTAGATATTTCCATGTTTATACAGATGCCGGTGCAGATATTTCTATGGATATGTAGATGGTGGTGTAGATATTCCATGTATATACAGATAGCGCTGTACTTATTTCCATGTTTATATAGAGAGCGGTGTAGACATTTCCATGTATGTACACTTGGCTGTGTAGATATTTCCATGTTTATACAGATGGCGGTGTAGATATTTCCATGTTTATACAGATAACTTAGTAAGTATTTCCATGTTTATACAGATGGCGGTGTAGATATTTCGATGTTTATAGAGATAGCAGTGGAGATATTTCCATGTTTATACAGATAGCGGTGTAGATATTTCCATGTTTATACTGATCTCGGTGAAGGTATTTCCATGTTTATAGAGATGGCGGAGTAGATATTTCCATGTTCATAGAGATAGCGGTGTTGATTTTTCCATGTTTATAGAGATAGCTGTGTGGATATTTCCATGTTTATACAGATAGGGTTGTAGATATTTCCATGTTTATAGAGATGGCGTTGTAGATATTTCCATGTTTATACAGATAGGGGTGTAGATATTTCCATGTTTATAGATATGGCGGTGTAGATATTTCCATGTTTAAACAGGTCATGATGTACATATTTCCATGTTTATACAGATCGAGGTGTTGACATTACCATGTTTATAGGGATAGCGGTGCAAATATTTCCACATTTATACAGAGAGCGGTGTAGTTATTAGCATGTTTATACAGAAAGCGGTGTAGATATTTCCATGTATAAACAGATGTCTGTGTATATATTTCCAAGTTCAAACAGATAGCGGTGTAGATATTTCCTTGTTTATACAAATAGCGGTGTAGTTATTTCCATGTTTATACAGATAGGGGTGTATATGTTTCCATGAATATACAGATGGCTGTGTAGGTATTTCGATGTTTATACAGATGGCTGTGTAGATATTTCCATGTTTATACAGATGACTTTGTATGTATTTCCATGTTTATACAGATGGCGGTGTAGGTATTTCCATGTTTACAGAGATCGCTGTGTAGATATTTCCATGTTTATACAGATAGCGGTGTATATATTTCCATGTTTATACAGATAGCGGTGTACATATTTCCATGCTTCTAGAGATAGCGGTGTAGGTATTTCCATGTTTATAGACATAGCGGTGTAGATATTTCCATGTTTATATAGATGGCGCTGTAGATATTTCCATGTTTCAACAGAAACCGGTGCAGATATATCAATGTTTATACAGACCGCAGTGTAGATATATCCATGTTTATAGAGATAGCAGTGTAGATATTTCCATGTTTGTACATATGGCGGTGTTTTTGTTTCCATCTATACACAGATTGCCGTGTAGGTATTGCCATGGGTATACAGATGTCATTGTAGATATTTCCAGGTTTATACAGATGGTGGTGAAGATATTTCCATGTTTACACAGATGACTGTATAGGTATTTCCATGTTTATACAGATGGCGGTGTAGATATTTCCAAGTTTATAGAGATAGCGGTGTAGATAATCCATATTTATACAGATAGCGGTGTAGAAGTTTCCATGTTTATACAGATAGCGGTGTAAATATTTCCATGTTTATACAGATCACGGTGTAGGTATTTCCATGTTTATACAGACCGCGGTGTAGATATTTCCATGTTTATACAGATAGCGGTGCTGATATTTCCATGTTTGTACAGATGTCGGTGTTGATATTTCCATCTATACCCAGATGACCGTGTAGATATTTCCATGTTTATACAGATGGTGGCGCAGATATTTCCATGGATATGTAGATGGCGGAGTAGATATTTCCATGTTTATACAGATAGCGGTGTAGTTATTTCCATGTTTATATATATAGCGGTGTAAATATTTCCATCTATGAACACATGGGTGTGTAGATATTTCCATGTTTATACAGATAGCGGTGTAGATATTTCCATGTTTATAGAGATAGCGGTGTAGGTATTTCCATATTTATAGACATAGCGGTTTAGATATTTCCATGTTTATATTGATGGCATTGTAGATATTTCCATATTTATAACGATAGCGGTGTTGGTATTTCCACGTTTATACAGATAGCGATGTTGATATTTCCATGTTTATACAGCTCGCGGTGCATATATTTATATTTTTATAAAGATGGCATTGTAGATATTTCCTTGTTCACAGAGATGGCGGTGTAGATGTTTCCATGTTTATACAGATGGCGGAGAAGTTAGTTCCATGTTTATGGAGATGGCAGTGTAGATATTTTCATGTTTATAGAGATGGCGGTGTAGATATTTCCATGTTTATAGAGATAGCAGTGTAGATAATTTCATGTTTATACAGATGGCTGTGTAGATATTTCCATGGGTATACAGATCGCATTGTAGATATTTCCATGTTTATACAGATGACTGTATACGTATTTCCATGTTTTTACAGATGGCAGTGCAGATATTTCCATGTTTATAGAGATAACGGTGTAGATATTTCCATGTTTCTACAGATGGCGGTGTTGATATTTCCATCTATACACAGATGGCCGTGTAGTTATTTCCATGTTTATACAGATGGCGGCGTACATATTTCCATGGAGATGCAGATGGCGGTGTAGATATTTCCATGTTTAAACAGATAGCGGTGTAGATATTTCCATGTTTACACAGATAGTGGTGTAGATATTTCCGTGTTTATACACATGGCAGAGGAGATACCTCCAACTTTATGGAGATGGCAGTGTAGATATTTTCATGTTTATAGAGATGGCGGTGTAGATATTTCCATATTTATAGAGATAGCGGTGTTGATATATCCATCTTTCTGCAAATGGCAGTGTAGATATTTCCATGTTTATACAGATGGCCGTGTAGTTATTTCCTTATTTATACAGATGTCTGTGTAGTTATTTCCATGTGTATACAGATGGTATTGTAGGTATTTCCATGTTTATACAGATGGTGGTGTAGATATTTCCATGCTTACACAGTTAGCGGTGTAGATATTTCCATGTTTTTACAGATGGCAGTGTAGATATTTCAATGTTTATGGAGATGGCGCTTTAGATATTTCCATGTTTATACAGATAACGGTGGAGATATTTCCATGTTTATACAGAGAGCATTGGAGATATTTCCATGTTTATACACATAGCGGTGTACATATTTCCATGTTTATAGAGACAGCGGTGTAGGTATTTCCATGTTTATACAGATAGCGATGCAGATATTTCCATGTTTACACAGATGCCTATGCAGATATTTCCATATTTATACAGAGGGCTTTGTAGATATTTATATGTTTATACAGATGGCAGTGTAAATATTTAAATGTTCCTACACATGACTGTGTAGGTATTTCCATGTTTATAGAGATGTCTTTATAGATATTTCCATGTTTATAGAGATAGTGGTGCAGATATTTCCATGTTTAGACAGATAGCGGTGTATATATTTCCATGTTTATACAGATCATGGTGTAGATATTTCCATGTTTATTCAGATACCGGTGTGGATATTTCCATATTTATACAGACCGCAGTGTAGATATTTCCATATTTATAGAGATAGCAGTGTAGGTATTTCCATGTTTGTACAGATGGCGGTGTTGATGTTTCCATCTTTGTACAGATGGTGGTGTTGATGTTTCCATGTATAGACAGATTGCCGTGTAGGTATTTCCATGTGTATTCAGATGGCATTCAAGATATTTCCATGTTTTACAGATGGTGGTGTAGATATTTCCATCTTTACACAGATGACTGTATAGGTATTTCCATGTTTATACAGATGGCGGTGTAGATATTTTCATGTTTATAGAGATAGCTGTGTAGATATTTCCATGTTTATACAGATAGCGGTGTAGATATTTCCATGTTTATACAGATCGCGGTGTAGATATTTCCATGTTTATACAGATCGCGGTGTAGATATTTCCATCTTTATACAGATAGCGGTGTAGATATTTCCATGTTTATACAGATCGCGGTGTAGATATTTCCATGTTTATACAGATCGCGGTGTAGATATTTCCATCTTTATACAGATAGCGGTGTAGATATTTCCATGTGTTTACAGATAGCGGTGTACATAGTTCCATGTTTACACAGATGGCGGTGTAGATATTTCCATCTTTCTACAGATGGCATTGTAGATATTTCCATGTTTATACAGATGGCGGTGCAGATATTTCCAAGTTTATACAGATGGTGGTGTAGATATTTCCATGTTTATACAGATCGCGGTTTAGATATTTCCATGTTTATACAGTTTGTGGTGAAGGTATTTCCATGTTTATACAGATAGCGGTTTAGATATTTCCATGTTTACACAGATTGCGGTGTAGATATTTCCATCTTTCTACAGATGGCATTGTAGATATTTCCATGTTTATACAGATGGCGGTGTAGATATTTCCATCTTTATATAGATGGTGGTGTAGATATTACCATGTTTATACAGGTAGCGGTGTAGATATTTCCATGTTTATACAGATCGCAGAGTAGATATTTCCATGTTTATACAGATAGCGGTGTAGATATTTCCATGTTTATATTGATAGCGGTGTAGATATTTCCATATTTATAACAATAACGGTGTAGAAATTTCCATGTTTATACAGATAGCGGTGTAAATTTTTCCATGTTTATACAGATGACGGTGTAGATATTTCGATGTTTACAGAGATAGCGGTGTAGACATTTCCATGTTTATACAGATAGCGGTGTAGATATTTCCATGTTTATACCGACCGCGGTGTAGATTTTTCCATGGTTATACAGATGGCAGCGCAGATATTTCCAGGGATATGTAGATGGCGGTGTAGATATTTCCATATTTATACAGATAGCGTTGTAGTTATTTCCATGTTTATATAGATAGCGGTGTAGTTATTTCCATGTATATACACATGACTGTGTAGATATTTCCATGTTTATACAGATGGCAGTGTAGATATTTCGATGTTTATAGAGATAGCAGTAGAGATATTTCCATGTTTATACATATAGCGGTCTAGATATTTCCATGTTTATTCTGATCGTGGTGTGGATATTTCCATGTTTATTGAGATGGCGGTGTAGATATTTCCATGTTCATAGAGATAGCGGTGTTGATTTTTCCATGTTTATAGAGATAGCGGTGTGGATATTTCCATGCTTATACAGATAGGGGTGTAGATATTTCCATGTTTATAGAGATAGCGGTATAGATATTTCCATGTTTATACAGATCACGGTGTAGATATTTCCTGGTTTATACTTATAGCGGTGTAGTTATTTCCATGTTTATACAGATAGCGGTGTAGATATTTCCATGTATATACAGATGGCTGAGTAGATATTTCCATGTTTATACAGATGGTTGTGTAGATATTTCCATGTTTATACAGATGAGTTTGTAGGTATTTCCATGTTTATACAGATGGCGGTGTAGATTTTCCATGTTTATAGTGATACCTGTGTAGATATTTCCATGTTTATACAGATAGCGGTGTAGATATTTCCATGTTTACACAGATTGCGGTGTAGATATTTCCATCTTTCTACAGATGGCATTGTAGATATTTCCATGTTAATACCGATGGTGGTGTAGATATTTCCATGTTTATATAGATGGTGGTGTAGATATTACCATGTTTATACAGATAGCGGTGTTGATATTTCCATGTTTATACAGATCGTGGTGAAGATATTTCCATGTTTATACAGATTGTGGTGTAGATATTTCCATGTTTATACAGATCGCGGTGTAGATATTTCCATGTTTATACAGAGAGCAGTGTAGATATTTCCATGTTTATACAGATAGCGATGTAGATATTTCCTTGTTTATAGGGATAGCGGTGTAGGTATTTCCATGTTTATAGACATAGCGGTGTAGATATTTCCATGTTTATATAGATGGCGTTGTAGATATTTCCATCTTTATACCGACAGCGGTGTCGGTATTTCCATGTTTATACAGATAGCGATGTAGATATTTCCATGTTTATACAGCTCGCGGTGCAGATATTTATTTTTTTGTACAGATGGCATTGTAGATATTTCCTTATTCACACAGATGGCGGTTTAGATGTTTCCATGTTTATACAGATGGCAGAATAGTTAGTTCCATGTTTATGGAGATGGCATTGTAGATAATTTCATGTTTATAGAGATGGCGGTGTAGATATTTCCATGTTTATGGAGATAGCAGTGTAGATATTTACATGTTTATACAGATGGCTGTGTATATATTTCCATGTGTATATAGATGGCATTGTAGATATTTCCATGTTTATACAGATGGCTGTGTACGTATTTCCATGTTTTTACAGATGGCAGTGCAGATATTTCCATGTTTATGGAGATAGCGGTGTAGATATTTCCATGTTTCTACAGATGGCGGTGTTGATATTTCCATGTATACACAGATGGCCGTGTGGATATTTCCAGGTTTATACAGATGGCGGCATAGATATTTCCATGGAGATGCAGATGGCCGTGTAGATATTTCCATGTTTATAGAGATAGCGGTGTAGATATTTCCATGTTTATACAGATAGCGGTGTAGATATTTCCATGTTTATACAGACCGCGGTGTAGATATTTCCATGGTTATACAGATAGCGGTGCAGATATTTCCATGTTTGTACGGATGGCGGTGTTGATATTTCCATCTATACACAGATGACCGTGTAGATATTTCCATGTTTATACAGATGGCGGCGCAGATATTTCCATGGATATGTAGATGGTGGTGTAGATATTTCCATGTTTATACAGATAGCGGTGTAGTTATTTCCATGTTTATATAGATAGCGGTGTAGATATTTCCATGTATATACTCATGGCTGTGTAGATATTTCCATGTTTATACAGATGGCGGTGTAGATATTTCCATGTTTATACAGATAACTTTGTAAGTATTTCCATCTTTATACAGATGGCGGTGTAAATATTTCGATGTTTATAGAGATAGCAGTGGAGATATTTCCATATTTATACAGATAGCGGTGTAGATGTTTCCATGTTTATACTGATCGTGGTGTAGATATTTCCATGTTTATAGGGATGGCGGTGTAGATATTTCCATGTTCATAGAGATAGCGGTGTTGATTTTTCCACGTTTATAGAGATAGCGGTGTGGATACTTCCATGCTTATACAGATAGGGGTGTAGATATTTCCATGTTTATAGAGATAGCGGTGTAGATATTTCCATTTTTTTACAGATCATGGTGTAGATATTTCCTTGTTTATACTAATAGCGGTGTAGTTATTTCCATGTTTATACAGATAGCGGTGTAGATATTTCCATGTATATACAGATGGTTGTGTAGATATTTCCATGTTTATACAGATGGCTGTGTAGATATTTCCATGTTTATACAGATGACTTTGTAGGTATTTCCATGTTTATACAGATGGCGGTGTAGATTTTCCATGTTTATAGTGATAGCTGTGTAGATATTTCCATGTTTATACAGATAGCGGTGTAGATATTTCCATGTTTATACAGATCGCGGTGTAGATATTTCCATGTTTATACAGATCGCGGTGTAGATATTTCCATGTTTATACAGATCGCGGTGTAGATATTTCCATGTTTATGGAGATAGCGGTGTAGATATTTCCATGTTTTTACAGATATCGGTGTAGATATTTCCATGTTTACACAGATTGCGGTGTAGTTATTTCCATCTTTCTACAGATGGCATTGTAGATATTTCCATGTTTATACAGATGGTGGTGTAGATATTTCCATGTTTATATAGATGGTGGTGTAGATATTACCATGTTTTTACAGATAGCGGTGTAGATATTTCCATGTTTATACAGATCGTGGTGAAGATATTTCCATGTTTATACAGATCGTGTTGTAGATATTTCCATGTTTATACAGATCGCGGTGTAGATATTTCCATGTTTATACAGATAGCAGTGTAGATATTTCCATGTTTATACAGATAGCGGTGTAGATATTTCCATGTTTATAGGGATAGCGGTGTAGGTATTTCCATGTTTATAGACATAGCGGTGTAGATATTTCCATGTTTATATAGATGGCGTTGTAGATATTTCCATGTTTATACCGACAACGGTGTCGGTATTTCCACGTTTATACAGATAGCGATGTAGATATTTCCATGTTTATACAGCTCGCGGTGCAGATATTTATATTTTTGTACAGATGTCATTGTAGATATTTCCTTATTCACACAGATGGCGGTTTAGATGTTTCCATGTTTATACAGATGGCAGAGTAGTTAGTTCCATGTTTATGGAGATGGCAGTGTAGATAATTGCATGTTTATAGAGATGGCGGTGTAGATATTTCCATGTTTATAGAGATAGCAGTGTAGATATTTACATGTTTATACAGATGGCTGTGTAGATATTTCCATGTGTATACAGATGGCATTGTAGATATTTCCATGTTTATACAGATTACTGTATACGTATTTCCATGTTTTTACAGATGGCAGTGCAGATATTTCCATGTTTATAGAGATAGCGGTATAGATATTTCCATGTTTCTACAGATGGCGGTGTTGATATTTCCATCTATACACAGATGGCCGTGTAGATATTTCCATGTTTAAACAGATAGCGGTGTAGATATTCCCATGTTTTCACAGATAGTGGTGTAGATATTTCCGTGTTTATACACATGGCAGAGTAGATACCTCCATCTTTATGGAGATGGCGGTGTAGATATTTTCATGTTTATAGAGATGGCGGTGTAGATATTTCCATATTTATAGAGATAGCGGTGTAGATATTTCCATCTTTCTACAGATGGCAGTGTAGATATTTGCATGTTTATACAGATGGCCTTGTAGTTATTTCCATATTTATACAGATGTCTGTGTAGATATTTCCATGTGTATACAGATGGTACTGTAGGTATTTCCATGTTTATACAGATGGTGGTGTTGATATTTCCATGCTTATACAGTTGGCGGTGTAGATATTTCCATGTTTTTACAGATGGCAGTGTAGATATTTCAATGTTTTTAGAGATGGCGCTGTAGATATTTCCATGTTTATACAGATAATGGTGGAGATATTTCCATGTTTATACAGAGAGCAGTGGAGATATTTCCATGTTTATACACATAGCGGTGTACATATTTCCATGTTTATAGAGACAGCGGTGTAGGTATTTCCATGTTTATACAGATAGCGGTGCAGATATTTCCATGTTTACACAGATGCCTATGCAGATACTTCCATATATATACAGAGGGCTTTGTAGATATTTCTTTGTTTATACAGATGGCAGTGTAGATATTTAAATGTTCCTACACATGACTGTGTAGGTATTTCCATGTTTATACAGATGTCTTTGTAGATATTTCCATGTTTATAGAGATAGCGGTGCAGATATTTCCATGTTTATACAGATAGCGGTGTAGATATTTCCATGTTTATACAGATCATTGTGTTGATATTTCTATGTTTATACAGATACCAGTGTAGGTATTTCCATGTTTATACAGACCGCAGTGTAGATATTTCCATGTTTATAGAGATTGCTGTGTAGATATTTCCATGTTTGTACAGATGGAGGTGTTGATGTTTCCATCTATACACAGATTGCCGTGTAGGTATTTCCATGTGTATTCAGATGGCATTGAAGATATTTCCATGTTTATACAGATGGTGGTGTAGATATTTCCATGTTTACACAGATGACTGTATAGGTATTTCCATGTTTATACAGATGGCGGTGTAGATATTTCCATGTTTATACAGATAGCGGTGTAGATATTTCCATGTTTATACAGATCACGGTGTAGATATTTCCATGTTTATACAGATCGCGGTGTAGATAGTTCCATGTTTATACAGATAGCGGTGTAGATATTTCCATGTGTTTACAGATAGCGGTGTAGATAGTTCCATGTTTATACAGATAGCGGTGTAGATATTTCCATATTTATACAGATTACGGTGTAGAAATTTCCATGTTTATACAGATAGCGGTGTAAATTTTTCCATGTTTATATAGATGGTGGCGAAGATATTACCATGTTTTTAAAGGTAGCAGTGTAGGTATTTCCATGTTTATACAGATTGTGGTGAAGATATTTCCATGTTTATACAGATCGCGGTGTAGATATTTCCATGTTTACACAGATTGCGGTGTAGATATTTCCATCTTTCTACAGATGGCATTGTAGATATTTCCATGTTTATGCAGATGGCGGTGTAGATATTTCCATGTTTATATAGATGGTGGTGTAGATATTACCATGTTTATGCAGGTAGCGGTGTACATATTTCCATGTTTATACAGCTTGTGGGGAAGATATTTCCATGTTTATACAGATCGCGGTGTAGATATTTCCATGTTTATACAGATCGCGGTGTAGATATTTCCATGTTTATACAGATAGCGGTGTAGATATTTCCATGTTTATACAGATAGCGGTGTAGATATTTCCATGTTTATACAGATAGCGGTGTAGATATTTCCATATTTATACAGATAACGGTGTAGATATTTCCATATTTATACAGATAACGGTGTAGAAATTTCCATGTTTATACAGATAGCAGTGTAAATTTTTCCATGTTTATACAGATCACGGTGTAGATATTTCCATCTTTATAGAGATAGCGGTGTAGATATTTCCATGTTTATACAGATAGCAGTGTAGATATTTCCATGTTCATACAGACCGCGGTGTAGATATTTCCATGGTTATACAGATAGCAGTGCAGATATTTCCATGTTTGTACAGATGGCGGTGTTGATATTTCCATCTATACACAGATGACCGTGTAGATATTTCCATATTTATACAGATGGCGGCGCAGATACTTCCATGGATATGTAGATGGTGGTGTAGATATTTCCATGTTTATACAGTTAGCGGTGTAGTTATTTCCATGTTTATATAGATAGAGGTGTAGATATTTCCATGTATATACACATGGCTGTGTAGATATTTCCATGTTTATGCAGATGGCAGTGTAGATATTTCCATGTTTATACAGATAACTTTGTAAGTATTTCCATGTTTATACAGATGGCGGTGTAGATATTTCGATGTTTATAGAGATAGCAGTGGAGATATTTCCATGTTTATACAGATAGCGGTGTAGATGTTTCCATGTTTATACTGATCGTGGTGTAGATATTTCCATGTTTATAGAGATGGCGGTGTAGGTATTTCCATGTTCATAGAGATAGCGGTGTTGATTTTTCCACGTTTAGATAGCGGTGTGGATATTTCCATGCTTATACAGATAGGGGTGTAGATATTTCCATGTTTATAGAGATGGCGGTGTAGATATTTCCATGTTCATAGAGATAGTGGTGTTGATTTTTCCACGTTTTTAGAGATAGCGGTGTGAATATTTCCATGCTTTTACAGATAGGGTTGTAGATATTTCCATGTTTATAGAGATAGCGGTGTAGATATTTCTATTTTTTTACAGATCACGGTGTAGATATTTCCTTGTTTATACTAATAGCGGTGTAGTTATTTCCATGTCTATACAGACGGCGGTGTAGATATTTCCTTGTATACACAGATGGCTGTGTAGATATTTCCATGTTTATACAGATGGCTGTGTAGATATTTCCATGTTTATACAGATGACTTTGTAGGTATTTCCATGTTTATACAGATGGCGGTGTAGATTTTCCATGTTTATATTGATAGCTGTGTAGATATTTCCATGTTTATACAGATAGCGGTGAAGATATTTCCATGTTTATACAGATCGCGGTGTAGATATTTCCATGTTTATACAGATCGCGGTGTAGTAATTTCCATGTTTATACAGATAGCGGTGTAAATATTTCCATGTGTTTACAGATAGCGGTGTAGATAGTTCCATGTTTACTCAGATTGCGGTGTAGATATTTCCATCTTTCTACAGATGGCATTGTAGATATTTCCATGTTTATACAGATGGCGGTGTAGGTATTTCCATGTTTATATAGATGGTGGTGTAGATATTACCATGTTTATACAGGTAGCGGTGTAGTTATTTCCATGTTTATACAGATTGTGGTGAAGATATTTCCATGTTTATACAGATCGCGGTGTAGATATTTTCACGTTTACACAGATTGCGATGTAGATATTTCCATCTTTCTACAGATGGCATTGTAGATATTTCCATGTTTATACAGATAGCGGTGTAGATATTTCCATATTTATACAGATTACGGTGTAGAAATTTCCATGTTTATACAGATAGCAGTGTAAATTTTTCCATGTTTATACAGACCACGGTGTAGATATTTCCATGTTTATAGAGATAGTGGTGTAGATATTTCTATGTTTATACAGATAGCGGTGTAGATATTTCCATATTCATACAGACCGCGGTGTAGATATTTCCATGGTTATACAGATAGCGGTGCAGATATTTCCATGTTTGTACAAATGGTGGTGTTGATATTTCCATCTATTCACAGATGACCGTGTAGATATTTCCATGTTTATACAGATGGCGGCGCAGATATTTCCATGGATATGTAGATGGTGGTGTAGATATTTCCATGTTTATACAGATAGCGGTGTAGTTATTTCCATGTTTATATAGATAGCGGTGTAGATATTTCCATGTATATACACATGACTGTGTAGATATTTCCATGTTTATACAGATGGCGGTGTAGATTTTCCATGTTTATAGCGATAGCTGTGTAGATATTTCCATGTTTATACAGATAGCGGTGTAGATATTTCCATGTTTATACAGATCGCGGTGTAGATATTTCCATGTTTATACAGATCGCGGTGTAGATATGTCCATGTTTATAGAGATAGCGGTGTAGATATTATCATGTTTTTACAGATATCGGTGTAGATATTTCCGTGTTTACACAGATTGCGGTGTAGATATTTCCATCTTTCTACAGATGGCATTGTAGATATTTCCATGTTTATACAGATGGTGGTGTAGATATTTCCATGTTTAGATAGATGGTGGTGTAGATATTACCATGTTTATACAGATAGCGGTGTAGATATTTCCATGTTTATACAGATTGTGGTGAATATATTTCCATGTTTATACAGATCGCGGTGTAGATATTTCCATGTTTATACAGATCACGGTGTAGATATTTCCATGTTTATACAGATAGCGGTGTAGATTTTTCCATGTTTATACCGATAGCGGTGTAAATTTTTCTATGTTTATACAGATCACGGTGTAGATATTTCCATGTTTATAGAGATAGCGGTGTAGATATTTCCATGCTTATACAGATAGCGGTGTAGATATTTCCATGTTCATACAGACCGCGGTGTAGATATTTCCATGATTATACAGATAGCGGTGCAGATATTTCCATGTTTGTACAGATGGCGTTGTTGATATTTCCATCTATACACAGATGACCGTGTAGATATTTCCATGTTTATACAGATGGCGGCGCAGATAATTCCATGGATATGTAGATGGTGGTGTAGATATTTCCATGTTTATACAGATAGCGGTGTAGTTATTTCCATGTTTATATAGATAGCGGTGTAGATATTTCCATTTACATACACATGGCTGTGTAGATTTTTCCATGTTTATACAGATGGCAGTGTAGATATTTCCATGTTTATACAGATAACTTTGTAAGTATTTCCATGTTTATACAGATGGCGGTGTAGATATTTCGATGTTTATAGAGATAGCAGTGGAGATATTTCCATGTTTATAAAGATAGCGGTGTAGATGTTTCCATGTTTATACTGATCGTGGTGTAGATATTTCCATGTTTATAGAGGTGGCGGTGTAGATATTTCCATGTTCATAGAGATAGTGGTGTTGATTTTTCCACGTTTTTAGAGATAGCGGTCTGAATATTTCCATGCTTTTACAGATAGGGTTGTAGATATTTCCATGTTTATAGAGATAGGGGTGTAGATATTTCCATTTCTTTACATATCACGGTGTAGATATTTCCTTGTTTATACTAATAGCGGTGTAGTTATTTCCATGTCTATACAGACGGCGGTGTAGATATTTCCTTGTATACACAGATGGCTGTGTAGATATTTCCATGTTTATACAGATGGCTGTGTAGATATTTCCATGTTTATACAGATGACTTTGTAGGTATTTCCATGTTTATACAGATGGCGGTGTAGATTTTCCATGTTTATATTGATAGCTGTGTAGATATTTCCATGTTTATACAGATAGCGGTGTAGATATTTCCATGTTTATATAGATGGTGGTGTAGATATTACCATGTTTATACAGGTAGCGGTGTAGTTATTTCCATGTTTATACAGATTGTGGTGAAGATATTTCCATGTTTATACAGAACGCGGTGTAGATATTTTCACGTTTACACAGATTGCGATGTAGATATTTCCATCTTTCTACAGATGGCATTGTAGATATTTCCATGTTTATACAGATAGCGGTGTAGATATTTCCATATTTATACAGATTACGGTGTAGAAATTTCCATGTTTATACAGATAGCAGTGTAAATTTTTCAATGTTTATAGAGATCACGGTGTAGATATTTCCATGTTAATAGAGATAGCGGTGTAGGTATTTCCATGTTTATACAGATAGCGTTGTAGATATTTCCATATTCATACAGACCGCGGTGTAGATATTTCCATGGTTTTACAGATAGCGGTGCAGATATTTCCATGTTTGTACAAATGGCGGTGTTCTTATTTCCATCTATACACAGCTGACCGTGTAGATATTTCCATGTTTATACAGATGGCGGCGCAGTTATTTCCATGGATATGTAGATGGTGGTGTAGATATTTCCATGTTTATACAGATAGCGGTGTAGTTATTTCCATGTTTATATAGATAGCGGTGTAGATATTTCCATGTATATACACATGGCTGTGTAGATATTTCCATGTTTATACAGATGGCGGTGTAGATTTTCCATGTTTATAGCGATAGCTGTGTAGATATTTCCATGTTTATACAGATAGCGGTGTAGATATTTCCATGTTTATACAGATCGCGGTGTAGATATTTCCATGTTTATACAGATCGCGGTGTAGATATTTCCATGTTTATAGAGATAGCGGTGTAGATATTTCCATGTTTTTACAGATATCGGTGTAGATATTTCCGTGTTTACACAGATTGCGGTGTAGATATTTCCATCTTTCTACAGATGGCATTGTAGATATTTCCATGTTTATAAAGATGGTGGTGTAGATATTTCCATGTTTAGATACATGGTGGTGTAGATATTACCATGTTTATACAGATAGCGGTGTAGACATTTCCACGTTTATACAGATCATGGTGTAGATATTTCCATGTTTATAGAGATACCGGTGTAGATATTTCCATGTTTATACAGACCGCAGTGTAGATATTTCCATGTTTATAGAGATAGTAGTGTAGAAATTTCGATGTTTGTACAGATGGCGGTGTTGATGTTTCCATGTATACACAGATTGCCGTGTAGGTATTTCCATGTGTATTCAGATGGCATTGAAGATATTTCCATGTTTATACAGATGGTGGTGTAGATATTTCCATGTTTACACAGATGACTATATAGGTATTTCCATGTTTATACAGATGGCGGTGTATATATTTCCATCTTTATAGAGATAGCGGAGTATATATTTCCATGTTTATACAGATAACGGTGTAGATATTTCCTTGTTTATTCAGATAGCGGTGTAGATATTTCCATGTTTATACAGATCGCGGTGTAGATATTTCCATGTTTATAGAGATAACGGTTTAGTTATTTCCATGTTTATACAGATAGCGGTGTAGATATTTCTATGTTTATACTGACCGCGGTGTAGATATTTCCATGTTTATACAGACAGCGGTGCAGATATTTCCATGTTTGTACAGATCGCGGTGTTGATATTTCCATCTGTACACAGATGACCGTTTAGATATTTCCATGTTTATACAGATGGCGGCACAGATATTAACATGGATATGTAGATGGCGGTGTAGATAATTCCATGTTTATACAGATAGCGGTGTAGTTATTTCCGTGTTTATATAGATAGCGGTGTAGATATTTCCATGTATATACACATGGCTGTGTAGATATTTCCATGTTTTTAGAGATGGCGGTGTAGATATTTCCATGTTTACACTGATAACTTTGTAAGTATTTCCATGTTTATACAGATGGCGGTGTAGATATTTCGATGTTTATAGAGATAGCAGTGGAGATATTTACATGTTTATACAGATGGCTGTGTAGATATTTCCATTTGTATACAGATGGCATTGTAGATATTTCCATGTTTATACAGATGACTGTCTACGTATTTCCATGTTTTTACAGATGGCAGTGCAGATATTTCCATGTTTATAGAGATAGCGGTGTAGATATTTCCATGTTTCTACAGATGGCGGTGTTGATATTTCCATCTATACACAGATGGCCGTGTAGATATTTCCATGTTTATAAAGATGGCGGTGCAGATATTTCCATGGATATGTAGATGGTGGTGTAGATATTTCCATGTTTATACAGATAGCGGTGTAGTTATTTCCATGTTTATATTCATAGCGGTGTAGATATTTCCATGTATATACACATGGCTGTGTAGATATTTCCATGTTTATACAGATGGCAGTGTAGATATTTCCATGTTTATACAGATGGCGGCGTAGATATTTCCATGGAGATGCAGATGGCGGTGTAGATATTTCCATGTTTAAACATATAGCGGTGTAGATATTTCCATGTTTACAGAGATAGTGGTGTAGATATTTCCGTGTTTTTACACATGGCAGAGTAGATACCTCCATCTTTATGGAGATGGCAGTGTAGATATTTTCATGTTTATAGAGATGGCGGTGTAGATATTTCCATATTTATAGAGATAGCGGTGTAGATAGTTCCATCTTTCTACAGATGGCAGTGTAGATATTTCCATGTTTATACAGATGGCGGTGTAGATATTTCCATATTTATACAGATGTCTGTGTAGATATTTCCATGGGTATACAGATGGTATTGTAGGTATTTCCATGTTTATACAGATGGTGGTGAAGGTAATTCCATGTTTATTCAGATTACTGTGTAGATATATCCATGTTTTTACAGATGGCAGTGTAGATATTTCAATGTTTATAGAGATGGCGCTGTAGATATTTCCATGTTTATACAGATAACGGTGGAGATATTTACATGTTTATACAGAGAGCAGTGGAGATATTTCCGTGTTTATACACATAGCGGTGTACATATTTCCATGATTATAGAGACAGCGGTGTAGGTATTTCCATGTTTATACAGATAGCGGTGCAGATATTTCCATGTTTACACAGATGCCTATGCAGATATTTCCATATTTATACAGAGGGCTGTGTAGATATTTCTATGTTTATACAGAAGGCAGTGGAGTTATTTAAATATTCCTACACATGACTGTGTAGGTATTTCCATGTTTAAACAGATGTCTATGTAGATATTTCCATCTTTATAGAGATTGCGGTGCAGATATTTCCATGTTTATACACATAGCGGTGTACATATTTCCATGATTATAGAGACAGTGGTGTAGATATTTCCATGTTTATACAGATATCGGTGTAGATATTTCCATGTTTATACAGACCGCGTTGTAGATATTTTCATTTTTATACAAATAGCGGTGCAGATATTTCCATGTTTGTACAGATGGCGTTGTTGATATTTCCATCTATACATATATGACCGTGTAGATATTTCCATGTTTTTACAGATAGCGGTGTAGATACTTCCATGTTTATACAGATCGCGGTGTAGATATTTCCATGTTTCTACAGATGGCGGTGTTGATATTTCCATCTATACACAGATGGTTGTGTAGATATTTCCATGTTTATACAGATGGCGGCATAGATATTTCCATGTAGATGCAGATGGCGGTGTAGATATTTCCATGTTTAAACAGATAGCGGTGTAGATATTTCCATGTTTACACAGATAGTGGTGTAGATATTTCCGTGTATATACACATGGCAGAGTAGATACCTCCATCTTTATGGAGATGGCAGTGTAGATATTTTCATGTTTATAGAGATGGCGGTGTAGATATTTCCATATTTATAGAGATAGCGGTGTAGATATTTCCATCTTTCTACAGATGGCAGTGTAGATATTTCCATGTTTATACAGATGGCCGTGAAGTTATTTCCATATTTATACAGATGTCTGTGTAGATATTTCCATTTGTATACAGATGGTATTGTATGTGTTTCCATGTTTATACAGATGTTGGTGTAGATATTTCCATGCTTATACAGTTGGCAGTGTAGATATTTCCATGTTTTTACAGATGGCAGTGTAGATATTTCAATGTTTATAGAGATGGCGCTGTAGATATTTCCATGTTTGTACAGATAACGGTGGAGATATTTCCATGTTTATACAGAGAGCAGTGGAGATATTTCCATGTTTATACACATAGCGGTGTTCATATTTCCATGTTTATAGAGACAGCGGTGTAGGTATTTCCATGTTTATACAGATAGCGGTGCAGATATTTCCATGTTTACACAGATGCCTATGCAGAAATTTCCATATATATACAGAGGGCTTTTTAGATATTTCTATGTTTAAACATTTGGCAGTGTAGATATTTAAATGTTCCTACACATGACTGTGTAGGTATTTCCATGTTTATACAAATGTCTTTGTAGATATTTCCATGTTTATAGAGATAGCGGTGCAGATATTTCCATGTTTATACAGATAGCGGTGTATATATTTCCATGTTTATACAGATCATGGTGTAGATATTTCCATGTTTATACCGATACCGGTGTAGATATTTCCATGTTTATACAGACCGCAGTGTAGATATTTCCATGTTTATAGAGATAACAGTGTAGATATTTCCATATTTGTACAGATGGAGGTGTTGATGTTTCCATCTGTACACAGATTGCCGTGTAGGTATTTCCATGTGTATTCAGATGGCATTGAAGATATTTCCATGTTTATACAGATGGTCGTGTAGATATTTCCATGTTTACACAGATGACTGTATTGGTACTTCCATGTTTATACAGATGGCGGTGTAGATATTTCCATGTTTATACAGATATCGGTGTAGATATTTCCATGTTTTTACAGATATCGGTGTAGATATTTCCATGTTTACACAGATTGCGGTGTAGATATTTCCATCTTTCTTCAGATGGCATTGTAGATACTTCCATGTTTATGCAGATGGCAGTGTAGATATTTCCATGTTTATATAGATGGTGGGGTAGATATTACCATGTTTATACAGATAGCGGTGTAGATATTTCCATGTTTATACAGATCGTGGTGAAGTTATTTCCATGTTTATACAGATCGCGGTGTAGATATTTCCATGTTTATACAGATAGCGGTGTAGATATTTCCATGTTTATACAGATAGCGTTGTAGATATTTCCATGTTTATACAGATAGCGGTGTAGATATTTCCATGTTTATAGAGATAGCGGTGTAGGTATTTCCATGTTTATAGACATAGCGGTGTAGATATTTCCATGTTTATATAGATGGCGTTGTAGATATTTCCATGTTTGTACCGATAGATGTGTTGGTATTTCAACGTTTATACAGATAGCGATGTAGATATTTCCATGTTTATACAGCTCGCGGTGCAGATATTTATATCTTTATACAGATGGCATTGTAGATATTTCCTTATTCACACAGATGGCGGTGTAGATGTTTCCATGTTTCTACAGATGGTGGAGTAGTTAGTTCCATGTTTATGGAGATGTCAGTGTAGATATTTTCATGTTTATAGAGATGGCGGTGTAGATATTTCCATGTTTATAGAGATAGCAGTGTAGATATTTACATGTTTATACAGATGGCTGTGAAGATATTTCCATGTGTATACAGATGGCATTGTAGATAATTCCATGTTTATACAGATGACTGTAGAGGTATTTCCATGTTTTACAGATGGCTGTGCAGATATTTCCATTGACATGCAGATGGCGGTGTAGATATTTCCATGTTTATACAGATAGCGGTGTAGATATTTCCATGTTTATACAGATAGCGGTGTAGATATTTCCATGTTTTCACAGATGGTGGTGTAGATATTTCCGTGTTTATACACATGCCGGAGTAGATACTTCCATCTTTATGGAGATGGCAGTGTAGATATTTTCATGTTTATAGAGATGGCGGTGTAGATATTTCCATATTTATAGAGATAGCGGTGTAGATATTTCCATCTTTCTACAGATGGCAGTGTAGATATTTCCATGTTTATACAGATTGCAGTGTAGATATTTCCATACTTATAGAGATGTCTGTGTAGATATTTCAATGTGTATACAGATGGTATTGTAGGTATTTCCATGTTTATACAGATGGTGGTGTAGATATTTCCATGTTTATTCAGATGACTGTGTAGATATTTCCATGTTTTTACAGATGGCAGTGTAGATATTTCAATGTTAATAGAGATGGCGCTGTAGATATCTCCATGTTTATACAGATCGCGGTGTAGATATTTCCATGTTTATACAGATAGCGGTGTAGATATTTCCATGTTTTTACAGATATCGGTGTAGATATTTCCATGTTTACACAGATTGCGGTGTAGATATTTCCATCTTTCTACAAATGGCATTGTAGATACTTCCATGTTTATGCAGATGGCGGTGTAGATATTTCCATGTTTATATAGATGGTGGTGTAGATATTACCATGTTTATACAGATAGCGGTGTAGATATTTCCATGTTTATAGAGATCGTGGTGAAGATATTTCCATGTTTATACAGATCGCGGTGAAGATATTTCCATGTTTATACAGATCGCGGTGTAGATATTTCCATGTTTATACTGATAGCGGTGTAGATATTTCCATGTTTATAGAGAGAGCGGTGTAGGTATTTCCATGTTTATAGACATAGCGGTGTAGATATTTCCATGTTTATATAGATGGCGTTGTAGATATTTCCATGTTTATACAGCTCGCGGTGCAGATATTTATATCTTTATACAGATGGCATTGTAGATATTTCCTTATTCACACAGATGGCGGTGTAGATGTTTCCATGTTTATACAGACGGAGGAGTAGTTAGTTCCATGTTTATGGAGATGGCAGTGTAGATATTTTCATGTTTATAGAGATGGCGGTGTAGATATTTCCATGTGTATAGAGATGGCATTGTAGATATTTCCATGTTTATACAGATGACTGTAGAGGTATTTCCATGTTTTACAGATGGCTGTGCAGATATTTCCATGTTTATAGAGATAGCGGTGTAGATATTTCCATGTTTGTACAGATGGCGTTGTTGATATTTCCATTTATACACAGATGGCCGTGTAGATATTTCCATGTTTATACAGATGGCAGCGTAGATATTTCCATGGACATGCAGATGGCGGTGTAGATATTTCCATGTTTATACAGACAGCGGTGTAGATATTTCCATGTTTTCACAGATTGTGGTGTAGATATTTCCGTGTTTATACACATGGCGGAGTAGACACTTCCATCTTTATGGAGATGGCAGTGTAGATATTTTCATGTTTATAGAGATGGCCGTGTAGATATTTCCATATTTATAGAGATAGCGGTGTTGATATTTCCATCTTTCTACAGATGGCAGTGTAGATATTTCCATGTTTATACAGATGGCGGTGTAGATATTTCCATACTTATACAGATGTCTGTGTAGATATTTCCATGTGTATACAGATGGTATTGTAGGTATTTCCATGTTTATACACATGGTGGTGAAGATATTTCCATGTTTATTCAGATGACTGTGTAGATATTTCCATGTTTTTACAGATGGCAGTGTAGATATTTCAATGTTTATAGAGATGGCGCTGTAGATATTTCCATGTTTATACAGATCGCGGTGTAGATATTTCCATGTTTATACAGATAGCGGTGTAGATATTTCCATGTTTTTACAGATATCGGTGTAGATATTTCCATGTTTACAAAGATTGCGGTGTAGGTATTTCCATCTTTCTACAGATGGCATTGTAGATATTTCCATGTTTATGCAGATGGCGGTGTATATATTTCCATGTTTATATAGATGGTGGTGTAGATATTACCATGTTTATACAGATAGCGGTGTAGATATTTCCATGTTTATACAGATCGTGGTGAAGATATTTCCATGTTTATACAGATCACAGTGTAGATATTTCCATGTTTATACAGATCGCTGTGTAGATATTTCCATGTTTATACAGATAGCGTTGTAGATATTTCCATGTTTATATAGATAGCGGTGTAGATATTTCCATGTTTATAGAGATAGCGGTGTAGGTATTTCCATGTTTATAGAGATAGCGGTGTAGATATTTCCATGTTGTACAGATGGCGTTGTTGATATTTCCATCTATACACAGATGTCCGTGTAGATATTTCCATGTTTATACAGATGGCAGCGTAGATATTTCCATGGACATGCAGATGGCGGTGTAGATATTTCCATGTTTATACAGACAGCGGTGTAGATATTTCCATGTTTTCACAGATGGTGGTGTAGATATTTCCGTGTTTATACACATGGCGGAGTAGATACTTCCATCTTTATGGAGACGGCAGTGTAGATATTTTCATGTTTATAGAGATGGCCGTATAGATATTTCCATATTTATAGAGATAGCGGTGTATATATTTCCATCTTTCTACAGATGGCAGTGTAGATATTTCAATGTTTATACAGATGGCGGTGTAGATATTTCCATACTTATAGAGATGTCTGTGTAGATATTTCCATGTGTATACAGATGGTATTGTAGGTATTTCCATGTTTATACAGATGGTGGTGTAGATATTTCCATGTTTATTCAGATGAATGTGTAGGTATTTCCATGTTTTACAGATGGCAGTGTAGATATTTCAATGTTTATAGAGATGGCACTGTAGATATTTCCATGTTTATACAGATCGCGGTGTAGATATTTCCATGTTTATACAGATAGCGGTGTAGATATTTCCATGTTTTTACAGATATCAGTGTAGATATTTCCATGTTTACACAGATTGCGGTGTAGATATTTCCATCTTTCTACAAATGGCATTGTTGATACTTCCATGTTTATGCAGATGGCGGTGTAGATATTTCCATGTTTATATAGATGGTGGTGTAGATATTACCATGTTTATACAGATAGCGGTGTAGATATTTTCATGTTTATACAGATCGTGGTGAAGATATTTCCATATTTATACAGATCGTGGTGTAGATATTTCCATGTTTATACAGATCGCGGTGTAGATATTTCCATGTTTATACAGATAGCGGAGTAGATATTTCCATGTTTATAGAGAGAGCGGTGTAGGTATTTCCATGTTTATAGACATAGCGGTGTAGATATTTCCATGTTTATATAGATGGCGTTGTAGATATTTCCATGTTTATACAGCTCGCGGTGCAGATATTTATATCTTTATACAGATGGCATTGTAGATATTTCCTTATTCACACAGATGGCGGTGTAGATGTTTCCATGTTTATACAGACGGCGGAGTAGTTAGTTCCATGTTTATGGAGATGGCAGTGTAGATATTTTCATGTTTATAGAGGTGGCGGTGTAGATATTTCCATGTGTATAGAGATGGCATTGTAGATATTTCCATGTTTATACAGATGACTGTAGAGATATTTCCATGTATTACAGACGGCTGTGCAGATATTTCCATGTTTATAGAGATAGCGGTGTAGATATTTCCATGTTTGTACAGATGGCGTTGTTGATATTTCCATCTATACACAGATGGCCGTGTAGATATTTTCATGTTTATACAGATAGCGGTGTAGATATTTCCATGTTTTTACAGATATCGTTGTAGATATTTCCATGTTTACACAGATTGCGGTGTAGGTATTTCCATCTTTCTACAGATGGCATTGTAGATATTTCCATGTTTATGCAGATGGCGGTGTATATATTTCCATGTTTATATAGATGGTGGTATAGATATTACCATGTTTATACAGATAGCGGTGTAGATATTTCCATGTTTATACAGATCGTGGTGAAGATATTTCCATGTTTACACAGATCGCGGTGTAGATATTTCCATGTTTATACAGATCGCGGTGTAGATATTTCCATGTTTATACAGATAGCATTGTAGATGTTTCCTTGTTTATACAGATAGCGGTGTAGGTATTTCCATGTTTATAGAGATAGCGGTGTAGGTATTTCCATGTTTATAGACATAGCGGTGTAGATATTTCCATGTTTATATAGATGGCGTTGTAGATATTTCCATGTTTATACCGATAGATGTGTTGGTATTTCCACGTTTATACAGAAAGCGATGTAGATATTTCCATGTTTATACAGCTCGCGGTGCAGATATTTATATCTTTATACAGATGGCATTGTAGATATTTCCTTATTAACACAGATGGCGGTGTAGATCTTTCCATGTTTATACAGATGGCGGAGTAGTTAGTTCCATGTTTATGGAGATGGCAGTGTAGATATTTTCATGTTTATAGAGATGGCGGTGTAGATATTTACATGTTTATACGGATGGCTGTGTAGATATTTCCATGTGTATACAGATGGCATTGTAGATATTTCCATGTTTATACAGATGACTGTAGAGGTATTTCCATGTTTTACAGATGGCTGTGCAGATATTTCCATGTTTATAGAGATAGCAGTGTAGATATTTCCATGTTTGTACGGATGGCGTTGATATTTCCATCTATACACAGATGGTCGTGTAGATATTTCCATGTTTATACAGATGGCAGCGTAGATATTTCCATGGACATGCAGATGGCGGTGTAGATATTTCCATCTTTATACAGATAGCGGTGTAGATATTTCCATGTTTTCACAGATGGTGGTGTAGATATTTCCGTGTTTATACACATGCCGGAGTAGATACTTCCATCTTTATGGAGATGGCAGTGTAGATATTTTCATGTTTATAGAGATGGCGGTGTAGATATTTCCATATTTATAGAGATAGCGGTGTAGATATTTCCATCTTTCTACAGATGGCAGTGTAGATATTTCCATGTTTATACAGATGGCGGTGTAGATATTTACATACTTATAGAGATGTCTGTGTAGATATTTCCATGTGTATACAGATGGTATTGTAGGTATTTCCATGTTTATACAGATGGTGGTGTAGATATTTCCATGTTTATTCAGATGACTGTGTAGATATTTCCATGTTTTTACTGATGGCAGTGTAGATATTTCAATGTTAATAGAGATGGCGCTGTAGATATCTCCATGTTTATACAGATCGTGGTGTAGATATTTCCATGTTTATACCGATAGCGGTGTAGATATTTCCATGTTTTTACAGATATCGGTGTAGATATTTCCATTTTTACACAGATTGCGGTGTAGATATTTCCATCTTTCTACAAATGGCATTGTAGATACTTCCATGTTTATGCAGATGGCGGTGTAGATATTTCCATGTTTATATAGATGGTGGTGTAGATATTACCATGTTTATACAGATAGCGGTGTAGGTATTTCCATGTTTATACAGATCGTGGTGAAGGTATTTCCATGTTTATACAGATCGCGGTGAAGATATTTCCATGTTTATACAGATCGCGGTGTAGATATTTCCATGTTTATACTGATAGCGGTGTAGATATTTCCATGTTTATAGAGAGAGCGGTGTAGGTATTTCCATGTTTATAGACATAGCGGTGTAGATATTTCCATGTTTATATAGATGGCGTTGTAGATATTTCCATGTTTATACAGCTCGCGGTGCAGATATTTATATCTTTATACAGATGGCATTGTAGATATTTCCTTATTCACACAGATGGCGGTGTAGATGTTTCCATGTTTATACAGACGGCGGAGTAGTTAGTTCCATGTTTATGGAGATGGCAGTGTAGATATTTTCATGTTTATAGAGATGGCGGTGTAGATATTTCCATGTGTATAGAGATGGCATTGTAGATATTTCCATGTTTATACAGATGACTGTAGAGGTATTTCCATGTTTTACAGATGGCTGTGCAGATATTTCCATGTTTATAGAGATAGCGGTGTAGATATTTCCATGTTTGTACAGATGGCGTTGTTGATATTTCCATCTATACACAGATGGCCGTGTAGATATTTCCATGTTTATACAGATGGCAGCGTAGATATTTCCATGGACATGCAGATGGCGGTGTAGATATTTCCATGTTTATACAGAGAGCGGTGTAGATATTTCCATGTTTATACAGATCGTGGTGAAGATATTTCCATGTTTATACAGATCGCGGTGTAGATATTTCCATGTTTATACAGATCGCGGTGTAGATATTTCCATGTTTATACAGATAGCGGAGTAGATATTTCCATGTTTATAGAGAGAGCGGTGTAGCTATTTCCATGTTTATAGACATAGCGGTGTAGATATTTCCATGTTTATATAGATGGCGTTGTAGATATTTCCATGTTTATACAGCTCGCGGTGCAGATATTTATATCTTTATACAGATGGCTTTATAGATATTTCCTTATTCACACAGATGGCGGTGTAGATGTTTCCATGTTTATACAGACGGCGGAGTAGTTAGTTCCATGTTTATGGAGATGGCAGTGTAGATATTTTCATGTTTATAGAGATGGCGGTGTAGATATTTCCATGTGTATAGAGATGGCATTGTAGATATTTCCATGTTTATACAGATGACTGTAGAGGTATTTCCATGTTTTACAGACGGCTGTGCAGATATTTCCATGTTTATAGAGATAGCGGTGTAGATATTTCCATGTTTGTACAGATGGCGTTGTTGATATTTCCATCTATACAGAGATGGCCGTGTAGATATTTCCATGTTTATACAGATAGCGGTGTAGATATTTCCATGTTTTTACAGATATCGTTGTAGATATTTCCATGTTTACACAGATTGCGGTGTAGGTATTTCCATCTTTCTACAGATGGCATTGTAGATATTTCCATGTTTATACAGCTCGCGGTGCAGATATTTATATCTTTATACAGATGGCATTGTAGATATTTCCTTATTCACACAGATGGCGGTGTAGATGTTTCCATGTTTATACAGACGGCGGAGTAGTTAGTTCCATGTTTATGGAGATGGCAGTGTAGATATTTTCATGTTTATAGAGATGGCGGTGTAGATATTTCCATGTGTATAGAGATGGCATTGTAGATATTTCCATGTTTATACAGATGACTGTAGAGGTATTTCCATGTTTTACAGATGGCTGTGCAGATATTTCCATGTTTATAGAGATAGCGGTGTAGATATTTCCATGTTTGTACAGATGGCGTTGTTGATATTTCCATCTATACACAGATGGCCGTGTAGATATTTCCATGTTTATACAGATGGCAGCATAGATATTTCCATGGACATGCAGATGGCGGTGTAGATATTTCCATGTTTATACAGAGAGCGGTGTAGATATTTCCATGTTTATTCAGATCGTGGTGAAGATATTTCCATGTTTATACAGATCGCGGTGTAGATATTTCCATGTTTATACAGATCGCGGTGTAGATATTTCCATGTTTATACAGATAGCGGAGTAGATATTTCCATGTTTATAGAGAGAGCGGTGTAGGTATTTCCATGTTTATAGACATAGCGGTGTAGATATTTCCATGTTTATATAGATGGCGTTGTAGATATTTCCATGTTTATACCGATAGATGTGTTGGTGTTTCCACGTTTATACAGAAAGCGATGTAGATATTTCCATGTTTATACAGCTCGCGGTGCAGATATTTATATCTTTATACAGATGGCATTGTAGATATTTCCTTATTCACACAGATGGCGGTGTAGATCTTTCCATGTTTATACAGATGGCGGAGTAGTTAGTTCCATGTTTATGGAGATGGCAGTGTAGATATTTTCATGTTTATAGAGATGGCGGTGTAGATATTTCCATGTTTATAGAGATAGCAGTGTAGATATTTACATGTTTATACGGATGGCTGTGTAGATATTTCCATGTGTATACAGATGGCATTGTAGATATTTCCATGTTTATACAGATGACTGTAGAGGTATTTCCATGTTTTACAGATGGCTGTGCAGATATTTCCATGTTTATAGAGATAGCAGTGTAGATATTTCCATGTTTGTACGGATGGCGTTGATATTTCCATCTATACACAGATGGTCGTGTAGATATTTCCATGTTTATACAGATGGCAGCGTAGATATTTCCATGGACATGCAGATGGCGGTGTAGATATTTCCATGTTTATACAGATAGCGGTGTAGATATTTCCATGTTTTCACAGATGGTGGTGTAGATATTTCCGTGTTTATACACATGCCGGAGTAGATAATTCCATCTTTATGGAGATGGCAGTGTAGATATTTTCATGTTTATAGAGATGGCGGTGTAGATATTTCCATATTTATAGAGATAGCGGTGTAGATATTTCCATCTTTCTACAGATGGCAGTGTAGATATTTCCATGTTTATACAGATTGCGGTGTAGATATTTCCATACTTATAGAGATGTCTGTGTAGATATTTCCATGTGTATACAGATGGTATTGTAGGTATTTCCATGTTTATACAGATGGTGGTGTAGATATTTCCATGTTTATTCAGATGACTGTGTAGATATTTCCATGTTTTTACAGATGGCAGTGTAGATATTTCAATGTTAATAGAGATGGCGCTGTAGATATCTCCATGTTTATACAGATCGCGGTGTAGATATTTCCATGTTTATACAGATAGCGGTGTAGATATTTCCATGTTTTTACAGATATCGGTGTAGATATTTCCATGTTTACACAGATTGCGGTGTAGATATTTCCATCTTTCTACAAATGGCATTGTAGATACTTCCATGTTTATGCAGATGGCGGTGTAGATATTTCCATGTTTATATAGATGGTGGTGTAGATATTACCATGTTTATACAGATAGCGGTGTAGGTATTTCCATGTTTATACAGATCGTGGTGAAGATATTTCCATGTTTATACAGATCGCGGTGAAGATATTTCCATGTTTATACAGATCGCGGTGTAGATATTTCCATGTTTATACTGATAGCGGTGTAGATATTTCCATGTTTATAGAGAGAGCGGTGTAGGTATTTCCATGTTTATAGACATAGCGGTGTAGATATTTCCATGTTTATATAGATGGCGTTGTAGATATTTCCATGTTTATACAGCTCGCGGTGCAGATATTTATATCTTTATACATATGGCATTGTAGATATTTCCTTATTCACACAGATGGCGGTGTAGATGTTTCCATGTTTATACAGACGGCGGAGTAGTTAGTTCCATGTTTATGGAGATGGCAGTGTAGATATTTTCATGTTTATAGAGATGGCGGTGTAGATATTTCCATGTGTATAGAGATGGCATTGTATATATTTCCATGTTTATACAGATGACTGTAGAGGTATTTCCATGTTTTACAGATGGCTGTGCAGATATTTCCATGTTTATAGAGATAGCGGTGTAGATATTTCCATGTTTGTACAGATGGCGTTGTTGATATTTCCATCTATACACAGATGGCCATGTAGATATTTCCATGTTTATACAGATGGCAGCGTAGATATTTCCATGGACATGCAGATGGCGGTGTAGATATTTCCATGTTTATACAGAGAGCGGTGTAGATATTTCCATGTTTTCACAGATTGTGGTGTAGATATTTCCGTGTTTATACACATGGCGGAGTAGATACTTCCATCTTTATGGAGATGGCAGTGTAGATATTTTCATGTTTATAGAGATGGCGGTGTAGATATTTCCATATTTATAGAGATAGCGGTGTAGATATTTCCATCTTTCTACAGATGGCAGTGTAGATATTTCCATGTTTATACAGATGGCGGTGTAGATATTTCCATACTTATACAGATATCTGTGTAGATATTTCCATGTGTATACAGATGGTATTGTAGGTATTTCCATGTTTATACACATGGTGGTGAAGATATTTCCATGTTTATTCAGATGACTGTGTAGATATTTCCATGTTTTTACAGATGGCAGTGTAGATATTTCAATGCTTATAGAGATGGCGCTGTAGATATTTCCATGTTTATACAGATCGCGGTGCAGATATGTCCATGTTTATACAGATAGCGGTGTAGATATTTCCATGTTTTTACAGATATCGGTGTAGATATTTCCATGTTTACACAGATTGCGGTGTAGGTATTTCCATCTTTCTACAGATGGCATTGTAGATATTTCCATGTTTATGCAGATGGCGGTGTATATATTTCCATGTTTATATAGATGGTGGTGTAGATATTACCATGTTTATACAGATAGCGGTGTAGATATTTCCATGTTTATACAGATCGTGGTGAAGATATTTCCATGTTTATACAGATCACAGTGTAGATATTTCCATGTTTATACCGATAGATGTGTTGGTATTTCCACGTTTATACAGATAGCGATGTAGATATTTCCATGTTTATACAGCTCGCGGTGCAGATATTTATATCTTTATAGAGATGGCATTGTAGATATATCCTTATTCACACAGATGGCGGTGTAGATGTTTCCATGTTTATACAGATGGCGGAGAAGATAGTTCCATGTTTATGGAGATGGCAGTGTAGATATTTTCATGTTTATAGGGATGGCGTTGTAGAAATTTCCATGTTTAAAGAGATAGCAGTGTAGATATTTGCATGTTTATACAGATGGATGTCTAGGTATTTCCATGTGTATACAGATGGCATTGTAGATATTTCCATGTTTATACAGATGACTGTAGAGGTATTTCCATGTTTTACAGATAGCTGTGCAGATATTTCCATGTTTATAGAGATAGCGGTGTAGATATTTCCATGTTTGTACAGATGGCGTTGTTGATATTTCCATCTATACACAGATGGCCGTGTAGATATTTCCATGTTTATACAGATGGCAGCGTAGATATTTCCATGGACATGCAGATGGCGGTGTAGATATTTCCATGTTTATACAGATAGCGGTGTAGATAGTTCCATGTTTTCACAGATGGTGGTGTAGATATTTCCGTGTTTATACACATGGCGGAGTAGATACTTCCATATTTATAGAGATGGCAGTGTAGATATTTTGATGTTTATAGAGATGGCGGTGTAGGTATTTCCATATAGATAGAGATAGCGGTGTAGATATTTCCATCTTTCTACAGATGGCAGTGTAGATATTTCCATGTTTATACAGATGGCGGTGTAGATATTTCCATACTTATACAGATGTCTGTGTAGATATTTCCATGTGTATACAGATGGTATTGTAGGTATTTCCATGTTTATACAGATGGTGGTGTATTTATTTCCATGTTTATTCAGATGACTGTGTAGATATTTCCATGTTTTTACAGATGGCAGTGTAGATATTTCAATGTTTATAAAGATGGCGCTGTAGATATTTCCATGTTTATACAGATCGCGGTGTAGATATTTCCATGTTTATACAGATCGCGGTGTAGATATTTCCATGTTTTTACAGATATCGGTGTAGATATTTCCATGTTTACACAGATTGCGGTGTAGATATTTCCATCTTTCTACAGATGGCATTGTAGATATTTCCATGTTTATGCAGATGGCGGTGTAGATATTTCCATGTTTATATAGATGGTGGTGTAGATATTACCATGTTTATACAGATAGCGGTGTAGATATTTCCATGTTTATACAGATCGTGGTGAAGATATTTCCATGTTCATACAGATCGTGGTGTAGATATTTCCATGTGTATACAGATCGCGGTGTAGATATTTCCATGTTTATACAGATAGCGTTGTAGATATTTCCACGTTTATACAGATAGCGGTTTAGAAATTTCCATGTTTATAGAGATAGTGGTGTAGGTATTTCCATGTTTACAGACATAGCGGTGTAGATATTTCCATGTTTATATAGATGGCGTTGTAGATATTTCCATGTTTTCACAGATGGTGGTGTAGATATTTCCGTGTTTATACATATGGCGGAGTAGATACTTCCATCTTTATGGAGATGGCAGTGTAGATATTTTCATGTTTATAGAGATGGCAGTGTAGATATTTCGATATTTATAGAGATAGCGGTGTAGATATTTCCATCTTTCAACAGATGGCAGTGTAGATATTTCCATGTTTATACAGATGGCGGTGTAGATATTTCCATACTTATACAGATGTATGTGTAGATATTTCCATGTGTATACAGATGGTATTGTAGGTATTTCCATGTTTATACATATGGTGGTGTAGTTATTTCCATGTTTATTCTGATGACTGTGTAGATATTTCCATGTTTTTACATATGGCAGTGTAGATATTTCAATGTTTATAGAGATGGCGCTGTAGATATTTCCATGTTTAAACAGATCGCGGTGTAGATATTTCCATGTTTATACAGATAGCGGTGTAGATATTTCCATGTTTTTACAGATATCGGTGTAGATATTTGCATGTTTACACAGATTGCGGTGTATGTATTTCCATCTTTCTACAGATGGCATTGTAGATATTTCCATGTGTATGCAGATGGCGGTGTATATATATCCATGTTTATATAGATGGTGGTGTAGATATTACCATGTTTCTACAGATTGCGGTGTAGATATTTCCATGTTTATACAGATCGTGGTGAAGATATTTCCATGTTTATACTGATCGCGGTGTAGATATTTCCATGTTTATACAGATCGCGGTGTAGATATTTCCATGTTTATACAGATATCGTTGTAGATATTTCCATGTTTATACAGATAGCGGTGTAGATATTTCCATGTTTATAGAGATAGCGGTGTAGGTATTTCCATGTTTATAGACATAGCGGTGTAGATATTTCCATGTTTATATAGATGGCGTTGTAGATATTTCCATGTTTATACCGATAGATGTGTTGGTATTTCCACGTTTATACAGATAGCGATGTAGATATTTCCATGTTTATACAGCTCGCGGTGCAGATATTTATATCTTTATACAGATGGTATTGTAGATATTTCCTTATTCACACAGATGGAGGTGTAGATGTTTCCATGTTTATACAGATGGCGGAGTAGTTAGTTCCATGTTTATGGAGATGGCAGTGTAGATATTTTCATGTTTATAGAGATGGCGGTGTAGATATTTCCATGTTTATAGAGATAGCAGTGCAGATATTTGCATGTTTATACAGATGGCTGTGTAGGTATTTCCATGTGTATACAGATGGCATTGTAGATATTTACATGTTTATACAGATGACTGTAGAGGTATTTCCATGTTTTACAGATGGCTGTGCAGATATTTCCATGTTTATAGAGATAGCGGTGTAGATATTTCCATGTTTGTACAGATGGCGTTGTTGATATTTCCATCTATACACAGATGGCCGTGTAGATATTTACATGTTTATACAGATGGCAGCGTAGGTATTTCCATGGACATGCAGATGGCGGTGTAGGTATTTCCATCTTTATACAGATAGCGGTGTAGATAGTTCCATGTTTTCACAGATGGTGGTGTAAATATTTCCGTGTTTATACACATGGCGGAGTAGATACTTCCATATTTATAGAGATGGCAGTGTAGATATTTTCATGTTTATAGAGATGGCGGTGTAGATATTTCCATATTTATAGAGATAGCGGTGTAGGTATTTCCATCTTTCTACAGATGGCAGTGTAGATATTTCCATGTTTATACAGATGGCGGTGTAGATATTTCCATACTTATACAGATGTCTGTGTAGATATTTCCATGTGTTTACAGATGGTATTGTAGGTATTTCCATGTTTATTCAGATGGTGGTGTATTTATTTCTATGTTTATTCAGATGACTGTGTAGATATTTCCATGTTTTTACAGATGGCAGTGTAGATATTTCAATGTTTACAGAGATGGCGCTGTAGATATTTCCATGTTTATACAGATCGCGGTGTAGATATTTCCATGTTTTTACAGATATTGGTGTAGATATCTCCATGTATACACAGATTGCAGTGTAGATATTTCCATCTTTCTACAGATGGCATTGTAGATATTTCCATGTTTATGCAGATGGCGGTGTAGATATTTACATGTTTATATAGATGGTGGTGTAGATATTACCATGTTTATACAGATAGCGGTGTAGATATTTCCATGTTTATACAGATCGTGGTGAAGATATTTCCATGTTCGTACAGATCGTGGTGTAGATATTTCCATGTGTATACAGATCGCGTTGTAGATATTTCCATGTTTATACAGATAGCGTTGTAGATATTTCCATGTTTATACAGATAGCGGTGTAGATATTTCCGTGTTTATAGAGAGAGTGGTGTAGGTATTTCCATGTTTACAGATATTGCGGTGTAGATATTTCCATGTTTATATAGATGGCGTTGTAGATATTTCAATGTTTTCACAGATGGTGGTGTAGATATTTCCGTGTATATACACATGGCGTAGTAGATACTTCCATCTTTATGGAGATGGCAGTGTAGATATTTTCATGTTTATAGAGATGGCGGTATAGATATTTCCATATTTATAGAGATAGCGGTGTAGATATTTCCATCTTTCCAAAGATGGCAGTGTAGATATTTCCATGTTTATACAGATGGCGGTGTAGATATTTCCATACTTATAGAGATGTCTGTGTAGATATTTCCATGTGTAAACAGATGGTATTGTAGGTATTTCCATGTTTATACAGATGGTGGTGTAGATATTTCCATGTTTATTCAGATGAATGTGTAGGTATTTCCATGTTTTACAGATGGCAGTGTAGATATTTCAATGTTTATAGAGATGGCGCTGTAGATATTTCCATGTTTATACAGATCGCGGTGTAGAGATTTCCATGTTTATACAGATAGCGGTGTAGATATTTCCATGTTTTTACAGATATCGGTGTAGATATTTCCATGTTTACACAGATTGTGGTGTAGATATTTCCATCTTTATACAGATGGCATTGTAGATATTTCCATGTTTATGCAAATGGCGGTGTAGATATTTCCATGTTTATATAGATGGTGGTGTAGATATTACCATGTTTATACAGATAGCGGTGTAGATATTTCCATGTTTATACAGATAGCGGTGTAGATAGTTCCATGTTTTCACAGATGGTGGTGTAGATATTTCCGTGTTTATACACATGGCGCAGTAGATACTTCCATCTTTATGGAGATGGCAGTGTAGATATTTTCATGTTTATAGAGATGGCGGTGTAGATATTTCCACATTTATAGAGATAGCGGTGTAGATATTTCCATCTTTCTACAGATGGCAGTGTAGATATTTCCATGTTTATACAGATGGCGGTGTAGAAATTTCCATACTTATACAGATGTCTGTGTAGACATTTCCATGTGTATACAGATGGTATTGTAGGTATTTCCATCTTTATACAGATGGTGGTGTAGATATTTCCATGTTTATACAGATAACGGTGTAGATATTTCCATGTTTATACAGATAGCGGTGTAGATATTTCCATGTTTATAGAGATAGCGGTGTAGGTATTTCCATGTTTATAGACATTGCGGTGTATATATTTCCATGTTTATATAGATGGCGTTGTAGATATTTCCATGTTTATACCGATAGATGTGTTGGTATTTCCACGTTTATAAAGATAGCGATGTAGATATTTCCATGTTTATACAGCTCGCGGTGCAGATATTTATATGTTTATACAGATGGCATTGTAGATATTTCCTTATTCACACAGATGGCGGTGTAGATGTTTCCATGTTCATACAGATGGCGGAGTAGTGACTTTCATGTTTATGAAGATGGCAGTGTAGATATTTTCATGTTTATAGAGATGGCGGTGTAGATATTTCCATGTTTATAGAGATAGCAGTGTAGATATTTACATGTTTATACAGATGGCTGTGTAGATATTTCCATGTGTATAGAGATGGCATTGTAGATATTTCCATGTTTATACAGATGACTGTAGAGGTATTTCCATGTTTTACTGACGGCTGTGCAGATATTTCCATGTTTATAGAGATAGCGGTGTAGATATTTCCATGTTTGTACAGAAGGCGTTGTTGATATTTCCATCTATACACAGATGGCCGTGTAGATATTTCCATGTTTATACAGATGGCAGCGTAGATATTTCCATGGACATGCAGATGGCGGTGTAGATATTTCCATGTTTATACAGATAGCGGTGTAGATATTTCCATGTTTTCACAGATGGTGGTGTAGATATTTCCGTGTTTATACACATGGCGCAGTAGATACTTCCATCTTTATGGAGATGGCAGTGTAGATATTTTCATGTTTATAGAGATGGCGGTGTAGATATTTCCACATTTATAGAGATAGCGGTGTAGATATTTCCATCTTTCTACAGATGGCAGTGTAGATATTTCCATGTTTATACAGATGGCGGTGTAGAAATTTCCATACTTATACAGATGTCTGTGTAGATATTTCCATGTGTATACAGATGGTATTGTATGTATTTCCATCTTTATACAGATGGTGGTGTAGATATTTCCATGTTTATACAGATAACGGTGTAGATATTTCCATGTTTATATAGATGGCGTTGTAGATATTTCCATGTTTATACCGATAGATGTGTTGGTATTTCCACGTTTATACAGATAGCGATGTAGATATTTCCATGTTTATACAGCTCGCGGTGCAGATATTTATATCTTTATACAGATGGAATTGTAGATATTTCCTTATTCACACAGATGGCGGTGTAGATGTTTCCATGTTTATACAGATGGCAGAGTAGTTAGTTCCATGTTTATGGAGATGGCAGTGTAGATATTTTCATGTTTATAGAGAGGCGGTGTAGATATTTCCATGTTTATAGAGATAGCAATGTAGATATTTACATGTTTATACAGATGGCTGTGTAGATATTTCCATGTGTATACAGATTGCATTGTAGATATTTACATGTTTATACAGATGACTGTAGAGGTAATTCCATGTTTTACAGATGGCTCTGCAGATATTTCCATGTTTATAGAGATTGCGGTGTAGATATTTCCATGTTTGTACAGATGGCGTTGTTGATATTTCCATCTATACACAGATGGCCGTGTAGATATTTCCATGTTTATACAGATGGCAGCGTAGATATTTCCATGGACATGCAGATGGCGGTGTAGATATTTCCATGTTTATACAGATAGCGGTGTAGATATTTCCATGTTTTCACAGATGGTGGTGTAGATATTTCCGTGTTTATACACATGGCGCAGTAGATACTTCCATCTTTATGGAGATGGCAGTGTAGATATTTTCATGTTTATAGAGATGGCGGTGTAGATATTTCCACATTTATAGAGATAGCGGTGTAGATATTTCCATCTTTCTACAGATAGCAGTGTAGATATTTCCATGTTTATACAGATGGCGGTGTAGAAATTTCCATACTTATACAGATGTCTGTGTAGATATTTCCATGTGTATACAGATGGTATTGTAGGTATTTCCATCTTTATACAGATGGTGGTGTAGATATTTCCATGTTTATACAGATAACGGTGTAGATATTTCCATGTTTATACAGATAGCGGTGTAGATATTTCCATGTTTATAGAGATAGCGGTGTAGGTATTTCCATGTTTGTAGACATTGCGTTGTAGATATTTCCATGTTTATATAGATGGCGTTGTAGATATTTCCATGTTTATACCAATATATGTGTTGGTATTTCCACGTTTATACAGATAGCGATGTAGATATTTCCATCTTTCTACAGATGGCAGTGTAGATATTTCCATGTTTTTTCAGATGGCGTTGTAGATATTTCCAAACTTATACAGATGTCTGTGTAGATATTTCCATGTGTATACAGATGGTATTGTAGGTATTTCCATGTTTATACAGATGGTGGTGTATTTATTTCCATGTTTATTCAGATGACTGAGTATATATTTCCATGTTTTTACAGATGGCAGTGTAGATATTTCAATGTTTATAAAGATGGCGCTGTAGATATTTCCATGTTTATAAAGATCGCGGTGTAGATATTTCCATGTTTATTCAGATAGCGGTGTAGATATTTCCATGTTTTTAGAGATATCGGTGTAGATATTTCCATGTTTACACAGATTGCGGTGTAGATATTTCCATCTTTCTACAGATGGCATTGTAGATAATTCCATGTTTATGCAGATGGCGGTGTATATATTTCCATGTTTATATAGATGGTGGTGTAGATATTACCATGTTTATACAGATAGCGGTGTAGATATTTCCATGTTTATTCAGATCGTGGTGAAGATATTTCCATGTTTCTACAGATCGCGGTGTAGATATTTCCATGTTTATACAGATCGCGGTGTAGATATTTACATGTTTACACAGATAACGTTGTAGATATTTCCATGTTTATACAGATAGCGGTGTAGATATTTCCATGTTTATAGAGATAGCGGTGTAGGTATTTCCATGTTTATAGACATAGAGGTGTAGTTATTTCCTTGTTTATATAGATGGCGTTGTAGATATTTCCATGTTTATACGGGTAGATGTGTTGGTATTTCCACGTTTATACAGATAGCGATGTAGATATTTCCATGTTTATACAGCTCGCGGTGCAGATATTTATATCTTTATACAGATGGCATTGTAGATATTTCCTTATTCACACAGATGGCTGTGTAGATGTTTCCATGTTTATACAGATGGCGGAGTAGTTAGTTCCATGTTTATGGAGATGGCAGTGTAGATATTTTCATGTTTATAGAGATGGCGGTGTAGATATTTCCATTTTATAGAGATAGCAGTGTAGATATTTACATGTTTATACAGATGGCTGTGTAGGTATTTCCATGTGTATCCAGATGGCATTGTAGATATTTCCATGTTTATACAGATGACTGTAGAGGTATTTCCATGTTTTACAGATGGCTGTGCAGATATTTCCATGTTTACAGAGATAGCGGTGTAGATATTTCCATGTTTGTACAGATGGCGTTGTTAATATTTCCATCTATACACGGTTGGCCGTGTAGATATTTCCATGTTTATACAGATGGCAGCGTAGACATTTCCATGGACATGCAGATGGCGGTGTAGATATTTCCATGTTTATACAGATAGCGGTGTAGGTATTTCCATGTTTTCACAGATGGTGGTGTAGATATTTCCGTGTTTATACACATGGCGGCGTAGATACTTCCATTTTTATGGAGATGGCAGTGTAGATATTTTCATGTTTATAGAGATGGCGGTGTAGGTATTTCCATATTTATAGAGATAGCGGTGTAGATATTTCCATCTTTCTACAGATGTCAGTGTAGATATTTCCATGTTTATACAGATGGCAGTGTAGATATTTCCATACTTATACAGATGTCTGTGTAGATACTTCCATGTGTATACAGATGGTATTGTAGGTATTTCCATGTTTATACAGATGGTGGTGTAGATATTTCCATGTTTATTCAGATGACTGTGTAGATATTTCCATGTTTTTACAGATGGCAGTGTAGATATTTCAATGTTTATAGAGATGGCGCTGTAGATATTTCCATGTTTATACAGATCGCGGTGTAGATATTTCCATGTTTATACAGATAGCGGTGTAGATATTTCCATGTTTATACAGATCGCGGTGTAGATATTTCCATGTTTATACACATCGCGGTGTAGATATTTCCATGTTTATACAGATCGTGGTGAAGATATTTCCATGTTTATACAGATCGAGGTGTACATATTTCCATTTTTATACAGATGGCGGTGTAGATATTTTCATACTTATACAGATGTCTGTGTAGATATTTCCATGTGTATACAGATGGTATTGTAGGTATTTCCATGTTTATACAGATGGTGGTGTAGTTATTTCCATGTTTATTCATATGACTGTGTAGATATTTCCATGTTTTTACAGATGGCAGTGTAGATATTTCAATGTTTATAGAGATGGCGCTGTAGATATTTCCATGTTTATACAGATCGCGGTGTAGATATTTCCATGTTTATACAGAGAGCGGTGTAGATATTTCCATGTTTATATAGATGGTGGTGTAGATATTACCATGTTTATACAGATAGCGGTGTAGATATTTCCATGTTTATACAGATCGTGGTGAAGATATTTCCATGTTTATACAGATCGCTGTATAGATATTTCCATGTTTATACAGATCGCGGTGTAGATATTTCCATGTTTATACAGATAGCGGTGTAGATATTTCCATGTTTATACAGATAGCGGTGTAGATATTTCCATGTTTATGGCGATAGCAGTGTAGGTATTTCCATGTTTATAGACATAGCGGTGTAGATATTTCCATGTTTATATAGATGGCGTTGTAGATATTTCCATGTTTATACCGATAGATATGTTGGTATTTCCACGTTTATACAGATAGCGATGTAGATATTTCCATGTTTATACAGCTCGCGGTGCAGATATTTATATCTTTATACAGATGGCATTGTAGATATTTCCTTATTCACACAGATGGCGGTGTAGATGTTTCCATGTTTATACAGATGGTGGAGTAGTTAGTTCCATGTTTATGGAGATGGCAGTGTAGATATTTTCATGTTTATAGAGATGGCGGTGTAGATATTTCCATGTTTATAGAGATAGCAGTGTAGATATTTACATGTTTATACAGATGGCTGTGTAGATATTTCCATGTGTATACAGATGGCATTGTAGATATTTCCATGTTTATACAGATGACTGTAGAGGTATTCCCATGTTTTACAGATGGCTGTGCAGATATTTCCATGTTTATAGACATAGCGGTGTAGATATTTCCATGTTTGTACAGATGGAGTTGTTGATATTTCCATCTATACACAGATGGCCGTGTAGATATTTCCATGTTTATACAGATGGCAGCGTAGATATTTCCATGGACATGCAGATGGCGGTGTAGATATTTCCATGTTTATACAGATAGCGGTGTAGATATTTCCATGTTTATACAGATCGTGGTGAAGATATTTCCATGTTTATACAGATCGTGGTGAAGATATTTCCATGTTTATACAGATGGCGGTGTAGATATTTCCATACTTATACAGATGTCTGTGTAGATATTTCCATGTGTATACATATGGTATTTTAGGTATTTCCATGTTTATACAGATGGTGGTGTAGATATATCCATGTTTTACAGATGGCAGTGTAGATATTTCAATGTTTATGGAGATGGCGCTGCAGATATTTCCATGTTTACACAGATCGCGTTGTAGATATTTCCATGTTTACACAGATTGCGGTGTAGATATTTCCATCTTTCTACAGATGGCATTGTAGATATTTCCATGTTTATGCAGACGGCGGTGTAGATATTTCCATGTTTATATAGATGGTGGTGTAGATATTACCATGTTTATACAGATAGCGGTGTAGATATTTCCATGTTTATACAGATCGTGGTGAAGATATTTCCGTGTTTATACAGATCGCGGTGTAGATATTTCCATGTTTATACAGATAGCGGTGTAGATATTTCCATGTTTATACAGATAGCGGTGTAGATATTTCCATGTTTATAGAGATAGCAGTGTAGGTATTTCCATGTTTATAGACATAGCGGTGTAGATATTTCCATGTTTATATAGATGGCGTTGTAGATATTTCCATGTTTATACCGATAGATGTGTTGGTATTTCGACGTTTATACAGATAGCGATGTAGGTATTTCCATGTTTATACAGCTCGCGGTGCAGATACTTATATCTTTATACAGATGGAATTGTAGATATCTCCTTATTCACACAAATGGCTGTGTAGATGTTTCCATGTTTATACAGATGGCAGAGTAGTTAGTTCCATGTTTATGGAGATGGCAGTGTAGATATTTTCATGTTTATAGAGAGGCGGTGTAGATATTTCCATGTTTATAGAGATAGCAGTGTAGATATTTACATGTTTATACAGATGGCTGTGTAGATATTTCCATGTGTATACAGATGGCATTGTAGATATTTCCATGTTTATACAGATGACTGTAGAGGTATTTCCATGTTTTACAGATGGCTCTGCAGATATTTCCATGTTTATAGAGATAGCGGTGTAGATATTTCCATGTTTATACTGATAACGGTGTAGATATTTCCATGTTTATACAGAGGGCAGTGTGGATATTTCCATGTATATACAGACGATGGTGTAGATATTTCAATGTTTATACAGATAACGGAGTAGATAATTCCATGTTTTCACAGGTAGCTGTGTAGATATTTCCAAGTTTACACAGATAGCTTTGTAAATATTTCCATATTTATGCAGATAACGGTGTAAATATTTCCATGTTTAAAGAGATAGTGGTGTAGGTATTTCCATGTTTATACAGATAGCCGTGGAGATATTTCCAGGTTTATACATATAGCGATGTAGGTATTTTCATGTTCATACTGATAGCGGTGTATATATTTCCATGTTTATACAGAGAGTGGTGTAGATATTTCAATGCTTATACAGATAGTGGTGTAGATATTTCCATATTTATACAAATAGCGGTGGAGATATTTCCAGGTTTATGAAGATAGCGGTGGAGATATTTCCAAGTTTATACAGATAGCCGTGTAGATATTTCCATGTTTATACAGATATTGGTGTTGGTATTTCCCTGTGTATACAGATAGCGGTGTAGATATTTCCATGTTTATACAGCTCACAGTGTAGATATTTCCATCTTTATACAGATGGCAGTGTGGATATTTCCATGTTTATAGAGATAGAGGAGTAGATATTTCCATGTTTACCCTGATGGCAGTGTAGATAATTCCATGTTTATGGAGATGTCGGTGTAGATATTTTCATGTTTATAGAGATGGCGGTGTATATATTTCCATGTTTATAGAGATTGCAGTGTAGGTATTTCCATGTGTATAGAGATACCGGTGCAGATGTTTCTATGTTTATACTGATGGCTGTGTAGATATTTTCATGTGTATAAGAATGGCAGTGTAGATATTTTCATGTTAATAGAGATGGCTGTGAAGGTTTTTCCATGTATATACAGTTGACTGTGTAGATATTTCCATGTTTATACAGATGGCGGTGTAGATATTTCCATGTTTATATAGATAGCGGTGTAGATATTTCCATCTTTATAGAGATAGCGCTCTATATATTTCCATCTTTGCACAGATTGCGGTGAAGGTATTTCCATGTTTATACAGATAGTAGTGTAGATATTTCCATGTTTATAGAGATAGCGGTGTAGTTATTTCCATGTTTATACAGATAACTGTGTAGGTGTTTCCATACTTATACAGATGGCGGTGTAGATATTTCCATGTATATAGAAATAGCCATGTGGATATTTCCATGTTTATACACATAGCGGTGTAGACATTTCCATGTTTATACAGATAGCGGTGTAGATATTTCCATATTTATACAGAGAGCAGTGTAGATATTTCCATGTTTATACAAGTAGAAGTGTAGATATTTCCATGTTTATGCAGATCGCGGTGTAGAAATTTCCATCTTTCTACAGATGGCAGTGTAAATTATTTCTATGTTTATATAGATGGCGGTGTAGATATTTCCAAGTTTACACAGAGGGCGGTATAGATATTTCCATGTTTATCCAGATGGAAATGTAGATATTTCCATGTTTATAGACATGGCGGTGTAGATATTTCTATGTTTATAGAGATAGCGGAGTAGATAATTCCATGTTTATAGAGATGGCGGTGTAGGTATTTCCATGTTTGTGCAGATAGCGGTGTTGATATTTCCATTTTTATACAGCTCGCGGTGTAGATATTTCCATCTTTATACAGATGTCTGGGTGGATATTTCCATGTTTATAAAGATAGCAGTATAGACATATCCATGTTTACAGAGATGGCGGTGTAGATAATTCCATGTTTATGGAGATGGCGTTGTAGTTATTTTCATGTTTATAGAGACGGCGGTGTAGATATTTCCATGTTAATAAAGATTGTGGTGTAGATATTTCCATGTTTATAGAGATTGCAGTGTAGGTATTTCCATGTGTACAGAGATAGCGGTGCAGATGTTTCCATGTATATACTGATGGCTGTGTAGATATTTCCATGTGTATACAGACTGCAGTGTAGATATTTCTATGTTTGTAGAGATGGTGTTGTAGATATTTCCATGTATATACAGATGACTGTGTAGATATTTCCATGTTTATACAGATCGCTGTGGAGATTTTTCCATGTTCATACAGATGGCCGTGTAGATATTTCCAAAATTATACAGATAGCAGTGTAGATATTTCCAAGTTTATACAGATAATGGTGTAGGTATTTCCATGTTTATAGAGACAGCGGTGTAGATATTTCCATGTTTATACTGATGGCAGTGTAGATATTTCCATGTGTATACAGATGGCAGTGTAGATATTTCCATGTTTATACAGATAGCGGTGTGGCTTTTTCCATGTTTATACAGATAGCGGTGAGGATACTTCCATGTTTATAGAGATGGCTGTGTAGATATTTCCCCGTTTATACACACGGCTGTGTAGATATTTACATGTTTATACAGATGGCACTGTGGATATTTCCATGTTTATACAGATAGTAGTGTAAAAATTTCCATCTTTTCACAGATTGCGGTGTAGATATTTCCATCTTTACACAGATAGCGGTGTAGATAATTCCATGTTTATTCTGATAGCAGTGTAGGTATTTCCATGTTTATACTGATAGCGGTGTAGATATTTCCATATTTATACAGATAGCTGTGCAGATATTTCCAAGATTATACAGATAGCGGTGGAGATATTTCCGTGTTTATACAGATAGCAATGCAGATGTTTCCATGTTTATACAGATAGTGGTGTATATATTTCCATGTTTATACAGATAGTGGTGTAGATATTTCCATGCTTATACAGATAGTGGTGTAGATATTTCCATATTTATACTGATAGTGGTGGAGATAGTTCCATGTTTATGCAGATAGCGGTGGAGATATTTCCATGTTTATACAGATGGAGTTGTAGATATTTTCATGTTTATACCAATAACGGTGTAGATATTTCCAAGTTTATACAGATAGCCGTGTAGATATTTCCATGTTTCTACAGATATTGGTGATGTTATTTCCATCTGTATACAGATAGCGGTGTAGGTATTTCCATGGTTATACAGCTCACCGTGTAAATATTTCCATCTTTATACAGGTGGCAGTGTAGGTATTTCCATGTTTATAGAGATAGTGGTGTAGATATTTCCATGTTTACCCAGATGGCGGTGTAGATAGTTCCATGTTTATGGAGATGGCGTTGTAGATATTTTCATGTTTTTAGAGATGGAGTTGTAGATATTTCCATGTTTATAGAGATTGCAGTGTATATATTTCCATGTTTATGTAGATTGCAGTGTAGGTATTTCCATGTGTATAGAGATAGCGGTGCAGATGTTTCCATGTTTATACTGATGGCTGTGTAGATATTTCCATGTGTATACGAATGGCAGTTTAGATATTTTCCTGGTTATAGAGATGGTTGTGAAGATATTACCATGTATATTCAGATGACTGTGTAGATATTTTCATGTTTATACAGATAGCGCTGTATATATTTGCATCTTTGCACAGATTGCGGTGCAGATATTTCCATGTTTATACAGATAGCAGTGTAGATATTTCCATGTTTATAGAGATAGCGGTGTAGATATTTCCATGTTTATACAGAAAACTGTGTGGGTATTTCCATGTTTATACAGATGGTGGTGTAGATATTTCCATGTTTATAGAAATAGCCATGTGGATATTTCCATGTTTATACAGATACCGGTGTAGACATTTCCATGTTTATGCAGTTAGCGGTGCAGATATTTCCATATTTATACAGAGAGCAGTGTAGATATTTTCATGTTTATACACGTAAAGGTGTAGATATTTCCATGTTTATGCAGATCGCGTTGTAGATATTTCCATCTTTCTACAGAGCAGTGTAGATTATTCAATGTTTATACAGATGGTGGTGTAGATATTTCCAAATTTACACAGAGGGCGGTATAGATATTTCCATGTTTATCCAGATGGAAGTTTAGATATTTCCATGTTTATAGAGATGGCGGTGTAGATATTTCTATGTTTATAGAGATAGCGGTGTAGATAATTCCTTGTTTATAGAGATGGCGGTGTAGGTATTTCCATGTTTATAGAGGTAGTGGTGTAGATATTTCCATGTTTATAGAGATAGCGGTGTAGATATTTCCATGTTTTTACAGATAGTGGTGTTGGTATTTCCCTGTTTATACTGATAGCGATGTAGATATTTCCATGTTTATACAGCTCGCGGTGTAGATATTTCCATCTTTATAGAGATGGCAGTGTAGATATTTCCAAGTTTATACAGATAGCAGTGTAGATATTTCCATGTTTACACAGATGGTGGTGTAGATATTTCCATGTTTATGGAGATGGCGTTGTAGATATTTTCATGTTTATAGAGACGGCGGTGTATATATTTACCTGTTTAGAAAGATTTTGGTGTAGATATTTCCATGTTTATAGAGATTGCGGTGTAGGTATTTCCATGTGTACAGAGAGAGCGGTGCAGGTGTTTCCATCTTTATACTGATGGCTGTGTAGATATTTCCATGTGTATACAGATGGCAGTTTAGTTATTTCCATGTTTGTAGAGATGGTGTTGTAGATATTTCCATGTATATACAGTTGACTGTGTAGATATTTCCATATTTATACAGACAGCGGTTTAGATATTTCCATGTATATACAGATAGCGGTGGAGATATTTCCATGTTTACACAGAGACCGGTGCAGATATTTCAATGTTTATACAGATGGAGGTGTAGATATTCCCATGTTTATGCAGATAACTGTGTAGATATTTCCATGTTTTTACAGATGGCGGTGAAGTTATTTCCATGTTTATACAGATAGCGGTGTGGCTATTTCCATGTTTATAGAGATAGCGGTGTAGGTATTTCCATGTATATGCAGATGACTGTGAAGGTATTTCCATGTTTAAACTGATAGCGGTGACGATATTTCCATGTTTACACAGATGGCAGTGTAGATAGTTCCATGTTTATGAAGGTGGGGGTGTAAATATTTTCATGTTTATACAGATGTCGGTGTAGTTATTTCCATTTTTGTAGACATGGCGGTGTAGGCACTTCCATGTTTATAGAGATTCTGGTGTAGGTATTTCCATGTGTATAGAGATGATAGCGGTGCAGATGTCTCCACGTTTATACTGAAGTCTGTGTAGATATTTCCATGTGTATTCAGATGGCAGTGTAAATATTTCCATGTTTATAGAGATGGTGGTTTATATATTTCCATGTATATACAGATGACTGTGTAGATATTTCCATGTTTATAGAGATGGCGGTGTAGATATTTCCATGTTTATAGAGTTAGCAGTGTAGATATTTCCATGATTATACAGATAGCGGTGCAGATATTTCCATGTTAATAGAGATAGTGTTGTAGATATTTCCATCTTTGCACAGACTGCGGTGTAGATATTTCCATCTTTAAACAGATAGCGTTGTAGAAGTTTCCATGTTTATAGAGATAGCGGTGGAGGTATTACCATGTTTATACAGATAGCGATGTAGTTATTTCCGTGCTTATACAGACGGCAGTGTAGGTAATTCCATGTTTATACAGAGGGAGGTGTAGATATTCCCATGTTTATTCAGACGACTGTGTAGATATTTCCATGTTTTTAAAGATGGCGTTGTAGATATTTCCATGTTTATACAGATATCGGTGTGGCTATTTCCGTGTATATAGAGATTGCGGTGAAGATATTTCCATGTATATGCAGATGACTGTGTAGATATTTCCATGTTTATGCAGATAGCGCTGTAGATATTTCCATGTTTATACAGATGGCGGTGGAGCTATTTCCATGTTTATACAGATGGCGGTGTAGATATTTCCAAGTTTATACAGATCGCGGTGTAGATATTTCCATGTTTCTACAGATAGCGGACTAGATATTTCCATTTTTATAGAGATTGCCGTGTAGTTATTTCCATGTTTATAGAGATAGCGGTGTAGATATTTACATGTTTATACAGATGGCTGTGTAGATATTTAAATTTTTATACTGATGGATGTGTAGATATTTCCACGTTTATACAGATGACTGTGTAGATAATTCCATGTTTTTACAGACGGCTGTGTAGATATTTCCATGTTTATACAGATACCGGTGTAAATATTTCCATGTTTATACAGATGACTGTGTAGGTATTTCCATGTTTATACAGATGTCGGTATAGATATTTCCATGTTTATAGAGATAGCCATGTAGATATTTCCATGGTTGTAGAGATAGCTGTGTAGGCATTTCCATGTTTATAGAGATAGCGGTGAAGCTATTTCCATATTTAATCAGATAGCGGTGTATATATTTCCATGTTTATACGGGTAGATGTGTTGGTATTTCCACGTTTATACAGATAGCGATGTAGATATTTCCATGTTTATACAGCTCGCGGTGCAGATATTTATATCTTTATACAGATGGCATTGTAGATATTTCCTTATTCACACAGATGGCTGTGTAGATGTTTCCATGTTTATACAGATGGCGGAGTAGTTAGTTCCATGTTTATGGAGATGGCAGTGTAGATATTTTCATGTTTATAGAGATGGCGGTGTAGATATTTCCATTTTATAGAGATAGCAGTGTAGATATTTACATGTTTATACAGATGGCTGTGTAGGTATTTCCATGTGTATCCAGATGGCATTGTAGATATTTCCATGTTTATACAGATGACTGTAGAGGTATTTCCATGTTTTACAGATGGCTGTGCAGATATTTCCATGTTTACAGAGATAGCGGTGTAGATATTTCCATGTTTGTACAGATGGCGTTGTTAATATTTCCATCTATACACGGTTGGCCGTGTAGATATTTCCATGTTTATACAGATGGCAGCGTAGACATTTCCATGGACATGCAGATGGCGGTGTAGATATTTCCATGTTTATACAGATAGCGGTGTAGGTATTTCCATGTTTTCACAGATGGTGGTGTAGATATTTCCGTGTTTATACACATGGCGGCGTAGATACTTCCATTTTTATGGAGATGGCAGTGTAGATATTTTCATGTTTATAGAGATGGCGGTGTAGGTATTTCCATATTTATAGAGATAGCGGTGTAGATATTTCCATCTTTCTACAGATGTCAGTGTAGATATTTCCATGTTTATACAGATGGCAGTGTAGATATTTCCATACTTATACAGATGTCTGTGTAGATACTTCCATGTGTATACAGATGGTATTGTAGGTATTTCCATGTTTATACAGATGGTGGTGTAGATATTTCCATGTTTATTCAGATGACTGTGTAGATATTTCCATGTTTTTACAGATGGCAGTGTAGATATTTCAATGTTTATAGAGATGGCGCTGTAGATATTTCCATGTTTATACAGATCGCGGTGTAGATATTTCCATGTTTATACAGATAGCGGTGTAGATATTTCCATGTTTATACAGATCGCGGTGTAGATATTTCCATGTTTATACACATCGCGGTGTAGATATTTCCATGTTTATACAGATCGTGGTGAAGATATTTCCATGTTTATACAGATCGAGGTGTACATATTTCCATTTTTATACAGATGGCGGTGTAGATATTTTCATACTTATACAGATGTCTGTGTAGATATTTCCATGTGTATACAGATGGTATTGTAGGTATTTCCATGTTTATACAGATGGTGGTGTAGTTATTTCCATGTTTATTCATATGACTGTGTAGATATTTCCATGTTTTTACAGATGGCAGTGTAGATATTTCAATGTTTATAGAGATGGCGCTGTAGATATTTCCATGTTTATACAGATCGCGGTGTAGATATTTCCATGTTTATACAGAGAGCGGTGTAGATATTTCCATGTTTATATAGATGGTGGTGTAGATATTACCATGTTTATACAGATAGCGGTGTAGATATTTCCATGTTTATACAGATCGTGGTGAAGATATTTCCATGTTTATACAGATCGCTGTATAGATATTTCCATGTTTATACAGATCGCGGTGTAGATATTTCCATGTTTATACAGATAGCGGTGTAGATATTTCCATGTTTATACAGATAGCGGTGTAGATATTTCCATGTTTATGGCGATAGCAGTGTAGGTATTTCCATGTTTATAGACATAGCGGTGTAGATATTTCCATGTTTATATAGATGGCGTTGTAGATATTTCCATGTTTATACCGATAGATATGTTGGTATTTCCACGTTTATACAGATAGCGATGTAGATATTTCCATGTTTATACAGCTCGCGGTGCAGATATTTATATCTTTATACAGATGGCATTGTAGATATTTCCTTATTCACACAGATGGCGGTGTAGATGTTTCCATGTTTATACAGATGGTGGAGTAGTTAGTTCCATGTTTATGGAGATGGCAGTGTAGATATTTTCATGTTTATAGAGATGGCGGTGTAGATATTTCCATGTTTATAGAGATAGCAGTGTAGATATTTACATGTTTATACAGATGGCTGTGTAGATATTTCCATGTGTATACAGATGGCATTGTAGATATTTCCATGTTTATACAGATGACTGTAGAGGTATTCCCATGTTTTACAGATGGCTGTGCAGATATTTCCATGTTTATAGACATAGCGGTGTAGATATTTCCATGTTTGTACAGATGGAGTTGTTGATATTTCCATCTATACACAGATGGCCGTGTAGATATTTCCATGTTTATACAGATGGCAGCGTAGATATTTCCATGGACATGCAGATGGCGGTGTAGATATTTCCATGTTTATACAGATAGCGGTGTAGATATTTCCATGTTTATACAGATCGTGGTGAAGATATTTCCATGTTTATACAGATCGTGGTGAAGATATTTCCATGTTTATACAGATGGCGGTGTAGATATTTCCATACTTATACAGATGTCTGTGTAGATATTTCCATGTGTATACATATGGTATTTTAGGTATTTCCATGTTTATACAGATGGTGGTGTAGATATATCCATGTTTTACAGATGGCAGTGTAGATATTTCAATGTTTATGGAGATGGCGCTGCAGATATTTCCATGTTTACACAGATCGCGTTGTAGATATTTCCATGTTTACACAGATTGCGGTGTAGATATTTCCATCTTTCTACAGATGGCATTGTAGATATTTCCATGTTTATGCAGACGGCGGTGTAGATATTTCCATGTTTATATAGATGGTGGTGTAGATATTACCATGTTTATACAGATAGCGGTGTAGATATTTCCATGTTTATACAGATCGTGGTGAAGATATTTCCGTGTTTATACAGATCGCGGTGTAGATATTTCCATGTTTATACAGATAGCGGTGTAGATATTTCCATGTTTATACAGATAGCGGTGTAGATATTTCCATGTTTATAGAGATAGCAGTGTAGGTATTTCCATGTTTATAGACATAGCGGTGTAGATATTTCCATGTTTATATAGATGGCGTTGTAGATATTTCCATGTTTATACCGATAGATGTGTTGGTATTTCGACGTTTATACAGATAGCGATGTAGGTATTTCCATGTTTATACAGCTCGCGGTGCAGATACTTATATCTTTATACAGATGGAATTGTAGATATCTCCTTATTCACACAAATGGCTGTGTAGATGTTTCCATGTTTATACAGATGGCAGAGTAGTTAGTTCCATGTTTATGGAGATGGCAGTGTAGATATTTTCATGTTTATAGAGAGGCGGTGTAGATATTTCCATGTTTATAGAGATAGCAGTGTAGATATTTACATGTTTATACAGATGGCTGTGTAGATATTTCCATGTGTATACAGATGGCATTGTAGATATTTCCATGTTTATACAGATGACTGTAGAGGTATTTCCATGTTTTACAGATGGCTCTGCAGATATTTCCATGTTTATAGAGATAGCGGTGTAGATATTTCCATGTTTATACTGATAACGGTGTAGATATTTCCATGTTTATACAGAGGGCAGTGTGGATATTTCCATGTATATACAGACGATGGTGTAGATATTTCAATGTTTATACAGATAACGGAGTAGATAATTCCATGTTTTCACAGGTAGCTGTGTAGATATTTCCAAGTTTACACAGATAGCTTTGTAAATATTTCCATATTAATGCAGATAACGGTGTAAATATTTCCATGTTTAAAGAGATAGTGGTGTAGGTATTTCCATGTTTATACAGATAGCCGTGGAGATATTTCCAGGTTTATACATATAGCGATGTAGGTATTTTCATGTTCATACTGATAGCGGTGTATATATTTCCATGTTTATACAGAGAGTGGTGTAGATATTTCAATGCTTATACAGATAGTGGTGTAGATATTTCCATATTTATACAAATAGCGGTGGAGATATTTCCAGGTTTATGAAGATAGCGGTGGAGATATTTCCAAGTTTATACAGATAGCCGTGTAGATATTTCCATGTTTATACAGATATTGGTGTTGGTATTTCCCTGTGTATACAGATAGCGGTGTAGATATTTCCATGTTTATACAGCTCACAGTGTAGATATTTCCATCTTTATACAGATGGCAGTGTGGATATTTCCATGTTTATAGAGATAGAGGAGTAGATATTTCCATGTTTACCCTGATGGCAGTGTAGATAATTCCATGTTTATGGAGATGTCGGTGTAGATATTTTCATGTTTATAGAGATGGCGGTGTATATATTTCCATGTTTATAGAGATTGCAGTGTAGGTATTTCCATGTGTATAGAGATACCGGTGCAGATGTTTCTATGTTTATACTGATGGCTGTGTAGATATTTTCATGTGTATAAGAATGGCAGTGTAGATATTTTCATGTTAATAGAGATGGCTGTGAAGGTTTTTCCATGTATATACAGTTGACTGTGTAGATATTTCCATGTTTATACAGATGGCGGTGTAGATATTTCCATGTTTATATAGATAGCGGTGTAGATATTTCCATCTTTATAGAGATAGCGCTCTATATATTTCCATCTTTGCACAGATTGCGGTGAAGGTATTTCCATGTTTATACAGATAGTAGTGTAGATATTTCCATGTTTATAGAGATAGCGGTGTAGTTATTTCCATGTTTATACAGATAACTGTGTAGGTGTTTCCATACTTATACAGATGGCGGTGTAGATATTTCCATGTATATAGAAATAGCCATGTGGATATTTCCATGTTTATACACATAGCGGTGTAGACATTTCCATGTTTATACAGATAGCGGTGTAGATATTTCCATATTTATACAGAGAGCAGTGTAGATATTTCCATGTTTATACAAGTAGAAGTGTAGATATTTCCATGTTTATGCAGATCGCGGTGTAGAAATTTCCATCTTTCTACAGATGGCAGTGTAAATTATTTCTATGTTTATATAGATGGCGGTGTAGATATTTCCAAGTTTACACAGAGGGCGGTATAGATATTTCCATGTTTATCCAGATGGAAATGTAGATATTTCCATGTTTATAGACATGGCGGTGTAGATATTTCTATGTTTATAGAGATAGCAGAGTAGATAATTCCATGTTTATAGAGATGGCGGTGTAGGTATTTCCATGTTTGTGCAGATAGCGGTGTTGATATTTCCATTTTTATACAGCTCGCGGTGTAGATATTTCCATCTTTATACAGATGTCTGGGTGGATATTTCCATGTTTATAAAGATAGCAGTATAGACATATCCATGTTTACAGAGATGGCGGTGTAGATAATTCCATGTTTATGGAGATGGCGTTGTAGTTATTTTCATGTTTATAGAGACGGCGGTGTAGATATTTCCATGTTAATAAAGATTGTGGTGTAGATATTTCCATGTTTATAGAGATTGCAGTGTAGGTATTTCCATGTGTACAGAGATAGCGGTGCAGATGTTTCCATGTATATACTGATGGCTGTGTAGATATTTCCATGTGTATACAGACTGCAGTGTAGATATTTCTATGTTTGTAGAGATGGTGTTGTAGATATTTCCATGTATATACAGATGACTGTGTAGATATTTCCATGTTTATACAGATCGCTGTGGAGATTTTTCCATGTTCATACAGATGGCCGTGTAGATATTTCCAAAATTATACAGATAGCAGTGTAGATATTTCCAAGTTTATACAGATAGTGGTGTAGGTATTTCCATGTTTATAGAGACAGCGGTGTAGATATTTCCATGTTTATACTGATGGCAGTGTAGATATTTCCATGTGTATACAGATGGCAGTGTAGATATTTCCATGTTTATACAGATAGCGGTGTGGATTTTTCCATGTTTATACAGATAGCGGTGAGGATACTTCCATGTTTATAGAGATGGCTGTGTAGATATTTCCCCGTTTATACACACGGCTGTGTAGATATTTACATGTTTATACAGATGGCACTGTGGATATTTCCATGTTTATACAGATAGTAGTGTAAAAATTTCCATCTTTTCACAGATTGCGGTGTAGATATTTCCATCTTTACACAGATAGCGGTGTAGATAATTCCATGTTTATTCTGATAGCAGTGTAGGTATTTCCATGTTTATACTGATAGCGGTGTAGATATTTCCATATTTATACAGATAGCTGTGCAGATATTTCCAAGATTATACAGATAGCGGTGGAGATATTTCCGTGTTTATACAGATAGCAATGCAGATGTTTCCATGTTTATACAGATAGTGGTGTATATATTTCCATGTTTATACAGATAGTGGTGTAGATATTTCCATGCTTATACAGATAGTGGTGTAGATATTTCCATATTTATACTGATAGTGGTGGAGATAGTTCCATGTTTATGCAGATAGCGGTGGAGATATTTCCATGTTTATACAGATGGAGTTGTAGATATTTTCATGTTTATACCAATAACGGTGTAGATATTTCCAAGTTTATACAGATAGCCGTGTAGATATTTCCATGTTTCTACAGATATTGGTGATGTTATTTCCATCTGTATACAGATAGCGGTGTAGGTATTTCCATGGTTATACAGCTCACCGTGTAAATATTTCCATCTTTATACAGGTGGCAGTGTAGGTATTTCCATGTTTATAGAGATAGTGGTGTAGATATTTCCATGTTTACCCAGATGACGGTGTAGATAGTTCCATGTTTATGGAGATGGCGTTGTAGATATTTTCATGTTTTTAGAGATGGAGTTGTAGATATTTCCATGTTTATAGAGATTGCAGTGTATATATTTCCATGTTTATGTAGATTGCAGTGTAGGTATTTCCATGTGTATAGAGATAGCGGTGCAGATGTTTCCATGTTTATACTGATGGCTGTGTAGATATTTCCATGTGTATACGAATGGCAGTTTAGATATTTTCCTGGTTATAGAGATGGTTGTGAAGATATTACCATGTATATTCAGATGACTGTGTAGATATTTTCATGTTTATACAGATAGCGCTGTATATATTTGCATCTTTGCACAGATTGCGGTGCAGATATTTCCATGTTTATACAGATAGCAGTGTAGATATTTCCATGTTTATAGAGATAGCGGTGTAGATATTTCCATGTTTATACAGAAAACTGTGTGGGTATTTCCATGTTTATACAGATGGTGGTGTAGATATTTCCATGTTTATAGAAATAGCCATGTGGATATTTCCATGTTTATACAGATACCGGTGTAGACATTTCCATGTTTATGCAGTTAGCGGTGCAGATATTTCCATATTTATACAGAGAGCAGTGTAGATATTTTCATGTTTATACACGTAAAGGTGTAGATATTTCCATGTTTATGCAGATCGCGTTGTAGATATTTCCATCTTTCTACAGAGCAGTGTAGATTATTCAATGTTTATACAGATGGTGGTGTAGATATTTCCAAATTTACACAGAGGGCGGTATAGATATTTCCATGTTTATCCAGATGGAAGTTTAGATATTTCCATGTTTATAGAGATGGCGGTGTAGATATTTCTATGTTTATAGAGATAGCGGTGTAGATAATTCCTTGTTTATAGAGATGGCGGTGTAGGTATTTCCATGTTTATAGAGGTAGTGGTGTAGATATTTCCATGTTTATAGAGATAGCGGTGTAGATATTTCCATGTTTTTACAGATAGTGGTGTTGGTATTTCCCTGTTTATACTGATAGCGATGTAGATATTTCCATGTTTATACAGCTCGCGGTGTAGATATTTCCATCTTTATAGAGATGGCAGTGTAGATATTTCCAAGTTTATACAGATAGCAGTGTAGATATTTCCATGTTTACACAGATGGTGGTGTAGATATTTCCATGTTTATGGAGATGGCGTTGTAGATATTTTCATGTTTATAGAGACGGCGGTGTATATATTTACCTGTTTAGAAAGATTTTGGTGTAGATATTTCCATGTTTATAGAGATTGCGGTGTAGGTATTTCCATGTGTACAGAGAGAGCGGTGCAGGTGTTTCCATCTTTATACTGATGGCTGTGTAGATATTTCCATGTGTATACAGATGGCAGTTTAGTTATTTCCATGTTTGTAGAGATGGTGTTGTAGATATTTCCATGTATATACAGTTGACTGTGTAGATATTTCCATATTTATACACACAGCGGTTTAGATATTTCCATGTATATACAGATAGCGGTGGAGATATTTCCATGTTTACACAGAGACCGGTGCAGATATTTCAATGTTTATACAGATGGAGGTGTAGATATTCCCATGTTTATGCAGATAACTGTGTAGATATTTCCATGTTTTTACAGATGGCGGTGAAGTTATTTCCATGTTTATACAGATAGCGGTGTGGCTATTTCCATGTTTATAGAGATAGCGGTGTAGGTATTTCCATGTATATGCAGATGACTGTGAAGGTATTTCCATGTTTAAACTGATAGCGGTGACGATATTTCCATGTTTACACAGATGGCAGTGTAGATAGTTCCATGTTTATGAAGGTGGGGGTGTAAATATTTTCATGTTTATACAGATGTCGGTGTAGTTATTTCCATTTTTGTAGACATGGCGGTGTAGGCACTTCCATGTTTATAGAGATTCTGGTGTAGGTATTTCCATGTGTATAGAGATGATAGCGGTGCAGATGTCTCCACGTTTATACTGAAGTCTGTGTAGATATTTCCATGTGTATTCAGATGGCAGTGTAAATATTTCCATGTTTATAGAGATGGTGGTTTATATATTTCCATGTATATACAGATGACTGTGTAGATATTTCCATGTTTATAGAGATGGCGGTGTAGATATTTCCATGTTTATAGAGTTAGCAGTGTAGATATTTCCATGATTATACAGATAGCGGTGCAGATATTTCCATGTTAATAGAGATAGTGTTGTAGATATTTCCATCTTTGCACAGACTGCGGTGTAGATATTTCCATCTTTAAACAGATAGCGTTGTAGAAGTTTCCATGTTTATAGAGATAGCGGTGGAGGTATTACCATGTTTATACAGATAGCGATGTAGTTATTTCCGTGCTTATACAGACGGCAGTGTAGGTAATTCCATGTTTATACAGAGGGAGGTGTAGATATTCCCATGTTTATTCAGACGACTGTGTAGATATTTCCATGTTTTTAAAGATGGCGTTGTAGATATTTCCATGTTTATACAGATATCGGTGTGGCTATTTCCGTGTATATAGAGATTGCGGTGAAGATATTTCCATGTATATGCAGATGACTGTGTAGATATTTCCATGTTTATGCAGATAGCGCTGTAGATATTTCCATGTTTATACAGATGGCGGTGGAGCTATTTCCATGTTTATACAGATGGCGGTGTAGATATTTCCAAGTTTATACAGATCGCGGTGTAGATATTTCCATGTTTCTACAGATAGCGGACTAGATATTTCCATTTTTATAGAGATTGCCGTGTAGTTATTTCCATGTTTATAGAGATAGCGGTGTAGATATTTACATGTTTATACAGATGGCTGTGTAGATATTTAAATTTTTATACTGATGGATGTGTAGATATTTCCACGTTTATACAGATGACTGTGTAGATAATTCCATGTTTTTACAGACGGCTGTGTAGATATTTCCATGTTTATACAGATACCGGTGTAAATATTTCCATGTTTATACAGATGACTGTGTAGGTATTTCCATGTTTATACAGATGTCGGTATAGATATTTCCATGTTTATAGAGATAGCCATGTAGATATTTCCATGGTTGTAGAGATAGCTGTGTAGGCATTTCCATGTTTATAGAGATAGCGGTGAAGCTATTTCCATATTTAATCAGATAGCGGTGTATATATTTCCATGTTTATACGGGTAGATGTGTTGGTATTTCCACGTTTATACAGATAGCGATGTAGATATTTCCATGTTTATACAGCTCGCGGTGCAGATATTTATATCTTTATACAGATGGCATTGTAGATATTTCCTTATTCACACAGATGGCTGTGTAGATGTTTCCATGTTTATACAGATGGCGGAGTAGTTAGTTCCATGTTTATGGAGATGGCAGTGTAGATATTTTCATGTTTATAGAGATGGCGGTGTAGATATTTCCATTTTATAGAGATAGCAGTGTAGATATTTACATGTTTATACAGATGGCTGTGTAGGTATTTCCATGTGTATCCAGATGGCATTGTAGATATTTCCATGTTTATACAGATGACTGTAGAGGTATTTCCATGTTTTACAGATGGCTGTGCAGATATTTCCATGTTTACAGAGATAGCGGTGTAGATATTTCCATGTTTGTACAGATGGCGTTGTTAATATTTCCATCTATACACGGTTGGCCGTGTAGATATTTCCATGTTTATACAGATGGCAGCGTAGACATTTCCATGGACATGCAGATGGCGGTGTAGATATTTCCATGTTTATACAGATAGCGGTGTAGGTATTTCCATGTTTTCACAGATGGTGGTGTAGATATTTCCGTGTTTATACACATGGCGGCGTAGATACTTCCATTTTTATGGAGATGGCAGTGTAGATATTTTCATGTTTATAGAGATGGCGGTGTAGGTATTTCCATATTTATAGAGATAGCGGTGTAGATATTTCCATCTTTCTACAGATGTCAGTGTAGATATTTCCATGTTTATACAGATGGCAGTGTAGATATTTCCATACTTATACAGATGTCTGTGTAGATACTTCCATGTGTATACAGATGGTATTGTAGGTATTTCCATGTTTATACAGATGGTGGTGTAGATATTTCCATGTTTATTCAGATGACTGTGTAGATATTTCCATGTTTTTACAGATGGCAGTGTAGATATTTCAATGTTTATAGAGATGGCGCTGTAGATATTTCCATGTTTATACAGATCGCGGTGTAGATATTTCCATGTTTATACAGATAGCGGTGTAGATATTTCCATGTTTATACAGATCGCGGTGTAGATATTTCCATGTTTATACACATCGCGGTGTAGATATTTCCATGTTTATACAGATCGTGGTGAAGATATTTCCATGTTTATACAGATCGAGGTGTACATATTTCCATTTTTATACAGATGGCGGTGTAGATATTTTCATACTTATACAGATGTCTGTGTAGATATTTCCATGTGTATACAGATGGTATTGTAGGTATTTCCATGTTTATACAGATGGTGGTGTAGTTATTTCCATGTTTATTCATATGACTGTGTAGATATTTCCATGTTTTTACAGATGGCAGTGTAGATATTTCAATGTTTATAGAGATGGCGCTGTAGATATTTCCATGTTTATACAGATCGCGGTGTAGATATTTCCATGTTTATACAGAGAGCGGTGTAGATATTTCCATGTTTATATAGATGGTGGTGTAGATATTACCATGTTTATACAGATAGCGGTGTAGATATTTCCATGTTTATACAGATCGTGGTGAAGATATTTCCATGTTTATACAGATCGCTGTATAGATATTTCCATGTTTATACAGATCGCGGTGTAGATATTTCCATGTTTATACAGATAGCGGTGTAGATATTTCCATGTTTATACAGATAGCGGTGTAGATATTTCCATGTTTATGGCGATAGCAGTGTAGGTATTTCCATGTTTATAGACATAGCGGTGTAGATATTTCCATGTTTATATAGATGGCGTTGTAGATATTTCCATGTTTATACCGATAGATATGTTGGTATTTCCACGTTTATACAGATAGCGATGTAGATATTTCCATGTTTATACAGCTCGCGGTGCAGATATTTATATCTTTATACAGATGGCATTGTAGATATTTCCTTATTCACACAGATGGCGGTGTAGATGTTTCCATGTTTATACAGATGGTGGAGTAGTTAGTTCCATGTTTATGGAGATGGCAGTGTAGATATTTTCATGTTTATAGAGATGGCGGTGTAGATATTTCCATGTTTATAGAGATAGCAGTGTAGATATTTACATGTTTATACAGATGGCTGTGTAGATATTTCCATGTGTATACAGATGGCATTGTAGATATTTCCATGTTTATACAGATGACTGTAGAGGTATTCCCATGTTTTACAGATGGCTGTGCAGATATTTCCATGTTTATAGACATAGCGGTGTAGATATTTCCATGTTTGTACAGATGGAGTTGTTGATATTTCCATCTATACACAGATGGCCGTGTAGATATTTCCATGTTTATACAGATGGCAGCGTAGATATTTCCATGGACATGCAGATGGCGGTGTAGATATTTCCATGTTTATACAGATAGCGGTGTAGATATTTCCATGTTTATACAGATCGTGGTGAAGATATTTCCATGTTTATACAGATCGTGGTGAAGATATTTCCATGTTTATACAGATGGCGGTGTAGATATTTCCATACTTATACAGATGTCTGTGTAGATATTTCCATGTGTATACATATGGTATTTTAGGTATTTCCATGTTTATACAGATGGTGGTGTAGATATATCCATGTTTTACAGATGGCAGTGTAGATATTTCAATGTTTATGGAGATGGCGCTGCAGATATTTCCATGTTTACACAGATCGCGTTGTAGATATTTCCATGTTTACACAGATTGCGGTGTAGATATTTCCATCTTTCTACAGATGGCATTGTAGATATTTCCATGTTTATGCAGACGGCGGTGTAGATATTTCCATGTTTATATAGATGGTGGTGTAGATATTACCATGTTTATACAGATAGCGGTGTAGATATTTCCATGTTTATACAGATCGTGGTGAAGATATTTCCGTGTTTATACAGATCGCGGTGTAGATATTTCCATGTTTATACAGATAGCGGTGTAGATATTTCCATGTTTATACAGATAGCGGTGTAGATATTTCCATGTTTATAGAGATAGCAGTGTAGGTATTTCCATGTTTATAGACATAGCGGTGTAGATATTTCCATGTTTATATAGATGGCGTTGTAGATATTTCCATGTTTATACCGATAGATGTGTTGGTATTTCGACGTTTATACAGATAGCGATGTAGGTATTTCCATGTTTATACAGCTCGCGGTGCAGATACTTATATCTTTATACAGATGGAATTGTAGATATCTCCTTATTCACACAAATGGCTGTGTAGATGTTTCCATGTTTATACAGATGGCAGAGTAGTTAGTTCCATGTTTATGGAGATGGCAGTGTAGATATTTTCATGTTTATAGAGAGGCGGTGTAGATATTTCCATGTTTATAGAGATAGCAGTGTAGATATTTACATGTTTATACAGATGGCTGTGTAGATATTTCCATGTGTATACAGATGGCATTGTAGATATTTCCATGTTTATACAGATGACTGTAGAGGTATTTCCATGTTTTACAGATGGCTCTGCAGATATTTCCATGTTTATAGAGATAGCGGTGTAGATATTTCCATGTTTATACTGATAACGGTGTAGATATTTCCATGTTTATACAGAGGGCAGTGTGGATATTTCCATGTATATACAGACGATGGTGTAGATATTTCAATGTTTATACAGATAACGGAGTAGATAATTCCATGTTTTCACAGGTAGCTGTGTAGATATTTCCAAGTTTACACAGATAGCTTTGTAAATATTTCCATATTTATGCAGATAACGGTGTAAATATTTCCATGTTTAAAGAGATAGTGGTGTAGGTATTTCCATGTTTATACAGATAGCCGTGGAGATATTTCCAGGTTTATACATATAGCGATGTAGGTATTTTCATGTTCATACTGATAGCGGTGTATATATTTCCATGTTTATACAGAGAGTGGTGTAGATATTTCAATGCTTATACAGATAGTGGTGTAGATATTTCCATATTTATACAAATAGCGGTGGAGATATTTCCAGGTTTATGAAGATAGCGGTGGAGATATTTCCAAGTTTATACAGATAGCCGTGTAGATATTTCCATGTTTATACAGATATTGGTGTTGGTATTTCCCTGTGTATACAGATAGCGGTGTAGATATTTCCATGTTTATACAGCTCACAGTGTAGATATTTCCATCTTTATACAGATGGCAGTGTGGATATTTCCATGTTTATAGAGATAGAGGAGTAGATATTTCCATGTTTACCCTGATGGCAGTGTAGATAATTCCATGTTTATGGAGATGTCGGTGTAGATATTTTCATGTTTATAGAGATGGCGGTGTATATATTTCCATGTTTATAGAGATTGCAGTGTAGGTATTTCCATGTGTATAGAGATACCGGTGCAGATGTTTCTATGTTTATACTGATGGCTGTGTAGATATTTTCATGTGTATAAGAATGGCAGTGTAGATATTTTCATGTTAATAGAGATGGCTGTGAAGGTTTTTCCATGTATATACAGTTGACTGTGTAGATATTTCCATGTTTATACAGATGGCGGTGTAGATATTTCCATGTTTATATAGATAGCGGTGTAGATATTTCCATCTTTATAGAGATAGCGCTCTATATATTTCCATCTTTGCACAGATTGCGGTGAAGGTATTTCCATGTTTATACAGATAGTAGTGTAGATATTTCCATGTTTATAGAGATAGCGGTGTAGTTATTTCCATGTTTATACAGATAACTGTGTAGGTGTTTCCATACTTATACAGATGGCGGTGTAGATATTTCCATGTATATAGAAATAGCCATGTGGATATTTCCATGTTTATACACATAGCGGTGTAGACATTTCCATGTTTATACAGATAGCGGTGTAGATATTTCCATATTTATACAGAGAGCAGTGTAGATATTTCCATGTTTATACAAGTAGAAGTGTAGATATTTCCATGTTTATGCAGATCGCGGTGTAGAAATTTCCATCTTTCTACAGATGGCAGTGTAAATTATTTCTATGTTTATATAGATGGCGGTGTAGATATTTCCAAGTTTACACAGAGGGCGGTATAGATATTTCCATGTTTATCCAGATGGAAATGTAGATATTTCCATGTTTATAGACATGGCGGTGTAGATATTTCTATGTTTATAGAGATAGCGGAGTAGATAATTCCATGTTTATAGAGATGGCGGTGTAGGTATTTCCATGTTTGTGCAGATAGCGGTGTTGATATTTCCATTTTTATACAGCTCGCGGTGTAGATATTTCCATCTTTATACAGATGTCTGGGTGGATATTTCCATGTTTATAAAGATAGCAGTATAGACATATCCATGTTTACAGAGATGGCGGTGTAGATAATTCCATGTTTATGGAGATGGCGTTGTAGTTATTTTCATGTTTATAGAGACGGCGGTGTAGATATTTCCATGTTAATAAAGATTGTGGTGTAGATATTTCCATGTTTATAGAGATTGCAGTGTAGGTATTTCCATGTGTACAGAGATAGCGGTGCAGATGTTTCCATGTATATACTGATGGCTGTGTAGATATTTCCATGTGTATACAGACTGCAGTGTAGATATTTCTATGTTTGTAGAGATGGTGTTGTAGATATTTCCATGTATATACAGATGACTGTGTAGATATTTCCATGTTTATACAGATCGCTGTGGAGATTTTTCCATGTTCATACAGATGGCCGTGTAGATATTTCCAAAATTATACAGATAGCAGTGTAGATATTTCCAAGTTTATACAGATAGTGGTGTAGGTATTTCCATGTTTATAGAGACAGCGGTGTAGATATTTCCATGTTTATACTGATGGCAGTGTAGATATTTCCATGTGTATACAGATGGCAGTGTAGATATTTCCATGTTTATACAGATAGCGGTGTGGCTTTTTCCATGTTTATACAGATAGCGGTGAGGATACTTCCATGTTTATAGAGATGGCTGTGTAGATATTTCCCCGTTTATACACACGGCTGTGTAGATATTTACATGTTTATACAGATGGCACTGTGGATATTTCCATGTTTATACAGATAGTAGTGTAAAAATTTCCATCTTTTCACAGATTGCGGTGTAGATATTTCCATCTTTACACAGATAGCGGTGTAGATAATTCCATGTTTATTCTGATAGCAGTGTAGGTATTTCCATGTTTATACTGATAGCGGTGTAGATATTTCCATATTTATACAGATAGCTGTGCAGATATTTCCAAGATTATACAGATAGCGGTGGAGATATTTCCGTGTTTATACAGATAGCAATGCAGATGTTTCCATGTTTATACAGATAGTGGTGTATATATTTCCATGTTTATACAGATAGTGGTGTAGATATTTCCATGCTTATACAGATAGTGGTGTAGATATTTCCATATTTATACTGATAGTGGTGGAGATAGTTCCATGTTTATGCAGATAGCGGTGGAGATATTTCCATGTTTATACAGATGGAGTTGTAGATATTTTCATGTTTATACCAATAACGGTGTAGATATTTCCAAGTTTATACAGATAGCCGTGTAGATATTTCCATGTTTCTACAGATATTGGTGATGTTATTTCCATCTGTATACAGATAGCGGTGTAGGTATTTCCATGGTTATACAGCTCACCGTGTAAATATTTCCATCTTTATACAGGTGGCAGTGTAGGTATTTCCATGTTTATAGAGATAGTGGTGTAGATATTTCCATGTTTACCCAGATGGCGGTGTAGATAGTTCCATGTTTATGGAGATGGCGTTGTAGATATTTTCATGTTTTTAGAGATGGAGTTGTAGATATTTCCATGTTTATAGAGATTGCAGTGTATATATTTCCATGTTTATGTAGATTGCAGTGTAGGTATTTCCATGTGTATAGAGATAGCGGTGCAGATGTTTCCATGTTTATACTGATGGCTGTGTAGATATTTCCATGTGTATACGAATGGCAGTTTAGATATTTTCCTGGTTATAGAGATGGTTGTGAAGATATTACCATGTATATTCAGATGACTGTGTAGATATTTTCATGTTTATACAGATAGCGCTGTATATATTTGCATCTTTGCACAGATTGCGGTGCAGATATTTCCATGTTTATACAGATAGCAGTGTAGATATTTCCATGTTTATAGAGATAGCGGTGTAGATATTTCCATGTTTATACAGAAAACTGTGTGGGTATTTCCATGTTTATACAGATGGTGGTGTAGATATTTCCATGTTTATAGAAATAGCCATGTGGATATTTCCATGTTTATACAGATACCGGTGTAGACATTTCCATGTTTATGCAGTTAGCGGTGCAGATATTTCCATATTTATACAGAGAGCAGTGTAGATATTTTCATGTTTATACACGTAAAGGTGTAGATATTTCCATGTTTATGCAGATCGCGTTGTAGATATTTCCATCTTTCTACAGAGCAGTGTAGATTATTCAATGTTTATACAGATGGTGGTGTAGATATTTCCAAATTTACACAGAGGGCGGTATAGATATTTCCATGTTTATCCAGATGGAAGTTTAGATATTTCCATGTTTATAGAGATGGCGGTGTAGATATTTCTATGTTTATAGAGATAGCGGTGTAGATAATTCCTTGTTTATAGAGATGGCGGTGTAGGTATTTCCATGTTTATAGAGGTAGTGGTGTAGATATTTCCATGTTTATAGAGATAGCGGTGTAGATATTTCCATGTTTTTACAGATAGTGGTGTTGGTATTTCCCTGTTTATACTGATAGCGATGTAGATATTTCCATGTTTATACAGCTCGCGGTGTAGATATTTCCATCTTTATAGAGATGGCAGTGTAGATATTTCCAAGTTTATACAGATAGCAGTGTAGATATTTCCATGTTTACACAGATGGTGGTGTAGATATTTCCATGTTTATGGAGATGGCGTTGTAGATATTTTCATGTTTATAGAGACGGCGGTGTATATATTTACCTGTTTAGAAAGATTTTGGTGTAGATATTTCCATGTTTATAGAGATTGCGGTGTAGGTATTTCCATGTGTACAGAGAGAGCGGTGCAGGTGTTTCCATCTTTATACTGATGGCTGTGTAGATATTTCCATGTGTATACAGATGGCAGTTTAGTTATTTCCATGTTTGTAGAGATGGTGTTGTAGATATTTCCATGTATATACAGTTGACTGTGTAGATATTTCCATATTTATACAGACAGCGGTTTAGATATTTCCATGTATATACAGATAGCGGTGGAGATATTTCCATGTTTACACAGAGACCGGTGCAGATATTTCAATGTTTATACAGATGGAGGTGTAGATATTCCCATGTTTATGCAGATAACTGTGTAGATATTTCCATGTTTTTACAGATGGCGGTGAAGTTATTTCCATGTTTATACAGATAGCGGTGTGGCTATTTCCATGTTTATAGAGATAGCGGTGTAGGTATTTCCATGTATATGCAGATGACTGTGAAGGTATTTCCATGTTTAAACTGATAGCGGTGACGATATTTCCATGTTTACACAGATGGCAGTGTAGATAGTTCCATGTTTATGAAGGTGGGGGTGTAAATATTTTCATGTTTATACAGATGTCGGTGTAGTTATTTCCATTTTTGTAGACATGGCGGTGTAGGCACTTCCATGTTTATAGAGATTCTGGTGTAGGTATTTCCATGTGTATAGAGATGATAGCGGTGCAGATGTCTCCACGTTTATACTGAAGTCTGTGTAGATATTTCCATGTGTATTCAGATGGCAGTGTAAATATTTCCATGTTTATAGAGATGGTGGTTTATATATTTCCATGTATATACAGATGACTGTGTAGATATTTCCATGTTTATAGAGATGGCGGTGTAGATATTTCCATGTTTATAGAGTTAGCAGTGTAGATATTTCCATGATTATACAGATAGCGGTGCAGATATTTCCATGTTAATAGAGATAGTGTTGTAGATATTTCCATCTTTGCACAGACTGCGGTGTAGATATTTCCATCTTTAAACAGATAGCGTTGTAGAAGTTTCCATGTTTATAGAGATAGCGGTGGAGGTATTACCATGTTTATACAGATAGCGATGTAGTTATTTCCGTGCTTATACAGACGGCAGTGTAGGTAATTCCATGTTTATACAGAGGGAGGTGTAGATATTCCCATGTTTATTCAGACGACTGTGTAGATATTTCCATGTTTTTAAAGATGGCGTTGTAGATATTTCCATGTTTATACAGATATCGGTGTGGCTATTTCCGTGTATATAGAGATTGCGGTGAAGATATTTCCATGTATATGCAGATGACTGTGTAGATATTTCCATGTTTATGCAGATAGCGCTGTAGATATTTCCATGTTTATACAGATGGCGGTGGAGCTATTTCCATGTTTATACAGATGGCGGTGTAGATATTTCCAAGTTTATACAGATCGCGGTGTAGATATTTCCATGTTTCTACAGATAGCGGACTAGATATTTCCATTTTTATAGAGATTGCCGTGTAGTTATTTCCATGTTTATAGAGATAGCGGTGTAGATATTTACATGTTTATACAGATGGCTGTGTAGATATTTAAATTTTTATACTGATGGATGTGTAGATATTTCCACGTTTATACAGATGACTGTGTAGATAATTCCATGTTTTTACAGACGGCTGTGTAGATATTTCCATGTTTATACAGATACCGGTGTAAATATTTCCATGTTTATACAGATGACTGTGTAGGTATTTCCATGTTTATACAGATGTCGGTATAGATATTTCCATGTTTATAGAGATAGCCATGTAGATATTTCCATGGTTGTAGAGATAGCTGTGTAGGCATTTCCATGTTTATAGAGATAGCGGTGAAGCTATTTCCATATTTAATCAGATAGCGGTGTATATATTTCCATGTTTATAGAGATAGCAGTGTAGATATTTCAATGTTTATAGAGATGGCGGTGTAGATATTTCCATGTTTATACAGATAGCGGTGTAGATATTTCCATGTTTATACAGACAGCGGTGTAGATATTTCCATGTTTACAGAGATAGCGGTGTAGAAATTTCCATATTTGCACAGATTGCGGTGTAGATTTTTCCATCTTTACACAGATAGCACAGTACATAATTCCAAGTTTACACAGATAGCTGTGTTGATATTTCCATGTTTACACAGAAAGTGTTGTAGATATGTCCATGTTTATAGAGATAGCGGTGTAGATATTTCCATGTTTATGCAGATAGCGCTGTAGATATTTCCATGTTTATACAGATGGCTGTGTAGATATTTCCATGTGTATACAGATGGCAGTGTAGATATTTCCATGTTTATACAGAGGGAGGTGTAGAGATTTCAATATTTATACAGATGACAGTGTAGATATTTCCTTGTTTTACAGATGATGGTGTAGATATTGCCATGTTTATACAGATAGCAGTGTGGCTATTTCCATTTTATAGAGATAGCAGTGTAGATATTTCCATATTTATAGAGATAGCTCTGTAGATATTTCCATGTATACATAGATGGCAGTGTAGATATTTCCATGTTTACACAGATAGTGGTGTAGACATTTCCATGTTTATACAGATAGCGTTGTAGATATTTCCATATTTTTACAGATAGCGGAGTAGGTATTTCCATGTTTATACAGATAGCAGCACAGATATTTCCATGTTTATAAAGATACATGTGTAGATATTACCATGTTTATACAGATCGTGTTCCAGATATTTCCATGCTTATACAGATAGCGGTGTAGATATTTCCATGTTTGAACAGATAGCGGTGTAGATATACCCATGCTTACAGTGATAGCGGTGTAGATATTTCCATATTTGCACAGATTGCGGTGTGGTTATTTCCATCTTTACACAGATAGCGGTGTAGGTATTTCCATATTTACACAGAGAGTGGTGTACATATTTCCATGTTTATACAGATAGCGGTGTAGATATTTCCATGTTTATACAGATAGCAGTGTGGATATTTCCATGATTATACAGATAGCGTTGAAGATATTTCCGTGTTTATACAAGTAGCGGTGTTGGTATTTCCATGTTTATACAGACAGCGGTGTAGATATTTCCGTGTTTATACAGCTCGCAGTGTTGATATTTCCATCTTTATACATATGGAAGTGTAGGTATTTCCATGTTAATAGAGATAGCGGTGTACATATTTCCATGTTTATACAAATAGCGTGGTAAATATTTCCATGTCTATAGAGACATCTGTGTAAATATTTCCATGTTTATTCAGGGAGCGGTTTAAATGTTTACACCTTTACAGAGATAGCGGTGTAGATATTTCCACGTTTATACAGAAAGTGGTTTAGATATTTCCACGTTTACAGAGATAGCGGTGCAGATATTTCCACGTTTATAGAGATAGTGGTGTAGATATTTCCACGTTTATACACATAGCGGTGTAGATATTTCCACGTTTACAGAGATCGCGGTGAAGATATTTGCAAGTTTATACAGATAGCGGTGTAGATATTTCTACGATTATACTGATATCTGTGTAGATATTTCCACGTTTATAGATATAGCGGTGTAGATATTTCCATGTTTATAGAGATAGCGGTGTAGATATTTCCATGTTTACAGAGACACCGTTGTATATATTTGCACGTTTACAGAGATAGCGGTGTAGATATTTCCATGTTTATAGAGACAGCCCTGTAGATACTTCCACCTTTATAGAGATAGCCGTGTAGATATTTCCAAGTTTATGGGGAAAGCGGTGTAAATATTTACATGTTCATAGAGACAGCGGTGTAGTTATTTCCATGTTTTTAGAGACAGCGTCATAGATATTTCCATATAAATAAAGATAGCGGTGTAGATCTTTCCATGTTTATAGAGACAGCAGTGTAGCTATTTCCATGTTTATACAGATACCGGTGTAGATATTTCTATGTTTTCACAGATAGCTGTGTAGATATATCCATCTTTACACAGATAGCGTTGTAGATATTTCCAGGTTTATAGAGATTGCGGTGGAGATTTTACCATGTTTATACAGATGGCGGTGTAGATATATTCATGTTAAGACAGATAGCGGTGTAGATATTTCCATGTTTATACCGATAGCGTTGAAGATATTTCCAGGTTTATACAGATAGCGGTTTAGATATTTCCACGTTTACAGAGATAGCGGTGCAGATATTTCCATGTTTATACTGATGGCTGTGTAGATTTTTCCATGTGTATACAGATGGCAGGTGAAATATTTCCATGTTTATTCTGGTGGAGGTGTGGATATTTCCATGTTTGTACAGATGACTGTGTACATATTTCCTTGTTATTACAGCTGTCGGTGTACATATTTCGATGTTTATAGAGATAGCATTGTGGATATTTCCATGATTATACAGATGGCGGAGTTGGTTTTTCCATGTTTTTACAGATAGCAGTGTAGATATTTCCATGTTTATACAGCTCGTGGTCTTGATATTTCCATCTTTATACAGATGGCAGTGTAGCTATTTCCAAGTTTATAGAGATAGCGGTGTACATATTTCCATGTTTATACACATAGCGTAGTAAATACTTCCATGTTTATAGAGATAGCAGTGTAAATATTTCCTTGTTTATACAGATAGCCGTTTAAATGTTTAGTCATTTACAGAGATATCGGAGTAGATATTTCCACGTTTATACAGAATGTGGTGTAGATATTTCCACGTTTACAGAGATAGCGGTGTAGATATTTCCACGTTTATACAGGTAGCGGTGTAGATATTTCCACGTGTATACACATAGCGGTGTAAATATTTCCATTTTATAGAGATAGCGGTGTAGTATTTGCATGTTTATACAGGTAGCGGTGTAGACATTTACAAGTTTATACTGATAGCGGTGTAGATATTTCCACGTTTATAGAGATAGCGGTGTAGATATTTCCAAGTTTATAGAGATAGCGGTGTAGATATTTCCATGTTTACAGAGACAGCGGTGTAGATACTTCCACCTTTATAGAGATAGCCGTGTAGATATTTCCAAGTTTATGGAGACAGCGGTGTAGATATTTGCATGTTTATAGAGACAGCGGTGAAGATATATCCGTGTTTTTAGAGACAGCTGTGTAGATATATCCATGTTTATAATGATTGCGGTATAGATATTTCCATGTTTATAGAGACAGCAGTGTAGATATTTCCATGTTTATACAGACAGTGGTGTAGTTATTTCTATCTTTATAGAGATAGCAGTGTAGATATTTCCATGCTTATACTGATAGCGGTGTAGGTATTTCCATGTTTATTCAGATGGCGGTGTAGTTATTTCCATGTTTATACAGATGGTGGTGTACATAATTCAGTCTTTATACAGATATCGGAGTAGCTATTTCCATGTTTATACTGATAGCGTTATAGATATTTCCATTTTTACACAGATAGCTGTTTAGATATTTCCATGTTTACTCAGATAGCGTTGTAGATATTTCCATATTTATACAGATAGCGGTGAAGATATTTCCATGTTTATACAGATAGCGGTGTAGATATTTCCATGTTTATACAGATAGCTTTGTAGATATTTCCATGTTTATACAGACAGCAGTGTAGATATTTCCATCTTTATACTGATAACAATGTGGAGGTTTCCATGTTTATAGAGATAGCGGTGCAGATATTTCCATATTCATACAAATACTGATGTAGATATTTCCTTGTTTATTCAGATGGCGGTGTAGATAGTTCCATGTTTATACAGATAACTGTGTAGTTATTTCCATGCTTACACAGATGGCGTTGTAGATATTTCTATGTTTATAGAAATAGCCATGTGGATATTTCCATGTTTGTACTGATAGTGGTGTAGACATTTCCATGTTTATACAGAGAGCGGTGTAGATATTTCCATATTTATACAGAGAACAGTGAAGATATTTCCATGTTTATACAGGTAGAGGTGTAGATATTTCCATGTTTATGCAGATCGCGGTGTAGATATTTCCATCTTTCTACAGATGGCAGTGAAAATATTTCTATGTTTATACAGATGGCGGTGTAGATATTTCTAAGTTTACACAGAGGGCGATATAGATATTTCCATGAATATCCAGATGGAAGTGTAGATATTTCCATGTTTATAGACATGGCGATGTAGATATTTCTATGTTTATAGAGATAGCGGTGTAGATAATTCCATGTTTATAGAGATGGCGGTGTAGGTATTTCCATGTTTGTGCAGATAGCGGTGTGGATATTTCCATGTTTATACAGCTCGCGGTGTAGATATTTCCATCTTTATACGGATGGCAGTGTGGATATTTCCATGTTTATACAGATAGCAGTGTAGATATTTCCATGTTTACAGAGATGGCGGTGTAGATATTTCCATATTTATGGAGATAGCGTTGTAGATATTTTCATGTTTATAGAGACGGCGGTGTGGATATTTCCATGTTTACAAAGATTGTGGTGTAGATATTTCCATGTTTATAGAGATTGCAGTGTAGGTATTTCCATGTGTACAGAGATAGCGGTGCAGATGTTTCCATGTATATACTGATGGCTGTGTAGATATTTCCATGTGTATACAGATGGCAGTGTAGATATTTCCATGTTTGTAGAGATGGTGTTGTAGATATTTCCATGTATATACAGATGACTGTGTAGATATTTCCATATTTAAACAGATAGCGGTGGAGATATTTCCATGTTTATACAGATCGCGGTGTAGATTTTTCCATGTTCATACAGATGGCCGTGTAGATATTTCCAAGTTTATAGAGATGGCGGTGTAGATATTTCCATGTTTATACAGATGACTGCCTAGATATTTCCATGTTTATACATATTGTGGTGTAGGTATTTCCATGTTTATAGAGATAGTGGTGTAGATATTTTCCTGTTTATACAGATAGCAATGCAGATATTTCCATGTTTATAGAGATAGCGATGTAGAGATTTCCATCTTTGCACAGATTGCGGTGTAGATATTTCCATCTTTACACAGATAGCGGTGTAGATATTTCCATGTTTACACAGATAGCTGTGTAGATATTTCCATGATTACACAGAAAGCGTTGTAGATATTTCCAAGTTTATAGAGATAGCAGTTTAGATATTTCCATGTTTATACAGATAGCGGTGTAGATATTTCAATGTTTATACAGATAGCGATGTGGATATTTCTATGTTTACGCAGATCATGGTGTGGATATTTCCATGTTTTTACAGATATCAGTGTAGATATTTCCATGTTTACACAGTTAGCTGTATAGATATTTCCATGTTTACACAGATAGCGGTGTAGATATTTCCATGTTTGTACAGCTAGCGGTGCAGGTATTCCCATCTTTATACAGATGACGGTGAAGATATTTCCATGTTTATACAGATGGCGTTGTAGATATTTCCATGTTTATACAGATAGCGTTTTACTTCTTTCCATGTTTACACAGATAGCGGTGTAGATATTTCCATCTTTGCAGAGCTTACGGTGTAGAAATTTGAATCTTTACACTTATAGCGGTGAAGGCATTTCCATGTTTACACAGATAGTTGTGTAGATATTTCCACGTTTACACAGATATTGTTGTAGATATTTCCAAGTTTATACAGATAGCGGTGGAGATATTTGCATGTTTATACAGATGGCGGTGTAGGTATTTCCATCTTCATAGTGATAGCAATGTAGATATTTCCATGTTTATAAAGATAGCGATGTAGGTATTTCCATGTTTATACAGATAGCGGTGTAGATAATTGCATTTTTATACAGATATCGGTGTAGATATTTTCATGTTTATATAGATCGCGGTGTAGATATTCCCATGTTTATACAGATAGCTGTGGAGATATTTCCATGTTTATACAGATAGCGGTGTGGATATTTCCATGTTTATACAGATAGCAGAGTAGATATTTCCATGTTTACACAGATAGCGGTATAGATATTTCCATTTTTACAATGAAAGCGGTGTAAATATTTCCATCTTTACACAGATAGCGCTGTAGACATTTCCATGTTTACACAGATAGCGGTGTAGACATTTCCATGTTTACACAGATAGCGTTGTAGATATTTCCATGTTTATACAGATAGCGGGGTTGTTATTTCCATGTTTATAAAGATCGTGGTGTAGATCTTTCCATGTTTATACAGATAGCGTTGTAGGTATTTCCATGTCCATACAGATAGCTGTGTAGATATTTCCATGTTTATACAGATAGCGGTGTAGGTATATCCATGTTTATACAGATAGCAGTGTAGATATTTCCATTTTTCTTCAGATGGCGGCGTAGATATTTCCAAGTTTATACATATGTCGGTATAGATATTTCCATGTTTATAGAGATGGCATTGTAGTTAGTTCCACGTTTATGGAGATGGCAGTGTAGATATTTTCATGTTTATAGAGATGGCGGTGTAGATATTTCCATGTTTAAAGAGATAGGGGTGTAGGTATTTCCATGTTTACAGACGGCTGTGTAGATATATCCATGTGAATACAGATGGCATTGTAGATATTTCCATGTTTATACAGATGGTGGTGTAGATATTTCCATGTTTATACAGATGACTGTGTAGATATTTCCATGTTTTTACAGATGGTGGTGTGGATATTTCCATGTTTTTACACATGGCGTTGTAGATATTTCCAGGTTGAAGCAGATGGCGGTTTAGATATTTCCATGTTTACAGTGATAGCAGTGAAGATAATTTCATGTTTATGCAAATGGTGATGAAGGTATTTCCATGTTTATAGAGATAGCGGTGTAAATATTTCCATAGTTATACAGATGGTGGTGTGGATATTTCCAGTTTTATGCAGATAGCGGTGTAGGTATTTCCATGTTTATACAGATAATGGTGTAGATATTTCCATGTTTATACAGATAGTGGTGTAGATCTTTCCATGTTTATATAGATCGTTGTGTAGATATTTTCATGTTTATACAGACAGCGGTGAAGTTATTTCCATGTTTATACAGATAGCGGTGTACATATTTCCATATTTATACAGATATAGGGGTAGATATTTCCATGTTTATACAGATAGCGGTGTAGATATTTCCATGTTTATACAGATCGTGGTGTAGATATTTCGATGTTTATACAGATAACGGTGTAGATATTTCCATGTTTTTACTGATGTCGGTGGAGTTATTTCCATGTTTATAGAGACAGCGGTGTAGATATTTCCATGTTTAGACAGATGGCGGTGTAGATATTTCCATGCTTATAGAGATAGCCGTGTAGATATTTCCATATTTATACACATGTTGGTGTAGATATTTCCATGTTTATATAGATAGCGGTGTAGGTATTTACATGTTTATACTGATAGAAGTGTAGATATATCCATATTTGTACAGAAGATGGTGTAGTTATTTCCATGTTTATACAGATCACAGTGTAGATATTTCCATGTTTATACAGATGGTGGTGTAGATATTTGCATGTTTATAGAGATAGCGGTGTAGATATTTCCATTTTTATACAGATTTCGGTGAAGATATTTCCATGTTTATACTTTTGGCGGTGTAGATATTTCCATGTTTAGACAGGTAACGGTGGAGATATTTCTATGTTTATACAGACAGCAGTGGAGATATTTCCATGTTTATACACATAGCCGTGTACATATTTCCATATTAATAGAGACAGCGGTGTAGGTATTTCCATGTTTATACAGATAGCGGTGCAGCTATTTCCATGTTTATACAGATGCCTATGCAGATATTTCCATATTTATACAGAGGGCTGTGTAGATATTTCTATGTTTATACAGATGTCAGTGTAGATATTTCCATGTTCCTACACATGACTGTGTAGGTATTTCCATGTTTAAACAGATGGCTTTGTAGATATTTCCATGTTTATAGAGATAGCGGTGCAGATATTTCCATGTTTATACAGATAGCGGTGTATATATTTCCATGTTTATACAGAGCGTAGTGTAGATATTTCCATGTTTATACAGATACCGGTGTAGATATTTCCATGTTTATACAGACCGCAGTGTAGATATTTCCATGTTTATAGAGATAGCAGTGTAGATATTTACATGTTTGTACAGATGGCGGTGTTGATGTTTCCATCTATACACAGATTGCCGTGTAGGTATTTCCATGTGTATACGGATGGCATTGTAGATATTTACATGTTTATACAGATGGTGGTTTAGATATTTCCATGTTTACACAGATGACTGTATAGGTATTTCCATGTTTATACAGATGGCGGTGTAGATATTTCCATGTTTATACAGATGGCGGCGCTGATATTTCCATGGATATGTAGATGGCGGTGTAGATATTTCCGTGTTTATACTGATGGCGGTGTAGTTATTTCCATGTTTATATAGATAGCGGCGTAGATATTTCCATGTATATACACATGGCTGAGTAGATATTTCCATGTTTATACAGATGGCGGTGTAGATATTTCCATGTTTATACAGATAACTTTGTAAGTATTTCCATGTTTATACAGATGGCGGTGTTGATATTTCGATGTTTATAGAGATAGCAGTGGAGATATTTCCATGTTTATACAGATAGCGGTGTAGATATTTCCATGTTTATTCTGATCGTAGTGGAGATATTTCCATGTTTACTGAGATGGCGGTGTAGATATTTCCGTGTTCATAGAGATAGCGGTGTTGATTTTTCCATGTTTATAGAGATAGCGGAGTGGATATTTCCATGTTTATACAGATAGGGGTGTAGATATTTCCGAGTTTATAGAGAGGGCGGTGTAGATATTTCCATGTTTATACAGATCACAGTGTAGATATTTCCTTGTTTATACAAATAGCGGTGTAGTTATTTCCATGTTTATACAGATAGCGGTGTAGATATTTCCGTATATATACAGATGGCTGTGTAGATATTTCCATGTTTATACTGATGGCTGTGTAGATATTTCCATGTATATACAGATGACTTTGCAGGTGTTTCCATGTTTATGCAGATGGTGGTGTAGATATTTCCATGTTTACACAGATGACTGTATAGTTATTTCCATGTTTATACAGATGGCTGTGTAGATATTTCCACGTTTATAGAGATAGCGGTGTAGGTATTTCCATATTTATAGACATAGCGGTTTAGATATTTCCATGTTTATATTGATGGCATTGTAGATATTTCCATATTTATACCGTTAGCGGTGTTGGTATTTCCGCATTTATACAGATAGCGATGTTGATATTTCCATGTTTATACAGCTCGCGGTGCAGATATTTATATTTTTATAAAGATGGCATTGTAGATATTTCCTTGTTCACAGAGATGGCGGTGTAGATGTTTCCATGTTTATACAGATGGCGGAGAAGTTAGTTCCATGTTTATGGAGATGGCAGTGTAGATATTTTCATGTTTATAGAGATGGCGGTGTAGATATTTCCATGTTTATAGAGATAGCAGTGTAGATAATTTCATGTTTATACAGATGGCTGTGTAGATATTTCCATGGGTATACAGATGGCATTGTAGATATTTCCATGTTTATACAGATGACTGTATACGTATTTCCATGTTTTTACAGATGGCAGTGCAGATATTTCCATGTTTATAGAGATAACGGTGTAGATATTTCCATGTTTCTACAGATGGCGGTGTTGATATTTCCAACTATACACAGATGGCCGTGTAGTTATTTCCATGTTTATACAGATGGCGGCGTACATATTTCCATGGAGATGCAGATGGCGGTGTAGATATTTCCATGTTTAAACAGATAGCGGTGTAGATATTTCCATGTTTACACAGATAGTGGTGTAGATATTTCCGTGTTTATACACATGGCAGAGGAGATACTTCCATCTTTATGGAGATGGCAGTGTAGATATTTTCATGTTTATAGAGATGGCGGTGTAGATATTTCCATGTTCATAGAGATAGCGGTGTTGATTTTTCCACGTTTATAGAGATAGCGGTGTGGATATTTCCATGCTTATACAGATAGGGGTGTAGCTATTTCCATGTTTATGGAGATAGCGGTGTAGATATTTCCATTTTTAACAGATCACGGTGTAGATATTTCCTTGTTTATACTAATAGCGGTGTAGTTATTTCCATGTCTATAGAGATAGCGGTGTAGATATTTCCATGTATATACAGATGGCTGTGTAGATATTTCCATGTTTATACAGATGGCTGTGTAGATATTTCCATGTTTATACAGATGACTTTGTAGGTATTTCCATGTTTATACAGATGGCGGGGTAGATTTTCCATGTTTATATTGATAGCTGTGTAGGTATTTCCATGTTTATACAGATAGCGGTGTAGATATTTCCATGTTTATACAGATCACGGTGTAGATATTTCCATGTTTATACAGATCGCGGTGTAGATATTTCCATGTTTATACAGATAGCGGTGTAGATATTTCCATGTGTTTACAGAAAGCGGTGTAGATAGTTCCATGTTTACACAGATTGCGGTGTAGATATTTCCAACTTTCTACAGATGGCATTGTAGATATTTCCATGTTTATACAGATGGCGGTGTAGATATTTCCATGTTTATATAGATGGTGGTGTAGATATTATCATGTTTATACAGGTAGCGGTGTAGATATTTCCATGTTTATACAGATTGTGGTGAAGATATTTCCATGTTTATACAGATCGCGGTGTAGATATTTCCATGTTTACACAGATTGCGGTGTAGATATTTCCATCTTTCTACAGATGGCATTGTAGATATTTCTATGTTTATGCAGATGGCGGTGTAGATATTTCCATGTTTATATAGATGGTGGTGTAGATATTACCATGTTTATGCAGGTAGCGGTGTATATATTTCCATGTTTATACAGATTGTGGTGAAGATATTTCCATGTTTGTACAGATCGTGGTGTAGATATTTCCATGTTTATACAGATCACGGTGTAGATATTTCCATGTTTATACAGATAGCGGTGTAGATATTTCCATGTTTACACAGATAGCGGTGTAAATATTTCCATATTTATTCAGATAACGGTGTAGAAATTTCCATGTTTATACAGATAACGGTGTAAACTTTTCCATGTTTATATAGATCACGGTGTAGATATTTCCATGTTTATAGAGATAGCAGTGTAGATATTTCCATGTTTATACAGATAGCGGTGTAGATATTTCCATGTTTATACAGACCGCGGTGTAGATATTTCCATGGTTATACAGATAGCGGTGCAGATATTTCCATGTTTGTACAGATGGCGGTGTTGATATTTCCATCTATACACAGTTGACCGTGTAGATATTTCCATGTTTATACAGATGGCGGCGCAGATATTTCCATGGATATGTAGATGGTGGTGTAGATATTTCCATGTTTATACAGATAGCGGTGTAGTTATTTCCATGTTTATATAGATAGCGGTGTAGATATTTCCATGTATATACACATGGCTGTGTAGATATTTCCATGTTTATACAGATGGCAGTGTAGATATTTCCATGTTTATACAGATAACTTTGTAAGTATTTCCATGTTTATACAGATGGCGGTGTAGATATTTCGATGTTTATAGAGATAGCAGTGGAGATATTTCCATGTTTATACAGATAGCGGTGTAGATGTTTCCATGTTTATACTGATCGTGGTGTAGATATTTCCATGTTTATAGAGATGGCGGTGTAGATATTTCCATGTTCATAGAGATAGCGGTGTTGATTTTTCGACGTTTATAGAGATAGCGGTGTGGATATTTCCATGCTTATACAGATAGGGGTGTAGATATCTCCATGTTTATAGAGATAGCGGTGTAGATATTTCCATGTTTATACAGATCACGGTGTAGATATTTCCTTGTTTATACTAATAGCGGTGTAGTTATTTCCATGTTTATACAGATAGCGGTGTAGATATTTCCATGTATATACAGATGGTTGTGTAGATATTTCCATGTTTATACAGATGGCTGTGTAGATATTTCCATGTTTATACAGATGACTTTGTAGGTATTTCCATGTTTATACAGATGGCGGTGTAGATTTTCCATGTTTATAGTGATAGCTGTGTAGATATTTCCATGTTTACACAGATAGCGGTGTAGAGATTTCCATGTTTATACAGATCACGGTGTAGATATTTCCATGTTTATACAGATCACGGTGTAGATATTTCCATGTTTATAGAGATAGCGGTGTAGATATTTCCATGTTTTTACAGATATCGGTGTAGATATTTCCATGTTTACACAGATTGCGGTGTAGATATTTCCATCTTTCTACAGATGGCATTGTAGATATTTCCATGTTTATACAGATGGTGGTGTAGATATTTCCATGTTTATATAGATGGTGGTGTAGATATTACCATGTTTTTACAGATAGCGGTGTAGATATTTCCATGTTTATACAGATCGTGGTGAAGATATTTCCATGTTTACAGATCGTGTTGTAGATATTTCCATGTTTATACAGATCGCGGTGTAGATATTTCCATGTTTATACAGATAGCAGTCTAGATATTTCCATGTTTATACAGATAGCGGTGTAGATATTTCCATGTTTATAGGGATAGCGGTGTAGGTATTTCCATGTTTATAGACATAGCGGTGTAGATATTTCCATGTTTATATAGATGGCGTTGTAGATATTTCCATGTTTATACCGACAGCGGTGTCGGTATTTCCACGTTTATACAGATAGCGATGTAGATATTTCCATGTTTATACAGCTCGCGGTGCAGATATTTATATTTTTGTACAGATGTCATTGTAGATATTTCCTTTTTCACACAGATGGCGGTTTAGATGTTTCCATGTTTATACAGATGGCAGAGTAGTTACTTCCATGTTTATGGAGATGGCAGTGTAGATAATTGCATGTTTATAGAGATGGCGGTGTAGATATTTCCATGTTTATAGAGATAGCAGTGTAGATATTTACATGTTTATACAGATGGCTGTGTAGATATTTCCATGTGTATTCAGATGGCATTGTTGATATTTCCATGTTTATACAGATTACTGTATACGTATTTCCACGTTTTTACAGATGGCAGTGCAGATATTTCCATGTTTATAGAGATAGCGGTGTAGATATTTCCATGTTTCTACAGATGGCGGTGTTGATATTTCCATCTATACACAGATGGCCGTGTAGATATTTCCATGTTTAAACAGATAGCGGTGTAGATATTCCCATGTTTTCAGAGATAGTGGTGTAGATATTTCCGTGTTTATACACATGGCAGAGTAGATACCTCCATCTTTATGGAGATGGCAGTGTAGATATTTTCATGTTTATAGAGATGGCGGTGTAGATATTTCCATATTTATAGAGATAGCGGTGTAGATATTTCCATCTTTCTACAGATGGCAGTGTAGATATTTGCATGTTTATACAGATGGCCGTGTAGTTATTTCCATATTTATACAGATGTCTGTGTAGATATTTCCATGTGTATACAGATGGTATTGTAGGTATTTCCATGTTTATACAGATGGTGGTGTAGATATTTCCATGCTTATACAGTTGGCGGTGTAGATATTCCCATGTTTTTACAGATGGCAGTGTAGATATTTCAATGTTTTTAGAGATGGCGCTGTAGATATTTCCATGTTTATACAGATAACGGTGGAGATATTTCCATGTTTATACAGAGAGCAGTGGAGATATTTCCATGTTTATACACATAGCGGTGTACATATTTCCATGTGTATAGAGACAGCGGTGTAGGTATTTCCATGTTTATACAGATAGCGGTGCAGATATTTCCATGTTTACACAGATGCCTATGCAGATACTTCCATATATATACAGAGGGCTTTGTAGATATTTCTTTGTTTATACAGATGGCAGTGTAGATATTTAAATGTTCCTACACATGACTGTGTAGGTATTTCCATGTTTATACAGATGTCTTTGTAGATATTTCCATGTTTATAGAGATAGCGGTGCAGATATTTCCATGTTTATACAGATAGCGGTGTAGATATTTCCATGTTTATACAGATCATTGTGTTGATATTTCTATGTTTATACAGATACCAGTGTAGGTATTTCCATGTTTATACAGACCGCAGTGTAGATATTTCCATGTTTATAGAGATTGCTGTGTAGATATTTCCATGTTTGTACAGATGGAGGTGTTGATGTTTCCATCTATACACAGATTGCCGTGTAGGTATTTCCATGTGTATTCAGATGGCATTGAAGGTATTTCCATGTTTATACTGATGGTGGTGTAGATATTTCCATGTTTACACAGATGACTGTATAGGTATTTCCATGTTTATACAGATGGCGGTGTAGATATTTCCATGTTTATACAGATAGCGGTGTAGATATTTCCATGTTTTCACAGATGGTGGTGTAGATATTTCCGTGTTTATACACATGGCGCAGTAGATACTTCCATCTTTATGCAGATGGCAGTGTAGATATTTTCATGTTTATAGAGATGGCGGTGTAGATATTTCCACATTTATAGAGATAGCGGTGTAGATATTTCCATCTTTCTACAGATGGCAGTGTAGATATTTCCATGTTTATACAGATGGCGGTGTAGAAATTTCCATACTTATACAGATGTCTGTGTAGATATTTCCATGTGTATACAGATGGTATTGTATGTATTTCCATCTTTATACAGATGGTGGTGTAGATATTTCCATGTTTATACAGATAACGGTGTAGATATTTCCATGTTTATATAGATGGCGTTGTAGATATTTCCATGTTTATACCGATAGATGTGTTGGTATTTCCACGTTTATACAGATAGCGATGTAGATATTTCCATGTTTATACAGCTCGCGGTGCAGATATTTATATCTTTATACAGATGGAATTGTAGATATTTCCTTATTCACACAGATGGCGGTGTAGATGTTTCCATGTTTATACAGATGGCAGAGTAGTTAGTTCCATGTTTATGGAGATGGCAGTGTAGATATTTTCATGTTTATAGAGAGGCGGTGTAGATATTTCCATGTTTATAGAGATAGCAATGTAGATATTTACATGTTTATACAGATGGCTGTGTAGATATTTCCATGTGTATACAGATTGCATTGTAGATATTTACATGTTTATACAGATGACTGTAGAGGTAATTCCATGTTTTACAGATGGCTCTGCAGATATTTCCATGTTTATAGAGATTGCGGTGTAGATATTTCCATGTTTGTACAGATGGCGTTGTTGATATTTCCATCTATACACAGATGGCCGTGTAGATATTTCCATGTTTATACAGATGGCAGCGTAGATATTTCCATGGACATGCAGATGGCGGTGTAGATATTTCCATGTTTATACAGATAGCGGTGTAGATATTTCCATGTTTTCACAGATGGTGGTGTAGATATTTCCGTGTTTATACACATGGCGCAGTAGATACTTCCATCTTTATGGAGATGGCAGTGTAGATATTTTCATGTTTATAGAGATGGCGGTGTAGATATTTCCACATTTATAGAGATAGCGGTGTAGATATTTCCATCTTTCTACAGATAGCAGTGTAGATATTTCCATGTTTATACAGATGGCGGTGTAGAAATTTCCATACTTATACAGATGTCTGTGTAGATATTTCCATGTGTATACAGATGGTATTGTAGGTATTTCCATCTTTATACAGATGGTGGTGTAGATATTTCCATGTTTATACAGATAACGGTGTAGATATTTCCATGTTTATACAGATAGCGGTGTAGATATTTCCATGTTTATAGAGATAGCGGTGTAGGTATTTCCATGTTTATAGACATTGCGTTGTAGATATTTCCATGTTTATATAGATGGCGTTGTAGATATTTCCATGTTTATACCAATATATGTGTTGGTATTTCCACGTTTATACAGATAGCGATGTAGATATTTCCATCTTTCTACAGATGGCAGTGTAGATATTTCCATGTTTTTTCAGATGGCGTTGTAGATATTTCCAAACTTATACAGATGTCTGTGTAGATATTTCCATGTGTATACAGATGGTATTGTAGGTATTTCCATGTTTATACAGATGGTGGTGTATTTATTTCCATGTTTATTCAGATGACTGAGTATATATTTCCATGTTTTTACAGATGGCAGTGTAGATATTTCAATGTTTATAGAGATGGCGCTGTAGATATTTCCATGTTTATAAAGATCGCGGTGTAGATATTTCCATGTTTATTCAGAGAGCGGTGTAGATATTTCCATGTTTTTAGAGATATCGGTGTAGATATTTCCATGTTTACACAGATTGCGGTGTAGATATTTCCATCTTTCTACAGATGGCATTGTAGATAATTCCATGTTTATGCAGATGGCGGTGTATATATTTCCATGTTTATATAGATGGTGGTGTAGATATTACCATGTTTATACAGATAGCGGTGTAGATATTTCCATGTTTATTCAGATCGTGGTGAAGATATTTCCATGTTTCTACAGATTGCGGTGTAGATATTTCCATGTTTATACAGATCGCGGTGTAGATATTTACATGTTTACACAGATAACGTTGTAGATATTTCCATGTTTATACAGATAGCGGTGTAGATATTTCCATGTTTATAGAGATAGCGGTGTAGGTATTTCCATGTTTATAGACATAGAGGTGTAGTTATTTCCTTGTTTATATAGATGGCGTTGTAGATATTTCCATGTTTATACGGGTAGATGTGTTGGTATTTCCACGTTTATACAGATAGCGATGTAGATATTTCCATGTTTATACAGCTCGCGGTGCAGATATTTATATCTTTATACAGATGGCATTGTAGATATTTCCTTATTCACACAGATGGCTGTGTAGATGTTTCCATGTTTATACAGATGGCGGAGTAGTTAGTTCCATGTTTATGGAGATGGCAGTGTAGATATTTTCATGTTTATAGAGATGGCGGTGTAGATATTTCCATTTTATAGAGATAGCAGTGTAGATATTTACATGTTTATACAGATGGCTGTGTAGGTATTTCCATGTGTATCCAGATGGCATTGTAGATATTTCCATGTTTATACAGATGACTGTAGAGGTATTTCCATGTTTTACAGATGGCTGTGCAGATATTTCCATGTTTACAGAGATAGCGGTGTAGATATTTCCATGTTTGTACAGATGGCGTTGTTAATATTTCCATCTATACACGGTTGGCCGTGTAGATATTTCCATGTTTATACAGATGGCAGCGTAGACATTTCCATAGACATGCAGATGGCGGTGTAGATATTTCCATGTTTATACAGATAGCGGTGTAGGTATTTCCATGTTTTCACAGATGGTGGTGTAGATATTTCCGTGTTTATACACATGGCGGCGTAGATACTTCCATTTTTATGGAGATGGCAGTGTAGATATTTTCATGTTTATAGAGATGGCGGTGTAGGTATTTCCATATTTATAGAGATAGCGGTGTAGATATTTCCATCTTTCTACAGATGTCAGTGTAGATATTTCCATGTTTATACAGATGGCAGTGTAGATATTTCCATACTTATACAGATGTCTGTGTAGATACTTCCATGTGTATACAGATGGTATTGTAGGTATTTCCATGTTTATACAGATGGTGGTGTAGATATTTCCATGTTTATTCAGATGACTGTGTAGATATTTCCATGTTTTTACAGATGGCAGTGTAGATATTTCAATGTTTATAGAGATGGCGCTGTAGATATTTCCATGTTTATACAGATCGCGGTGTAGATATTTCCATGTTTATACAGATAGCGGTGTAGATATTTCCATGTTTATACAGATCGCGGTGTAGATATTTCCATGTTTATACACATCGCGGTGTAGATATTTCCATGTTTATACAGATCGTGGTGAAGATATTTCCATGTTTATACAGATCGTGGTGTACATATTTCCATTTTTATACAGATGGCGGTGTAGATATTTCCATACTTATACAGATGTCTGTGTAGATATTTCCATGTGTATACAGATGGTATTGTAGGTATTTCCATGTTTATACAGATGGTGGTGTAGTTATTTCCATGTTTATTCATATGACTGTGTAGATATTTCCATGTTTTTACAGATGGCAGTGTAGATATTTCAATGTTTATAGAGATGGCGCTGTAGATATTTCCATGTTTATACAGATCGCGGTGTAGATATTTCCATGTTTATACAGAGAGCGGTGTAGATATTTCCATGTTTATATAGATGGTGGTGTAGATATTACCATGTTTATACAGATAGCGGTGTAGATATTTCCATGTTTATACAGATCGTGGTGAAGATATTTCCATGTTTATACAGATCGCTGTATAGATATTTCCATGTTTATACAGATCGCGGTGTAGATATTTCCATGTTTATACAGATAGCGGTGTAGATATTTCCATGTTTATACAGATAGCGGTGTAGATATTTCCATGTTTATGGCGATAGCAGTGTAGGTATTTCCATGTTTATAGACATAGCGGTGTAGATATTTCCATGTTTATATAGATGGCGTTGTAGATATTTCCATGTTTATACCGATAGATATGTTGGTATTTCCACGTTTATACAGATAGCGATGTAGATATTTCCATGTTTATACAGCTCGCGGTGCAGATATTTATATCTTTATACAGATGGCATTGTAGATATTTCCTTATTCACACAGATGGCGGTGTAGATGTTTCCATGTTTATACAGATGGTGGAGTAGTTAGTTCCATGTTTATGGAGATGGCAGTGTAGATATTTTCATGTTTATAGAGATGGCGGTGTAGATATTTCCATGTTTATAGAGATAGCAGTGTAGATATTTACATGTTTATACAGATGGCTGTGTAGATATTTCCATGTGTATACAGATGGCATTGTAGATATTTCCATGTTTATACAGATGACTGTAGAGGTATTCCCATGTTTTACAGATGGCTGTGCAGATATTTCCATGTTTATAGACATAGCGGTGTAGATATTTCCATGTTTGTACAGATGGAGTTGTTGATATTTCCATCTATACACAGATGGCCGTGTAGATATTTCCATGTTTATACAGATGGCAGCGTAGATATTTCCATGGACATGCAGATGGCGGTGTAGATATTTCCATGTTTATACAGATAGCGGTGTAGATATTTCCATGTTTATACAGATCGTGGTGAAGATATTTCCATGTTTATACAGATCGTGGTGAAGATATTTCCATGTTTATACAGATGGCGGTGTAGATATTTCCATACTTATACAGATGTCTGTGTAGATATTTCCATGTGTATACATATGGTATTTTAGGTATTTCCATGTTTATACAGATGGTGGTGTAGATATTTCCATGTTTTACAGATGGCAGTGTAGATATTTCAATGTTTATGGAGATGGCGCTGCAGATATTTCCATGTTTACACAGATCGCGTTGTAGATATTTCCATGTTTACACAGATTGCGGTGTAGATATTTCCATCTTTCTACAGATGGCATTGTAGATATTTCCATGTTTATGCAGACGGCGGTGTAGATATTTCCATGTTTATATAGATGGTGGTGTAGATATTACCATGTTTATACAGATAGCGGTGTAGATATTTCCATGTTTATACAGATCGTGGTGAAGATATTTCCGTGTTTATACAGATCGCGGTGTAGATATTTCCATGTTTATACAGATAGCGGTGTAGATATTTCCATGTTTATACAGATAGCGGTGTAGATATTTCCATGTTTATAGAGATAGCAGTGTAGGTATTTCCATGTTTATAGACATAGCGGTGTAGATATTTCCATGTTTATATAGATGGCGTTGTAGATATTTCCATGTTTATACCGATAGATGTGTTGGTATTTCGACGTTTATACAGATAGCGATGTAGGTATTTCCATGTTTATACAGCTCGCGGTGCAGATACTTATATCTTTATACAGATGGAATTGTAGATATCTCCTTATTCACACAAATGGCTGTGTAGATGTTTCCATGTTTATACAGATGGCAGAGTAGTTAGTTCCATGTTTATGGAGATGGCAGTGTAGATATTTTCATGTTTATAGAGAGGCGGTGTAGATATTTCCATGTTTATAGAGATAGCAGTGTAGATATTTACATGTTTATACAGATGGCTGTGTAGATATTTCCATGTGTATACAGATGGCATTGTAGATATTTCCATGTTTATACAGATGACTGTAGAGGTATTTCCATGTTTTACAGATGGCTCTGCAGATATTTCCATGTTTATAGAGATAGCGGTGTAGATATTTCCATGTTTATACTGATAACGGTGTAGATATTTCCATGTTTATACAGAGGGCAGTGTGGATATTTCCATGTATATACAGACGATGGTGTAGATATTTCAATGTTTATACAGATAACGGAGTAGATAATTCCATGTTTTCACAGGTAGCTGTGTAGATATTTCCAAGTTTACACAGATAGCTTTGTAAATATTTCCATATTTATGCAGATAACGGTGTAAATATTTCCATGTTTAAAGAGATAGTGGTGTAGGTATTTCCATGTTTATACAGATAGCCGTGGAGATATTTCCAGGTTTATACATATAGCGATGTAGGTATTTTCATGTTCATACTGATAGCGGTGTATATATTTCCATGTTTATACAGAGAGTGGTGTAGATATTTCAATGCTTATACAGATAGTGGTGTAGATATTTCCATATTTATACAAATAGCGGTGGAGATATTTCCAGGTTTATGAAGATAGCGGTGGAGATATTTCCAAGTTTATACAGATAGCCGTGTAGATATTTCCATGTTTATACAGATATTGGTGTTGGTATTTCCCTGTGTATACAGATAGCGGTGTAGATATTTCCATGTTTATACAGCTCACAGTGTAGATATTTCCATCTTTATACAGATGGCAGTGTGGATATTTCCATGTTTATAGAGATAGAGGAGTAGATATTTCCATGTTTACCCTGATGGCAGTGTAGATAATTCCATGTTTATGGAGATGTCGGTGTAGATATTTTCATGTTTATAGAGATGGTGGTGTATATATTTCCATGTTTATAGAGATTGCAGTGTAGGTATTTCCATGTGTATAGAGATACCGGTGCAGATGTTTCTATGTTTATACTGATGGCTGTGTAGATATTTTCATGTGTATAAGAATGGCAGTGTAGATATTTTCATGTTAATAGAGATGGCTGTGAAGGTTTTTCCATGTATATACAGTTGACTGTGTAGATATTTCCATGTTTATACAGATGGCGGTGTAGATATTTCCATGTTTATATAGATAGCGGTGTAGATATTTCCATCTTTATAGAGATAGCGCTCTATATATTTCCATCTTTGCACAGATTGCGGTGAAGGTATTTCCATGTTTATACAGATAGTAGTGTAGATATTTCCATGTTTATAGAGATAGCGGTGTAGTTATTTCCATGTTTATACAGATAACTGTGTAGGTGTTTCCATACTTATACAGATGGCGGTGTAGATATTTCCATGTATATAGAAATAGCCATGTGGATATTTCCATGTTTATACACATAGCGGTGTAGACATTTCCATGTTTATACAGATAGCGGTGTAGATATTTCCATATTTATACAGAGAGCAGTGTAGATATTTCCATGTTTATACAAGTAGAAGTGTAGATATTTCCATGTTTATGCAGATCGCGGTGTAGAAATTTCCATCTTTCTACAGATGGCAGTGTAAATTATTTCTATGTTTATATAGATGGCGGTGTAGATATTTCCAAGTTTACACAGAGGGCGGTATAGATATTTCCATGTTTATCCAGATGGAAATGTAGATATTTCCATGTTTATAGACATGGCGGTGTAGATATTTCTATGTTTATAGAGATAGCGGAGTAGATAATTCCATGTTTATAGAGATGGCGGTGTAGGTATTTCCATGTTTGTGCAGATAGCGGTGTTGATATTTCCATTTTTATACAGCTCGCGGTGTAGATATTTCCATCTTTATACAGATGTCTGGGTGGATATTTCCATGTTTATAAAGATAGCAGTATAGACATATCCATGTTTACAGAGATGGCGGTGTAGATAATTCCATGTTTATGGAGATGGCGTTGTAGTTATTTTCATGTTTATAGAGACGGCGGTGTAGATATTTCCATGTTAATAAAGATTGTGGTGTAGATATTTCCATGTTTATAGAGATTGCAGTGTAGGTATTTCCATGTGTACAGAGATAGCGGTGCAGATGTTTCCATGTATATACTGATGGCTGTGTAGATATTTCCATGTGTATACAGACTGCAGTGTAGATATTTCTATGTTTGTAGAGATGGTGTTGTAGATATTTCCATGTATATACAGATGACTGTGTAGATACTTCCATGTTTATACAGATCGCTGTGGAGATTTTTCCATGTTCATACAGATGGCCGTGTAGATATTTCCAAAATTATACAGATAGCAGTGTAGATATTTCCAAGTTTATACAGATAGTGGTGTAGGTATTTCCATGTTTATAGAGACAGCGGTGTAGATATTTCCATGTTTATACTGATGGCAGTGTAGATATTTCCATGTGTATACAGATGGCAGTGTAGATATTTCCATGTTTATACAGATAGCGGTGTGGCTTTTTCCATGTTTATACAGATAGCGGTGAGGATACTTCCATGTTTATAGAGATGGCTGTGTAGATATTTCCCCGTTTATACACACGGCTGTGTAGATATTTACATGTTTATACAGATGGCACTGTGGATATTTCCATGTTTATACAGATAGTAGTGTAAAAATTTCCATCTTTTCACAGATTGCGGTGTAGATATTTCCATCTTTACACAGATAGCGGTGTAGATAATTCCATGTTTATACTGATAGCAGTGTAGGTATTTCCATGTTTATACTGATAGCGGTGTAGATATTTCCATATTTATACAGATAGCTGTGCAGATATTTCCAAGATTATACAGATAGCGGTGGAGATATTTCCGTGTTTATACAGATAGCAATGCAGATGTTTCCATGTTTATACAGATAGTGGTGTATATATTTCCATGTTTATACAGATAGTGGTGTAGATATTTCCATGCTTATACAGATAGTGGTGTAGATATTTCCATATTTATACTGATAGTGGTGGAGATAGTTCCATGTTTATGCAGATAGCGGTGGAGATATTTCCATGTTTATACAGATGGAGTTGTAGATATTTTCATGTTTATACCAATAACGGTGTAGATATTTCCAAGTTTATACAGATAGCCGTGTAGATATTTCCATGTTTCTACAGATATTGGTGATGTTATTTCCATCTGTATACAGATAGCGGTGTAGGTATTTCCATGGTTATACAGCTCACCGTGTAAATATTTCCATCTTTATACAGGTGGCAGTGTAGGTATTTCCATGTTTATAGAGATAGTGGTGTAGATATTTCCATGTTTACCCAGATGGCGGTGTAGATAGTTCCATGTTTATGGAGATGGCGTTGTAGATATTTTCATGTTTTTAGAGATGGAGTTGTAGATATTTCCATGTTTATAGAGATTGCAGTGTATATATTTCCATGTTTATGTAGATTGCAGTGTAGGTATTTCCATGTGTATAGAGATAGCGGTGCAGATGTTTCCATGTTTATACTGATGGCTGTGTAGATATTTCCATGTGTATACGAATGGCAGTTTAGATATTTTCCTGGTTATAGAGATGGTTGTGAAGATATTACCATGTATATTCAGATGACTGTGTAGATATTTTCATGTTTATACAGATAGCGCTGTATATATTTGCATCTTTGCACAGATTGCGGTGCAGATATTTCCATGTTTATACAGATAGCAGTGTAGATATTTCCATGTTTATAGAGATAGCGGTGTAGATATTTCCATGTTTATACAGAAAACTGTGTGGGTATTTCCATGTTTATACAGATGGTGGTGTAGATATTTCCATGTTTATAGAAATAGCCATGTGGATATTTCCATGTTTATACAGATACCGGTGTAGACATTTCCATGTTTATGCAGTTAGCGGTGCAGATATTTCCATATTTATACAGAGAGCAGTGTAGATATTTTCATGTTTATACACGTAAAGGTGTAGATATTTCCATGTTTATGCAGATCGCGTTGTAGATATTTCCATCTTTCTACAGAGCAGTGTAGATTATTCAATGTTTATACAGATGGTGGTGTAGATATTTCCAAATTTACACAGAGGGCGGTATAGATATTTCCATGTTTATCCAGATGGAAGTTTAGATATTTCCATGTTTATAGAGATGGCGGTGTAGATATTTCTATGTTTATAGAGATAGCGGTGTAGATAATTCCTTGTTTATAGAGATGGCGGTGTAGGTATTTCCATGTTTATAGAGGTAGTGGTGTAGATATTTCCATGTTTATAGAGATAGCGGTGTAGATATTTCCATGTTTTTACAGATAGTGGTGTTGGTATTTCCCTGTTTATACTGATAGCGATGTAGATATTTCCATGTTTATACAGCTCGCGGTGTAGATATTTCCATCTTTATAGAGATGGCAGTGTAGATATTTCCAAGTTTATACAGATAGCAGTGTAGATATTTCCATGTTTACACAGATGGTGGTGTAGATATTTCCATGTTTATGGAGATGGCGTTGTAGATATTTTCATGTTTATAGAGACGGCGGTGTATATATTTACCTGTTTAGAAAGATTTTGGTGTAGATATTTCCATGTTTATAGAGATTGCGGTGTAGGTATTTCCATGTGTACAGAGAGAGCGGTGCAGGTGTTTCCATCTTTATACTGATGGCTGTGTAGATATTTCCATGTGTATACAGATGGCAGTTTAGTTATTTCCATGTTTGTAGAGATGGTGTTGTAGATATTTCCATGTATATACAGTTGACAGTGTAGATATTTCCATATTTATACAGACAGCGGTTTAGTTATTTCCATGTATATACAGATAGCGGTGGAGATATTTCCATGTTTACACAGAGACCGGTGCAGATATTTCAATGTTTATACAGATGGAGGTGTAGATATTCCCATGTTTATGCAGATAACTGTGTAGATATTTCCATGTTTTTACAGATGGCGGTGAAGTTATTTCCATGTTTATACAGATAGCGGTGTGGCTATTTCCATGTTTATAGAGATAGCGGTGTAGGTATTTCCATGTATATGCAGATGACTGTGAAGGTATTTCCATGTTTAAACTGATAGCGGTGACGATATTTCCATGTTTACACAGATGGCAGTGTAGATAGTTCCATGTTTATGAAGGTGGGGGTGTAAATATTTTCATGTTTATACAGATGTCGGTGTAGTTATTTCCATTTTTGTAGACATGGCGGTGTAGGCACTTCCATGTTTATAGAGATTCTGGTGTAGGTATTTCCATGTGTATAGAGATGATAGCGGTGCAGATGTCTCCACGTTTATACTGAAGTCTGTGTAGATATTTCCATGTGTATTCAGATGGCAGTGTAAATATTTCCATGTTTATAGAGATGGTGGTTTATATATTTCCATGTATATACAGATGACTGTGTAGATATTTCCATGTTTATAGAGATGGCGGTGTAGATATTTCCATGTTTATAGAGTTAGCAGTGTAGATATTTCCATGATTATACAGATAGCGGTGCAGATATTTCCATGTTAATAGAGATAGTGTTGTAGATATTTCCATCTTTGCACAGACTGCGGTGAAGATATTTCCATCTTTAAACAGATAGCGTTGTAGAAGTTTCCATGTTTATAGAGATAGCGGTGGAGGTATTACCATGTTTATACAGATAGCGATGTAGTTATTTCCGTGCTTATACAGACGGCAGTGTAGGTAATTCCATGTTTATACAGAGGGAGGTGTAGATATTCCCATGTTTATTCAGACGACTGTGTAGATATTTCCATGTTTTTAAAGATGGCGTTGTAGATATTTCCATGTTTATACAGATATCGGTGTGGCTATTTCCGTGTATATAGAGATTGCGGTGAAGATATTTCCATGTATATGCAGATGACTGTGTAGATATTTCCATGTTTATGCAGATAGCGCTGTAGATATTTCCATGTTTATACAGATGGCGGTGGAGCTATTTCCATGTTTATACAGATGGCGGTGTAGATATTTCCAAGTTTATACAGATCGCGGTGTAGATATTTCCATGTTTCTACAGATAGCGGACTAGATATTTCCATTTTTATAGAGATTGCCGTGTAGTTATTTCCATGTTTATAGAGATAGCGGTGTAGATATTTACATGTTTATACAGATGGCTGTGTAGATATTTAAATTTTTATACTGATGGATGTGTAGATATTTCCACGTTTATACAGATGACTGTGTAGATAATTCCATGTTTTTACAGACGGCTGTGTAGATATTTCCATGTTTATACAGATACCGGTGTAAATATTTCCATGTTTATACAGATGACCGTGTAGGTATTTCCATGTTTATACAGATGTCGGTATAGATATTTCCATGTTTATAGAGATAGCCATGTAGATATTTCCATGGTTGTAGAGATAGCTGTGTAGGCATTTCCATGTTTATAGAGATAGCGGTGAAGCTATTTCCATATTTAATCAGATAGCGGTGTATATATTTCCATGTTTATACAGATAGCAGTGTAGATATTTCAATGTTTATAGAGATGGCGGTGTAGATATTTCCATGTTTATACAGATAGCGGTGTAGATATTTCCATGTTTATACAGACAGCGGTGTAGATATTTCCATGTTTACAGAGATAGCGGTGTAGAAATTTCCATATTTGCACAGATTGCGGTGTAGATTTTTCCATCTTTACACAGATAGCACAGTACATAATTCCAAGTTTACACAGATAGCTGTGTTGATATTTCCATGTTTACACAGAAAGTGTTGTAGATATGTCCATGTTTATAGAGATAGCGGTGTAGATATTTCCATGTTTATGCAGATAGCGCTGTAGATATTTCCATGTTTATACAGATGGCTGTGTAGATATTTCCATGTGTATACAGATGGCAGTGTAGATATTTCCATGTTTATACAGAGGGAGGTGTAGAGATTTCAATATTTATACAGATGACAGTGTAGATATTTCCTTGTTTTACAGATGATGGTGTAGATATTACCATGTTTATACAGATAGCAGTGTGGCTATTTCCATTTTATAGAGATAGCAGTGTAGATATTTCCATATTTATAGAGATAGCTCTGTAGATATTTCCATGTATACATAGATGGCAGTGTAGATATTTCCATGTTTACACAGATAGTGGTGTAGACATTTCCATGTTTATACAGATAGCGTTGTAGATATTTCCATATTTTTACAGATAGCGGAGTAGGTATTTCCATGTTTATACAGATAGCAGCACAGATATTTCCATGTTTATAAAGATACATGTGTAGATATTACCATGTTTATACAGATCGTGTTCCAGATATTTCCATGCTTATACAGATAGCGGTGTAGATATTTCCATGTTTGAACAGATAGCGGTGTAGATATACCCATGCTTACAGTGATAGCGGTGTAGATATTTCCATATTTGCACAGATTGCGGTGTGGTTATTTCCATCTTTACACAGATAGCGGTGTAGGTATTTCCATATTTACACAGAGAGCGGTGTACATATTTCCATGTTTATACAGATAGCGGTGTAGATATTTCCATGTTTATACAGATAGCGGTGTGGATATTTCCATGATTATACAGATAGCGTTGAAGATATTTCCGTGTTTATACAAGTAGCGGTGTTGGTATTTCCATGTTTATACAGACAGCGGTGTAGATATTTCCGTGTTTATACAGCTCGCAGTGTTGATATTTCCATCTTTATACATATGGAAGTGTAGGTATTTCCATGTTAATAGAGATAGCGGTGTACATATTTCCATGTTTATACAAATAGCGTGGTAAATATTTCCATGTCTATAGAGACATCTGTGTAAATATTTCCATGTTTATTCAGGGAGCGGTTTAAATGTTTACACCTTTACAGAGATAGCGGTGTAGATATTTCCACGTTTATACAGAAAGTGGTTTAGATATTTCCACGTTTACAGAGATAGCGGTGCAGATATTTCCACGTTTATAGAGATAGTGGTGTAGATATTTCCACGTTTATACACATAGCGGTGTAGATATTTCCACGTTTACAGAGATCGCGGTGAAGATATTTGCAAGTTTATACAGATAGCGGTGTAGATATTTCTACGATTATACTGATATCTGTGTAGATATTTCCACGTTTATAGATATAGCGGTGTAGATATTTCCATGTTTATAGAGATAGCGGTGTAGATATTTCCATGTTTACAGAGACACCGTTGTATATATTTGCACGTTTACAGAGATAGCGGTGTAGATATTTCCATGTTTATAGAGACAGCCCTGTAGATACTTCCACCTTTATAGAGATAGCCGTGTAGATATTTCCAAGTTTATGGGGAAAGCGGTGTAAATATTTACATGTTCATAGAGACAGCGGTGTAGTTATTTCCATGTTTTTAGAGACAGCGTCATAGATATTTCCATATAAATAAAGATAGCGGTGTAGATCTTTCCATGTTTATAGAGACAGCAGTGTAGCTATTTCCATGTTTATACAGATACCGGTGTAGATATTTCTATGTTTTCACAGATAGCTGTGTAGATATATCCATCTTTACACAGATAGCGTTGTAGATATTTCCAGGTTTATAGAGATTGCGGTGGAGATTTTACCATGTTTATACAGATGGCGGTGTAGATATATTCATGTTAAGACAGATAGCGGTGTAGATATTTCCATGTTTATACCGATAGCGTTGAAGATATTTCCAGGTTTATACAGATAGCGGTTTAGATATTTCCACGTTTACAGAGATAGCGGTGCAGATATTTCCATGTTTATACTGATGGCTGTGTAGATTTTTCCATGTGTATACAGATGGCAGGTGAAATATTTCCATGTTTATTCTGGTGGAGGTGTGGATATTTCCATGTTTGTACAGATGACTGTGTACATATTTCCTTGTTATTACAGCTGTCGGTGTAGATATTTCGATGTTTATAGAGATAGCATTGTGGATATTTCCATGATTATACAGATGGCGGAGTTGGTTTTTCCATGTTTTTACAGATAGCAGTGTAGATATTTCCATGTTTATACAGCTCGTGGTCTTGATATTTCCATCTTTATACAGATGGCAGTGTAGCTATTTCCAAGTTTATAGAGATAGCGGTGTACATATTTCCATGTTTATACACATAGCGTAGTAAATACTTCCATGTTTATAGAGATAGCAGTGTAAATATTTCCTTGTTTATACAGATAGCCGTTTAAATGTTTAGTCATTTACAGAGATATCGGAGTAGATATTTCCACGTTTATACAGAATGTGGTGTAGATATTTCCACGTTTACAGAGATAGCGGTGTAGATATTTCCACGTTTATACAGGTAGCAGTGTAGATATTTCCACGTGTATACACATAGCGGTGTAAATATTTCCATTTTATAGAGATAGCGGTGTAGTATTTGCATGTTTATACAGGTAGCGGTGTAGACATTTACAAGTTTATACTGATAGCGGTGTAGATATTTCCACGTTTATAGAGATAGCGGTGTAGATATTTCCAAGTTTATAGAGATAGCGGTGTAGATATTTCCATGTTTACAGAGACAGCGGTGTAGATACTTCCACCTTTATAGAGATAGCCGTGTAGATATTTCCAAGTTTATGGAGACAGCGGTGTAGATATTTGCATGTTTATAGAGACAGCGGTGAAGATATATCCGTGTTTTTAGAGACAGCTGTGTAGATATATCCATGTTTATAATGATTGCGGTATAGATATTTCCATGTTTATAGAGACAGCAGTGTAGATATTTCCATGTTTATACAGACAGTGGTGTAGTTATTTCTATCTTTATAGAGATAGCAGTGTAGATATTTCCATGCTTATACTGATAGCGGTGTAGGTATTTCCATGTTTATTCAGATGGCGGTGTAGTTATTTCCATGTTTATACAGATGGCGGTGTACATAATTCAGTCTTTATACAGATATCGGAGTAGCTATTTCCATGTTTATACTGATAGCGTTATAGATATTTCCATTTTTACACAGATAACTGTTTAGATATTTCCATGTTTACTCAGATAGCGTTGTAGATATTTCCATATTTATACAGATAGCGGTGAAGATATTTCCATGTTTATACAGATAGCGGTGTAGATATTTCCATGTTTATACAGATAGCGGTGTAGATATTTCCATGTTTATACAGACAGCAGTGTAGATATTTCCATCTTTATACTGATAACAATGTGGAGGTTTCCATGTTTATAGAGATAGCGGTGCAGATATTTCCATATTCATACAAATACTGATGTAGATATTTCCTTGTTTATTCAGATGGCGGTGTAGATAGTTCCATGTTTATACAGATAACTGTGTAGTTATTTCCATGCTTACACAGATGGCGTTGTAGATATTTCTATGTTTATAGAAATAGCCATGTGGATATTTCCATGTTTGTACTGATAGTGGTGTAGACATTTCCATGTTTATACAGAGAGCGGTGTAGATATTTCCATATTTATACAGAGAACAGTGAAGATATTTCCATGTTTATACAGGTAGAGGTGTAGATATTTCCATGTTTATGCAGATCGCGGTGTAGATATTTCCATCTTTCTACAGATGGCAGTGAAAGTATTTCTATGTTTATACAGATGGCGGTGTAGATATTTCTAAGTTTACACAGAGGGCGATATAGATATTTCCATGAATATCCAGATGGAAGTGTAGATATTTCCATGTTTATAGACATGGCGATGTAGATATTTCTATGTTTATAGAGATAGCGGTGTAGATAATTCCATGTTTATAGAGATGGCGGTGTAGGTATTTCCATGTTTGTGCAGATAGCGGTGTGGATATTTCCATGTTTATACAGCTCGCGGTGTAGATATTTCCATCTTTATACGGATGGCAGTGTGGATATTTCCATGTTTATACAGATAGCAGTGTAGATATTTCCATGTTTACAGAGATGGCGGTGTAGATATTTCCATATTTATGGAGATAGCGTTGTAGATATTTTCATGTTTATAGAGACGGCGGTGTGGATATTTCCATGTTTACAAAGATTGTGGTGTAGATATTTCCATGTTTATAGAGATTGCAGTGTAGGTATTTCCATGTGTACAGAGATAGCGGTGCAGATGTTTCCATGTATATACTGATGGCTGTGTAGATATTTCCATGTGTATACAGATGGCAGTGTAGATATTTCCATGTTTGTAGAGATGGTGTTGTAGATATTTCCATGTATATACAGATGACTGTGTAGATATTTCCATATTTAAACAGATAGCGGTGGAGATATTTCCATGTTTATACAGATCGCGGTGTAGATTTTTCCATGTTCATACAGATGGCCGTGTAGATATTTCCAAGTTTATAGAGATGGCGGTGTAGATATTTCCATGTTTATACAGATGACTGCCTAGATATTTCCATGTTTATACATATTGTGGTGTAGGTATTTCCATGTTTATAGAGATAGTGGTGTAGATATTTTCCTGTTTATACAGATAGCAATGCAGATATTTCCATGTTTATAGAGATAGCGATGTAGAGATTTCCATCTTTGCACAGATTGCGGTGTAGATATTTCCATCTTTACACAGATAGCGGTGTAGATATTTCCATGTTTACACAGATAGCTGTGTAGATATTTCCATGATTACACAGAAAGCGTTGTAGATATTTCCAAGTTTATAGAGATAGCAGTTTAGATATTTCCATGTTTATACAGATAGCGGTGTAGATATTTCAATGTTTATACAGATAGCGATGTGGATATTTCTATGTTTACGCAGATCATGGTGTGGATATTTCCATGTTTTTACAGATATCAGTGTAGATATTTCCATGTTTACACAGTTAGCTGTATAGATATTTCCATGTTTACACAGATAGCGGTGTAGATATTTCCATGTTTGTACAGCTAGCGGTGCAGGTATTCCCATCTTTATACAGATGACGGTGAAGATATTTCCATGTTTATACAGATGGCGTTGTAGATATTTCCATGTTTATACAGATAGCGTTTTACTTCTTTCCATGTTTACACAGATAGCGGTGTAGATATTTCCATCTTTGCAGAGCTTACGGTGTAGAAATTTGAATCTTTACACTTATAGCGGTGAAGACATTTCCATGTTTACACAGATAGTTGTGTAGATATTTCCACGTTTACACAGATATTGTTGTAGATATTTCCAAGTTTATACAGATAGCGGTGGAGATATTTGCATGTTTATACAGATGGCGGTGTAGGTATTTCCATCTTCATAGTGATAGCAATGTAGATATTTCCATGTTTATAAAGATAGCGATGTAGGTATTTCCATGTTTATACAGATAGCGGTGTAGATAATTGCATTTTTATACAGATATCGGTGTAGATATTTTCATGTTTATATAGATCGCGGTGTAGATATTCCCATGTTTATACAGATAGCTGTGGAGATATTTCCATGTTTATACAGATAGCGGTGTGGATATTTCCATGTTTATACAGATAGCAGAGTAGATATTTCCATGTTTACACAGATAGCGGTATAGATATTTCCATTTTTACAATGAAAGCGGTGTAAATATTTCCATCTTTACACAGATAGCGCTGTAGACATTTCCATGTTTACACAGATAGCGGTGTAGACATTTCCATGTTTACACAGATAGCGTTGTAGATATTTCCATGTTTATACAGATAGCGGGGTTGTTATTTCCATGTTTATAAAGATCGTGGTGTAGATCTTTCCATGTTTATACAGATAGCGTTGTAGGTATTTCCATGTCCATACAGATAGCTGTGTAGATATTTCCATGTTTATACAGATAGCGGTGTAGGTATATCCATGTTTATACAGATAGCAGTGTAGATATTTCCATTTTTCTTCAGATGGCGGCGTAGATATTTCCAAGTTTATACATATGGCGGTATAGATATTTCCATGTTTATAGAGATGGCATTGTAGTTAGTTCCACGTTTATGGAGATGGCAGTGTAGATATTTTCATGTTTATAGAGATGGCGGTGTAGATATTTCCATGTTTAAAGAGATAGGGGTGTAGGTATTTCCATGTTTACAGACGGCTGTGTAGATATATCCATGTGAATACAGATGGCATTGTAGATATTTCCATGTTTATACAGATGGTGGTGTAGATATTTCCATGTTTATACAGATGACTGTGTAGATATTTCCATGTTTTTACAGATGGTGGTGTGGATATTTCCATGTTTTTACACATGGCGTTGTAGATATTTCCAGGTTGAAGCAGATGGCGGTTTAGATATTTCCATGTTTACAGTGATAGCAGTGAAGATAATTTCATGTTTATGCAAATGGTGATGAAGGTATTTCCATGTTTATAGAGATAGCGGTGTAAATATTTCCATAGTTATACAGATGGTGGTGTGGATATTTCCAGTTTTATGCAGATAGCGGTGTAGGTATTTCCATGTTTATACAGATAATGGTGTAGATATTTCCATGTTTATACAGATAGTGGTGTAGATCTTTCCATGTTTATATAGATCGTTGTGTAGATATTTCCATGTTTATACAGACAGCGGTGAAGTTATTTCCATGTTTATACAGATAGCGGTGTACATATTTCCATATTTATACAGATATAGGGGTAGATATTTCCATGTTTATACAGATAGCGTTGTAGATATTTCCATGTTTATACAGATCGTGGTGTAGATATTTCGATGTTTATACAGATAACGGTGTAGATATTTCCATGTTTTTACTGATGTCGGTGGAGGTATTTCCATGTTTATAGAGACAGCGGTGTAGATATTTCCATGTTTAGACAGATGGCGGTGTAGATATTTCCATGCTTATAGAGATAGCCGTGTAGATATTTCCATATTTATACACATGTTGGTGTAGATATTTCCATGTTTATATAGATAGCGGTGTAGGTATTTACATGTTTATACTGATAGAAGTGTAGATATATCCATATTTATACAGAAGATGGTGTAGTTATTTCCATGTTTATACAGATCACAGTGTAGATATTTCCATGTTTATACAGATGGTGGTGTAGATATTTGCATGTTTATAGAGATAGCGGTGTAGATATTTCCATTTTTATACAGATTTCGGTGAAGATATTTCCATGTTTATACTTTTGGCGGTGTAGATATTTCCATGTTTAGACAGGTAACGGTGGAGATATTTCTATGTTTATACAGACAGCAGTGGAGATATTTCCATGTTTATACACATAGCCGTGTACATATTTCCATATTAATAGAGACAGCGGTGTAGGTATTTCCATGTTTATACAGATAGCGGTGCAGCTATTTCCATGTTTATACAGATGCCTATGCAGATATTTCCATATTTATACAGAGGGCTGTGTAGATATTTCTATGTTTATACAGATGTCAGTGTAGATATTTCCATGTTCCTACACATGACTGTGTAGGTATTTCCATGTTTAAACAGATGGCTTTGTAGATATTTCCATGTTTATAGAGATAGCGGTGCAGATATTTCCATGTTTATACAGATAGCGGTGTATATATTTCCATGTTTATACAGAGCGTAGTGTAGATATTTCCATGTTTATACAGATACCGGTGTAGATATTTCCATGTTTATACAGACCGCAGTGTAGATATTTCCATGTTTATAGAGATAGCAGTGTAGATATTTACATGTTTGTACAGATGGCGGTGTTGATGTTTCCATCTATACACAGATTGCCGTGTAGGTATTTCCATGTGTATACGGATGGCATTGTAGATATTTACATGTTTATACAGATGGTGGTTTAGATATTTCCATGTTTACACAGATGACTGTATAGGTATTTCCATGTTTATACAGATGGCGGTGTAGATATTTCCATGTTTATACAGATGGCGGCGCTGATATTTCCATGGATATGTAGATGGCGGTGTAGATATTTCCGTGTTTATACTGATGGCGGTGTAGTTATTTCCATGTTTATATAGATAGCGGCGTAGATATTTCCATGTATATACACATGGCTGAGTAGATATTTCCATGTTTATACAGATGGCGGTGTAGATATTTCCATGTTTATACAGATAACTTTGTAAGTATTTCCATGTTTATACAGATGGCGGTGTTGATATTTCGATGTTTATAGAGATAGCAGTGGAGATATTTCCATGTTTAAACAGATAGCGGTGTAGATATTTCCATGTTTATTCTGATCGTAGTGGAGATATTTCCATGTTTACTGAGATGGCGGTGTAGATATTTCCGTGTTCATAGAGATAGCGGTGTTGATTTTTCCATGTTTATAGAGATAGCGGAGTGGATATTTCCATGTTTATACAGATAGGGGTGTAGATATTTCCGAGTTTATAGAGAGGGCGGTGTAGATATTTCCATGTTTATACAGATCACAGTGTAGATATTTCCTTGTTTATACAAATAGCGGTGTAGTTATTTCCATGTTTATACAGATAGCGGTGTAGATATTTCCGTATATATACAGATGGCTGTGTAGATATTTCCATGTTTATACTGATGGCGGTGTAGATATTTCCAAGTTTATACAGATCGCGGTGTAGATATTTCCATGTTTCTACAGATAGCGGACTAGATATTTCCATTTTTATAGAGATTGCCGTGTAGTTATTTCCATGTTTATAGAGATAGCGGTGTAGATATTTACATGTTTATACAGATGGCTGTGTAGATATTTAAATTTTTATACTGATGGATGTGTAGATATTTCCACGTTTATACAGATGACTGTGTAGATAATTCCATGTTTTTACAGACGGCTGTGTAGATATTTCCATGTTTATACAGATACCGGTGTAAATATTTCCATGTTTATACAGATGACCGTGTAGGTATTTCCATGTTTATACAGATGTCGGTATAGATATTTCCATGTTTATAGAGATAGCCATGTAGATATTTCCATGGTTGTAGAGATAGCTGTGTAGGCATTTCCATGTTTATAGAGATAGCGGTGAAGCTATTTCCATATTTAATCAGATAGCGGTGTATATATTTCCATGTTTATACAGATAGCAGTGTAGATATTTCAATGTTTATAGAGATGGCGGTGTAGATATTTCCATGTTTATACAGATAGCGGTGTAGATATTTCCATGTTTATACAGACAGCGGTGTAGATATTTCCATGTTTACAGAGATAGCGGTGTAGAAATTTCCATATTTGCACAGATTGCGGTGTAGATTTTTCCATCTTTACACAGATAGCACAGTACATAATTCCAAGTTTACACAGATAGCTGTGTTGATATTTCCATGTTTACACAGAAAGTGTTGTAGATATGTCCATGTTTATAGAGATAGCGGTGTAGATATTTCCATGTTTATGCAGATAGCGCTGTAGATATTTCCATGTTTATACAGATGGCTGTGTAGATATTTCCATGTGTATACAGATGGCAGTGTAGATATTTCCATGTTTATACAGAGGGAGGTGTAGAGATTTCAATATTTATACAGATGACAGTGTAGATATTTCCTTGTTTTACAGATGATGGTGTAGATATTACCATGTTTATACAGATAGCAGTGTGGCTATTTCCATTTTATAGAGATAGCAGTGTAGATATTTCCATATTTATAGAGATAGCTCTGTAGATATTTCCATGTATACATAGATGGCAGTGTAGATATTTCCATGTTTACACAGATAGTGGTGTAGACATTTCCATGTTTATACAGATAGCGTTGTAGATATTTCCATATTTTTACAGATAGCGGAGTAGGTATTTCCATGTTTATACAGATAGCAGCACAGATATTTCCATGTTTATAAAGATACATGTGTAGATATTACCATGTTTATACAGATCGTGTTCCAGATATTTCCATGCTTATACAGATAGCGGTGTAGATATTTCCATGTTTGAACAGATAGCGGTGTAGATATACCCATGCTTACAGTGATAGCGGTGTAGATATTTCCATATTTGCACAGATTGCGGTGTGGTTATTTCCATCTTTACACAGATAGCGGTGTAGGTATTTCCATATTTACACAGAGAGCGGTGTACATATTTCCATGTTTATACAGATAGCGGTGTAGATATTTCCATGTTTATACAGATAGCGGTGTGGATATTTCCATGATTATACAGATAGCGTTGAAGATATTTCCGTGTTTATACAAGTAGCGGTGTTGGTATTTCCATGTTTATACAGACAGCGGTGTAGATATTTCCGTGTTTATACAGCTCGCAGTGTTGATATTTCCATCTTTATACATATGGAAGTGTAGGTATTTCCATGTTAATAGAGATAGCGGTGTACATATTTCCATGTTTATACAAATAGCGTGGTAAATATTTCCATGTCTATAGAGACATCTGTGTAAATATTTCCATGTTTATTCAGGGAGCGGTTTAAATGTTTACACCTTTACAGAGATAGCGGTGTAGATATTTCCACGTTTATACAGAAAGTGGTTTAGATATTTCCACGTTTACAGAGATAGCGGTGCAGATATTTCCACGTTTATAGAGATAGTGGTGTAGATATTTCCACGTTTATACACATAGCGGTGTAGATATTTCCACGTTTACAGAGATCGCGGTGAAGATATTTGCAAGTTTATACAGATAGCGGTGTAGATATTTCTACGATTATACTGATATCTGTGTAGATATTTCCACGTTTATAGATATAGCGGTGTAGATATTTCCATGTTTATAGAGATAGCGGTGTAGATATTTCCATGTTTACAGAGACACCGTTGTATATATTTGCACGTTTACAGAGATAGCGGTGTAGATATTTCCATGTTTATAGAGACAGCCCTGTAGATACTTCCACCTTTATAGAGATAGCCGTGTAGATATTTCCAAGTTTATGGGGAAAGCGGTGTAAATATTTACATGTTCATAGAGACAGCGGTGTAGTTATTTCCATGTTTTTAGAGACAGCGTCATAGATATTTCCATATAAATAAAGATAGCGGTGTAGATCTTTCCATGTTTATAGAGACAGCAGTGTAGCTATTTCCATGTTTATACAGATACCGGTGTAGATATTTCTATGTTTTCACAGATAGCTGTGTAGATATATCCATCTTTACACAGATAGCGTTGTAGATATTTCCAGGTTTATAGAGATTGCGGTGGAGATTTTACCATGTTTATACAGATGGCGGTGTAGATATATTCATGTTAAGACAGATAGCGGTGTAGATATTTCCATGTTTATACCGATAGCGTTGAAGATATTTCCAGGTTTATACAGATAGCGGTTTAGATATTTCCACGTTTACAGAGATAGCGGTGCAGATATTTCCATGTTTATACTGATGGCTGTGTAGATTTTTCCATGTGTATACAGATGGCAGGTGAAATATTTCCATGTTTATTCTGGTGGAGGTGTGGATATTTCCATGTTTGTACAGATGACTGTGTACATATTTCCTTGTTATTACAGCTGTCGGTGTAGATATTTCGATGTTTATAGAGATAGCATTGTGGATATTTCCATGATTATACAGATGGCGGAGTTGGTTTTTCCATGTTTTTACAGATAGCAGTGTAGATATTTCCATGTTTATACAGCTCGTGGTCTTGATATTTCCATCTTTATACAGATGGCAGTGTAGCTATTTCCAAGTTTATAGAGATAGCGGTGTACATATTTCCATGTTTATACACATAGCGTAGTAAATACTTCCATGTTTATAGAGATAGCAGTGTAAATATTTCCTTGTTTATACAGATAGCCGTTTAAATGTTTAGTCATTTACAGAGATATCGGAGTAGATATTTCCACGTTTATACAGAATGTGGTGTAGATATTTCCACGTTTACAGAGATAGCGGTGTAGATATTTCCACGTTTATACAGGTAGCAGTGTAGATATTTCCACGTGTATACACATAGCGGTGTAAATATTTCCATTTTATAGAGATAGCGGTGTAGTATTTGCATGTTTATACAGGTAGCGGTGTAGACATTTACAAGTTTATACTGATAGCGGTGTAGATATTTCCACGTTTATAGAGATAGCGGTGTAGATATTTCCAAGTTTATAGAGATAGCGGTGTAGATATTTCCATGTTTACAGAGACAGCGGTGTAGATACTTCCACCTTTATAGAGATAGCCGTGTAGATATTTCCAAGTTTATGGAGACAGCGGTGTAGATATTTGCATGTTTATAGAGACAGCGGTGAAGATATATCCGTGTTTTTAGAGACAGCTGTGTAGATATATCCATGTTTATAATGATTGCGGTATAGATATTTCCATGTTTATAGAGACAGCAGTGTAGATATTTCCATGTTTATACAGACAGTGGTGTAGTTATTTCTATCTTTATAGAGATAGCAGTGTAGATATTTCCATGCTTATACTGATAGCGGTGTAGGTATTTCCATGTTTATTCAGATGGCGGTGTAGTTATTTCCATGTTTATACAGATGGCGGTGTACATAATTCAGTCTTTATACAGATATCGGAGTAGCTATTTCCATGTTTATACTGATAGCGTTATAGATATTTCCATTTTTACACAGATAACTGTTTAGATATTTCCATGTTTACTCAGATAGCGTTGTAGATATTTCCATATTTATACAGATAGCGGTGAAGATATTTCCATGTTTATACAGATAGCGGTGTAGATATTTCCATGTTTATACAGATAGCGGTGTAGATATTTCCATGTTTATACAGATAGCGGTGTAGATATTTCCATGTTTATACAGACAGCAGTGTAGATATTTCCATCTTTATACTGATAACAATGTGGAGGTTTCCATGTTTATAGAGATAGCGGTGCAGATATTTCCATATTCATACAAATACTGATGTAGATATTTCCTTGTTTATTCAGATGGCGGTGTAGATAGTTCCATGTTTATACAGATAACTGTGTAGTTATTTCCATGCTTACACAGATGGCGTTGTAGATATTTCTATGTTTATAGAAATAGCCATGTGGATATTTCCATGTTTGTACTGATAGTGGTGTAGACATTTCCATGTTTATACAGAGAGCGGTGTAGATATTTCCATATTTATACAGAGAACAGTGAAGATATTTCCATGTTTATACAGGTAGAGGTGTAGATATTTCCATGTTTATGCAGATCGCGGTGTAGATATTTCCATCTTTCTACAGATGGCAGTGAAAATATTTCTATGTTTATACAGATGGCGGTGTAGATATTTCTAAGTTTACACAGAGGGCGATATAGATATTTCCATGAATATCCAGATGGAAGTGTAGATATTTCCATGTTTATAGACATGGCGATGTAGATATTTCTATGTTTATAGAGATAGCGGTGTAGATAATTCCATGTTTATAGAGATGGCGGTGTAGGTATTTCCATGTTTGTGCAGATAGCGGTGTGGATATTTCCATGTTTATACAGCTCGCGGTGTAGATATTTCCATCTTTATACGGATGGCAGTGTGGATATTTCCATGTTTATACAGATAGCAGTGTAGATATTTCCATGTTTACAGAGATGGCGGTGTAGATATTTCCATATTTATGGAGATAGCGTTGTAGATATTTTCATGTTTATAGAGACGGCGGTGTGGATATTTCCATGTTTACAAAGATTGTGGTGTAGATATTTCCATGTTTATAGAGATTGCAGTGTAGGTATTTCCATGTGTACAGAGATAGCGGTGCAGATGTTTCCATGTATATACTGATGGCTGTGTAGATATTTCCATGTGTATACAGATGGCAGTGTAGATATTTCCATGTTTGTAGAGATGGTGTTGTAGATATTTCCATGTATATACAGATGACTGTGTAGATATTTCCATATTTAAACAGATAGCGGTGGAGATATTTCCATGTTTATACAGATCGCGGTGTAGATTTTTCCATGTTCATACAGATGGCCGTGTAGATATTTCCAAGTTTATAGAGATGGCGGTGTAGATATTTCCATGTTTATACAGATGACTGCCTAGATATTTCCATGTTTATACATATTGTGGTGTAGGTATTTCCATGTTTATAGAGATAGTGGTGTAGATATTTTCCTGTTTATACAGATAGCAATGCAGATATTTCCATGTTTATAGAGATAGCGATGTAGAGATTTCCATCTTTGCACAGATTGCGGTGTAGATATTTCCATCTTTACACAGATAGCGGTGTAGATATTTCCATGTTTACACAGATAGCTGTGTAGATATTTCCATGATTACACAGAAAGCGTTGTAGATATTTCCAAGTTTATAGAGATAGCAGTTTAGATATTTCCATGTTTATACAGATAGCGGTGTAGATATTTCAATGTTTATACAGATAGCGATGTGGATATTTCTATGTTTACGCAGATCATGGTGTGGATATTTCCATGTTTTTACAGATATCAGTGTAGATATTTCCATGTTTACACAGTTAGCTGTATAGATATTTCCATGTTTACACAGATAGCGGTGTAGATATTTCCATGTTTGTACAGCTAGCGGTGCAGGTATTCCCATCTTTATACAGATGACGGTGAAGATATTTCCATGTTTATACAGATGGCGTTGTAGATATTTCCATGTTTATACAGATAGCGTTTTACTTCTTTCCATGTTTACACAGATAGCGGTGTAGATATTTCCATCTTTGCAGAGCTTACGGTGTAGAAATTTGAATCTTTACACTTATAGCGGTGAAGACATTTCCATGTTTACACAGATAGTTGTGTAGATATTTCCACGTTTACACAGATATTGTTGTAGATATTTCCAAGTTTATACAGATAGCGGTGGAGATATTTGCATGTTTATACAGATGGCGGTGTAGGTATTTCCATCTTCATAGTGATAGCAATGTAGATATTTCCATGTTTATAAAGATAGCGATGTAGGTATTTCCATGTTTATACAGATAGCGGTGTAGATAATTGCATTTTTATACAGATATCGGTGTAGATATTTTCATGTTTATATAGATCGCGGTGTAGATATTCCCATGTTTATACAGATAGCTGTGGAGATATTTCCATGTTTATACAGATAGCGGTGTGGATATTTCCATGTTTATACAGATAGCAGAGTAGATATTTCCATGTTTACACAGATAGCGGTATAGATATTTCCATTTTTACAATGAAAGCGGTGTAAATATTTCCATCTTTACACAGATAGCGCTGTAGACATTTCCATGTTTACACAGATAGCGGTGTAGACATTTCCATGTTTACACAGATAGCGTTGTAGATATTTCCATGTTTATACAGATAGCGGGGTTGTTATTTCCATGTTTATAAAGATCGTGGTGTAGATCTTTCCATGTTTATACAGATAGCGTTGTAGGTATTTCCATGTCCATACAGATAGCTGTGTAGATATTTCCATGTTTATACAGATAGCGGTGTAGGTATATCCATGTTTATACAGATAGCAGTGTAGATATTTCCATTTTTCTTCAGATGGCGGCGTAGATATTTCCAAGTTTATACATATGTCGGTATAGATATTTCCATGTTTATAGAGATGGCATTGTAGTTAGTTCCACGTTTATGGAGATGGCAGTGTAGATATTTTCATGTTTATAGAGATGGCGGTGTAGATATTTCCATGTTTAAAGAGATAGGGGTGTAGGTATTTCCATGTTTACAGACGGCTGTGTAGATATATCCATGTGAATACAGATGGCATTGTAGATATTTCCATGTTTATACAGATGGTGGTGTAGATATTTCCATGTTTATACAGATGACTGTGTAGATATTTCCATGTTTTTACAGATGGTGGTGTGGATATTTCCATGTTTTTACACATGGCGTTGTAGATATTTCCAGGTTGAAGCAGATGGCGGTTTAGATATTTCCATGTTTACAGTGATAGCAGTGAAGATAATTTCATGTTTATGCAAATGGTGATGAAGGTATTTCCATGTTTATAGAGATAGCGGTGTAAATATTTCCATAGTTATACAGATGGTGGTGTGGATATTTCCAGTTTTATGCAGATAGCGGTGTAGGTATTTCCATGTTTATACAGATAATGGTGTAGATATTTCCATGTTTATACAGATAGTGGTGTAGATCTTTCCATGTTTATATAGATCGTTGTGTAGATATTTCCATGTTTATACAGACAGCGGTGAAGTTATTTCCATGTTTATACAGATAGCGGTGTACATATTTCCATATTTATACAGATATAGGGGTAGATATTTCCATGTTTATACAGATAGCGTTGTAGATATTTCCATGTTTATACAGATCGTGGTGTAGATATTTCGATGTTTATACAGATAACGGTGTAGATATTTCCATGTTTTTACTGATGTCGGTGGAGGTATTTCCATGTTTATAGAGACAGCGGTGTAGATATTTCCATGTTTAGACAGATGGCGGTGTAGATATTTCCATGCTTATAGAGATAGCCGTGTAGATATTTCCATATTTATACACATGTTGGTGTAGATATTTCCATGTTTATATAGATAGCGGTGTAGGTATTTACATGTTTATACTGATAGAAGTGTAGATATATCCATATTTATACAGAAGATGGTGTAGTTATTTCCATGTTTATACAGATCACAGTGTAGATATTTCCATGTTTATACAGATGGTGGTGTAGATATTTGCATGTTTATAGAGATAGCGGTGTAGATATTTCCATTTTTATACAGATTTCGGTGAAGATATTTCCATGTTTATACTTTTGGCGGTGTAGATATTTCCATGTTTAGACAGGTAACGGTGGAGATATTTCTATGTTTATACAGACAGCAGTGGAGATATTTCCATGTTTATACACATAGCCGTGTACATATTTCCATATTAATAGAGACAGCGGTGTAGGTATTTCCATGTTTATACAGATAGCGGTGCAGCTATTTCCATGTTTATACAGATGCCTATGCAGATATTTCCATATTTATACAGAGGGCTGTGTAGATATTTCTATGTTTATACAGATGTCAGTGTAGATATTTCCATGTTCCTACACATGACTGTGTAGGTATTTCCATGTTTAAACAGATGGCTTTGTAGATATTTCCATGTTTATAGAGATAGCGGTGCAGATATTTCCATGTTTATACAGATAGCGGTGTATATATTTCCATGTTTATACAGAGCGTAGTGTAGATATTTCCATGTTTATACAGATACCGGTGTAGATATTTCCATGTTTATACAGACCGCAGTGTAGATATTTCCATGTTTATAGAGATAGCAGTGTAGATATTTACATGTTTGTACAGATGGCGGTGTTGATGTTTCCATCTATACACAGATTGCCGTGTAGGTATTTCCATGTGTATACGGATGGCATTGTAGATATTTACATGTTTATACAGATGGTGGTTTAGATATTTCCATGTTTACACAGATGACTGTATAGGTATTTCCATGTTTATACAGATGGCGGTGTAGATATTTCCATGTTTATACAGATGGCGGCGCTGATATTTCCATGGATATGTAGATGGCGGTGTAGATATTTCCGTGTTTATACTGATGGCGGTGTAGTTATTTCCATGTTTATATAGATAGCGGCGTAGATATTTCCATGTATATACACATGGCTGAGTAGATATTTCCATGTTTATACAGATGGCGGTGTAGATATTTCCATGTTTATACAGATAACTTTGTAAGTATTTCCATGTTTATACAGATGGCGGTGTTGATATTTCGATGTTTATAGAGATAGCAGTGGAGATATTTCCATGTTTAAACAGATAGCGGTGTAGATATTTCCATGTTTATTCTGATCGTAGTGGAGATATTTCCATGTTTACTGAGATGGCGGTGTAGATATTTCCGTGTTCATAGAGATAGCGGTGTTGATTTTTCCATGTTTATAGAGATAGCGGAGTGGATATTTCCATGTTTATACAGATAGGGGTGTAGATATTTCCGAGTTTATAGAGAGGGCGGTGTAGATATTTCCATGTTTATACAGATCACAGTGTAGATATTTCCTTGTTTATACAAATAGCGGTGTAGTTATTTCCATGTTTATACAGATAGCGGTGTAGATATTTCCGTATATATACAGATGGCTGTGTAGATATTTCCATGTTTATACTGATGGCTGTGTAGATATTTCCATGTATATACAGATGACTTTGCAGGTGTTTCCATGTTTATGCAGATGGTGGTGTAGATATTTCCATGTTTACACAGATGACTGTATAGTTATTTCCATGTTTATACAGATGGCTGTGTAGATATTTCCACGTTTATAGAGATAGCGGTGTAGGTATTTCCATATTTATAGACATAGCGGTTTAGATATTTCCATGTTTATATTGATGGCATTGTAGATATTTCCATATTTATACCGTTAGCGGTGTTGGTATTTCCGCGTTTATACAGATAGCGATGTTGATATTTCCATGTTTATACAGCTCGCGGTGCAGATATTTATATTTTTATAAAGATGGCATTGTAGATATTTCCTTGTTCACAGAGATGGCGGTGTAGATGTTTCCATGTTTATACAGATGGCGGAGAAGTTAGTTCCATGTTTATGGAGATGGCAGTGTAGATATTTTCATGTTTATAGAGATGGCGGTGTAGATATTTCCATGTTTATAGAGATAGCAGTGTAGATAATTTCATGTTTATACAGATGGCTTTGTAGATATTTCCATGGGTATACAGATGGCATTGTAGATATTTCCATGTTTATACAGATGACTGTATACGTATTTCCATGTTTTTACAGATGGCAGTGCAGATATTTCCATGTTTATAGAGATAACGGTGTAGATATTTCCATGTTTCTACAGATGGCGGTGTTGATATTTCCAACTATACACATATGGCCGTGTAGTTATTTCCATGTTTATACAGATGGCGGCGTACATATTTCCATGGAGATGCAGATGGCGGTGTAGATATTTCCATGTTTAAACAGATAGCGGTGTAGATATTTCCATGTTTACACAGATAGTGGTGTAGATATTTCCGTGTTTATACACATGGCAGAGGAGATACTTCCATCTTTATGGAGATGGCAGTGTAGATATTTTCATGTTTATAGAGATGGCGGTGTAGATATTTCCATGTTCATAGAGATAGCGGTGTTGATTTTTGCACGTTTATAGAGATAGCGGTGTGGATATTTCCATGCTTATACAGATAGGGGTGTAGCTATTTCCATGTTTATGGAGATAGCGGTGTAGATATTTCCATTTTTAACAGATCACGGTGTAGATATTTCCTTGTTTATACTAATAGCGGTGTAGTTATTTCCATGTCTATAGAGATAGCCGTGTAGATATTTCCATGTATATACAGATGGCTGTGTAGATATTTCCATGTTTATACAGATGGCTGTGTAGATATTTCCATGTTTATACAGATGACTTTGTAGGTATTTCCATGTTTATACAGATGGCGGCGTAGATTTTCCATGTTTATATTGATAGCTGTGTAGGTATTTCCATGTTTATACAGATAGCGGTGTAGATATTTCCATGTTTATACAGATCACGGTGTAGATATTTCCATGTTTATACAGATCGCGGTGTAGATATTTCCATGTTTATACAGATAGCGGTGTAGATATTTCCATGTGTTTACAGAAAGCGGTGTAGATATTTCCATGTTTACACAGATTGCGGTGTAGATATTTCCAACTTTCTACAGATGGCATTGTAGATATTTCCATGTTTATACAGATGGCGGTGTAGATATTTCCATGTTTATATAGATGGTGGTGTAGATATTATCATGTTTATACAGGTAGCGGTGTAGATATTTCCATGTTTATACAGATTGTGGTGAAGATATTTCCATGTTTATACAGATCGCGGTGTAGATATTTCCATGTTTACACAGATTGTGGTGTAGATATTTCCATCTTTCTACAGATGGCATTGTAGATATTTCCATGTTTATGCAGATGGCGGTGTAGATATTTCCATGTTTATATAGATGGTGGTGTAGATATTACCATGTTTATGCAGGTAGCGGTGTATATATTTCCATGTTTATACAGATTGTGGTGAAGATATTTCCATGTTTGTACAGATCGTGGTGTAGATATTTCCATGTTTATACAGATCACGGTGTAGCTATTTCCATGTTTATACAGATAGCGGTGTAGATATTTCCATGTTTACACAGATAGCGGTGTAAATATTTCCATATTTATTCAGATAACGGTGTAGAAATTTCCATGTTTATACAGATAACGGTGTAAACTTTTCCATGTTTATATAGATCACGGTGTAGATATTTCCATGTTTATAGAGATAGCAGTGTAGATATTTCCATGTTTATACAGATAGCGGTGTAGATATTTCCATGTTTATACAGACCGCGGTGTAGATATTTCCATGGTTATACAGATAGCGGTGCAGATATTTCCATGTTTGTACAGATGGCGGTGTTGATATTTCCATCTATACACAGTTGACCATGTAGATATTTCCATGTTTATACAGACGGCGGCGCAGATATTTCCATGGATATGTAGATGGTGGTGTAGATATTTCCATGTTTATACAGATAGCGGTGTAGTTATTTCCATGTTTATATAGATAGCGGTGTAGATATTTCCATGTATATACACATGGCTGTGTAGATATTTCCATGTTTATACAGATGGCAGTGTAGATATTTCCATGTTTATACAGATAACTTTGTAAGTATTTCCATGTTTATACAGATGGCGGTGTAGATATTTCGATGTTTATAGAGATAGCAGTGGAGATATTTCCATGTTTATACAGATAGCGGTGTAGATGTTTCCATGTTTATACTGATCGTGGTGTAGATATTTCCATGTTTATAGAGATGGCGGTGTAGATATTTCCATGTTCATAGAGATAGCGGTGTTGATTTTTCCACGTTTATAGAGATAGCGGTGTGGATATTTCCATGCTTATACAGATAGGGGTGTAGATATCTCCATGTTTATAGAGATAGCGGTGTAGATATTTCCATGTTTATACAGATCACGGTGTAGATATTTCCTTGTTTATACTAATAGCGGTGTAGTTATTTCCATGTTTATACAGATAGCGGTGTAGATATTTCCATGTATATACAGATGGTTGTGTAGATATTTCCATGTTTATACAGATGGCTGTGTAGATATTTCCATGTTTATACAGATGACTTTGTAGGTATTTCCATGTTTATACAGATGGCGGTGTAGATTTTCCATGTTTATAGTGATAGCTGTGTAGATATTTCCATGTTTACACAGATAGCGGTGTAGAGATTTCCATGTTTATACAGATCACGGTGTAGATATTTCCATGTTTATACAGATCACGGTGTAGATATTTCCATGTTTATAGAGATAGCGGTGTAGATATTTCCATGTTTTTACAGATATCGGTGTAGATATTTCCATGTTTACACAGATTGCGGTGTAGATATTTCCATCTTTCTACAGATGGCATTGTAGATATTTCCATGTTTATACAGATGGTGGTGTAGATATTTCCATGTTTATATAGATGGTGGTGTAGATATTACCATGTTTTTACAGATAGCGGTGTAGATATTTCCATGTTTATACAGATCGTGGTGAAGATATTTCCATGTTTACAGATCGTGTTGTAGATATTTCCATGTTTATACAGATCGCGGTGTAGATATTTCCATGTTTATACAGATAGCAGTGTAGATATTTCCATGTTTATACAGATAGCGGTGTAGATATTTCCATGTTTATAGGGATAGCGGTGTAGGTATTTCCATGTTTATTGACATAGCGGTGTAGATATTTCCATGTTTATATAGATGGCGTTGTAGATATTTCCATGTTTATACCGACAGCGGTGTCGGTATTTCCACGTTTATACAGATAGCGATGTAGATATTTCCATGTTTATACAGCTCGCGGTGCAGATATTTATATTTTTGTACAGATGTCATTGTAGATATTTCCTTTTTCACACAGATGGCGGTTTAGATGTTTCCATGTTTATACAGATGGCAGAGTAGTTAGTTCCATGTTTATGGAGATGGCAGTGTAGATAATTGCATGTTTATAGAGATGGCGGTGTAGATATTTCCATGTTTATAGAGATAGCAGTGTAGATATTTACATGTTTATACAGATGGCTGTGTAGATATTTCCATGTGTATACAGATGGCATTGTAGATATTTCCATGTTTATACAGATTACTGTATACGTATTTCCACGTTTTTACAGATGGCAGTGCAGATATTTCCATGTTTATAGAGATAGCGGTGTAGATATTTCCATGTTTCTACAGATGGCGGTGTTGATATTTCCATCTATACACAGATGGCCGTGTAGATATTTCCATGTTTAAACAGATAGCGGTGTAGATATTCCCATGTTTTCAGAGATAGTGGTGTAGATATTTCCGTGTTTATACACATGGCAGAGTAGATACCTCCATCTTTATGGAGATGGCAGTGTAGATATTTTCATGTTTATAGAGATGGCGGTGTAGATATTTCCATATTTATAGAGATAGCGGTGTAGATATTTCCATCTTTCTACAGATGGCAGTGTAGATATTTGCATGTTTATACAGATGGCCGTGTAGTTATTTCCATATTTATACAGATGTCTGTGTAGATATTTCCATGTGTATACAGATGGTATTGTAGGTATTTCCATGTTTATACAGATGGTGGTGTAGATATTTCCATGCTTATACAGTTGGCGGTGTAGATATTTCCATGTTTTTACAGATGGCAGTGTAGATATTTCAATGTTTTTAGAGATGGCGCTGTAGATATTTCCATGTTTATACAGATAACGGTGGAGATATTTCCATGTTTATACAGAGAGCAGTGGAGATATTTCCATGTTTATACACATAGCGGTGTACATATTTCCATGTTTATAGAGACAGCGGTGTAGGTATTTCCATGTTTATACAGATAGCGGTGCAGATATTTCCATGTTTACACAGATGCCTATGCAGATACTTCCATATATATACAGAGGGCTTTGTAGATATTTCTTTGTTTATACAGATGGCAGTGTAGATATTTAAATGTTCCTACACATGACTGTGTAGGTATTTCCATGTTTATACAGATGTCTTTGTAGATATTTCCATGTTTATAGAGATAGCGGTGCAGATATTTCCATGTTTATACAGATAGCGGTGTAGATATTTCCATGTTTATACAGATCATTGTGTTGATATTTCTATGTTTATACAGATACCAGTGTAGGTATTTCCATGTTTATACAGACCGCAGTGTAGATATTTCCATGTTTATAGAGATTGCTGTGTAGATATTTCCATGTTTGTACAGATGGAGGTGTTGATGTTTCCATCTATACACAGATTGCCGTGTAGGTATTTCCATGTGTATTCAGATGGCATTGAAGGTATTTCCATGTTTATACTGATGGTGGTGTAGATATTTCCATGTTTACACAGATGACTGTATAGGTATTTCCATGTTTATACAGATGGCGGTGTAGATATTTCCATGTTTATACAGATAGCGGTGTAGATATTTCCATGTTTATACAGATCACGGTGTAGATATTTCCATGTTTATACAGATCGCGGTATAGATATTTCCATGTTTATACAGATAGCGGTGTAGATATTTCCATGTGTTTACAGATAGCGGTGTAGATAGTTCCATGTTTATACAGATAGCGGTGTAGATATTTCCATATTTATACAGATAACGGTGTAGAAATTTCCATGTTTATACAGATAGCGGTGTAAATTTTTCCATGTTTATATAGATGGTGGCGAAGATATTACCATGTTTATAAAGGTAGCAGTGTAGGTATTTCCATGTTTATACAGATTGTGGTGAAGATATTTCCATGTTTATACAGATCGCGGTGTAGATATTTCCATGTTTACACAGATTGCGGTGTAGATATTTCCATCTTTCTACAGATGGCATTGTAGATATTTCCATGTTTATGCAGATGGCGGTGTAGATATTTCCATGTTTATATAGATGGTGGTGTAGATATTACCATTTTTATGCAGGTAGCGGTGTACATATTTCCATGTTTATACAGCTTGTGGGGAAGATATTTCCATGTTTATACAGATCGCGGTGTAGATATTTCCATGTTTATACAGATCGCGGTGTAGATATTTCCATGTTTATACAGATAGCGGTGTAGATATTTCCATGTTTATACAGATAGCGGTGTAGATATTTCCATATTTATACAGATAACGGTGTAGAAATTTCCATGTTTATACAGATAGCGGTGTAAATTTTTCCATGTTTATACAGATCACGGTGTAGATATTTCCATCTTTATAGAGATAGCGGTGTAGATATTTCCATGTTTATACAGATAGCAGTGTAGATATTTCCATGTTCATACAGACCGCGGTGTAGATATTTCCATGGATATACAGATAGCAGTGCAGATATTTCCATGTTTGTACAGATGGCGGTGTTGATATTTCCATCTATACACAGATGACCGTGTAGATATTTCCATATTTATACAGATGGCGGCGCAGATACTTCCATGGATATGTAGATGGTGGTGTAGATATTTCCATGTTTATACAGTTAGCGGTGTAGTTATTTCCATGTTTATATAGATAGCGGTGTAGATATTTCCATGTATATACACATGGCTGTGTAGATATTTCCATGTTTATACAGATGGCGGTGTAGATATTTCCATGTTTATACAGATAACTTTGTAAGTATTTCCATGTTTATACAGATGGCGGTGTAGATATTTGCATGTTTATACAGATGGCGGTGTAGGTATTTCCATCTTCATAGTGATAGCAATGTAGATATTTCCATGTTTATAAAGATAGCGATGTAGGTATTTCCATGTTTATACAGATAGCGGTGTAGATAATTGCATTTTTATACAGATATCGGTGTAGATATTTTCATGTTTATATAGATCGCGGTGTAGATATTCCCATGTTTATACAGATAGCTGTGGAGATATTTCCATGTTTATACAGATAGCGGTGTGGATATTTCCATGTTTATACAGATAGCAGAGTAGATATTTCCATGTTTACACAGATAGCGGTATATATATTTCCATTTTTACAATGAAAGCGGTGTAAATATTTCCATCTTTACACAGATAGCGCTGTAGACATTTCCATGTTTACACAGATAGCGGTGTAGACATTTCCATGTTTACACAGATAGCGTTGTAGATATTTCCATGTTTATACAGATAGCGGGGTTGTTATTTCCATGTTTATAAAGATCGTGGTGTAGATCTTTCCATGTTTATACAGATAGCGTTGTAGGTATTTCCATGTCCATACAGATAGCTGTGTAGATATTTCCATGTTTATACAGATAGCGGTGTAGGTATATCCATGTTTATACAGATAGCAGTGTAGATATTTCCATTTTTCTTCAGATGGCGGCGTAGATATTTCCAAGTTTATACATATGGCGGTATAGATATTTCCATGTTTATAGAGATGGCATTGTAGTTAGTTCCACGTTTATGGAGATGGCAGTGTAGATATTTTCATGTTTATAGAGATGGCGGTGTAGATATTTCCATGTTTAAAGAGATAGGGGTGTAGGTATTTCCATGTTTACAGACGGCTGTGTAGATATATCCATGTGAATACAGATGGCATTGTAGATATTTCCATGTTTATACAGATGGTGGTGTAGATATTCCCATGTTTATACAGATGACTGTGTAGATATTTCCATGTTTTTACAGATGGTGGTGTGGATATTTCCATGTTTTTACACATGGCGTTGTAGATATTTCCAGGTTGAAGCAGATGGCGGTTTAGATATTTCCATGTTTACAGTGATAGCAGTGAAGATAATTTCATGTTTATGCATATGGTGATGAAGGTATTTCCATGTTTATAGAGATAGCGGTGTAAATATTTCCATAGTTATACAGATGGTGGTGTGGATATTTCCAGTTTTATGCAGATAGCGGTGTAGGTATTTCCATGTTTATACAGATAATGGTGTAGATATTTCCATGTTTATACAGATAGTGGTGTAGATCTTTCCATGTTTATATAGATCGTTGTGTAGATATTTTCATGTTTATACAGACAGCGGTGAAGTTATTTCCATGTTTATACAGATAGCGGTGTACATATTTCCATATTTATACAGATATAGGGGTAGATATTTCCATGTTTATACAGATAGCGGTGTAGATATTTCCATGTTTATACAGATCGTGGTGTAGATATTTCGGTGTTTATACAGATAACGGTGTAGATATTTCCATGTTTTTACTGATGTCGGTGGAGGTATTTCCATGTTTATAGAGACAGCGGTGTAGATATTTCCATGTTTAGACAGATGGCGGTGTAGATATTTCCATGCTTATAGAGATAGCCGTGTAGATATTTCCATATTTATACACATGTTGGTGTAGATATTTCCATGTTTATATAGATAGCGGTGTAGGTATTTACATGTTTATACTGATAGAAGTGTAGATATATCCATATTTGTACAGAAGATGGTGTAGTTATTTCCATGTTTATACAGATCACAGTGTAGATATTTCCATGTTTATACAGATGGTGGTGTAGATATTTGCATGTTTATAGAGATAGCGGTGTAGATATTTCCATTTTTATACAGATTTCGGTGAAGATATTTCCATGTTTATACTTTTGGCGGTGTAGATATTTCCATGTTTAGACAGGTAACGGTGGAGATATTTCTATGTTTATACAGACAGCAGTGGAGATATTTCCATGTTTATACACATAGCCGTGTACATATTTCCATATTAATAGAGACAGCGGTGTAGGTATTTCCATGTTTATACAGATAGCGGTGCAGCTATTTCCATGTTTATACAGATGCCTATGCAGATATTTCCATATTTATACAGAGGGCTGTGTAGATATTTCTATGTTTATACAGATGTCAGTGTAGATATTTCCATGTTCCTACACATGACTGTGTAGGTATTTCCATGTTTAAACAGATGGCTTTGTAGATATTTCCATGTTTATAGAGATAGCGGTGCAGATATTTCCATGTTTATACAGATAGCGGTGTATATATTTCCATGTTTATACAGAGCGTAGTGTAGATATTTCCATGTTTATACAGATACCGGTGTAGATATTTCCATGTTTATACAGACCGCAGTGTAGATATTTCCATGTTTATAGAGATAGCAGTGTAGATATTTACATGTTTGTACAGATGGCGGTGTTGATGTTTCCATCTATACACAGATTGCCGTGTAGGTATTTCCATGTGTATACGGATGGCATTGTAGATATTTACATGTTTATACAGATGGTGGTTTAGATATTTCCATGTTTACACAGATGACTGTATAGGTATTTCCATGTTTATACAGATGGCGGTGTAGATATTTCCATGTTTATACAGATGGCGGCGCTGATATTTCCATGGATATGTAGATGGCGGTGTAGATATTTCCGTGTTTATACTGATGGCGGTGTAGTTATTTCCATGTTTATATAGATAGCGGCGTAGATATTTCCATGTATATACACATGGCTGAGTAGATATTTCCATGTTTATACAGATGGCGGTGTAGATATTTCCATGTTTATACAGATAACTTAGTAAGTATTTCCATGTTTATACAGATGGCGGTGTAGATATTTCGATGTTTATAGAGATAGCAGTGGAGATATTTCCATGTTTATACAGATAGCGGTGTAGATATTTCCATGTTTATTCTGATCGTAGTGGAGATATTTCCATGTTTACTGAGATGGCGGTGTAGATATTTCCGTGTTCATAGAGATAGCGGTGTTGATTTTTCCATGTTTATAGAGATAGCGGAGTGGATATTTCCATGTTTATACAGATAGGGGTGTAGATATTTCCGAGTTTATAGAGATGGCGTTGTAGATATTTCCATGTTTATACAGATAGGGGTGTAGATATTTCCATGTTTATAGATATGGCGGTGTAGATATTTCCATGTTTAAACAGGTCATGATGTACATATTTCCATGTTTATACAGATCGAGGTGTTGACATTACCATGTTTATAGGGATAGCGGTGCAAATATTTCCACATTTATACAGAGAGCGGTGTAGTTATTAGCATGTTTATACAGAAAGCGGTGTAGATATTTCCATGTATAAACAGATGTCTGTGTATATATTTCCAAGTTCAAACAGATAGCGGTGTAGATATTTCCTTGTTTATACAAATAGCGGTGTAGTTATTTCCATGTTTATACAGATAGGGGTGTATATGTTTCCATGAATATACAGATGGCTGTGTAGGTATTTCGATGTTTATACAGATGGCTGTGTAGATATTTCCATGTTTATACAGATGACTTTGTATGTATTTCCATGTTTATACAGATGGCGGTGTAGGTATTTCCATGTTTACAGAGATCGCTGTGTAGATATTTCCATGTTTATACAGATAGCGGTGTATATATTTCCATGTTTATACAGATAGCGGTGTACATATTTCCATGCTTCTAGAGATAGCGGTGTAGGTATTTCCATGTTTATAGACATAGCGGTGTAGATATTTCCATGTTTATATAGATGGCGCTGTAGATATTTCCATGTTTCAACAGAAACCGGTGCAGATATATCAATGTTTATACAGACCGCAGTGTAGATATATCCATGTTTATAGAGATAGCAGTGTAGATATTTCCATGTTTGTACATATGGCGGTGTTTTTGTTTCCATCTATACACAGATTGCCGTGTAGGTATTGCCATGTGTATACAGATGTCATTGTAGATATTTCCAGGTTTATACAGATGGTGGTGAAGATATTTCCATGTTTACACAGATGACTGTATAGGTATTTCCATGTTTATACAGATGGCGGTGTAGATATTTCCAAGTTTATAGAGATAGCGGTGTAGATAATCCATATTTATACAGATAGCGGTGTAGAAGTTTCCATGTTTATACAGATAGCGGTGTAAATATTTCCATGTTTATACAGATCACGGTGTAGGTATTTCCATGTTTATACAGACCGCGGTGTAGATATTTCCATGTTTATACAGATAGCGGTGCTGATATTTCCATGTTTGTACAGATGTCGGTGTTGATATTTCCATCTATACCCAGATGACCGTGTAGATATTTCCATGTTTATACAGATGGTGGCGCAGATATTTCCATGGATATGTAGATGGCGGAGTAGATATTTCCATGTTTATACAGATAGCGGTGTAGTTATTTCCATGTTTATATATATAGCGGTGTAAATATTTCCATCTATGAACACATGGGTGTGTAGATATTTCCATGTTTATACAGATAGCGGTGTAGATATTTCCATGTTTATAGAGATAGCGGTGTAGGTATTTCCATATTTATAGACATAGCGGTTTAGATATTTCCATGTTTATATTGATGGCATTGTAGATATTTCCATATTTATAACGATAGCGGTGTTGGTATTTCCACGTTTATACAGATAGCGATGTTGATATTTCCATGTTTATACAGCTCGCGGTGCATATATTTATATTTTTATAAAGATGGCATTGTAGATATTTCCTTGTTCACAGAGATGGCGGTGTAGATGTTTCCATGTTTATACAGATGGCGGAGAAGTTAGTTCCATGTTTATGGAGATGGCAGTGTAGATATTTTCATGTTTATAGAGATGGCGGTGTAGATATTTCCATGTTTATAGAGATAGCAGTGTAGATAATTTCATGTTTATACAGATGGCTGTGTAGATATTTCCATGGGTATACAGATCGCATTGTAGATATTTCCATGTTTATACAGATGACTGTATACGTATTTCCATGTTTTTACAGATGGCAGTGCAGATATTTCCATGTTTATAGAGATAACGGTGTAGATATTTCCATGTTTCTACAGATGGCGGTGTTGATATTTCCATCTATACACAGATGGCCGTGTAGTTATTTCCATGTTTATACAGATGGCGGCGTACATATTTCCATGGAGATGCAGATGGCGGTGTAGATATTTCCATGTTTAAACAGATAGCGGTGTAGATATTTCCATGTTTACACAGATAGTGGTGTAGATATTTCCGTGTTTATACACATGGCAGAGGAGATACCTCCAACTTTATGGAGATGGCAGTGTAGATATTTTCATGTTTATAGAGATGGCGGTGTAGATATTTCCATATTTATAGAGATAGCAGTGTTGATATATCCATCTTTCTGCAAATGGCAGTGTAGATATTTCCATGTTTATACAGATGGCCGTGTAGTTATTTCCTTATTTATACAGATGTCTGTGTAGTTATTTCCATGTGTATACAGATGGTATTGTAGGTATTTCCATGTTTATACAGATGGTGGTGTAGATATTTCCATGCTTACACAGTTAGCGGTGTAGATATTTCCATGTTTTTACAGATGGCAGTGTAGATATTTCAATGTTTATGGAGATGGCGCTTTAGATATTTCCATGTTTATACAGATAACGGTGGAGATATTTCCATGTTTATACAGAGAGCATTGGAGATATTTCCATGTTTATACACATAGCGGTGTACATATTTCCATGTTTATAGAGACAGCGGTGTAGGTATTTCCATGTTTATACAGATAGCGATGCAGATATTTCCATGTTTACACAGATGCCTATGCAGATATTTCCATATTTATACAGAGGGCTTTGTAGATATTTATATGTTTATACAGATGGCAGTGTAAATATTTAAATGTTCCTACACATGACTGTGTAGGTATTTCCATGTTTATAGAGATGTCTTTATAGATATTTCCATGTTTATAGAGATAGTGGTGCAGATATTTCCATGTTTAGACAGATAGCGGTGTATATATTTCCATGTTTATACAGATCATGGTGTAGATATTTCCATGTTTATTCAGATACCGGTGTGGATATTTCCATATTTATACAGACCGCAGTGTAGATATTTCCATATTTATAGAGATAGCAGTGTAGGTATTTCCATGTTTGTACAGATGGCGGTGTTGATGTTTCCATCTTTGTACAGATGGTGGTGTTGATGTTTCCATGTATAGACAGATTGCCGTGTAGGTATTTCCATGTGTATTCAGATGGCATTCAAGATATTTCCATGTTTTACAGATGGTGGTGTAGATATTTCCATCTTTACACAGATGACTGTATAGGTATTTCCATGTTTATACAGATGGCGGTGTAGATATTTTCATGTTTATAGAGATAGCTGTGTAGATATTTCCATGTTTATACAGATAGCGGTGTAGATATTTCCATGTTTATACAGATCGCGGTGTAGATATTTCCATGTTTATACAGATCGCGGTGTAGATATTTCCATCTTTATACAGATAGCGGTGTAGATATTTCCATGTTTATACAGATCGCGGTGTAGATATTTCCATGTTTATACAGATCGCGGTGTAGATATTTCCATCTTTATACAGATAGCGGTGTAGATATTTCCATGTGTTTACAGATAGCGGTGTACATAGTTCCATGTTTACACAGATGGCGGTGTAGATATTTCCATCTTTCTACAGATGGCATTGTAGATATTTCCATGTTTATACAGATGGCGGTGCAGATATTTCCAAGTTTATACAGATGGTGGTGTAGATATTTCCATGTTTATACAGATCGCGGTTTAGATATTTCCATGTTTATACAGTTTGTGGTGAAGGTATTTCCATGTTTATACAGATAGCGGTTTAGATATTTCCATGTTTACACAGATTGCGGTGTAGATATTTCCATCTTTCTACAGATGGCATTGTAGATATTTCCATGTTTATACAGATGGCGGTGTAGATATTTCCATCTTTATATAGATGGTGGTGTAGATATTACCATGTTTATACAGGTAGCGGTGTAGATATTTCCATGTTTATACAGATCGCAGAGTAGATATTTCCATGTTTATACAGATAGCGGTGTAGATATTTCCATGTTTATATTGATAGCGGTGTAGATATTTCCATATTTATAACAATAACGGTGTAGAAATTTCCATGTTTATACAGATAGCGGTGTAAATTTTTCCATGTTTATACAGATGACGGTGTAGATATTTCGATGTTTACAGAGATAGCGGTGTAGACATTTCCATGTTTATACAGATAGCGGTGTAGATATTTCCATGTTTATACCGACCGCGGTGTAGATTTTTCCATGGTTATACAGATGGCAGCGCAGATATTTCCAGGGATATGTAGATGGCGGTGTAGATATTTCCATATTTATACAGATAGCGTTGTAGTTATTTCCATGTTTATATAGATAGCGGTGTAGTTATTTCCATGTATATACACATGACTGTGTAGATATTTCCATGTTTATACAGATGGCAGTGTAGATATTTCGATGTTTATAGAGATAGCAGTAGAGATATTTCCATGTTTATACATATAGCGGTCTAGATATTTCCATGTTTATTCTGATCGTGGTGTGGATATTTCCATGTTTATTGAGATGGCGGTGTAGATATTTCCATGTTCATAGAGATAGCGGTGTTGATTTTTCCATGTTTATAGAGATAGCGGTGTGGATATTTCCATGCTTATACAGATAGGGGTGTAGATATTTCCATGTTTATAGAGATAGCGGTATAGATATTTCCATGTTTATACAGATCACGGTGTAGATATTTCCTGGTTTATACTTATAGCGGTGTAGTTATTTCCATGTTTATACAGATAGCGGTGTAGATATTTCCATGTATATACAGATGGCTGAGTAGATATTTCCATGTTTATACAGATGGTTGTGTAGATATTTCCATGTTTATACAGATGAGTTTGTAGGTATTTCCATGTTTATACAGATGGCGGTGTAGATTTTCCATGTTTATAGTGATACCTGTGTAGATATTTCCATGTTTATACAGATAGCGGTGTAGATATTTCCATGTTTACACAGATTGCGGTGTAGATATTTCCATCTTTCTACAGATGGCATTGTAGATATTTCCATGTTAATACCGATGGTGGTGTAGATATTTCCATGTTTATATAGATGGTGGTGTAGATATTACCATGTTTATACAGATAGCGGTGTTGATATTTCCATGTTTATACAGATCGTGGTGAAGATATTTCCATGTTTATACAGATTGTGGTGTAGATATTTCCATGTTTATACAGATCGCGGTGTAGATATTTCCATGTTTATACAGAGAGCAGTGTAGATATTTCCATGTTTATACAGATAGCGATGTAGATATTTCCTTGTTTATAGGGATAGCGGTGTAGGTATTTCCATGTTTATAGACATAGCGGTGTAGATATTTCCATGTTTATATAGATGGCGTTGTAGATATTTCCATCTTTATACCGACAGCGGTGTCGGTATTTCCATGTTTATACAGATAGCGATGTAGATATTTCCATGTTTATACAGCTCGCGGTGCAGATATTTATTTTTTTGTACAGATGGCATTGTAGATATTTCCTTATTCACACAGATGGCGGTTTAGATGTTTCCATGTTTATACAGATGGCAGAATAGTTAGTTCCATGTTTATGGAGATGGCATTGTAGATAATTTCATGTTTATAGAGATGGCGGTGTAGATATTTCCATGTTTATGGAGATAGCAGTGTAGATATTTACATGTTTATACAGATGGCTGTGTATATATTTCCATGTGTATATAGATGGCATTGTAGATATTTCCATGTTTATACAGATGGCTGTGTACGTATTTCCATGTTTTTACAGATGGCAGTGCAGATATTTCCATGTTTATGGAGATAGCGGTGTAGATATTTCCATGTTTCTACAGATGGCGGTGTTGATATTTCCATGTATACACAGATGGCCGTGTGGATATTTCCAGGTTTATACAGATGGCGGCATAGATATTTCCATGGAGATGCAGATGGCCGTGTAGATATTTCCATGTTTATAGAGATAGCGGTGTAGATATTTCCATGTTTATACAGATAGCGGTGTAGATATTTCCATGTTTATACAGACCGCGGTGTAGATATTTCCATGGTTATACAGATAGCGGTGCAGATATTTCCATGTTTGTACGGATGGCGGTGTTGATATTTCCATCTATACACAGATGACCGTGTAGATATTTCCATGTTTATACAGATGGCGGCGCAGATATTTCCATGGATATGTAGATGGTGGTGTAGATATTTCCATGTTTATACAGATAGCGGTGTAGTTATTTCCATGTTTATATAGATAGCGGTGTAGATATTTCCATGTATATACTCATGGCTGTGTAGATATTTCCATGTTTATACAGATGGCGGTGTAGATATTTCCATGTTTATACAGATAACTTTGTAAGTATTTCCATCTTTATACAGATGGCGGTGTAAATATTTCGATGTTTATAGAGATAGCAGTGGAGATATTTCCATATTTATACAGATAGCGGTGTAGATGTTTCCATGTTTATACTGATCGTGGTGTAGATATTTCCATGTTTATAGGGATGGCGGTGTAGATATTTCCATGTTCATAGAGATAGCGGTGTTGATTTTTCCACGTTTATAGAGATAGCGGTGTGGATACTTCCATGCTTATACAGATAGGGGTGTAGATATTTCCATGTTTATAGAGATAGCGGTGTAGATATTTCCATTTTTTTACAGATCATGGTGTAGATATTTCCTTGTTTATACTAATAGCGGTGTAGTTATTTCCATGTTTATACAGATAGCGGTGTAGATATTTCCATGTATATACAGATGGTTGTGTAGATATTTCCATGTTTATACAGATGGCTGTGTAGATATTTCCATGTTTATACAGATGACTTTGTAGGTATTTCCATGTTTATACAGATGGCGGTGTAGATTTTCCATGTTTATAGTGATAGCTGTGTAGATATTTCCATGTTTATACAGATAGCGGTGTAGATATTTCCATGTTTATACAGATCGCGGTGTAGATATTTCCATGTTTATACAGATCGCGGTGTAGATATTTCCATGTTTATACAGATCGCGGTGTAGATATTTCCATGTTTATGGAGATAGCGGTGTAGATATTTCCATGTTTTTACAGATATCGGTGTAGATATTTCCATGTTTACACAGATTGCGGTGTAGTTATTTCCATCTTTCTACAGATGGCATTGTAGATATTTCCATGTTTATACAGATGGTGGTGTAGATATTTCCATGTTTATATAGATGGTGGTGTAGATATTACCATGTTTTTACAGATAGCGGTGTAGATATTTCCATGTTTATACAGATCGTGGTGAAGATATTTCCATGTTTATACAGATCGTGTTGTAGATATTTCCATGTTTATACAGATCGCGGTGTAGATATTTCCATGTTTATACAGATAGCAGTGTAGATATTTCCATGTTTATACAGATAGCGGTGTAGATATTTCCATGTTTATAGGGATAGCGGTGTAGGTATTTCCATGTTTATAGACATAGCGGTGTAGATATTTCCATGTTTATATAGATGGCGTTGTAGATATTTCCATGTTTATACCGACAACGGTGTCGGTATTTCCACGTTTATACAGATAGCGATGTAGATATTTCCATGTTTATACAGCTCGCGGTGCAGATATTTATATTTTTGTACAGATGTCATTGTAGATATTTCCTTATTCACACAGATGGCGGTTTAGATGTTTCCATGTTTATACAGATGGCAGAGTAGTTAGTTCCATGTTTATGGAGATGGCAGTGTAGATAATTGCATGTTTATAGAGATGGCGGTGTAGATATTTCCATGTTTATAGAGATAGCAGTGTAGATATTTACATGTTTATACAGATGGCTGTGTAGATATTTCCATGTGTATACAGATGGCATTGTAGATATTTCCATGTTTATACAGATTACTGTATACGTATTTCCATGTTTTTACAGATGGCAGTGCAGATATTTCCATGTTTATAGAGATAGCGGTATAGATATTTCCATGTTTCTACAGATGGCGGTGTTGATATTTCCATCTATACACAGATGGCCGTGTAGATATTTCCATGTTTAAACAGATAGCGGTGTAGATATTCCCATGTTTTCACAGATAGTGGTGTAGATATTTCCGTGTTTATACACATGGCAGAGTAGATACCTCCATCTTTATGGAGATGGCGGTGTAGATATTTTCATGTTTATAGAGATGGCGGTGTAGATATTTCCATATTTATAGAGATAGCGGTGTAGATATTTCCATCTTTCTACAGATGGCAGTGTAGATATTTGCATGTTTATACAGATGGCCTTGTAGTTATTTCCATATTTATACAGATGTCTGTGTAGATATTTCCATGTGTATACAGATGGTACTGTAGGTATTTCCATGTTTATACAGATGGTGGTGTTGATATTTCCATGCTTATACAGTTGGCGGTGTAGATATTTCCATGTTTTTACAGATGGCAGTGTAGATATTTCAATGTTTTTAGAGATGGCGCTGTAGATATTTCCATGTTTATACAGATAATGGTGGAGATATTTCCATGTTTATACAGAGAGCAGTGGAGATATTTCCATGTTTATACACATAGCGGTGTACATATTTCCATGTTTATAGAGACAGCGGTGTAGGTATTTCCATGTTTATACAGATAGCGGTGCAGATATTTCCATGTTTACACAGATGCCTATGCAGATACTTCCATATATATACAGAGGGCTTTGTAGATATTTCTTTGTTTATACAGATGGCAGTGTAGATATTTAAATGTTCCTACACATGACTGTGTAGGTATTTCCATGTTTATACAGATGTCTTTGTAGATATTTCCATGTTTATAGAGATAGCGGTGCAGATATTTCCATGTTTATACAGATAGCGGTGTAGATATTTCCATGTTTATACAGATCATTGTGTTGATATTTCTATGTTTATACAGATACCAGTGTAGGTATTTCCATGTTTATACAGACCGCAGTGTAGATATTTCCATGTTTATAGAGATTGCTGTGTAGATATTTCCATGTTTGTACAGATGGAGGTGTTGATGTTTCCATCTATACACAGATTGCCGTGTAGGTATTTCCATGTGTATTCAGATGGCATTGAAGATATTTCCATGTTTATACAGATGGTGGTGTAGATATTTCCATGTTTACACAGATGACTGTATAGGTATTTCCATGTTTATACAGATGGCGGTGTAGATATTTCCATGTTTATACAGATAGCGGTGTAGATATTTCCATGTTTATACAGATCACGGTGTAGATATTTCCATGTTTATACAGATCGCGGTGTAGATAGTTCCATGTTTATACAGATAGCGGTGTAGATATTTCCATGTGTTTACAGATAGCGGTGTAGATAGTTCCATGTTTATACAGATAGCGGTGTAGATATTTCCATATTTATACAGATTACGGTGTAGAAATTTCCATGTTTATACAGATAGCGGTGTAAATTTTTCCATGTTTATATAGATGGTGGCGAAGATATTACCATGTTTTTAAAGGTAGCAGTGTAGGTATTTCCATGTTTATACAGATTGTGGTGAAGATATTTCCATGTTTATACAGATCGCGGTGTAGATATTTCCATGTTTACACAGATTGCGGTGTAGATATTTCCATCTTTCTACAGATGGCATTGTAGATATTTCCATGTTTATGCAGATGGCGGTGTAGATATTTCCATGTTTATATAGATGGTGGTGTAGATATTACCATGTTTATGCAGGTAGCGGTGTACATATTTCCATGTTTATACAGCTTGTGGGGAAGATATTTCCATGTTTATACAGATCGCGGTGTAGATATTTCCATGTTTATACAGATCGCGGTGTAGATATTTCCATGTTTATACAGATAGCGGTGTAGATATTTCCATGTTTATACAGATAGCGGTGTAGATATTTCCATGTTTATACAGATAGCGGTGTAGATATTTCCATATTTATACAGATAACGGTGTAGATATTTCCATATTTATACAGATAACGGTGTAGAAATTTCCATGTTTATACAGATAGCAGTGTAAATTTTTCCATGTTTATACAGATCACGGTGTAGATATTTCCATCTTTATAGAGATAGCGGTGTAGATATTTCCATGTTTATACAGATAGCAGTGTAGATATTTCCATGTTCATACAGACCGCGGTGTAGATATTTCCATGGTTATACAGATAGCAGTGCAGATATTTCCATGTTTGTACAGATGGCGGTGTTGATATTTCCATCTATACACAGATGACCGTGTAGATATTTCCATATTTATACAGATGGCGGCGCAGATACTTCCATGGATATGTAGATGGTGGTGTAGATATTTCCATGTTTATACAGTTAGCGGTGTAGTTATTTCCATGTTTATATAGATAGAGGTGTAGATATTTCCATGTATATACACATGGCTGTGTAGATATTTCCATGTTTATGCAGATGGCAGTGTAGATATTTCCATGTTTATACAGATAACTTTGTAAGTATTTCCATGTTTATACAGATGGCGGTGTAGATATTTCGATGTTTATAGAGATAGCAGTGGAGATATTTCCATGTTTATACAGATAGCGGTGTAGATGTTTCCATGTTTATACTGATCGTGGTGTAGATATTTCCATGTTTATAGAGATGGCGGTGTAGGTATTTCCATGTTCATAGAGATAGCGGTGTTGATTTTTCCACGTTTAGATAGCGGTGTGGATATTTCCATGCTTATACAGATAGGGGTGTAGATATTTCCATGTTTATAGAGATGGCGGTGTAGATATTTCCATGTTCATAGAGATAGTGGTGTTGATTTTTCCACGTTTTTAGAGATAGCGGTGTGAATATTTCCATGCTTTTACAGATAGGGTTGTAGATATTTCCATGTTTATAGAGATAGCGGTGTAGATATTTCTATTTTTTTACAGATCACGGTGTAGATATTTCCTTGTTTATACTAATAGCGGTGTAGTTATTTCCATGTCTATACAGACGGCGGTGTAGATATTTCCTTGTATACACAGATGGCTGTGTAGATATTTCCATGTTTATACAGATGGCTGTGTAGATATTTCCATGTTTATACAGATGACTTTGTAGGTATTTCCATGTTTATACAGATGGCGGTGTAGATTTTCCATGTTTATATTGATAGCTGTGTAGATATTTCCATGTTTATACAGATAGCGGTGAAGATATTTCCATGTTTATACAGATCGCGGTGTAGATATTTCCATGTTTATACAGATCGCGGTGTAGTAATTTCCATGTTTATACAGATAGCGGTGTAAATATTTCCATGTTTATACAGATCGCGGTGTAGATATTTCCATGTTTATGGAGATAGCGGTGTAGATATTTCCATGTTTTTACAGATATCGGTGTAGATATTTCCATGTTTACACAGATTGCGGTGTAGTTATTTCCATCTTTCTACAGATGGCATTGTAGATATTTCCATGTTTATACAGATGGTGGTGTAGATATTTCCATGTTTATATAGATGGTGGTGTAGATATTACCATGTTTTTACAGATAGCGGTGTAGATATTTCCATGTTTATACAGATCGTGGTGAAGATATTTCCATGTTTATACAGATCGTGTTGTAGATATTTCCATGTTTATACAGATCGCGGTGTAGATATTTCCATGTTTATACAGATAGCAGTGTAGATATTTCCATGTTTATACAGATAGCGGTGTAGATATTTCCATGTTTATAGGGATAGCGGTGTAGGTATTTCCATGTTTATAGACATAGCGGTGTAGATATTTCCATGTTTATATAGATGGCGTTGTAGATATTTCCATGTTTATACCGACAACGGTGTCGGTATTTCCACGTTTATACAGATAGCGATGTAGATATTTCCATGTTTATACAGCTCGCGGTGCAGATATTTATATTTTTGTACAGATGTCATTGTAGATATTTCCTTATTCACACAGATGGCGGTTTAGATGTTTCCATGTTTATACAGATGGCAGAGTAGTTAGTTCCATGTTTATGGAGATGGCAGTGTAGATAATTGCATGTTTATAGAGATGGCGGTGTAGATATTTCCATGTTTATAGAGATAGCAGTGTAGATATTTACATGTTTATACAGATGGCTGTGTAGATATTTCCATGTGTATACAGATGGCATTGTAGATATTTCCATGTTTATACAGATTACTGTATACGTATTTCCATGTTTTTACAGATGGCAGTGCAGATATTTCCATGTTTATAGAGATAGCGGTATAGATATTTCCATGTTTCTACAGATGGCGGTGTTGATATTTCCATCTATACACAGATGGCCGTGTAGATATTTCCATGTTTAAACAGATAGCGGTGTAGATATTCCCATGTTTTCACAGATAGTGGTGTAGATATTTCCGTGTTTATACACATGGCAGAGTAGATACCTCCATCTTTATGGAGATGGCGGTGTAGATATTTTCATGTTTATAGAGATGGCGGTGTAGATATTTCCATATTTATAGAGATAGCGGTGTAGATATTTCCATCTTTCTACAGATGGCAGTGTAGATATTTGCATGTTTATACAGATGGCCTTGTAGTTATTTCCATATTTATACAGATGTCTGTGTAGATATTTCCATGTGTATACAGATGGTACTGTAGGTATTTCCATGTTTATACAGATGGTGGTGTTGATATTTCCATGCTTATACAGTTGGCGGTGTAGATATTTCCATGTTTTTACAGATGGCAGTGTAGATATTTCAATGTTTTTAGAGATGGCGCTGTAGATATTTCCATGTTTATACAGATAATGGTGGAGATATTTCCATGTTTATACAGAGAGCAGTGGAGATATTTCCATGTTTATACACATAGCGGTGTACATATTTCCATGTTTATAGAGACAGCGGTGTAGGTATTTCCATGTTTATACAGATAGCGGTGCAGATATTTCCATGTTTACACAGATGCCTATGCAGATACTTCCATATATATACAGAGGGCTTTGTAGATATTTCTTTGTTTATACAGATGGCAGTGTAGATATTTAAATGTTCCTACACATGACTGTGTAGGTATTTCCATGTTTATACAGATGTCTTTGTAGATATTTCCATGTTTATAGAGATAGCGGTGCAGATATTTCCATGTTTATACAGATAGCGGTGTAGATATTTCCATGTTTATACAGATCATTGTGTTGATATTTCTATGTTTATACAGATACCAGTGTAGGTATTTCCATGTTTATACAGACCGCAGTGTAGATATTTCCATGTTTATAGAGATTGCTGTGTAGATATTTCCATGTTTGTACAGATGGAGGTGTTGATGTTTCCATCTATACACAGATTGCCGTGTAGGTATTTCCATGTGTATTCAGATGGCATTGAAGATATTTCCATGTTTATACAGATGGTGGTGTAGATATTTCCATGTTTACACAGATGACTGTATAGGTATTTCCATGTTTATACAGATGGCGGTGTAGATATTTCCATGTTTATACAGATAGCGGTGTAGATATTTCCATGTTTATACAGATCACGGTGTAGATATTTCCATGTTTATACAGATCGCGGTGTAGATAGTTCCATGTTTATACAGATAGCGGTGTAGATATTTCCATGTGTTTACAGATAGCGGTGTAGATAGTTCCATGTTTATACAGATAGCGGTGTAGATATTTCCATATTTATACAGATTACGGTGTAGAAATTTCCATGTTTATACAGATAGCGGTGTAAATTTTTCCATGTTTATATAGATGGTGGCGAAGATATTACCATGTTTTTAAAGGTAGCAGTGTAGGTATTTCCATGTTTATACAGATTGTGGTGAAGATATTTCCATGTTTATACAGATCGCGGTGTAGATATTTCCATGTTTACACAGATTGCGGTGTAGATATTTCCATCTTTCTACAGATGGCATTGTAGATATTTCCATGTTTATGCAGATGGCGGTGTAGATATTTCCATGTTTATATAGATGGTGGTGTAGATATTACCATGTTTATGCAGGTAGCGGTGTACATATTTCCATGTTTATACAGCTTGTGGGGAAGATATTTCCATGTTTATACAGATCGCGGTGTAGATATTTCCATGTTTATACAGATCGCGGTGTAGATATTTCCATGTTTATACAGATAGCGGTGTAGATATTTCCATGTTTATACAGATAGCGGTGTAGATATTTCCATGTTTATACAGATAGCGGTGTAGATATTTCCATATTTATACAGATAACGGTGTAGATATTTCCATATTTATACAGATAACGGTGTAGAAATTTCCATGTTTATACAGATAGCAGTGTAAATTTTTCCATGTTTATACAGATCACGGTGTAGATATTTCCATCTTTATAGAGATAGCGGTGTAGATATTTCCATGTTTATACAGATAGCAGTGTAGATATTTCCATGTTCATACAGACCGCGGTGTAGATATTTCCATGGTTATACAGATAGCAGTGCAGATATTTCCATGTTTGTACAGATGGCGGTGTTGATATTTCCATCTATACACAGATGACCGTGTAGATATTTCCATATTTATACAGATGGCGGCGCAGATACTTCCATGGATATGTAGATGGTGGTGTAGATATTTCCATGTTTATACAGTTAGCGGTGTAGTTATTTCCATGTTTATATAGATAGAGGTGTAGATATTTCCATGTATATACACATGGCTGTGTAGATATTTCCATGTTTATGCAGATGGCAGTGTAGATATTTCCATGTTTATACAGATAACTTTGTAAGTATTTCCATGTTTATACAGATGGCGGTGTAGATATTTCGATGTTTATAGAGATAGCAGTGGAGATATTTCCATGTTTATACAGATAGCGGTGTAGATGTTTCCATGTTTATACTGATCGTGGTGTAGATATTTCCATGTTTATAGAGATGGCGGTGTAGGTATTTCCATGTTCATAGAGATAGCGGTGTTGATTTTTCCACGTTTAGATAGCGGTGTGGATATTTCCATGCTTATACAGATAGGGGTGTAGATATTTCCATGTTTATAGAGATGGCGGTGTAGATATTTCCATGTTCATAGAGATAGTGGTGTTGATTTTTCCACGTTTTTAGAGATAGCGGTGTGAATATTTCCATGCTTTTACAGATAGGGTTGTAGATATTTCCATGTTTATAGAGATAGCGGTGTAGATATTTCTATTTTTTTACAGATCACGGTGTAGATATTTCCTTGTTTATACTAATAGCGGTGTAGTTATTTCCATGTCTATACAGACGGCGGTGTAGATATTTCCTTGTATACACAGATGGCTGTGTAGATATTTCCATGTTTATACAGATGGCTGTGTAGATATTTCCATGTTTATACAGATGACTTTGTAGGTATTTCCATGTTTATACAGATGGCGGTGTAGATTTTCCATGTTTATATTGATAGCTGTGTAGATATTTCCATGTTTATACAGATAGCGGTGAAGATATTTCCATGTTTATACAGATCGCGGTGTAGATATTTCCATGTTTATACAGATCGCGGTGTAGTAATTTCCATGTTTATACAGATAGCGGTGTAAATATTTCCATGTGTTTACAGATAGCGGTGTAGATAGTTCCATGTTTACTCAGATTGCGGTGTAGATATTTCCATCTTTCTACAGATGGCATTGTAGATATTTCCATGTTTATACAGATGGCGGTGTAGGTATTTCCATGTTTATATAGATGGTGGTGTAGATATTACCATGTTTATACAGGTAGCGGTGTAGTTATTTCCATGTTTATACAGATTGTGGTGAAGATATTTCCATGTTTATACAGATCGCGGTGTAGATATTTTCACGTTTACACAGATTGCGATGTAGATATTTCCATCTTTCTACAGATGGCATTGTAGATATTTCCATGTTTATACAGATAGCGGTGTAGATATTTCCATATTTATACAGATTACGGTGTAGAAATTTCCATGTTTATACAGATAGCAGTGTAAATTTTTCCATGTTTATACAGACCACGGTGTAGATATTTCCATGTTTATAGAGATAGTGGTGTAGATATTTCTATGTTTATACAGATAGCGGTGTAGATATTTCCATATTCATACAGACCGCGGTGTAGATATTTCCATGGTTATACAGATAGCGGTGCAGATATTTCCATGTTTGTACAAATGGTGGTGTTGATATTTCCATCTATTCACAGATGACCGTGTAGATATTTCCATGTTTATACAGATGGCGGCGCAGATATTTCCATGGATATGTAGATGGTGGTGTAGATATTTCCATGTTTATACAGATAGCGGTGTAGTTATTTCCATGTTTATATAGATAGCGGTGTAGATATTTCCATGTATATACACATGACTGTGTAGATATTTCCATGTTTATACAGATGGCGGTGTAGATTTTCCATGTTTATAGCGATAGCTGTGTAGATATTTCCATGTTTATACAGATAGCGGTGTAGATATTTCCATGTTTATACAGATCGCGGTGTAGATATTTCCATGTTTATACAGATCGCGGTGTAGATATGTCCATGTTTATAGAGATAGCGGTGTAGATATTATCATGTTTTTACAGATATCGGTGTAGATATTTCCGTGTTTACACAGATTGCGGTGTAGATATTTCCATCTTTCTACAGATGGCATTGTAGATATTTCCATGTTTATACAGATGGTGGTGTAGATATTTCCATGTTTAGATAGATGGTGGTGTAGATATTACCATGTTTATACAGATAGCGGTGTAGATATTTCCATGTTTATACAGATTGTGGTGAATATATTTCCATGTTTATACAGATCGCGGTGTAGATATTTCCATGTTTATACAGATCACGGTGTAGATATTTCCATGTTTATACAGATAGCGGTGTAGATTTTTCCATGTTTATACCGATAGCGGTGTAAATTTTTCTATGTTTATACAGATCACGGTGTAGATATTTCCATGTTTATAGAGATAGCGGTGTAGATATTTCCATGCTTATACAGATAGCGGTGTAGATATTTCCATGTTCATACAGACCGCGGTGTAGATATTTCCATGATTATACAGATAGCGGTGCAGATATTTCCATGTTTGTACAGATGGCGTTGTTGATATTTCCATCTATACACAGATGACCGTGTAGATATTTCCATGTTTATACAGATGGCGGCGCAGATAATTCCATGGATATGTAGATGGTGGTGTAGATATTTCCATGTTTATACAGATAGCGGTGTAGTTATTTCCATGTTTATATAGATAGCGGTGTAGATATTTCCATTTACATACACATGGCTGTGTAGATTTTTCCATGTTTATACAGATGGCAGTGTAGATATTTCCATGTTTATACAGATAACTTTGTAAGTATTTCCATGTTTATACAGATGGCGGTGTAGATATTTCGATGTTTATAGAGATAGCAGTGGAGATATTTCCATGTTTATAAAGATAGCGGTGTAGATGTTTCCATGTTTATACTGATCGTGGTGTAGATATTTCCATGTTTATAGAGGTGGCGGTGTAGATATTTCCATGTTCATAGAGATAGTGGTGTTGATTTTTCCACGTTTTTAGAGATAGCGGTCTGAATATTTCCATGCTTTTACAGATAGGGTTGTAGATATTTCCATGTTTATAGAGATAGGGGTGTAGATATTTCCATTTCTTTACATATCACGGTGTAGATATTTCCTTGTTTATACTAATAGCGGTGTAGTTATTTCCATGTCTATACAGACGGCGGTGTAGATATTTCCTTGTATACACAGATGGCTGTGTAGATATTTCCATGTTTATACAGATGGCTGTGTAGATATTTCCATGTTTATACAGATGACTTTGTAGGTATTTCCATGTTTATACAGATGGCGGTGTAGATTTTCCATGTTTATATTGATAGCTGTGTAGATATTTCCATGTTTATACAGATAGCGGTGTAGATATTTCCATGTTTATATAGATGGTGGTGTAGATATTACCATGTTTATACAGGTAGCGGTGTAGTTATTTCCATGTTTATACAGATTGTGGTGAAGATATTTCCATGTTTATACAGAACGCGGTGTAGATATTTTCACGTTTACACAGATTGCGATGTAGATATTTCCATCTTTCTACAGATGGCATTGTAGATATTTCCATGTTTATACAGATAGCGGTGTAGATATTTCCATATTTATACAGATTACGGTGTAGAAATTTCCATGTTTATACAGATAGCAGTGTAAATTTTTCAATGTTTATAGAGATCACGGTGTAGATATTTCCATGTTAATAGAGATAGCGGTGTAGGTATTTCCATGTTTATACAGATAGCGTTGTAGATATTTCCATATTCATACAGACCGCGGTGTAGATATTTCCATGGTTTTACAGATAGCGGTGCAGATATTTCCATGTTTGTACAAATGGCGGTGTTCTTATTTCCATCTATACACAGCTGACCGTGTAGATATTTCCATGTTTATACAGATGGCGGCGCAGTTATTTCCATGGATATGTAGATGGTGGTGTAGATATTTCCATGTTTATACAGATAGCGGTGTAGTTATTTCCATGTTTATATAGATAGCGGTGTAGATATTTCCATGTATATACACATGGCTGTGTAGATATTTCCATGTTTATACAGATGGCGGTGTAGATTTTCCATGTTTATAGCGATAGCTGTGTAGATATTTCCATGTTTATACAGATAGCGGTGTAGATATTTCCATGTTTATACAGATCGCGGTGTAGATATTTCCATGTTTATACAGATCGCGGTGTAGATATTTCCATGTTTATAGAGATAGCGGTGTAGATATTTCCATGTTTTTACAGATATCGGTGTAGATATTTCCGTGTTTACACAGATTGCGGTGTAGATATTTCCATCTTTCTACAGATGGCATTGTAGATATTTCCATGTTTATAAAGATGGTGGTGTAGATATTTCCATGTTTAGATACATGGTGGTGTAGATATTACCATGTTTATACAGATAGCGGTGTAGACATTTCCACGTTTATACAGATCATGGTGTAGATATTTCCATGTTTATAGAGATACCGGTGTAGATATTTCCATGTTTATACAGACCGCAGTGTAGATATTTCCATGTTTATAGAGATAGTAGTGTAGAAATTTCGATGTTTGTACAGATGGCGGTGTTGATGTTTCCATGTATACACAGATTGCCGTGTAGGTATTTCCATGTGTATTCAGATGGCATTGAAGATATTTCCATGTTTATACAGATGGTGGTGTAGATATTTCCATGTTTACACAGATGACTATATAGGTATTTCCATGTTTATACAGATGGCGGTGTATATATTTCCATCTTTATAGAGATAGCGGAGTATATATTTCCATGTTTATACAGATAACGGTGTAGATATTTCCTTGTTTATTCAGATAGCGGTGTAGATATTTCCATGTTTATACAGATCGCGGTGTAGATATTTCCATGTTTATAGAGATAACGGTTTAGTTATTTCCATGTTTATACAGATAGCGGTGTAGATATTTCTATGTTTATACTGACCGCGGTGTAGATATTTCCATGTTTATACAGACAGCGGTGCAGATATTTCCATGTTTGTACAGATCGCGGTGTTGATATTTCCATCTGTACACAGATGACCGTTTAGATATTTCCATGTTTATACAGATGGCGGCACAGATATTAACATGGATATGTAGATGGCGGTGTAGATAATTCCATGTTTATACAGATAGCGGTGTAGTTATTTCCGTGTTTATATAGATAGCGGTGTAGATATTTCCATGTATATACACATGGCTGTGTAGATATTTCCATGTTTTTAGAGATGGCGGTGTAGATATTTCCATGTTTACACTGATAACTTTGTAAGTATTTCCATGTTTATACAGATGGCGGTGTAGATATTTCGATGTTTATAGAGATAGCAGTGGAGATATTTACATGTTTATACAGATGGCTGTGTAGATATTTCCATTTGTATACAGATGGCATTGTAGATATTTCCATGTTTATACAGATGACTGTCTACGTATTTCCATGTTTTTACAGATGGCAGTGCAGATATTTCCATGTTTATAGAGATAGCGGTGTAGATATTTCCATGTTTCTACAGATGGCGGTGTTGATATTTCCATCTATACACAGATGGCCGTGTAGATATTTCCATGTTTATAAAGATGGCGGTGCAGATATTTCCATGGATATGTAGATGGTGGTGTAGATATTTCCATGTTTATACAGATAGCGGTGTAGTTATTTCCATGTTTATATTCATAGCGGTGTAGATATTTCCATGTATATACACATGGCTGTGTAGATATTTCCATGTTTATACAGATGGCAGTGTAGATATTTCCATGTTTATACAGATGGCGGCGTAGATATTTCCATGGAGATGCAGATGGCGGTGTAGATATTTCCATGTTTAAACATATAGCGGTGTAGATATTTCCATGTTTACAGAGATAGTGGTGTAGATATTTCCGTGTTTTTACACATGGCAGAGTAGATACCTCCATCTTTATGGAGATGGCAGTGTAGATATTTTCATGTTTATAGAGATGGCGGTGTAGATATTTCCATATTTATAGAGATAGCGGTGTAGATAGTTCCATCTTTCTACAGATGGCAGTGTAGATATTTCCATGTTTATACAGATGGCGGTGTAGATATTTCCATATTTATACAGATGTCTGTGTAGATATTTCCATGGGTATACAGATGGTATTGTAGGTATTTCCATGTTTATACAGATGGTGGTGAAGGTAATTCCATGTTTATTCAGATTACTGTGTAGATATATCCATGTTTTTACAGATGGCAGTGTAGATATTTCAATGTTTATAGAGATGGCGCTGTAGATATTTCCATGTTTATACAGATAACGGTGGAGATATTTACATGTTTATACAGAGAGCAGTGGAGATATTTCCGTGTTTATACACATAGCGGTGTACATATTTCCATGATTATAGAGACAGCGGTGTAGGTATTTCCATGTTTATACAGATAGCGGTGCAGATATTTCCATGTTTACACAGATGCCTATGCAGATATTTCCATATTTATACAGAGGGCTGTGTAGATATTTCTATGTTTATACAGAAGGCAGTGGAGTTATTTAAATATTCCTACACATGACTGTGTAGGTATTTCCATGTTTAAACAGATGTCTATGTAGATATTTCCATGTTTATAGAGATTGCGGTGCAGATATTTCCATGTTTATACACATAGCGGTGTACATATTTCCATGATTATAGAGACAGTGGTGTAGATATTTCCATGTTTATACAGATATCGGTGTAGATATTTCCATGTTTATACAGACCGCGTTGTAGATATTTTCATTTTTATACAAATAGCGGTGCAGATATTTCCATGTTTGTACAGATGGCGTTGTTGATATTTCCATCTATACATATATGACCGTGTAGATATTTCCATGTTTTTACAGATAGCGGTGTAGATACTTCCATGTTTATACAGATCGCGGTGTAGATATTTCCATGTTTCTACAGATGGCGGTGTTGATATTTCCATCTATACACAGATGGTTGTGTAGATATTTCCATGTTTATACAGATGGCGGCATAGATATTTCCATGTAGATGCAGATGGCGGTGTAGATATTTCCATGTTTAAACAGATAGCGGTGTAGATATTTCCATGTTTACACAGATAGTGGTGTAGATATTTCCGTGTATATACACATGGCAGAGTAGATACCTCCATCTTTATGGAGATGGCAGTGTAGATATTTTCATGTTTATAGAGATGGCGGTGTAGATATTTCCATATTTATAGAGATAGCGGTGTAGATATTTCCATCTTTCTACAGATGGCAGTGTAGATATTTCCATGTTTATACAGATGGCCGTGAAGTTATTTCCATATTTATACAGATGTCTGTGTAGATATTTCCATTTGTATACAGATGGTATTGTATGTGTTTCCATGTTTATACAGATGTTGGTGTAGATATTTCCATGCTTATACAGTTGGCAGTGTAGATATTTCCATGTTTTTACAGATGGCAGTGTAGATATTTCAATGTTTATAGAGATGGCGCTGTAGATATTTCCATGTTTGTACAGATAACGGTGGAGATATTTCCATGTTTATACAGAGAGCAGTGGAGATATTTCCATGTTTATACACATAGCGGTGTTCATATTTCCATGTTTATAGAGACAGCTGTGTAGGTATTTCCATGTTTATACAGATAGCGGTGCAGATATTTCCATGTTTACACAGATGCCTATGCAGAAATTTCCATATATATACAGAGGGCTTTTTAGATATTTCTATGTTTAAACATTTGGCAGTGTAGATATTTAAATGTTCCTACACATGACTGTGTAGGTATTTCCATGTTTATACAAATGTCTTTGTAGATATTTCCATGTTTATAGAGATAGCGGTGCAGATATTTCCATGTTTATACAGATAGCGGTGTATATATTTCCATGTTTATACAGATCATGGTGTAGATATTTCCATGTTTATACCGATACCGGTGTAGATATTTCCATGTTTATACAGACCGCAGTGTAGATATTTCCATGTTTATAGAGATAACAGTGTAGATATTTCCATATTTGTACAGATGGAGGTGTTGATGTTTCCATCTGTACACAGATTGCCGTGTAGGTATTTCCATGTGTATTCAGATGGCATTGAAGATATTTCCATGTTTATACAGATGGTCGTGTAGATATTTCCATGTTTACACAGATGACTGTATTGGTACTTCCATGTTTATACAGATGGCGGTGTAGATATTTCCATGTTTATACAGATATCGGTGTAGATATTTCCATGTTTTTACAGATATCGGTGTAGATATTTCCATGTTTACACAGATTGCGGTGTAGATATTTCCATCTTTCTTCAGATGGCATTGTAGATACTTCCATGTTTATGCAGATGGCAGTGTAGATATTTCCATGTTTATATAGATGGTGGGGTAGATATTACCATGTTTATACAGATAGCGGTGTAGATATTTCCATGTTTATACAGATCGTGGTGAAGTTATTTCCATGTTTATACAGATCGCGGTGTAGATATTTCCATGTTTATACAGATAGCGGTGTAGATATTTCCATGTTTATACAGATAGCGTTGTAGATATTTCCATGTTTATACAGATAGCGGTGTAGATATTTCCATGTTTATAGAGATAGCGGTGTAGGTATTTCCATGTTTATAGACATAGCGGTGTAGATATTTCCATGTTTATATAGATGGCGTTGTAGATATTTCCATGTTTGTACCGATAGATGTGTTGGTATTTCAACGTTTATACAGATAGCGATGTAGATATTTCCATGTTTATACAGCTCGCGGTGCAGATATTTATATCTTTATACAGATGGCATTGTAGATATTTCCTTATTCACACAGATGGCGGTGTAGATGTTTCCATGTTTCTACAGATGGTGGAGTAGTTAGTTCCATGTTTATGGAGATGTCAGTGTAGATATTTTCATGTTTATAGAGATGGCGGTGTAGATATTTCCATGTTTATAGAGATAGCAGTGTAGATATTTACATGTTTATACAGATGGCTGTGAAGATATTTCCATGTGTATACAGATGGCATTGTAGATAATTCCATGTTTATACAGATGACTGTAGAGGTATTTCCATGTTTTACAGATGGCTGTGCAGATATTTCCATTGACATGCAGATGGCGGTGTAGATATTTCCATGTTTATACAGATAGCGGTGTAGATATTTCCATGTTTATACAGATAGCGGTGTAGATATTTCCATGTTTTCACAGATGGTGGTGTAGATATTTCCGTGTTTATACACATGCCGGAGTAGATACTTCCATCTTTATGGAGATGGCAGTGTAGATATTTTCATGTTTATAGAGATGGCGGTGTAGATATTTCCATATTTATAGAGATAGCGGTGTAGATATTTCCATCTTTCTACAGATGGCAGTGTAGATATTTCCATGTTTATACAGATTGCAGTGTAGATATTTCCATACTTATAGAGATGTCTGTGTAGATATTTCAATGTGTATACAGATGGTATTGTAGGTATTTCCATGTTTATACAGATGGTGGTGTAGATATTTCCATGTTTATTCAGATGACTGTGTAGATATTTCCATGTTTTTACAGATGGCAGTGTAGATATTTCAATGTTAATAGAGATGGCGCTGTAGATATCTCCATGTTTATACAGATCGCGGTGTAGATATTTCCATGTTTATACAGATAGCGGTGTAGATATTTCCATGTTTTTACAGATATCGGTGTAGATATTTCCATGTTTACACAGATTGCGGTGTAGATATTTCCATCTTTCTACAAATGGCATTGTAGATACTTCCATGTTTATGCAGATGGCGGTGTAGATATTTCCATGTTTATATAGATGGTGGTGTAGATATTACCATGTTTATACAGATAGCGGTGTAGATATTTCCATGTTTATAGAGATCGTGGTGAAGATATTTCCATGTTTATACAGATCGCGGTGAAGATATTTCCATGTTTATACAGATCGCGGTGTAGATATTTCCATGTTTATACTGATAGCGGTGTAGATATTTCCATGTTTATAGAGAGAGCGGTGTAGGTATTTCCATGTTTATAGACATAGCGGTGTAGATATTTCCATGTTTATATAGATGGCGTTGTAGATATTTCCATGTTTATACAGCTCGCGGTGCAGATATTTATATCTTTATACAGATGGCATTGTAGATATTTCCTTATTCACACAGATGGCGGTGTAGATGTTTCCATGTTTATACAGACGGAGGAGTAGTTAGTTCCATGTTTATGGAGATGGCAGTGTAGATATTTTCATGTTTATAGAGATGGCGGTGTAGATATTTCCATGTGTATAGAGATGGCATTGTAGATATTTCCATGTTTATACAGATGACTGTAGAGGTATTTCCATGTTTTACAGATGGCTGTGCAGATATTTCCATGTTTATAGAGATAGCGGTGTAGATATTTCCATGTTTGTACAGATGGCGTTGTTGATATTTCCATTTATACACAGATGGCCGTGTAGATATTTCCATGTTTATACAGATGGCAGCGTAGATATTTCCATGGACATGCAGATGGCGGTGTAGATATTTCCATGTTTATACAGACAGCGGTGTAGATATTTCCATGTTTTCACAGATTGTGGTGTAGATATTTCCGTGTTTATACACATGGCGGAGTAGACACTTCCATCTTTATGGAGATGGCAGTGTAGATATTTTCATGTTTATAGAGATGGCCGTGTAGATATTTCCATATTTATAGAGATAGCGGTGTTGATATTTCCATCTTTCTACAGATGGCAGTGTAGATATTTCCATGTTTATACAGATGGCGGTGTAGATATTTCCATACTTATACAGATGTCTGTGTAGATATTTCCATGTGTATACAGATGGTATTGTAGGTATTTCCATGTTTATACACATGGTGGTGAAGATATTTCCATGTTTATTCAGATGACTGTGTAGATATTTCCATGTTTTTACAGATGGCAGTGTAGATATTTCAATGTTTATAGAGATGGCGCTGTAGATATTTCCATGTTTATACAGATCGCGGTGTAGATATTTCCATGTTTATACAGATAGCGGTGTAGATATTTCCATGTTTTTACAGATATCGGTGTAGATATTTCCATGTTTACAAAGATTGCGGTGTAGGTATTTCCATCTTTCTACAGATGGCATTGTAGATATTTCCATGTTTATGCAGATGGCGGTGTATATATTTCCATGTTTATATAGATGGTGGTGTAGATATTACCATGTTTATACAGATAGCGGTGTAGATATTTCCATGTTTATACAGATCGTGGTGAAGATATTTCCATGTTTATACAGATCACAGTGTAGATATTTCCATGTTTATACAGATCGCTGTGTAGATATTTCCATGTTTATACAGATAGCGTTGTAGATATTTCCATGTTTATATAGATAGCGGTGTAGATATTTCCATGTTTATAGAGATAGCGGTGTAGGTATTTCCATGTTTATAGAGATAGCGGTGTAGATATTTCCATGTTGTACAGATGGCGTTGTTGATATTTCCATCTATACACAGATGTCCGTGTAGATATTTCCATGTTTATACAGATGGCAGCGTAGATATTTCCATGGACATGCAGATGGCGGTGTAGATATTTCCATGTTTATACAGACAGCGGTGTAGATATTTCCATGTTTTCACAGATGGTGGTGTAGATATTTCCGTGTTTATACACATGGCGGAGTAGATACTTCCATCTTTATGGAGACGGCAGTGTAGATATTTTCATGTTTATAGAGATGGCCGTATAGATATTTCCATATTTATAGAGATAGCGGTGTATATATTTCCATCTTTCTACAGATGGCAGTGTAGATATTTCAATGTTTATACAGATGGCGGTGTAGATATTTCCATACTTATAGAGATGTCTGTGTAGATATTTCCATGTGTATACAGATGGTATTGTAGGTATTTCCATGTTTATACAGATGGTGGTGTAGATATTTCCATGTTTATTCAGATGAATGTGTAGGTATTTCCATGTTTTACAGATGGCAGTGTAGATATTTCAATGTTTATAGAGATGGCACTGTAGATATTTCCATGTTTATACAGATCGCGGTGTAGATATTTCCATGTTTATACAGATAGCGGTGTAGATATTTCCATGTTTTTACAGATATCAGTGTAGATATTTCCATGTTTACACAGATTGCGGTGTAGATATTTCCATCTTTCTACAAATGGCATTGTTGATACTTCCATGTTTATGCAGATGGCGGTGTAGATATTTCCATGTTTATATAGATGGTGGTGTAGATATTACCATGTTTATACAGATAGCGGTGTAGATATTTTCATGTTTATACAGATCGTGGTGAAGATATTTCCATATTTATACAGATCGTGGTGTAGATATTTCCATGTTTATACAGATCGCGGTGTAGATATTTCCATGTTTATACAGATAGCGGAGTAGATATTTCCATGTTTATAGAGAGAGCGGTGTAGGTATTTCCATGTTTATAGACATAGCGGTGTAGATATTTCCATGTTTATATAGATGGCGTTGTAGATATTTCCATGTTTATACAGCTCGCGGTGCAGATATTTATATCTTTATACAGATGGCATTGTAGATATTTCCTTATTCACACAGATGGCGGTGTAGATGTTTCCATGTTTATACAGACGGCGGAGTAGTTAGTTCCATGTTTATGGAGATGGCAGTGTAGATATTTTCATGTTTATAGAGGTGGCGGTGTAGATATTTCCATGTGTATAGAGATGGCATTGTAGATATTTCCATGTTTATACAGATGACTGTAGAGATATTTCCATGTATTACAGACGGCTGTGCAGATATTTCCATGTTTATAGAGATAGCGGTGTAGATATTTCCATGTTTGTACAGATGGCGTTGTTGATATTTCCATCTATACACAGATGGCCGTGTAGATATTTTCATGTTTATACAGATAGCGGTGTAGATATTTCCATGTTTTTACAGATATCGTTGTAGATATTTCCATGTTTACACAGATTGCGGTGTAGGTATTTCCATCTTTCTACAGATGGCATTGTAGATATTTCCATGTTTATGCAGATGGCGGTGTATATATTTCCATGTTTATATAGATGGTGGTATAGATATTACCATGTTTATACAGATAGCGGTGTAGATATTTCCATGTTTATACAGATCGTGGTGAAGATATTTCCATGTTTACACAGATCGCGGTGTAGATATTTCCATGTTTATACAGATCGCGGTGTAGATATTTCCATGTTTATACAGATAGCATTGTAGATGTTTCCTTGTTTATACAGATAGCGGTGTAGGTATTTCCATGTTTATAGAGATAGCGGTGTAGGTATTTCCATGTTTATAGACATAGCGGTGTAGATATTTCCATGTTTATATAGATGGCGTTGTAGATATTTCCATGTTTATACCGATAGATGTGTTGGTATTTCCACGTTTATACAGAAAGCGATGTAGATATTTCCATGTTTATACAGCTCGCGGTGCAGATATTTATATCTTTATACAGATGGCATTGTAGATATTTCCTTATTAACACAGATGGCGGTGTAGATCTTTCCATGTTTATACAGATGGCGGAGTAGTTAGTTCCATGTTTATGGAGATGGCAGTGTAGATATTTTCATGTTTATAGAGATGGCGGTGTAGATATTTACATGTTTATACGGATGGCTGTGTAGATATTTCCATGTGTATACAGATGGCATTGTAGATATTTCCATGTTTATACAGATGACTGTAGAGGTATTTCCATGTTTTACAGATGGCTGTGCAGATATTTCCATGTTTATAGAGATAGCAGTGTAGATATTTCCATGTTTGTACGGATGGCGTTGATATTTCCATCTATACACAGATGGTCGTGTAGATATTTCCATGTTTATACAGATGGCAGCGTAGATATTTCCATGGACATGCAGATGGCGGTGTAGATATTTCCATCTTTATACAGATAGCGGTGTAGATATTTCCATGTTTTCACAGATGGTGGTGTAGATATTTCCGTGTTTATACACATGCCGGAGTAGATACTTCCATCTTTATGGAGATGGCAGTGTAGATATTTTCATGTTTATAGAGATGGCGGTGTAGATATTTCCATATTTATAGAGATAGCGGTGTAGATATTTCCATCTTTCTACAGATGGCAGTGTAGATATTTCCATGTTTATACAGATGGCGGTGTAGATATTTACATACTTATAGAGATGTCTGTGTAGATATTTCCATGTGTATACAGATGGTATTGTAGGTATTTCCATGTTTATACAGATGGTGGTGTAGATATTTCCATGTTTATTCAGATGACTGTGTAGATATTTCCATGTTTTTACTGATGGCAGTGTAGATATTTCAATGTTAATAGAGATGGCGCTGTAGATATCTCCATGTTTATACAGATCGTGGTGTAGATATTTCCATGTTTATACCGATAGCGGTGTAGATATTTCCATGTTTTTACAGATATCGGTGTAGATATTTCCATTTTTACACAGATTGCGGTGTAGATATTTCCATCTTTCTACAAATGGCATTGTAGATACTTCCATGTTTATGCAGATGGCGGTGTAGATATTTCCATGTTTATATAGATGGTGGTGTAGATATTACCATGTTTATACAGATAGCGGTGTAGGTATTTCCATGTTTATACAGATCGTGGTGAAGGTATTTCCATGTTTATACAGATCGCGGTGAAGATATTTCCATGTTTATACAGATCGCGGTGTAGATATTTCCATGTTTATACTGATAGCGGTGTAGATATTTCCATGTTTATAGAGAGAGCGGTGTAGGTATTTCCATGTTTATAGACATAGCGGTGTAGATATTTCCATGTTTATATAGATGGCGTTGTAGATATTTCCATGTTTATACAGCTCGCGGTGCAGATATTTATATCTTTATACAGATGGCATTGTAGATATTTCCTTATTCACACAGATGGCGGTGTAGATGTTTCCATGTTTATACAGACGGCGGAGTAGTTAGTTCCATGTTTATGGAGATGGCAGTGTAGATATTTTCATGTTTATAGAGATGGCGGTGTAGATATTTCCATGTGTATAGAGATGGCATTGTAGATATTTCCATGTTTATACAGATGACTGTAGAGGTATTTCCATGTTTTACAGATGGCTGTGCAGATATTTCCATGTTTATAGAGATAGCGGTGTAGATATTTCCATGTTTGTACAGATGGCGTTGTTGATATTTCCATCTATACACAGATGGCCGTGTAGATATTTCCATGTTTATACAGATGGCAGCGTAGATATTTCCATGGACATGCAGATGGCGGTGTAGATATTTCCATGTTTATACAGAGAGCGGTGTAGATATTTCCATGTTTATACAGATCGTGGTGAAGATATTTCCATGTTTATACAGATCGCGGTGTAGATATTTCCATGTTTATACAGATCGCGGTGTAGATATTTCCATGTTTATACAGATAGCGGAGTAGATATTTCCATGTTTATAGAGAGAGCGGTGTAGCTATTTCCATGTTTATAGACATAGCGGTGTAGATATTTCCATGTTTATATAGATGGCGTTGTAGATATTTCCATGTTTATACAGCTCGCGGTGCAGATATTTATATCTTTATACAGATGGCTTTATAGATATTTCCTTATTCACACAGATGGCGGTGTAGATGTTTCCATGTTTATACAGACGGCGGAGTAGTTAGTTCCATGTTTATGGAGATGGCAGTGTAGATATTTTCATGTTTATAGAGATGGCGGTGTAGATATTTCCATGTGTATAGAGATGGCATTGTAGATATTTCCATGTTTATACAGATGACTGTAGAGGTATTTCCATGTTTTACAGACGGCTGTGCAGATATTTCCATGTTTATAGAGATAGCGGTGTAGATATTTCCATGTTTGTACAGATGGCGTTGTTGATATTTCCATCTATACAGAGATGGCCGTGTAGATATTTCCATGTTTATACAGATAGCGGTGTAGATATTTCCATGTTTTTACAGATATCGTTGTAGATATTTCCATGTTTACACAGATTGCGGTGTAGGTATTTCCATCTTTCTACAGATGGCATTGTAGATATTTCCATGTTTATACAGCTCGCGGTGCAGATATTTATATCTTTATACAGATGGCATTGTAGATATTTCCTTATTCACACAGATGGCGGTGTAGATGTTTCCATGTTTATACAGACGGCGGAGTAGTTAGTTCCATGTTTATGGAGATGGCAGTGTAGATATTTTCATGTTTATAGAGATGGCGGTGTAGATATTTCCATGTGTATAGAGATGGCATTGTAGATATTTCCATGTTTATACAGATGACTGTAGAGGTATTTCCATGTTTTACAGATGGCTGTGCAGATATTTCCATGTTTATAGAGATAGCGGTGTAGATATTTCCATGTTTGTACAGATGGCGTTGTTGATATTTCCATCTATACACAGATGGCCGTGTAGATATTTCCATGTTTATACAGATGGCAGCATAGATATTTCCATGGACATGCAGATGGCGGTGTAGATATTTCCATGTTTATACAGAGAGCGGTGTAGATATTTCCATGTTTATTCAGATCGTGGTGAAGATATTTCCATGTTTATACAGATCGCGGTGTAGATATTTCCATGTTTATACAGATCGCGGTGTAGATATTTCCATGTTTATACAGATAGCGGAGTAGATATTTCCATGTTTATAGAGAGAGCGGTGTAGGTATTTCCATGTTTATAGACATAGCGGTGTAGATATTTCCATGTTTATATAGATGGCGTTGTAGATATTTCCATGTTTATACCGATAGATGTGTTGGTGTTTCCACGTTTATACAGAAAGCGATGTAGATATTTCCATGTTTATACAGCTCGCGGTGCAGATATTTATATCTTTATACAGATGGCATTGTAGATATTTCCTTATTCACACAGATGGCGGTGTAGATCTTTCCATGTTTATACAGATGGCGGAGTAGTTAGTTCCATGTTTATGGAGATGGCAGTGTAGATATTTTCATGTTTATAGAGATGGCGGTGTAGATATTTCCATGTTTATAGAGATAGCAGTGTAGATATTTACATGTTTATACGGATGGCTGTGTAGATATTTCCATGTGTATACAGATGGCATTGTAGATATTTCCATGTTTATACAGATGACTGTAGAGGTATTTCCATGTTTTACAGATGGCTGTGCAGATATTTCCATGTTTATAGAGATAGCAGTGTAGATATTTCCATGTTTGTACGGATGGCGTTGATATTTCCATCTATACACAGATGGTCGTGTAGATATTTCCATGTTTATACAGATGGCAGCGTAGATATTTCCATGGACATGCAGATGGCGGTGTAGATATTTCCATGTTTATACAGATAGCGGTGTAGATATTTCCATGTTTTCACAGATGGTGGTGTAGATATTTCCGTGTTTATACACATGCCGGAGTAGATAATTCCATCTTTATGGAGATGGCAGTGTAGATATTTTCATGTTTATAGAGATGGCGGTGTAGATATTTCCATATTTATAGAGATAGCGGTGTAGATATTTCCATCTTTCTACAGATGGCAGTGTAGATATTTCCATGTTTATACAGATTGCGGTGTAGATATTTCCATACTTATAGAGATGTCTGTGTAGATATTTCCATGTGTATACAGATGGTATTGTAGGTATTTCCATGTTTATACAGATGGTGGTGTAGATATTTCCATGTTTATTCAGATGACTGTGTAGATATTTCCATGTTTTTACAGATGGCAGTGTAGATATTTCAATGTTAATAGAGATGGCGCTGTAGATATCTCCATGTTTATACAGATCGCGGTGTAGATATTTCCATGTTTATACAGATAGCGGTGTAGATATTTCCATGTTTTTACAGATATCGGTGTAGATATTTCCATGTTTACACAGATTGCGGTGTAGATATTTCCATCTTTCTACAAATGGCATTGTAGATACTTCCATGTTTATGCAGATGGCGGTGTAGATATTTCCATGTTTATATAGATGGTGGTGTAGATATTACCATGTTTATACAGATAGCGGTGTAGGTATTTCCATGTTTATACAGATCGTGGTGAAGATATTTCCATGTTTATACAGATCGCGGTGAAGATATTTCCATGTTTATACAGATCGCGGTGTAGATATTTCCATGTTTATACAGATAGCGGAGTAGATATTTCCATGTTTATAGAGAGAGCGGTGTAGGTATTTCCATGTTTATAGACATAGCGGTGTAGATATTTCCATGTTTATATAGATGGCGTTGTAGATATTTCCATGTTTATACAGCTCGCGGTGCAGATATTTATATCTTTATACAGATGGCATTGTAGATATTTCCTTATTCACACAGATGGCGGTGTAGATGTTTCCATGTTTATACAGACGGCGGAGTAGTTAGTTCCATGTTTATGGAGATGGCAGTGTAGATATTTTCATGTTTATAGAGGTGGCGGTGTAGATATTTCCATGTGTATAGAGATGGCATTGTAGATATTTCCATGTTTATACAGATGACTGTAGAGATATTTCCATGTTTTACAGACGGCTGTGCAGATATTTCCATGTTTATAGAGATAGCGGTGTAGATATTTCCATGTTTGTACAGATGGCGTTGTTGATATTTCCATCTATACACAGATGGCCGTGTAGATATTTTCATGTTTATACAGATAGCGGTGTAGATATTTCCATGTTTTTACAGATATCGTTGTAGATATTTCCATGTTTACACAGATTGCGGTGTAGGTATTTCCATCTTTCTACAGATGGCATTGTAGATATTTCCATGTTTATGCAGATGGCGGTGTATATATTTCCATGTTTATATAGATGGTGGTATAGATATTACCATGTTTATACAGATAGCGGTGTAGATATTTCCATGTTTATACAGATCGTGGTGAAGATATTTCCATGTTTACACAGATCGCGGTGTAGATATTTCCATGTTTATACAGATCGCGGTGTAGATATTTCCATGTTTATACAGATAGCATTGTAGATGTTTCCTTGTTTATACAGATAGCGGTGTAGGTATTTCCATGTTTATAGAGATAGCGGTGTAGGTATTTCCATGTTTATAGACATAGCGGTGTAGATATTTCCATGTTTATATAGATGGCGTTGTAGATATTTCCATGTTTATACCGATAGATGTGTTGGTATTTCCACGTTTATACAGAAAGCGATGTAGATATTTCCATGTTTATACAGCTCGCGGTGCAGATATTTATATCTTTATACAGATGGCATTGTAGATATTTCCTTATTAACACAGATGGCGGTGTAGATCTTTCCATGTTTATACAGATGGCGGAGTAGTTAGTTCCATGTTTATGGAGATGGCAGTGTAGATATTTTCATGTTTATAGAGATGGCGGTGTAGATATTTACATGTTTATACGGATGGCTGTGTAGATATTTCCATGTGTATACAGATGGCATTGTAGATATTTCCATGTTTATACAGATGACTGTAGAGGTATTTCCATGTTTTACAGATGGCTGTGCAGATATTTCCATGTTTATAGAGATAGCAGTGTAGATATTTCCATGTTTGTACGGATGGCGTTGATATTTCCATCTATACACAGATGGTCGTGTAGATATTTCCATGTTTATACAGATGGCAGCGTAGATATTTCCATGGACATGCAGATGGCGGTGTAGATATTTCCATCTTTATACAGATAGCGGTGTAGATATTTCCATGTTTTCACAGATGGTGGTGTAGATATTTCCGTGTTTATACACATGCCGGAGTAGATAATTCCATCTTTATGGAGATGGCAGTGTAGATATTTTCATGTTTATAGAGATGGCGGTGTAGATATTTCCATATTTATAGAGATAGCGGTGTAGATATTTCCATCTTTCTACAGATGGCAGTGTAGATATTTCCATGTTTATACAGATTGCGGTGTAGATATTTCCATACTTATAGAGATGTCTGTGTAGATATTTCCATGTGTATACAGATGGTATTGTAGGTATTTCCATGTTTATACAGATGGTGGTGTAGATATTTCCATGTTTATTCAGATGACTGTGTAGATATTTCCATGTTTTTACAGATGGCAGTGTAGATATTTCAATGTTAATAGAGATGGCGCTGTAGATATCTCCATGTTTATACAGATCGCGGTGTAGATATTTCCATGTTTATACAGATAGCGGTGTAGATATTTCCATGTTTTTACAGATATCGGTGTAGATATTTCCATGTTTACACAGATTGCGGTGTAGATATTTCCATCTTTCTACAAATGGCATTGTAGATACTTCCATGTTTATGCAGATGGCGGTGTAGATATTTCCATGTTTATATAGATGGTGGTGTAGATATTACCATGTTTATACAGATAGCGGTGTAG